>NC_092339.1:380067500-381267500 GCF_046630445.1 Rutidosis leptorrhynchoides
GTACATATTGTTCCTTGATCGGCGAATACATAACAATACTATATATAATCGATCTTAAAAAGAAGGAATTTGTGTATATAAGTTAGTGTACATACATATATTTGAACATGATTACATTAAAGCGAGCACACTATCATGTTGCTAGCTAGAGGCGAATCAAATGAAACAAGGTTGCAATCTAACTTGATGCTAGTTACAATTTACATGTTGTAGACGAGGAATTGACGGATTTTAGGTCACTTGCAGTCGAGACTAGAGGCGAAAAACACTAGAATCGAGTAAAACTGAGATACGGGTCGTGTCGGGATCGATTTGGTCAAACCTAGGGTAGAAAATAAATTAGATCGACGCCTAGACGATTGATTTCGGTGGTAATTGGTATTAGGGATCGAATGGGACGAGAAGGTGGAGATAGAGGAAATTGAGGAGGGTCCAAATCCTTTTGGGCATTCAGATCATGAAGAGGGAGATTCGAACATAGAGATTGCAAAAGATTACACGAAGGATAACCCACTGTATGTAACTCCTCTTCAAGTAATAACCGTTTCTGAATATTTAGCTATGCAGGATCGCCTTAATCATATTGCTGTTTATGATGATTTAGAGGAAGGGGGATCCCTCTGGACCTCTTCGAGACTGAGAAAAGATGATGGAGCGTCTAGAGCGAGAAGCTAAGGCATCAGCTGACGCAGAATCAAAAGCATCATCGTCGGGAGCAAATAAGTTCGATGATGATATGAGTGAATTAGTAGTAGTTGATGAAAGTGATAACAGTTTTGATGAGGTTGTTATTGAAGATGAGCCGACAGAGGCTTATCCTAGATATGAAGGTTTAGAGGATGATGATCTTCCAATTTTTGCTGATTACTTTAAAATGAGTGATGAAGTTTTGAACAGAAAGTGTCAAGAGAAAGAACAGATTGAAAAGGTTAAAGTTATGCCGGAAGGGTTTTTGCCGGTGAAAATAAATAAAGAGAAAGTTGAAGTTTTGGAAGAGGAGTGGAAAATTTAACGACATTTCCTAATCCATCTGGACGAATACATTACATTTGGTTACATCGCGAGGTACTTGACCTCTATATGATACATTTTACAAACATTGCATTCGTTTTTAAAAGACTAACTTTCTTTACATCGAAAGTTGACGGCATGCATACCATTTTATAATACATCCCACTATAATTGACTTAATAATAATCTTGATGAACTCAACGACTCGAATGCAACATCTTTTGAAATATGTCATGAATGACTCAAAGTAATATCGCAAAAATGAGCAAATGCACAGCGGAAGATTTCTTTCATACCTGAGAATAAACATGCTTTAAAGTGTCAACCAAAAGGTTGGTGAGTTCATTAGTTTATCATAATCATTTATTTTTATCATTTTAATAGACCACAAGATTTTCATTTCCATTTCTCATAAATATACATCCCATGCATAGAGACAAAAATCATTCATTTGGATTGAACACCTTGTAACCGACATTAACAAGATGGATATAGAATATCCCCATCATTCCAGGACACCCATCGGACATGAAAATTTTGAAGTACTAAAGCATTCCAAATTCCAGAATGGGACTTGTTGGGCCCGATAGATCTATCATTAGGATTCGCGTCAATTTGGGGGTTTGTTCCCAAATTCTTAGGCTACCAAGCTAAAAAGGGGCATATTCAGCTTCGATCATTCACCCATATAATGTAGTTTCATTTACTTCTGTCTATTTCGTAAAACACTTATAAAAATAGCGCATGTATTCTCAGTTCCAAAAATATGTATTGCAAAAGCATTTAAAAAGGAAGCAAATGAAACTCACTCTACAATATTTTGTAGTAAAAATATTCATACGACGATACTGAACAATGCAGGGTTGGCTCGGATTCACGAACCTATATAATTTATATATTTATTAATATATATAATTGTGACCGAACAAATATATATGCATTTATTATTAGTGATATAATTTTTATGTTATTAACCTATATATGTCATTATATATATATATATATATATATATATTTATATATATATATATATATATATATATATATATATATATATATATATATATATATATATATATATATATATATTTGTATATTTATATCTATTTATAAACATCTTTTGTTTGTTAACTTAATGATAATACTAATAACAATAATACTAATAGTAATAATGATATTATTGATAATAGTTATAATAATAATACAGATAGTTTTATTGATAGCTTTAGTAACATTGATAGTAAATTTTAATAATAACAGTATAGATAATGATAATCATAGTAATAATAGTAAATATTAATGATGATACTTATAATAATAATAATAATAAATATGATATTAATAATTAAAAGTATATTGATAAAACTAATATTTATAAAAGGATAACAATCCTAATATTAATGATAATAATAATATTTTTTTTATTACTTCCATAATAATAATAATAATAATGATAATCATAATCATAATCATAGTGATAATAATACTAAAATGATAAGTTACTACTAATAACAAGATTATTAATACTTATAATAGTAATAATGATAATGATTATAATACTATTTCATATGATAATAATATTAATAATTTTACCACTAATAGTAATAATAATAGCAATAATAACAATAACAATAACAATAATAATAATAATAATAATAATAATAATAATAATAATAATAATAATAATAATAATAATAATAATAATAATAATAATAATAATAATAATAATAATAATAATAATAATAATAATAATAATAATAATAATAATAATAATAATAATAATAATTGAATTAGAAGTAAACAAAATATACCCTTTAAAGCTTTTTGTAAAAAGAAATGCCCTCGACAGGACTCGAACCCGTGACCCCTCGCTAACCCGTCACCTCCCTTAACCATTCTGCTGCACCCGTTTTTCTGATTTAATACATAACCCGTTTATATTTAATCCGACTTTTCTGTTATCATCTTCTTTAATCAACACAATCTACCAGGGATCAAATCCTTTCCACATATTAGTCTATTGTTAAATTTAGGATTTTTAAACAGATTATAAACGATTTAATTGAAGAGAATGAATTTCACAGAAAAGAAAAATTAAAATAAAATCAAAAGTTGCTGTAACCCGTTATGAACTCGATCCTTAATCCCACAATTTAGAAAGTTTTAGCTCGAGATCCTAACATGAAAAAGGTGTTAAATATTCATTAGAAACTTTAGGGACCATTAATTTGATTTAAATCGAAACAGAAAGTTCGAATTTAACTGAAGAACATATGTTGACTTTTTTTGAAACGTAACTTTGACTCAACAAATCGAAATCGATAGGTAAAATTGGACCTTGAGAATTTGCAGATAGTTTAAACGAAGGTTTTCTAATATAACTGCATTTATACATTTTGAATTTGATTGCAAAAATCGAGCTTTTGGAAAATTTGTCAATAACAGAGTGTAACAAGCTGTTTAACTATTTTTGGGTTTTAAAATCAATGAATTGGGTTATTTTAAGTTGATATTTGATAAGAATGGTGAAAGAACTGAATGATTATGAATCACATCACTGAACAATGCGTTTGTTAAATACAATTGGTGATCGACAGAGTTTATTCCCCAGGACAGAAAATAATAAGAATAAAAAAAATAAAATAAAACTCTGAGATAGATGGGTAACTGAATCAAATCCTTTTTGTGATTTTTGATATCGACATGGTTTCAATTTCTCAATCAGACGAAAATAAGAACAGAAAATTTGAATAAAAGACAACAAGAACAAATCGAATTTACTTACGTATGGTTTGTACAATTGATAAAGTGATGAAGTAATTTGGAGACATATAGTACTAATCTAATACAGTTTATTAAGATGTCTAACTGAATCCAGATATATATAGATTTTGTATTAATAAATAAATAAATATGTTAATAATAATATTATTACTAATAATAATAATAATAATTATATAAATAATAATAATAATAATAATAATAATAATAATAATAATAATAATAATAATAATAATATTAACAACTATGAATATAATAATAATCAGTATTAAGAATGACCGAATTTATAATATTAAAGATAAATTGTATTATTTTTGTGATAATGATTTTATTAATACTGGTAATTAAAATAATTATTAATAACACTCTTAAATATGATATTATTAATGATAATAATAATAATTTGTATTATCTTTATAATAGTATTTATAATATTAATAATAATTTTTAATGGTAATTATAAAAATAATGATTATGATAATCTTAATTAAAATCAGAATTTTTATCACTAATTATAATAGTACTGATATTAATATTAATATTATTATTAATATTTATTTTAATAATATTGCAACTATATTTTACTTTGTAAGTATATATAAATAATAAATATTATTAACTATACATATCAAATACTTATATGATATATATTAAATATTTACACATATTGAATGTTTAATATTTATACATGTTATATATTATACTATGCATACAATCACTAATTATGTATATCAATCATATATACATATATATTTCAACTACTACATATTTTAATTGTGTTTTAAGTTTTCTTTTATAATATCTAATCACCTAATAGTTTATTAATCTATTTATAATATAGTTATTTACATGTATAGTTATTTATATATAAACATTTCTATTTACGATTAAAGGTTCGTGAATCGTCGAAAATAGTCAATGGGTAATAGAATGTATGAACATAGTTTAAAATCGTTGAAATTTAACTTAACAACTCTGCTTATCATGTCGGAAAAATATTAAGATTAAAGTTTAAATTAGATCGGAATTTTTTGGGTCGTCACAGTACCTACCCTTTAAAGAAATTTCGTCCCGAAATTTGAGTGTGGTCGTCATAGCTATCATTAAAAATGTTTCCATGACGAATTTGAGCTGATAAATAGAATTTTATTACTGTTGAGTAATATGGATAAGATAATTCGATTACTTGAAGCATATGAGTGAAGCTATCACAAAAGAGTGAAATGAGATAAATAAAGTTTCGTCATATCTTTTGACGTAGATGAGGCTGATTTTCGGAGTTTAAGGGATTTTGAGGAAATCTTCGAAATCTAAAAGATTTGATTCTTCAGCGAACAAGGAAATTAAGATCTCTATAATTAAATACGGTGATCTGCCTCGATTACTCCGTCTGATATTTCCATTATAAACTAAACTCTTCCGTTCCATTATTCTCACCATTCCTATACTTTCTTTCTTAGTTCATACATCCAAAAGATTGTGAAAATGCTTAATTCCGTTCTAATCCTTGATATTTTTCTAATTATTATTTCTGTCATCCTTCTTTTCAATCTTCCACCAGAAAAATCTGTTTACTTCTACTATCACCTTGGGTGATACTATTCTTAATTATACCGTGTCTTTATATTGCTATTCGTATTAATATCCACGGTTTGTAACCTCCTTGTTGTTATTGGGCTTTATATTTCTCTTACATTTTGGAGCTCTTTGCCTTTTTATTCTCTTCTCGACCTCTAGTAAAGCGGATAATGGTCCAGAATTTATAGGTATGGAGTTTCGAATGAACTTAATGTTCCAAACAAGAAAGAACGTAATAGCACGATTTGGTTTGTCAAATTACCAGAATTCAAGAGAAAAGATAGAATTATCAGGAAGACATGTTCCCGATATATTTATAGATTAGATAGAATGTAAGAGTCGTGTAACATGGCACATGATGACGTTATGATCTGTGAATCATCACATTCCATTAGAAACTCAGCATGACTTACTGTAATATAATCACGTTGATCAAGTGTCATTATATTATACTAACTCATGCTTCAGTTCCCAACACTATTTCAAAATCATTCATAATTTAAACTTGAAGGTTTACAGAATATAGGAACTAAACAGTGTCCTTTATGGTGTAATACAGATAACGTGAAAAGATAACTGATTTCAGATAAGGATAGTTATGAAAATATCTTCAGAAATATCGAAGATATTTATGACGATATTTTGGAATCTCTAAGATCGAAGGTTAATGAAGAAAATTTATCCGCAAGAGTTTAGAGTCAGGAGTAAGGTATTCGTTAATGACTTCAGTAGATACTGAATCATTTGGATTCTTTGAAGGCAGATTTATTCTTTGTGATTTTTCTACAGCCTCCTTCTTGGTTTGCTCAATCCGTTTTCTAGTTTCAACTTTTCTGAGTTTTGCCAACATACTATTCTTTATCATCAAACTTCCGACTGTTAAAGTCGTGCACAGTTTTTGCTGCTGTATTCAACTTTTTCAGAATTTGAAGTATTGATTTGTAGACTGGGTGCTCTCAGAATTTCAGAATGGAAGATCAGAATTCTAAGAGATAAATATTATATGTATACATTTAACTGTTGATATAGAACACTGCGAGATTCGAAATACTGATTGATAATTCCCGATAATTGGTATGGCAATTCTCGTTATAAGATGCGGATGAGTATACGATAGGGTTTTAATGAACGAATATAATGGTTTTTCGGAGAGATTTAAGTCAATGAGTAATAAAGTTGCTGGTAAGTTTATTGCTAATGTGGTGGAATATAAACGGTTCTCCGGTAACGATGACGAAAGGTAAACTTATATATCAAGGTTATAATAAAGTTAATCCGAATGAAAAGTCGAAGTTGACTTGCTGAAGCCGTGACAAAATTGGCTAATTTGAAAAAGAATTGAAATGATATTTTCGGTAATAAGAATGCCAAAGGAGCTAGTACAGATACGTGTTAAACGTTTACTCAAGTCCCGAGAGTTTTTTTCAGGTGCATAACTTATATGCATAAATCTTTCCTTCCGTAGATGAAGTGCGGTTGGTTCATCCTCTCGATTGAGGTGTTTTTATTTTTTTATTTTCCAAGAATCATGAAAGGTTTGAACGCAGATTGTAATTGTCAAGATACAAATGAGATTTAAGATGAAATCTAGTGGCAAGCTTGAAGAATTGTTTAGTTTCATATGTTATAATCAGTATTTTAATTCATTTTAATTATCCAATGTTAGTAGTCCACAGTTGATAGTCCACAGTTAACGGTCCAATAATTCATATATAGCTTAATATATAATATTCGATTTAATTAATATGTATCGTGACCCGTGTACATGTTTCAGACTCGATCACAACTCAAAGTATATATATTATTGTAGAATCAACCTTAACCCTGTATAGCTAACTCAAACATTATTGCATATAGAGTGTCTATGGTTATTCCAAATAATATATATAGATGCGTCGATATGATATGTCAAAACCTTGTATACGTGTCCCGATATTTAAAGTGCGTAAAATAAATAACAGAAATTAAATGATGATAAATAAAATTGCGAGAATTTAAATTGAGATAAATAAATTGCGATAATTAAATTGTGATAAATAAAATGTAATCAGTTAGCTAGGAACAGTTAGCTAGGAACAGTTAGCGTGGATTCTTAACAAAATTTCTCATAGTTAATTTGTTTGTTTTTAACAAATTTTATTTTGTCCAACGTTTTCTTCATTATGCCACTTGTTGGATTCTGGTAAATCAAAATCCAAATATGAAATTGGATGAAAATGGTTATTCTGCGGTGAACGGATACGTATATCGGTGGTTGTAAGTAGGATAGTAAATAACTGTTGAATCAGCTTCGAAGAATGTACAGTGTGACATATGAAATGTCCCGTTCATATTGATTATAAACGTTCCATATTAATTGATTTCGTCGCAAGGTTTTGACCTCTATATGAGACGTTTTTCAAAGACTGCATTCATTTTTAAAACAACCATAACCTTTATTTTATCTATAAAGGTTTAAAAAGCATTACGTAGATTATCAAATAATGATAATCTAAAATATACCGTATACACACGACCATTACATAATGGTTTACAATAAGAATATATTACATCAAAAATAAGTTTCTTGAATGCAGTTTTTACATAATATCATACAAGCATGGACTCCAAATCTTGTCCTTATTTTAGTATGCAATAGCGGAAGCTCTTAATAATCACCTGAGAATAAACATGCTTAAAATGTCAACAAAAATGTTGGTGAGTTATAGGTTTAACCTATATATTATCAAATCATAATAATAGACCACAAGATTTCATATTTCAATATATACATCCCATACATAGAGATAAAATTCATTCATATGGTGAACACCTGGTAACCGACATTAACAAGATACATATAAGAATATCCCCTATCATTCCGAGAAATCCTTCGGACATGATAAAAATGAATTCGAAGTACTAAAACATCCGGTACTTTGGATGGGGTTCGTTAGGCCCAATAGATTTATCTTTAGGATTCACGTCAATTAGTAGATCAGTTTACTAATTCTTAGGCTACCAAGCAAAAGGGACATATTCGGCTTCGATCATTCACCCATATAATGTGGTTTCATTTACTTGTGTCTATTTTGTAAAACATTTATAAAACTGCATGTATTCTCATCCCAAAATATTAGATTTTAAAAGTGGGACCATAACTCCCTTTCACAGATTTTTACTTCGTCGGGAGTAAGACTTGGCCACTGGTCGATTCACGAACCTATAACAAATATATACATATATATATCAAAGTATGTTCAAAATATATTTACAACATTTTTAATACATTTTGATGTTTTAAGTTTATTAAGTCAGCTGTCCTCGTTAGTAACCTACAACTAGTTGTCCATAGTTAGATGTACAGAAATAAATTGATATATATTATATTGAATCAATCCACGACCCAGTGTATACACGTCTCAGGCTAGATCACAACTCAAAGTATATATATTTTTGGAATCAACCTCAACCCTGTATAGCTAACTCAAACATTACTGCATATAGAATGTCTATGGTTGTTCCAAATAATGTACATAGATGGGTCGATATGATATGTCAAAACATTTGCATACGTGTCTATGGTATCCCAAGATTACATAATATATTAGAATACATATATAATACAATAAAAGTTAGCTAGGTTATGATTTGTATGGAATTGTTACAATATTTCCCGTACCTACAACAATAAAAAAATATCCAATCTTGTTTTACCCATAACTTCTTCATTTTAAATCCGTTTTGAGTGAATCAAATTGCTATGATTTCATATTGAACTCTATTTTATGAATCTAAATAGAAAAAGTATAGGTTTATAGTTAAAAATATAAGTTACAAGTCGTTGTTGTAACAGGTAGTCATTTCAGTCGAAAGAACGACGTCTTGATGACTATTTTGAAAAACATACTTCCACTTTGAGTTTAACCATGATTTTTGGATATAGTTTCATGTTCATAAGAAAAATCATTTTCCCAGAAGAACAACTTTTAAATCAAAGTTTATCATAGTTTTTAATTATCAAACCCAAAACAGCCCGCGGTGTTACTACGACGGCGTATGTCCGGTTTTACGGTATTTTTCGTGTTTCCAGGTTTTAAATCATTAAGTTAGCATATCATATAGATATAGAACATGTGTTTAGTTGATTTTAAAAGTCAAGTTTGAAGGATTAACTTATAGAATTTATGAAGAACACTTGGAACTTGAAGATAGAACTTGAGAGAGATTAATTAGATGAAGAAAATTGAAGAATGAAAGTGTTTGTAGGTGTTTTTGGTCGTTGGTATATGGATTAGATATAAAGGATGTGTAATTTTGTTTACTTGTAAATAAGTCATGAATGATTACTAATATTTTTGTAATTTTATGAGATATTTCATGCTAGTTGCCAAATGATGGTTCCCACATGTGTTAGGTGACTCATATGGGCTGCTAAGAGCTGATTATTGGCGTGTATATACCAATAGTACATACATCTAAAAGCTGTGTATTGTACGAGTACGAATACGGGTGCATACGAGTAGAATTGTTGATGAAACTGAACGAGGATGTAATCGTAAGCATTTTTGTTAAGTAGAAATACTTTGATAAGTGTCTTGAAGTCTTTCAAAAGTGTATGAATATATATTAAAACACTACATGTATATACATTTTAACTGAGTCGTTAAATCATCGTTAGTCGTTACATGTAAATGTTATTTTGAAACCTTTAGGTTAACGATCTTGTTAAATGTTGTTAACCCATTGTTTATTATATCTAAAGAGATGTTAAATTATTACATTATCATGATATTATGATATATTAATATATCTTAGTATGATATATATACAGTTAAATGTTGTTACAACGATAATCGTTGCATATATGTCTCGTTTCGAAATCATTAAGTTAGTAGTCTTGTTTTTACATATGTAGTTCATTGTTAATACACTTAATGCCATGTTTACTTATCATTTATCATGATTAAACATAGTGTATCAATATCTTAATATGATTTGTATGTATTTAGTAAGATGTTGTTATAACGATAATCGTTATATATATCGTTTCGAGTTTCTTAATTCAATAAACTCAATTTTATGTATATAACTCATTGTTAAAATACCTAATGAGATACTTACTTATCATAATATCATGTTAACTATATATATAATCATATATATGTCATCATATAGTTTTTATAAGTTTTAACGTTCGTGAATCACCGGTCAACTTGGGTGGTCAATTGTCTATATGAAACCTATTTCAATTAATCAAGTCTTAACAAGTTTGATTGCTTAAAATGTTGGAAACACTTAATCATGTAAATAACAATTTCATTTAATGTATATAAACATGGAAAAGTTCGGGTCACTACAATACCTACCCGTTAAATAAATTTCGTCCCGAAATTTTAAGCAGTTGGAGGTGTTGACGTATCTTCTGGAAATAAGTGCGGGTATTTCTTCTTCATCTGATCTTCTCGTTCCCAGGTGAACTCGGGTCCTCTACGAGCATTCCATCGAACCTTAACAATTGGAATCTTGTTTTGTTTAAGTCTTTTAACCTCACGATCCATTATTTCGACGGGTTCTTCGATGAATTGAAGTTTTTCATTGATTTGGATTTCGTCTAACGGAATAGTGAGATCTTCTTTAGTAAAATATTTCTTCAAATTCGAAACGTGGAAAGTGTTATGTACAGCCGCGAGTTGTTGAGGTAACTCAAGTCGGTAAGCTACTGGTCCGACACGATCAATAATCTTGAATGGTCCAATATACCTTGGATTTAATTTCCCTCATTTACCAAATCGAACAATGCCTTTCCAAGGTGCAACCTTAAGCATGACCATCTCTCCAATTTCAAATTCTATATCTTTTCTTTTAATGTCGGCGTAGCTCTTTTGTCGACTATGGGCGGTTTTCAACCGTTGTTGAATTTGGATGATCTTCTCGGTAGTTTCTTGTATTATCTCCGGACCCGTAATCTGTCTATCCCCCACTTCACTCCAATAAATCGGAGACCTGCACTTTCTACCATAAAGTGCTTCAAACGGCACCATCTCAATGCTTGAATAGTAGTTGTTGTTGTAGGAAAATTCTGGTAACGGTAGATGTCGATCCCAACTGTTTCCGAAATCAATAACACATGCTCGTAGCATGTCTTCAAGCATTTGTATCGTTCTTTCGCTCTGGCCATCAGTTTGTAGATGATAGGAAGTACTCATGTCTAGACGAGTTCCTAATGCTTGCTGTAATGTCTGCCAGAATCTTGAAATAAATCTGCCATCCCTATCAGAGATAATAGAGATTGGTATTCTGATGTTAAGCGAGGGGTATACAAAATAGTTTATATTTTACTAGGAAAAACTATTAAATACGATACAATTTTACACAAGATATTTATTTATTTATAGAATGGATATACTTAAACCTTGCTACAACACTTATAGGCAGTGTACCTAATTGTTCAGTAGTATAGTTTTTAGTAAGTCCGGTTCGTTCCACAGGGAAATCTTTAAACAAAGCTCAACGCTATATTAGTTTACTTTTATAAAAATACAAACATATATATAAGTAATATTATTATTATAAAGGGGGGTTTTTACCGTTTAATGACCGGTTTGTCGATTTTAAGACTTTAGTCGCAGTTAAAACCTAATGTAAAATATAAAATAAATACAAGACTTAAATTAAAGCGTAAAGTAAATAACGATAATAAAATTGCGAATAATAAAATTGCGATAATTAAAAAGTACGATAATTAAAAGTGCGATTAAATAACAATAAATAAAAGTGCGATAATTAGAAGTGCAATTAAATATAAAATAAAGGAAATTAAATATGAAATAAAAGAATTATGCTTATTTAAACTTCCGTAATCATGATGTTTGACGTGTTGATTTTAGTTTTATGCCCATGGGTTAATTGTCCTTTGTCCTGGATTATTTAATATGTCCGTCTGGTTTTTGTCCATAACAGTCCATCAGTCATAAATATAAATTGCAAGTGTCCTTGTCAAATTATTATTATACCCGAAGTTAAATATTCCAACTAATTGGGGATTCGAATTGTAACAAGGTTTTAATACTTTGTTTAATGAATACACCAGGTTATCGACTGCGTGTAAACCAAGGTTTTACCACTTTGTTAACAATTACACCAATTACCCTTGAATGTAATTTCACCCCTGTTTTAATTATTCTAGTGGCTATTAATCCATTCCCGTGTCCGGTTAAATGAACGATTATTCGTACATATAAATACCCCGCCCATCGTGTCCGATTGAGTGTATATGGTAGTTTATAGGGACGCCCAATTGTAAATCTTTATATTAACATTAACAAACTTTCATTTAGTTAAACAAATATAAAGCCCATTAATAGCCCATAGTCTAATTTCCACAAGTGTCGTTCTTTTGTCCAAACCCCAATTATGGTACAAAGCCCAATTACCCAATTTTAGTAATTAGCCCAACATCATGATTACTTCGTTTTAAATAAGCATAATAATAACTTAGCTACGAGACATTAATATAAAAAGGTTGAACATAACTTACAATGATTAAAAATAGCGTAGCGTTACACGGACAGAATTTCGACTTACACCCTTACAACATTCGCTAACATACCCTTATTATTAGAATTATAATTAAAATTAAAATATAAATCATAAATATAAATATAAATTTTACGTATGAAGAGGAAGAAAAAAAAGATGATGAAATTTGATCAGAATTCGGTTGGCTTTATAGCCAGAGTTGAAAATTGGGGCTCCGCGACTCGCGGCAAAATACCCTTAAAACTCCGCGAGTCGCGGAGATGTATTTACAGCTCACACCCTTGGAGTTTCTTGCTGCCGACGGTTTTTAATATATATATATAATATATATATAATTAATATAATTAATTATATATTATATTATATTTATATACATAGTTAACTTGTAATTTTTAGTCCGTTGCGTCGAGCGTTAAGAGTTGACTCTGGTCCCGGTTCCGGATTTTCGAACGTCCTCGCGTACAATTTAATATCTTGTACTTTGCGTTTTGAATCTTGTACTCTTGTGATTTCGAGACGTTTCTTATCAATAATTGGAACCTTTTTGATTGTCTTTTGTTCTTTTGAGCTTTTTGGTCGTTTGCGTCTTCAAATCGTCGAATCTGTCTTCTGTCTTCACCTTTTATTATTTAAACGAATATCACTTGTAAATAGAACAATTGCAACTAAAAGCTTGTCTTTCTTGAGGAATAATGCTATGAAATATATGTTCGTTTTTAGCATTATCAAATATTCCCACACTTGAGCGTTGCTTGTCCTCAAGCAATATTGTCTTGAAATACTAGAATCACTTCTTTATTCTTCACACTTTGTACATCAGTGATTTCTATATGGCGGTATAAACAATGGTAGTAACGATATGGTTTACAGTCCCACATGACTATAAAAATTTAGATCCATTAAGGAAATTGGATCTTTATGAAAACATTTGATCTTTTGAAAATTAAATCTAGTTTTTACCCTAGATAAGTTTTCCGGAATAACCCTTTACCGGTGTTTGCAAAATATTTTTGTGGGTTTGGTGGGTTTCAGATTTGAAAATTTTAGCTCAAAACTTGCGGTTTTGTGACACCCACTTGCTAACCTTGTATTTGGAAAGCAACACGTCCAGTTTACTTGTTCCGTATATTACCTTTCGGCAAACTACCGTCCGGTTGTAAAGGAAAGCGTTGAACAAGCAACTGTTAAGGCAATGTCCCGTGACATGCTTTTGATTATGGTCTATAACGTGTCGGACACAATTACTATCCTTGGTAGGAGCAATAGTAAAGCTCACCCTTATAATTTTTTTCGGTCTGGCACAAGGTCATGTCTTTGACCACTATGCAACCACCGTTCTTACGGTTGACACCCGATTTAGTTCAGGTGACCTAATGAATTCCAGGTGAATTCCTAGGATTTTACGTTCAATGGTAATGAACGCATTGAAAATAGGGTTTTCAGAAAACAAATCGGTTTGTAAATTTTTTTTTTTTGATCAAAATATTTTCTCGTTTAAGCTCGAGTTTAGATATCATCGAATTCCATGAGTTTGAATTCTCAATCTTTAAGGTCAATCTCTAGGATTGAGTAATATCAGTCTTAAAAGCTGATTTTTAATCTTTAAGGAGATTATCCTTTCTGGGGATCTGATTCATTAGTCTTATCCAGCTTATTTGCATGGTGCCCCCCATTGTACGAGATAAATCCTTCTCATGGTTAGGATAAATCTGACCACATGGCGACCCTGTTTAATGCTGAGGTCCGTGGATTTCCTGCTGATTTTAGTGATGACTTTTCTAGATTTTTCGTCAACCTACAGCTGGTCTGGACGACAACTTCATGACCTAAATCAAGAAGCGCGTTTCTTTTTCGGAAGACTTTACTTCCTTTTAATGATGGAATTGATTCATCGTGTAGATCCATCTTTTCTTTTCTTTCATTGGGTAAAACAGTTTAGTTTAGTCCAAAGCAAAAGTATTTTCAGTTATTTGTTACAGATATATGTGACATATGTTTAAGATAACTTGGTAAATTTTCCCACACTTGGCTTTTATTTTTCTTTTTATCGTCCTCTATTCCATTTTAAATGAACTTTAACATTTTAGTTTGTTTCTCAATTTATGTCCTTTCCGAGGTAACAATAATTTCGGTGTTAAAACCTAGTTTTATCGTTCATAAATATGTATAAACATGATTTGAATTCATTTAATTGAAAATTTTGAAAAATTTTACTAGAATTGGGTAGTCAGTATATAAGACCAGGGCTGTTCTTTATTATCAGAGAGCACTAGATTCTAATACAACTACTGCTTTACTAGTATTTTTAATGGTAACCAAGTGTTTAATATAAAAATTTTAAAATCCGAAAGAATTTAATCCCTTCCCACACTTAAGATCTTGCAATGCCCTCATTTGCAAGAAATCAGTAACAATTTAAATTATTGAGGGTGATTTGTGTGAAAATGATTAAATTTTTACCAAAGTTTCCAAATATATTGGCGTTTGTTTGCTGAATGATAAATGGTGCACATCATTTGTTCATTCCGTCTTGTTGTTATTTCACATATATTTTGCATCTTGTCGTCAAAATTAGTTGCTTTTGCTGAATTTAATGCCAGTCTTTGAAAATGCGTTGTTTTACCCTGTTGTGTACATAAGATAAACTGCAAACATATATACATATTTTTTTTTTGAAGTTTGGTATATTACCCCACATTCAAAAATTATTAAAATCTAAGAATAAAAGTTAGAAATTATAAAAATGATTACAATATTAACAAAAGTATTAAACATATCAATAATTACAAATTACAAAATAAAAAAAAAATAAGTAAACTAAGGATGATATTGGTACCAATAGGGGTTCCATGCATAACCATAAGTGCTATAGAATGCTTCGGCAGGGTCATACGTAGGATATGGTGGCTGCATCTCTATCGACCAAGGAGGGAAGACGGGTTTCGGTGTAGGAATATAGTTTCTACCTATATGTTGGCAATGCGCTATGATCTGGTTCTGATGAACTTGCCAATCTTCAAATGCTCTCTGTCTAGCATTTTCGTATTCCTGAGAAGCTATAAACCTATGCATTTCTTGCATCTCATTCCCCCCTCCTACATTACCTTGCTGCTGGTTTCTCTCTACCTGTGGATGTCTACCATTGTATCGTACTGCGGCGTTATTTCGCCGCTTCAAAACTTTCGCACCATGGTATACATTTAAACCTATAGTGTCGCGGGGTTCCGGCTCTTCTACTAATAATCCCCCCCGACTTATATCCACACCGAGATATTCACCAATCAAAGTAATAAAAATACCACCTCCTATTATGCTATGTGGACGCATCCCCCGAACCATAGCTGATAAATAATAACCCACACAATATGGTATACTTACAGCGCTCTGTGGGTCTCGAATACACATATGGTAAAACAAATCTTGTTCATTTACCTTTTCTTTGTTTTTACCCCTTTGTGTAATCGAATTAGCTAAAAACCTATGTATTACTCTTAATTCGGCTCTATCTATATCCAAATAAGAGTAGTTTCCCCCTTTGAAACGGTGATGGATTGTCATTTGACTCCACACACCGTGTGTATCAAAATTCTCATCTATCTTTCTACCGTTTAGTATCAATCCTCTACAATCGGCAGACGCTAACTCCTCAGGCGTATATATACGTAAAGCCTGAGCCATGTCCAGTAAAGACATGTGGCGCATCGAACCGCCTAACAAAAATCTAATAAAAGAACGATCGGTTAAACTAGCTACCCGATCATTCAACTCTATACTACATAACAACTCTTCACACCATACTTTATATACAGGTCTGCGTATGGTGAATAAACATATCCAGTCATTAAAAGAAGAATTACCATACCTCTGTACCAGTAATTCCCTAATTGGCCCGGCCAATTCTACAGCTTCTAAGGGTCCCCATTCTATGACCCTTGGTACCTCAACAACCTTGGAATGAAGAGTATGCAAACCCCGTTGATATTTTGGATAATCTATCCAAAGTCTGTCAAATCTCAGGTTCGGGTGCAACTCTTCCAAATGCATATCGGAAAAGGTCATGACTGGATGAGGTACATCCTGCTTGTAGTAGTTATCTACCTCCTGTTGTTCCAAGTTCTCACCAGGAGCATGGCGGGCTTGGGATGAAGATTCACCCCTTTCATTCTGTAAAACACATCAAACACAAATTTTGTGCATCCAAATATGCATTAGTGTCAGCAAAATCATCAATCAAAATAATTACAATGACATTATCAATTTATATCAAACTTAAGCTTATTTTCACATTTTTATCAAATCTACACTTTTTCAAATAAGCATATACGAAAATTTTTGCCAAGTTCATAAGCATTCAACTCAAATAACATGTCAAAATAATCATTACTAGCAAATAAACAAGTCTCAAATGGCATTATCTTTCAAAAATCAAGTTCATGAATTTTAGACTTGAAAAAGTCCACTTTAATTCTCAAAATCATGTTTAGGCTCAAAGTTTGGATCATTTAACTACCTAGACATGTTACACTACTCAATTTAGCAACAATTCATGACAAAAATCGGCCATAACCTGTTTATATCAAAAAGCCCCAAATTGCTCAAGAACACAAACCCTAGATTATTCAAAATTTGAAGTTTAAGGCTTCTAATCATGTTAAACAGCATCAATCTAGGTTATACAAGCATAATACATAAACAATTTAAGTCTAATTACACTAAAAAGCATCAAAATCAAATTGGGGAAAAATAGCTCAAGAACACTAAAATTCGAATTAAATGGTGTTTAGGTGTAGAAATTTACCGTTTTTCTTGAGTAATTCTTAGATATCATCCTTCTCAACATGATTTTAGCAAAAAATTTGGTGATTAACGGTTAAAAATTGAGATTTTTGGGGGTGATTTTCGGGTTTTTTCGGGGTTTTTTCGAGCTGTATTTTTGCAGTTTTGTGTGTGGGAGCTGATCAGTTCGTGCAGCTCTCTATATTTTTTTTTCTGTAATTTGGTCCCTCCGCGAGTCGCGGAGATTTAGGCTCCAAACTCCGCGAGTCGCGGAGTTTGGTATTTTTTTTTTTTTTATTTTTTTTTTTTTTTTATAATCATTAACTTTTGAAAACAATTAAGAAATTAATTTTAAAATTTTGTTTCCCTTGTTATCTAGGACGAGGTCGTTTCGGATCGATGTCCTAGTCCGTCCCTCGACAAAATTTTAAAATTTGTCTTTTTGTAGCGATTGTTTTAAAAGCTAAAATTTTTTGGGTTTTTTCAATGTTTTTGGCATACTTTAATTCAATAAGATTAAAAATAATGATAATAAAGGTTCTCGTCCCTCCCTCGGGTAAAGCAATTTCGGTTCAAAGACCTAGTCTTCAACTTACGACGAATTTTAAAAATCATATTTTTAACTTAATGAGATAAAGTAAATTTTTGTTTTTAAATTCACACAACTTAAATATAAAATTCAAAATTAAAAATTAAAAATTCACACCAAACTTAAAATTTGAAATGCATAAAATTAAAAATTTCATATTTTAAAAATTAAAAATTCAAACCAAACTTAATTTAAAAATTCATAAATTCATATCAAACTTATATTATTTTTTTAAATATTTACAATTTTAAATATATTGTTTTTATAAAGTTTACAATATTAATTTAAGGTTTAAATATTAATTTTAAAAACATGGTAAAAATAAAATTAAAAATCTTTTTGTCTTTTTATCCCACTTTAATCAGTCAAATATTATCAAAAATATGCGCCCCTCTTTTCGGTAAAGTAATTTCGGTTCAAAGACCTAATTTAACTCATGACGAATTTTTGAAATATTTTGGGTTGATTGATTAAAGATATTTATACCTTAAGAATAAACGTTAAATTTCGCAGTGATGTAATAAATTTTTGAATGATATCAATAATTTCGGTCGCCAAACCTAATTTTATTTAATACCAATTTAATACTTTTTAGCGAACAAATTAGCGTTTATTATCAAAAGGTTAAAAATAAAAATAAAAATAAAAACTGTACAGACATACCTGTGAAATAGATTTCTTAGTTATATGATCTATTATATTCATAAGATAGTCGGTTTAATTGGTTTTCCATTGCTGCATAGGCGTAACCTCGAGCATTCATTGTCTTTTCTTCTAAACATATGAACGGTCCGTCTCTGCATAAAGTAACAAATTCGGTATTTGAATAGGTTTGATTATTTGAACATTTACCTCCATGTGACCATTTTCCGCATTTGTGACATCGTTCTAGGTGTCGTGCTCTTCTTTTCGCTGCGGATTTTGATTTTCCTTTACCAAATTGTAACTTATTATCGTCGCATCTGGATCCTTTTCTAACTCCGTCCATTCTTTCTCTGATTACTGATACTAATTCACTCGGTAGTATGTCATTATTTCTTTTAGTGATCAAAGCGTGTAGCATTAGACCATGGTTTAGTTCACAGGCAGTCTTCATTTCGTAAAAACCTAAAAAAATAAAAATTCAGAATGGGGGGAGAAGACTAGTTCTTTAGGGTCTGCTAGGGAAAGACCATTCGGGTTCCATTTTCGAGAACTACACGAAAACAGACAATCTAACTCTAACAGAAATACATATTATCCTTTAAAGACTTGATTCTCCCCACACTTAGTTAGCTGTGGTGTCGAAATTGTGATTAACTTCGTTGTCGACTTCCATCGGACCCTGTATGTAATGTTTAACTCTGTGACCATTAACTTTAAATTCAATCCCATTTGAATTTATTAATTCTATCGTTCCGTATGGGAAAACTCTTTTGACTATGAATGGTCCAGACCATCTTGATTTCAATTTTCCAGGAAATAGCTTGAATCGTGAATTGAAAAGAAGAACTTTGTCTCCTTCTTTAAATTCTTTTGAATTTCTGATTCTTTTATCATGCCATTTCTTCGTTCTTTCTTTATAGATTAACGAATTTTCGTATGCTTCATGTCTTAATTCTTCTAATTCGTTTAGTTGACTTAATCGTAGACGTCCGGCTTCATGTAAATCAAGATTACATGTCTTCAAAGCCCAAAATGCTTTGTGTTCAATTTCTACTGGAAGATGACATGCTTTTCCATAAACAAGTCTAAAAGGTGTGGTTCCAATTGGAGTTTTGTAGGCTGTTCTAAAAGCCCAGAGTGCATCCTCCAATTTAATGGACCATTCCTTTGGATTTGATCCTACGGTTTTCTCTAGAATACGTTTTAAAGCTCGGTTGGTATTTTCAACTTGTCCACTTGTTTGTGGATGATATGCGGTGGAGATTTTATGAGTTACTCCATATCTTTTAAGAACTTTCTCAAGTTGATTATTACAGAAATGAGTACCCCGATCACTTATTAAAGCTTTCGGTGTTCCAAACCTTGCAAAAAGACGTTTTAAAAAGTTGACTACAACTCGTGCATCGTTAGTTGGGAGAGCTTGTGCTTCCGCCCATTTAGATACATAATCAATGGCTACGAGTATATATAGATTATTATGAGATTTTGGAAATGGACCCATAAAGTCAATACCCCAAATGTCAAATACTTCACATACTTGGATGACATTTTGTGGCATTTCATCACGTTGACTTATTTTTCCGGCCCTTTGACATGCATCACAGGATTTGCAAAGAAGGTGTGCGTCTTTGTAAATTGTAGGCCAATAGAATCCAGCTTCATAAACTTTTCTTGCTGTTAGTTGAGGCCCATAATGCCCTCCTGTTGGTCCTGTGTGACAATGGTTTAAAATTTTACTAGCTTCATCTCCAAATACACATCGGCGTATTATTCCATCGGGACAACTTTTAAACAGATGTGGATCTTCCCAGAAATAGTGTTTTATATCACTGAAGAATTTCTTTCGTCTTTGGTATGATAATCCTTTTTCAAGGAATCCACATACTAAATAATTTGCATAGTCTGCAAACCATGGGATTTCTTTATAATCTATCTTCAATAGATATTCATCAGGAAAGTTGTCTTGTATGGCTGATTCATTCAGAACTTCTAATTCGGGATTTTCAAGACGAGAAAGATGATCAGTGGCGAGATTTTCTGCTCCTTTTTTATCTCGGATTTCAATATCAAACTCTTGTAAGAGTAAGATCCAACGGATTAATCTTGGTTTAGCATCTTGTTTTGAAAATAGGTATCTAAGAGCAGAATGGTCGGTATAGACCACCGTTTTTGCTAGAACGAGATATGATCGAAATTTGTCAAAAGCAAAGACAATAGCAAGGAGTTCTTTTTCAGTAGTTGTATAGTTCGTTTGTGCTCCTTGTAATGTCTTACTAGCATAATATATAGGTTGAAATCGTTTTTCAATCCTTTGTCCTAAAACGGCTCCCATTGCAAAATCACTTGCATCGCACATTAGTTCAAATGGTAGATTCCAATTTGGTGTTATCATGATCGGTGCATTAGTGAGTTTCTCTTTAAGAATATTAAAAGATTTGATACACTCATCTGAAAAGATGAATGGCGCATCCTTTTCTAGGAGTTTATTCATAGGAGTGGCAATTTTAGAAAAATCTTTTATGAAACGTCGGTAAAAACCGGCATGCCCTAGAAAACTCCTAACTCCTCTAACATTGGTGGGATGTGGAAGTTTAGCAATTACATCTACTTTAGCTCTATCCACTTCAATTCCTTCTTTTGAAATTTTATGTCCAAGAACGATGCCTTCTTTAACCATGAAATGGCATTTCTCCCAATTAAGTACTAGATTTGATTTTTCGCATCTAATTAGCATTCGTTCCAGATTAACTAGACATGATTTAAATGTATCACCGAAGACTGAAAAGTCATCCATGAATACTTCCATGCATTCTTCTATCATGTCGTGAAAAATCGCCATCATACACCTTTGAAAGGTTGCAGGGGCGTTGCAAAGTCCAAATGGCATGCGTTTGTAAGCAAAAGTACCATAAGGGCACGTGAATGTGGTTTTCTCTTGATCTTCGGGTGCTATTGGAATTTGAAAATATCCGGAAAATCCATCTAGAAAACAATAGTAACTATTTCCGGCTAATCTTTCCAACATTTGATCTATGAAAGGTAAGGGAAAGTGATCTTTTCTGGTGGCGTAATTTAATTTTCTATAATCAATACATACACGCCATCCTGTTACAGTCCTAGTAGGAATAAGCTCATTTTTCTCATTTGTGATGACAGTCATGCCACCCTTCTTAGGTACGCATTGAACTGGGCTTACCCATGGACTATCAGAAATTGGATATATCAAACCTGCATCTAGCAGCTTAATAATCTCTTTCTTAACTACATCTTGCATATTAGGATTTAGTCTTCGTTGGCGTTGCACATACGTTTTATGACCTTCTTCCATAAGGATTTTATGTGTGCAATACGAAGGACTTATTCCTTTAATATCATGAATCTTCCATGCAATGGCTGGTTTATGAGCTTTCAACACAGAAATGAGTTGTGATTTTTCATTTTCAGTAAGAGAAGACGATATTATTACAGGTAATTCAGATTCACCATGTAAATAAGCGTATTCCAAATGGTTTGGAAGTGGCTTTAACTCTAATTTCGGAGGTTCTTCTATCGATGATTTATATCGATATCTGTCTTCTTCTTTTAGCATTTGAATTTCTTCTGTTGTTGGTTCATATCCATTAGCTATAAGTGTAGCTAACATTTCAGCTTCATCAATTGGTTCATTACCTTCTCCTAAAGAACATTCTCCTGTTCCTTGTAATTCTGGAAATTCTTCTAATAATTCTGCATGTGCATCTATAGTTTGAATATAATAACATGTATCATCTGCAGATTGTGGTTGTTGCATTGCTCTATCAACTGAAAAGGTAACACTCTCATCCTCTATACTTAGGGTCAGTTTCTTACCGAACACGTCTATCATTGCTTTAGCCGTGTTTAAGAATGGTCTTCCTAATATGAGAGGAACTTGAGAATCTTCTTCCATGTCCAAAACAACAAAATCTACTGGAAATACTAAAGTACCAACTTTAACTAGCATGTTCTCCATTATCCCTCTAGGATATTTTATTGATCTATCGGCTAGTTGTATGCTTATTCTGGTTGGTTTCAATTCTCCAAGGTCTAGTTTAGCGTATAGTGAATACGGCATTAGATTTATACTAGCACCTAAGTCTGCCAATGCTTCTATTGAACTAAGACTACCCAGAAAACATGGAATTGTGAAACTTCCTGGATCAGATAGTTTTTCTGGTATCTTATTCAACAGCACTGCTGAACAATTAGCATTCATAGTAACAGCCGAGAGTTCTTCCATTTTCTTTCTATTCGTGATTAGATCATTCAAGAATTTAGCATATCTTGGCATTCCTGAAATCACATCAATGAAAGGAAGATTTACATTTATCTGTTTAAACATATCCAGGAATTTGGATTGCTCGGCTTCAAGTTTTTCTTTCTTCATTTTACTCGGGTAAGGAAGTGGTGGTTGGTATGGTTTAACATAAGGTTTATCCTTAACTGTGTTATCTTCATTAACCTTTTCAACTACCGGTTCTTTTTCCTTATCTTGATCAGGTTGTGGTTCTTGTGGAGTAGGAATAGTTTCATCAGAAGTTACAGGTATTTCAGGTGGTTTAAGTGTTGTACCACTTCTTGTGGTAATAGCTTTAGCTGTTTCATTCCGGGGGTTAGCATTTGTATCGCTAGGTAGACTTCCCGGTTTTCTTTCACCTATTAACCTTGCTAGGTTACTTACTTCTTGTTCCAGATTTTGAATAGAAGCTTGTTGATTTCTAAATGCTTGAGCATTTTGTTCATTTGTTTGTTTCTGAGATGTGAAAAACTGTGTTTGAGTTTCAACTAGCTTTGTCATCATATCTTCTAAATTCGGCTTTTTATCATCGGTTTGTTGTGGTGGTTTGTTTTGAAAATTAGGTCTTTGCTGATTGTAAGTATTATTGGATACTTGTTGATTGCTAGGACCTTGTTGGTTGTTGTATGGAATATTTCGGTTATAATTCTGGTTTTGATTGTAAATCGGTCTTGGCGGTTGATAATTATTCTGATAATTATTTCCAGGCCTTTGGTTTATGTATGAAATATTCTCTCTTTGTTCCATTGTTAATTCAATACTGAGACAATCTTTTGTCAAATGTGGTCCTCCACACTGCTCACAACTAATTCGTATTGAGTGAATATCCTTAGTCATCTTTTCCATTCGTCTCTCGAAAGCATCTATCTTTGCCGAAATGGAATCTAAGTCATGGCTAGAATCGGCTCTAGCTGCTTTAGATGATCTAATGATATCTTTTTCTTGGTGCCACTCATGTGAGTGGGAAGCAGTATTATCAATAATTTTGTAAGCATCAGTTTCGGTTTTCTTCATAATAGAACCACCAGCTGCTATATCTATGTCTTTTCTTGTAGTGATGTCGCATCCTCGGTAGAATATTTGTACTATTTGACAGGTGTCTAAACCATGTTGCGGACATCCTCTTAACAACTTTCCATATCTTGTCCACGCCTCATATAGAGTTTCATTTGGCTTCTGTGTGAACGTAACAATTTCTGCTTGAAGTCTTACGGCTTTAGATGCAGGAAAAAATTGTTTAAGAAATTTATCAATTAAAACATCCCATGTATCAATCGCTCCTTCAGGTAACGATTCCAACCAATCTTTGGCTTCTCCCTTTAAAGTCCAGGGAAATAACATGAGATATATCTGTTCATCCTCCACTTCTCGGATTTTAAATAGTGTGCAGATCCTATTAAAGGTACGTAGATGTTCATTTGGATCTTCCTTCGGCGCACCACTAAATTGGCATTGATTAGTCACCATGTGTAGAATTTGTCCTTTGATTTCATAATCTGGCGCATTAATGTCTGGATGAGTAATTGCGTGACCTTGGCCAGTGCGTTTAGCTCTCATTCGGTCTTCCATACTTAAAGGTTCCAGATTCTCCATAATTGAATTTGTTGAATCGGTATCACTAGATGATTCTGATTTAATGGTTCGTTCCTCAACAATCTCTGTTTGAATGATTGGTGGTTCCGGAGGAAAGTTTAATGGTTCAGGATCTATGAACCGTTCCTGAATATTTTCTGGATTCTCAATTGTGAGGTCGGGTTCAAAAAATGGATTATCGGTAATTTGAACTGAAGTACTTGGTCGACTGGATGACGATTCTAAAGAAAAATCAACGGCGGTTATATTTGTTAAACGATGTCTTGATCGAGTTACAGGTGGTGAACGTACAAAAGGTGATGAACGTCTTGCTCGGTGCATTCACTGAATATCCTATTAGTTTTAAAAAGGAAAGAAAAATTATAATAAGTTATCCAATCAATAGACTTTTCTGATTTTGCCCACGTTTCGAATAGCCAAAAGATGCAGCAGAGGGGCAGGATTCGTTTGGTCTCAATATAATTGAGGACTGTTTGGCTCCAATAACCCGGTCCACGTACAAATCCAACTATTACTACGAACCAGAAAATTTTGATGTCTATCAATTTAACCACTTAAAATAAATTTTCGTAATTTTAAGAAATTTAGATAAGAAGTAGAAAAAATTCTAAGTCCTAAAAACTAGAATAGCGAGAAATAAGAGAGAAAAAGAGTTCGTCGCAAAAGGTCGAAAAAGAAAAAATATGGTTGAAAAAAAAAAATAAAAGGTGACGGAAAAATAAAAGAAACTTATAAAAACTTAAAAATATTTAACTAACCTAACCTTATTACTACAACTAACTTAAAATTATAATCGCAAATTGAAATTACTAATTGGAATGATAATTGGTACATAGTAAAAGGTGTCTAAAAATATTAAAGCTTACAGGAAAAACTAAATCCCAAATGGAAATAACTTAAAAAGAAACTAAAACTTAAAAAGGCGTCGCAAAATTCTAAAGCACCTAAATTTTAGTCTAAAGAAAAAGCACTTAAGGAATTCTACGGCAAAGCCTAAAAATCTAGGAGTAAAAATAACTATAGCAAAAACTAAGTTTAAAATTAAATATGAGAGAAAAATACAAATATTACGCTACAACGATTAAAAAGGTACAAAATATAAAAATATACAAAAAGTTGTAAAAAGTACAATTTTTATAAAAATATTATTTTTATATTATTTATTTTATAAAACTATTAATTTTACAATTTTAATAAAACTAATTAAACAAAATACATAAATTAATAAAAAGTAAAAATAAAACTAAAACTAATAATAATAATAGTAATTAGGTTAAATAATAATTATAATTAATAATATCCCGTAATTAATGCTCGATTAGGGCTTCCTTGTCGCCTGTCAGAGTGGCTCCGCGAGTTGCGGTGATTAATGAGGAAAACCCCGCGAGTCGCGGGGATCCAGAATTCAGTTGACAGGTTTCACTTTTTAAGCGTTTTTCTTTATTTTTTTTTATTTTTTTATTTTATGTTTTCTATTTTTTTTTATAAATAAAAGATGTTTAATAAAATTTATATTTTTATAAACTAAAATAGAAATAAAGAAACTTATAAAACTTAAATATTTAACAAAATCTTAAAAATACTAATATTTTTGTTTTTCTTTTTATATTTTTCGAATTTTTAAAACGTAATTTTACAAAAACGACTTTTAATAAAAGTAGATAAAAATCTTTTTTTCTTTTTTTTTCTTTTTATATTAGCGTTGCGCTTCCGGCTTTTAAGATAGTTCCCCGGCAGCGGCGCCAAAAATACTTGATGTTAAGCGAGGGGTATACAAAATAGTTTATATTTTACTAGGAAAAACTATTAAATACGATACAATTTTACACAAGATATTTATTTATTTATAGAATGGATATACTTAAACCTTGCTACAACACTTATAGGCAGTGTACCTAATCGTTCAGTAGTATAGTTTTTAGTAAGTCCGGTTCGTTCCACAGGGAAATCTTTAAACAAAGCTCAACGCTATATTAGTTTACTTTTATAAAAATACAAACATATATATAAGTAATATTATTATTATAAAGGGGGGTTTTTACCGTTTAATGACCGGTTTGTCGATTTTAAGACTTTAGTCGCAGTTAAAACCTAATGTAAAATATAAAATAAATACAAGACTTAAATTAAAGCGTAAAGTAAATAACGATAATGAAATTGCGAATAATAAAATTGCGATAATTAAAAAGTACGATAATTAAAAGTGCGATTAAATAACAATAAATAAAAGTACGATAATTAGAAGTGCAATTAAATATAAAATAAAGGAAATTAAATATGAAATAAAAGAATTATGCTTATTTAAACTTCCGTAATCATGATGTTTGACGTGTTGATTTTAGTTTTATGCCCATGGATTAATTGTCCTTTGTCCTGGATTATTTAATATGTCCGTCTGGTTTTTGTCCATAACAGTCCATCAGTCATAAATATAAATTGCAAGTGTCCTTGTCAAATTATTATTATACCCGAAGTTAAATATTCCAACTAATTGGGGATTCAAATTGTAACAAGGTTTTAATACTTTGTTTAATGAATACACCAGGTTATCGACTGCGTGTAAACCAAGGTTTTACCACTTTGTTAACAATTACACCAATTACCCTTGAATGTAATTTCACCCCTGTTTTAATTATTCTAGTGGCTATTAATCCATTCCCGTGTCCGGTTAATTGAACGATTATTCGTACATATAAATACCCCGCCCATCGTGTCCGATTGAGTGTATATGGTAGTTTATAGGGACGCCCAATTGTAAATCTTTATATTAACATTAACAAACTTTCATTTAGTTAAACAAATATAAAGCCCATTAATAGCCCATAGTCTAATTTCCACAAGTGTCGTTCTTTTGTCCAAACCCCAATTATGGTACAAAGCCCAATTACCCAATTTTAGTAATTAGCCCAACATCATGATTACTTCGTTTTAAATAAGCATAATAATAACTTAGCTACGAGACATTAATATAAAAAGGTTGAACATAACTTACAATGATTAAAAATAGCGTAGCGTTACACGGACAGAATTTCGACTTACACCCTTACAACATTCGCTAACATACCCTTATTATTAGAATTATAATTAAAATTAAAATATAAATTATAAATATAAATATAAATTTTACGTATGAAGAGGAAGAAAAAAAAGATGATGAAATTTGATCAGAATTCGGTTGGCTTTATAGCCAGAGTTGAAAATTGGGGCTCCGCGACTCGCGGCAAAATGCCCTTAAAACTCCGCGAGTCGCGGAGATGTATTTACAGCTCACACCCTTGGAGTTTCTTGCTGCCGACGGTTTTTAATATATATATATAATATATATATAATTAATATAATTAATTATATATTATATTATATTTATATACATAGTTAACTTGTAATTTTTAGTCCGTTGCGTCGAGCGTTAAGAGTTGACTCTGGTCCCGGTTCCGGATTTTCGAACGTCCTTGCGTACAATTTAATATCTTGTACTTTGCATTTTGAATCTTGTACTCTTGTGATTTCGAGACGTTTCTTATCAATAATTGGAACCTTTTTGATTGTCTTTTGTTCTTTTGAGCTTTTTGGTCGTTTGCGTCTTCAAATCGTCGAATCTGTCTTCTATCTTCACCTTTTATTATTTAAACGAATATCACTTGTAAATAGAACAATTGCAACTAAAAGCTTGTCTTTCTTGAGGAATAATGCTATGAAATATATGTTCGTTTTTAGCATTATCATATTCCATGTCTGGAGACGACTTCCTTCAAATACAGTCGTGCTAACTTCTCCATCTTGTCATCTTCTCTTATTGGCAGGAAGTGCGCTGATGTGGTGAGATGATCAACTATTACCCAAATAGTATCAAAACCACTTGCAGTCCTTAGCAATTTAGTGGTGAAATCTATGGTAATGTTTTCCCATTTCCATTATGGGATTTCGGGTTGTTGAAGTAGACCTGATGGTTTCTGATGCTCCGCTTTGACCTTAGAACATGTCAAACATTCTCCTACATATTTAGCAACATCGGCTTTCATACCCGGTCACCAAAAATGTTTCTTAAGATCCTTGTACATTTTCCCCGTTCCAGGATGTATTAAGTATCTGGTTTTATGAGCTTCTCTAAGTACCATTTCTCTCATATCTCCAAATTTTGGTACCTAAATTCTTTCAGCCCTATACCGGGTTCCGTCTTCCCAAATATTAAGATGCTTCTCCGATCCTTTGGGTATTTCATTCTTTAAATTTCCCTCTTTTAAAACTCCTTGTTGCGCCTCCTTTATTTGAGTAGTAAGGTTAGTGTGAATCATTATATTCATAGCTTTTACTCGAATGGGTTCTCTGTCCTTTCTGCTCAAGGCGTCGGCTACCACATTTGCCTTCCCCAGGTGGTAACGAATCTCAAAGTCGTAATCATTCAACAATTCAATCCACCTACGCTGCTTTATATTCAGTTGTTTCTGATTAAATATGTGTTGAAGACTTTTGTGGTCGGTATATATAATACTTTTGACCCCATATAAGTTTGCCTCCAAGTCTTTAATGCAAAAACAACTGCGCCTAATTTCAAATCATGCGTTGTATAATTCTGCTCGTGAATCTTCAATTGTCTAGACGCATAAGCAATTACTTTCGGTCGTTGCATTAATACACAACCGAGACCTTTCTTTGAGGCGTCACAATATATCACAAAATCATCATTCCCTTCAGGTAATGACAATATAGGTGTCGTAGTTAACTTTTTCTTCAACAATTGAAACATTTTTTCTTGTTCATCCTTCCATTCAAATTTCCTCCCTTTATGCGTTAATGCAGTCAAGGGTTTTGCTATTTTGAAAAAATCTTGGATGAATCTCCTGTAATAACCTGCTAGCCCTAAAAATAGGCGTATGTGTTTAGGAGTTTTCGGGGTTTCCCACTTTTCAACGATTTCAATCTTTGCTGGATGCACCTGAATACCTTCTTTGTTCACTATATGACCGAGGAATTGAACTTCTTCCAACCAAAATGCACACATTGAAAACTTAGCGTACAGTTTTTCTTTTCTCAGCAACTCTAGCACTTTTCTTAAATGTTCTTCGTACTCTTGATCATTCTTCGAGTAAATAAGTATGTCATCGATGAAAACAATGACAAACTTGTCAAGATACGGCCCACACACTCGGTTCATGAGGTCCATGAACACAGCTGGTGCGTTAGTCAATCCAAACGGAATAACCATAAACTCGTAATGACTGTAACGCGTCCTAAAAGCAGTCTTCGGAATATCATCCTCTTTCACCCGCATTTGGTGATATCCAGAACGTAAATCGATCTTCGAATAAACCGACGAGCCTTGTAGTTGATCAAATAAGTCATCGATTCTCGATAATGGGTAACGGTTCTTGATGGTAAGTTTGTTCAACTCTCGGTAGTTGATACACAACCTGAATGTACCATCTTTCTTCTTGACAAACAGAACAGGAGCTCCCCATGGTGATGTACTTGGTCGAATAAAACCACGCTCTAAAAGTTCCTGTAACTGACTTTGTAATTCTTTCATTTCGCTGGGTGCGAGTCTGTATGGAGCACGAGCTATTGGTGCAGCTCCTGGTATAAGGTCTATTTGAAATTCAACGGATTGATGTGGGGGTAATCCCGGTAATTCTTTCGGAAATATATCGGGAAATTCTTTTACGATGGGAACATCACTGATGTTCTTTTCTTCAGGTTTAACCTCCTCGATGTGTGCTAGAATGACGTAACAACCTTTTCTTATTAGTTTTTGCGCCTTCAAACTACTAATAAGATTTAATTTTGCGTTGTTCTTTTCTCCGTACACCATTAAAGGTTTTCCTTTTTCACGCATAATGCGAATCGCATTTTTGTAACAAACGACCTCCGCTCTCACCTTTTTCAACCAATCCATACCAATTATTACATCAAAACTCCCTAACTCAACTGGTATTAAATCAATTTTAAACGTTTCATCCCCCAGTTTAATTTCTCTCTCCAGACATATATTATCTGCTGAAATTAATTTACCGTTTGCTAATTCGAGTAAAAATTTACTATCCAAAGGCGTCAATGGGCAACTTAATTTAGCACAAAATTCTCTACTCATATAGCTTCTATACGCACCCGAATCAAATAAAACATAAGCAGATTTATCGTCAATAAGAAACGTACCTGTAATAAGCTCCGAGTCTTCCTGTGCTTCTACCGCATTAATATTGAAAACTCTTCCACGGCCCTGCCCATTAGTATTCCCCTAATTCGGGCAATTTCTAATAATGTGGCCTGGTTTTCCACATTTATAACAAACAACGTTGGTATTACTTGCTCCGGCACTATTCGTTCCGGCATTACTTGTTCTGACACTATTTATTCCTTTAGTTCTATTAAACTTTGGTCCGTTGACCTCCCACTTTGTCGCGCTATGACCATTTCTTTTACACCTGTTGCAAAATGTCGTGCAAAACCCCTGATGATTTTCTTCACACCAATGACATGGCTGTTTTTGGTTTTTGTTGCCGTTGTTGTTATTGAGGTTGTTGTTGGGATTGTTATTATTGTTGAAATGATTGTTGTAGTTGTTGTTGTTGTTGGGATGTTTGTTGTAGTTATTGTTAGGATTGCGATTATTGTTGCGATTGTTGTTGCGGTTGTTGGGATAGTTGTTGCGATTGTGGTTGTAATTGTTATTGTTGTTGTACTGGTGACTCTTGTCACCGTTTTCCTCCCACTTCCTCTTGAGTTGTTTCGTGTTGGCTTCTTCGGTTGCCTGCTCTTTAATTCTTCCCTCAATCTGATTTATGAGTTTATGAGCCATTCGACTTGCCTTTTGTATGGAAGCGGGCCCGTGTGAACTCACATCTTCTTGAATCCTTACTGGTAACCCTTTTACAAACGCATTGATCTTCTCTTCTTCATCTTCGAATGCTCCCGGACACAATAGGCACAACTCTGTGAATCGTCGTTCATATGTGGTAATGTCAAACCCTTGTTTTTGTAACTCTCTAAGCTCTACCTTGAGCTTATTGACTTTGTTTCTAGGAAGGTACTGCTCATTCATCAATTGCTTGAATACCGACCACGGTAGTGCGTAAGCAGCATTTTGTTCTACCTGTTCAAGATAGGTGTTCCACCACGTTAACGCAGTACCTGTGAAGGTATGCGTAGCATACTTAACTTTGTCCTCTTCAGTACACTTACTTATGGCAAACACCGATTCAACTTTCTCGGTCCACCGTTTCAATCCAATTGGTCCTTCGGTTCCATCAAATTCCAAAGGTTTGCAGGCAGTGAATTCTTTGTAGGAGCATCCTACACAATTTCTTGTGGAATTAGTTCCACTGCTAGATCCAGAGTTATTGTTATTTTTCATCGCAGCCTGTACTGCGGCTATGTTTGCTGCAAGAAAAACACGGAAGTCTTCCTCATTTATGTTCAAATTCTGACGAGTCGCCGGTGCCATTTCCTTCAAAAATAGCCAAAAGAATTGAGTTAATCATATAGAATTTAAGAGTAGTCAATAGTATCTCGTAGCATTATATGAACTTATTTATAAAAGCTTTTTCTTCATATTAGCATTTTATAGTTTTAATTCGGGTAGTACCTACCCATTAAGTTCATACTTACTAGCTACTATACAACTCAACTACTACGCTTCTATATGAAAAACTTATTACAATAATATTTTGCGTTCAAACATTTATACAATATATTACAAACTTACAATACCACTATTATACATATAGGATGAAATATAGCACATAATATCCTTGCTACTCAGCATCTATAAAGGCAATTCTAGTTAATACGCAAGTTGTTCAGCAAAAGAAATAAAGACACGTAATTCATAAGTCCAGAAACAAGTCGTGCATTCAGGTTTTACTAAGACGACTTCCCATCCTTGGTCTTGTGGAAAGTAACCGTTATGACTATTGGCTAGGCAGCATGTTGTAATGTCGTCAAAAGGACGAGGGTTTCTTAATGTCCAACAGCCTCGCAATAATCTAAAAACCTTGTTTATCACCCCAACTACTGAATCCATCACTTGTGGGAAGGTTTTATTTAAAAGTTGTAACCCGATATTCTTTTTCTCACTTTGGTAAGAAGCGAACATCACTAACCCGTAAGTATAACATGCTTCTTTATGTTGCATGTTAGAAGCTCTTTCTAACTCACGAAATCCTATGTTGGGATATGTTGAGTCAAAATAGGTTCTTAACCCGTAGCGTAAAATTGCATTTGGGTTCCCCGCATTTAACGCTTTAAAGAAAACACGGCGTAACTTACGGTCTCCCCAATGGGATATACCCCACCTATCAAAGGAAAGCCTTTTATAAACTAAGGCATTTCTGGAAAGTCTTTCAAATGTTTGACAAGTTATTTTTTCCATAATTAATTGTGCTGATGAATTCTGACCGACTCCAGACAAGATTTCCTCAATCATATCCTCTGGTAGATCTTCTAAAATATTCGGTTGTCTACCCTTAACGTCCATTTTGTTTGTATACTGTAAAATAGACACGAATTAGATTCGTAAAAGATAATTAACAAACAATACAAGCAATTTTTACATAGAACATAAAAGTACAAGCACACTACTTTACATATAATACACAACATGATTACAACCCTCTAATCTGAATTACTGGTTTCTTATTCTTCGGACTTGGTTCGTTTTCCTAATTTTCTAGGGATGTATGGTGTTCCTCTAATACGAGCCGTCGTTTTCCACAATGGTTTAGAAAAACCTGGGGGTTTAGAGGTTCCCGGGTTATTGTTACAATTTAGGAAATACGGACGTTGCCGATACATATAAAGTTCATCAGGGTCGGAATCAAGTTTCTCTATTTTTATACCTTTTCCTTTATTATTTTCTTTTGCTTTATTAAATTGGGTCGAGGTAATTTCTACAACATCATCGGAATCCTCATCGGGATCCGATTCATCTGAAAATTGGTAATCTTCCCAATAATTTGCTTCCTCGGCTAAAACACCATTGACCATTTTTAACTTTGGTCCGTTGGTTGAGGATTTTCTTTTATTTAAACGATTTACTGTAGGTATCAATATTTCTTCCTCCGGAACTTCTTCTTCTTCCAGTTCCTCCTCTTCCAGTTCCTCCTCTTCTGGTTCCTCCTCTTCCGGAATTTGTGAATCTTCCCAAATTATATTCGACTCTTCATTATTATTAGGTGAGTCGATGGGATTTGTACTAGTGGTAGACATCTATCACACAATATCAAACACATTAAGAGGTTAATATATTACATAATATTTACATGTTAATAATATATAGTTTCCAACAAAAGTGTTAAGCAATCGTTTTTTTAAAAAATACGGTCAAAGTCCAGACTTACTAATGTATCCTAACAACTCGATAAGACACACTAATGTAAATTTCTAGTTCTTTAAGACCAACGCTCGGATACCAACTGAAATGTCCTGTTCATATTGATTATAAACGTTCCATATTAATTGATTTCATCGCGAGGTTTTGACCTCTATATGAGACGTTTTTCAAAGACTGCATTCATTTTTAAAACAACCATAACCTTTATTTTATCTATAAAAGTTTAAAAAGCATTACGTAGATTATCAAATAATGATAATCTAAAATATACCGTTTACACACGACCATTACATAATGGTTTACAATAAGAATATATTACATCAAAAATAAGTTTCGTGAATGCAGCTTTTACATAATATCATACAAGCATGGACTCCAAATCTTGTCCTTATTTTAGTATGCAACAGTGGAAGCTCTTAATAATCACCTGAGAATAAACATGCTTAAAATGTCAACAAAAATGTTGGTGAGTTATAGGTTTAACCTATATATTATCAAATCATAATAATAGACCACAATATTTCATATTTCAATATACATCAAATACATAGAGATAAAATTCATTCATATGGTGAACACCTGGTAACCGACATTAACAAGATGCATATAAGAACATCTCTTATCATTCGGGAAATCCTTCGGACATGATAAAAACGAATTCGAAGTACTAAAGCATCCGGTACTTTGGATGGGGTTCGTTAGGCCCAATAGATCTATCTTTAGGATTCACGTCAATTAGTAGATCGGTTTACTAATTCTTAGGCTGCCAAGCAAAAGGGGCATATTTGAAATGTCCCGTTCTTATTGATTAAAAACGTTCCATATTAATTGATTTCGTTACGAGGTTTTGACCTCTATATGAGACGTTTTTCAAAGACTGCATTCATTTTAAAACAAACCATAACCTTTATTTCATCAATAAAGGTTTAAAAAGCTTTACGTAAATTATCAAATAATGATAATCTAAAATATTCTGTTTACACACAACCATTACATAATGGTTTACAATACAAATATGTTACAACAAAATAAGTTTCTTGAATGCAGTTTTTACACAATATCATACAAGCATGGACTCCAAATCTTGTCCTTATTTAAGTATGCGACAGCGGAAGCTCTTAATAATCACCTGAGAATAAACATGCTTAAAACGTCAACAAAAATGTTGGTGAGTTATAGGTTTAACCTATATATATATCAAATCATAATAATAGACCACAAGATTCATATTTCAATACATATCCCATACATAGAGATAAAAGTCATTCATATGGTGAACACTTGGTAACCGACATTAACAAGATGCATATATAAGAATATCCCCATCATTCCGGGACACCCTTCGGATATGATATAAATTTCGAAGTACTAAAGCATCCGGTACTTTGGATGGGGCTTGTTGGGCCCGATAGATCTATCTTTAGGATTCGCGTCAATTAGGGTGTCTGTTCCCTAATTCTTAGATTACCAGACTTAATAAAAAGGGGCATATTCGATTTCGATAATTCAACCATAGAATGTAGTTTCACGTACTTGTGTCTATTTTGTAAAACATTTATAAAACCTGCATGTATTCTCATCCCAAAAATATTAGATTTTAAAAGTGGGACTATAACTCACTTTCACAGATTTTTACTTCGTCGGAAAGTAAGACTTGGCCACTGGTTGATTCACGAACCTATAACAATATATACATATATATCAAAGTATGTTCAAAATATATTTACAACACTTTTAATATATTTTGATGTTTTAAGTTTATTAAGTCAGCTGTCCTCGTTAGTAACCTACAACTAGTTGTCCACAGTTAGATGTACAGAAATAAATCGATAAATATTATCTTGAATCAATCCACGACCCAGTGTATACGTATCTCAGTATTGATCACAACTCAAACTATATATATTTTGGAATCAACCTCAACCCTGTATAGCTAACTCCAACATTCACATATAGAGTGTCTATGGTTGTTCCGAAATATATATAGATGTGTCGACATGATAGGTCGAAACATTGTATACGTGTCTATGGTATCTCAAGATTACATAATATACAATACAAGTTGATTAAGTTATGGTTGGAATAGATTTGTTACCAATTTTCACGTAGCTAAAATGAGAAAAATTATCCAATCTTGTTTTACCCATAACTTCTTCATTTTAAATCCTTTTTGAGTGAATCAAATTGCTATGGTTTCATATTGAACTCTATTTTATGAATCTAAACAGAAAAAGTATTGGTTTATTGTCAGAAAAATAAGTTACAAGTCGTTTTTGTAAAGGTAGTCATTTCAGTCGAAAGAACGACGTCTAGATGACCATTTTAGAAAACATACTTCCACTTTGAGTTTAACCATAATTTTTGGATATAGTTTCATGTTCATAATAAAAATCATTTTCTCAGAATAAAAACTTTTAAATCAAAGTTTATCATAGTTTTTAATTAACTAACCCAAAACAGCCCGCGGTGTTACTACGACGGCGTAAATCCGGTTTTACGGTGTTTTTCGTGTTTCCAGGTTTTAAATCATTAAGTTAGCATATCATATAGATATAGAACATGTGTTTAGTTGATTTTAAAAGTCAAGTTAGAAGGATTAACTTTTGTTTGCGAACAAGTTTAGAATTAACTAAACTATGTTCTAGTGATTACAAGTTTAAACCTTCGAATAAGATAGCTTTATATGTATGAATCGAATGATGTTATGAATATCATTACTACCTTAATTTCCTTGGATAAACCTACTGGAAAAGTGAAAAATGGATCTAGCTTCAATGGATCCTTGGATGGCTCGAAGTTCTTGAAGCAGAATCATGACACGAAAACAAGTTCAAGTAAGATCATCACTTGAAATAAGATTGTTATAGTTATAGAAATTGAACCAAAGTTTGAATATGATTATTACCTTGTATTAGAATGATAGCCTACTGTAAGAAACAAAGATTTCTTGAGGTTGGATGATCACCTTACAAGATTGGAAGTGAGCTAGCAAACTTGAAAGTATTCTTGATTTTATGTAACTAGAACTTGTAGAATTTATGAAGAACACTTAGAACTTGAAGATAGAACTTGAGAGAGATCAATTAGATGAAGAAAATTGAAGAATGAAAGTGTTTGTAGGTGTTTTTGGTCGTTGGTGTATGGATTAGATATAAAGGATATGTAATTTTGTTTTCATGTAAATAAGTCATGAATGATTACTCATATTTTTGTAATTTTATGAGATATTTCATGCTAGTTGCCAAATGATGGTTCCCACATGTGTTAGGTGACTCACATGGGCTGCTAAGAGCTGATCATTGGAGTGTATATACCAATAGTACATACATCTAAAAGCTGTGTATTGTACGAGTACGAATACGGGTGCATACGAGTAGAATTGTTGATGAAACTGAACGAGGATGTAATTGTAAGCATTTTTTTAAGTAGAAGTATTTTGATAAGTGTCTTGAAGTCTTTAAAAAGTGTATGAATACATATTAAAACACTACATGTATATACATTTTAACTGAGTCGTTAAGTCATCGTTAGTCGTTACATGTAAATGTTGTTTTGAAACCTTTAGGTTAACGATCTTGTTGAATGTTGTTAACCCATTGTTTATTATAAAAAATGAGATGTTAAATTATTATATTATCATGATATTCTGATATATAATATATCTTAGTATGATGTATATACAGTTAAATGTCGTTACAACGATAATCGTTACATATATGTCTCGTTTCGAAATCATTAAGTTAGTAGTCTTATTTTTACATATGTATTTCATTGTTAATACACTTAATAATATATTTACTTATCATTTAACATAATTAACCAAGTGTATCAATATCTTAATATGATTCATATGTACCTAGTAAGACGTTGTTATAACGATAATCGTTATATATATCGTTTTCGAGTTTCTTAAATTAATAGTCTCATTTTTATGTATATAACTCATTGTTAAAATACCTAATGAGATACATACTTATAATAAAAACATGTTAACTATATATATAACCATATATATGTCATTGTATAGTTTTTACAAGTTTTAACGTTCGTGAATCACCGGTCAACTTGGGTGGTCAATTGTCTATATGAAACATATTTCAATTAATCAAGTCTTAACAAGTTTGATTGCTTAACATGTTGGAAACATTTAATCATGTAAATATCAATCTCAATTAATATATATAAACATGGAAAAGTTCGGGTCACTACAGTACCTACCCGTTAAATAAATTTCGTCCCGAAATTTTAAGCTGTTGAAGGTGTTGACGAATCTTCTGGAAATAGATGCGGGTATTTCTTCTTCATCTGATCTTCACGCTCCCAGGTGAACTCGGGTCCTCTACGAGCATTCCATCGAACCTTAACAATTGGTATCTTATTTTGCTTAAGTCTTTTAACCTCACGATCCATTATTTCGACGGGTTCTTCGATGAATTGAAGTTTTTCGTTGATTTGGATTTCATCTAACAGAATAGTGAGATCTTCTTTAGCAAAACATTTCTTCAAATTCGAGACGTGGAAAGTGTTATGTACAGCCACGAGTTGTTGAGGTAACTCAAGTCGGTAAGCTACTGGTCCGACACGATCAATAATCTTGAATGGTCCAATATACCTTGGATTTAATTTCCCTCGTTTACCAAATCGAACAACGCCTTTCCAAGGTGCAACTTTAAGCATGACCATCTCTCCAATTTCAAATTCTATATCTTTTCTTTTAATGTCAGCGTAGCTCTTTTGTCGACTTTGGGCGGTTTTCAACCGTTGTTGAATTTGGATGATCTTCTCGGTAGTTTCTTGTATAATCTCCGGACCCGTAATCTGTCTATCCCCCACTTCACTCCAACAAATCGGAGACCTGCACTTTCTACCATAAAGTGCTTCAAACGGCGCCATCTCAATGCTTGAATGGTAGCTGTTGTTGTAGGAAAATTCTGCTAACGGTAGATGTCGATCCCAACTGTTTCCAAAATCAATAACACATGCTCGTAGCATGTCTTCAAGCGTTTGTATCGTCCTTTCGCTCTGCCCATCAGTTTTTGGATGATAGGCAGTACTCATGTCTAGACGAGTTCCTAATGCTTGCTGTAATGTCTGCCAGAATCTTGAAATAAATCTGCCATCCCTATCAGAGATAATAGAGATTGGTATTCCATGTCTGGAGATTACTTCCTTCAAATACAGTCGTGCTAACTTCTCCATCTTGTCATCTTCTCTTATTGGCAGGAAATGTGCTGATTTGGTGAGACGATCAACTATTACCCAAATAGTATCAAAACCACTTGCAGTCCTTGGCAATTTAGTGATGAAATCCATGGTAATGTTTTCCCATTTCCATTCCGGGATTTCGGGTTGTTGAAGTAGACCTGATGGTTTCTGATGCTCAGCTTTGACCTTAGAACACGTCAAACATTCTCCTACGTATTTAGCAACATCGGCTTTCATACCCGGCCACCAAAAATATTTCCTGAGATCCTTGTACATCTTCCCCGTTCCAGGATGTATTGAGTATCTGGTTTTATGAGCTTCTCTAAGTACCATTTCTCTCATATCTCCAAATTTTGGTACCCAAATTCTTTCTGCCCTATACCGGGTTCCGTCTTCCCGAATATTAAGATGCTTCTCCGATCCTTTGGGTATTTCATCCTTTAAATTTCCCTCTTTTAAAACTCCTTGTTGCGCCTCCTTTATTTGAGTAGTAAGGTTATTATGAATCATTATATTCATAGATTTTACTCGAATGGGTTCTCTGTCCTTCCTGCTCAAGGCATCGGCTACCACATTTGCCTTCCCTGGGTGGTAACGAATCTCAAAGTCGTAATCATTCAACAATTCAATCCACCTACGCTGCCTCATATTCAGTTGTTTCTGATTAAATATGTGTTGAAGACTTTTGTGGTAGGTATATATAATACTTTTGACCCCATATAAGTAGTGCCTCCAAGTCTTTAATGCAAAAACAACCGCGCCTAATTCCAAATCATGCGTCGTATAATTTTGTTCGTGAATCTTCAATTGTCTAGACGCATAAGCAATCACCTTCGTTCGTTGCATTAATACACAACCGAGACCTTGCTTTGATGCGTCACAATAAATCACAAAATCATCATTCCCTTCAGGTAATGACAATATAGGTGCCGTAGTTAGCTTTTTCTTCAATAACTGAAACGCTTTCTCTTGTTCATCATTCCATTCAAATTTCTTCCCTTTATGCGTTAATGCAGTCAAGGGTTTTGCTATTCTGGAAAAGTCTTGGATGAACCTTCTGTAGTAACCAGCTAGTCCTAAAAACTGGCGTATGTGTTTCGGAGTTTTTGGGGTTTCCCACTTTTCAACAGTTTCTATCTTTGCCGGATCCACCTTAATGCCTTCTTTGTTCACTATGTGACCGAGGAATTGAACTTCTTCCAACCAAAATGCACACTTTGAAAACTTAGCGTACAATTCTTCCTTCCTCAATACTTCTAACACCTTTCTCAAATGTTCACCGTGTTCTTGGTCATTCTTTGAGTAAATAAGTATGTCATCAATGAAAACAATGACAAACTTGTCAAGGTATGGTCCACACACTCGGTTCATAAGGTCCATGAACACAGCTGGTGCATTAGTTAAACCAAACGGCATGACCATAAACTCGTAATGACCGTAACGTGTTCTGAAAGCAGTCTTTGGAATATCATCTTCTTTCACCCGCATTTGATGATACCCGGAACGTAAGTCAATCTTTGAATAAACAGACGAGCCTTGTAGTTGATCAAATAAGTCGTCGATTCTCGGTAGTGGGTAGCGGTTCTTGATGGTAAGTTTGTTCAACTCTCGGTAGTCGATACACAACCTGAATGTACCATCTTTCTTCTTGACAAACAAAACAGGAGCTCCCCACGGTGATGTGCTTGGTCAAATGAAACCACGCTCTAAAAGTTCTTGTAATTGGCTTTGTAGTTCTTTCATCTCGCTGGGTGCGAGTCTGTAAGGAGCACGAGCTATTGGTGCAGCTCCTGGTACAAGATCTATTTGAAATTCAACGGATCGATGTGGGGGTAATCCCGGTAATTCTTTCGAAAATACTTCAGGAAATTCTTTTGCAATGGGAACATCATTGATGCTCTTTTCTTCAGTTTGTACTTTCTAGACATGTGCTAGAACAGCATAGCAACCTTTTCTTATTAGTTTTTGTGCCTTCAAATTACTAATAAGATGTAGCTTCGTGTTGCCCTTTTCTCCGTACACCATTAAGGGTTTTCCTTTTTCTCGTATAATGCGAATTGCAATTTTGTAACAAACGATCTCTGCTTTCACTTCTTTCAACCAGTCCATACCGATTATCACATCAAAACTCCCTAACTCTACTGGTATCAAATCAATCTTAAATGTTTCGCTAACCAGTTTAATTTCTCGATTCCGACATATATTATCTGCTGAAATTAATTTACCATTTGCTAATTCGAGTAAAAATTTACTATCCAAAGGCGTCAATGGACAACTTAATTTAGCACAAAAATCTCTACTCATATAGCTTCTATCCGCACCCGAATCAAATAAAACGTAAGCAGATTTATTATCAATAAGAAACGTACCCGTAACAAGCTCCGGGTCTTCTTGTACCTCTGCCGCATTAATATTGAAAACTCTTCCGCGGCCTTGTCCATTCGTGTTCTCCTGGTTCGGGCAATTTCTAATAATGTGGCCCGGTTTTCCACATTTATAACAAACTACATTGGCATAACTTGCTCCGACACTACTTGCTCCGCCATTACTCGTTCCGACACCATTTGTTCCTTTCGTTCTATTAACCCCTGGTCCGTAGACCTCACACTTCGCTGCGCTATGACCATTTCTTTTACACTTGTTGCAAAATTTGGTGCAGAACCCTGAGTGATACTTTTCACACCTTTGGCATAGCTGCTTCTGATTATTGTTGTTGTTGCGGTTATTATTGTTGTTGGGATGATTATTGTAGTTGCTGTTGTTATTGTTGTTGTTGTTGTTGGGCCGTTTGTTGTAGTTGCGATTGATGTTGCGATTGTTGGGATAATTGTTGCGATTATTGTTGTAATTACTGTTGTTGTTGTATTGGTGATTCTTATCACCGTTTTCCTCCCACTTTCTTTTGACTTGCTTCACATTGGCCTCTTCAGCAGTCTGTTCTTTAATTCTTTCTTCAATCTGGTTCACTAGTTTGTGAGCCATTCTACATGCCTGTTGTATGGAGGCGGGCTCGTGTGAACTTATATCTTCTTGGATTCTTTCCGGTAATCCTTTCACAAACGCGTCGATCTTCTCTTCCTCATCTTCGAATGCTCCCGGACACAATAGGCACAATTCTGTGAATCGTCTTTCGTACGTGGTAATATCAAATCCTTGGGTTCGTAACCCTCTAAGTTCTGTCTTGAGCTTATTGACCTCGGTTCTGGGACGGTACTTCTCGTTCATCAAGTGCTTGAATGCTGACCACGGTAGTGCGTACGCATCGTCTTGTCCCACTTGCTCTAGATAGGTATTCCACCATGTTAACGCTGAATCTGTGAAGGTATGCGTAGCGTACTTCACTTTGTCCTCTTCAGTACACTTACTTATGGCAAACACCGATTCGACCTTCTCGGTCCACCGTTTCAATCCGATCGGTCCTTCGGTTCCATCAAATTCCAAAGGTTTGCAGGCAGTGAATTCTTTGTAGGTGCATCCTACACGATTTCCTGTACTGCTAGATCCAAGGTTATTGTTGGTATGTAGCGCAGCCTGTACTGTGGCTATGTTTGAAGCTAGAAAAGTACGGAATTCCTCTTCATTCATATTCACGGTGTGTCGAGTAGTCGGTGCCATTTCCTTCAAAATAGTCAAATGGAACAAGTTAATCATACAGAATATTAAGAGTAGTTAATAGTATTTCGTAGCATAATATGAACTCATTTATAAAAGCTTTTTCTTCATATTAGCGTTTTATAAGTTTAAATTCGGGTAGTACCTACCCGTTAAGTTCATACTTAGTAGCTAATATACAATTCAACTACTACAATTCTATATGAAAAACTGATTATAATAATATTTCGCGTTCAAACTTTTATACAATATTTTACAAACTTACAATACTGCTTATTTTACATAAAGCATGAAATATAGCACACAATAACTTTGATACAAGATAGTTGTGAAGATAATTCTAGCTAGTACACAAGTCGTTCAGCAAAGGCAATAAAGACACGTAATTCATACGTCCAGAAACAAGTCATGCATTCTGGTTTTACTAGGATTACTTCCCATCCTTGGTCTTGTGGAACATAACCGTTATGGCCGTTGATAAGACAGCGTGTTGTAACGTCGTCAAAGGGACGAGGGTTACGTAATGTACAACAGTCCCGTAACAATCTAAAAACCTCATTTTTTACCCCAATTACCGACTCCGTCACTTGTGGAAACGTTTTGTTTAATAGTTGTAGCCCAATGTTCTTGTTCTCACTTTGGTGAGAAGCGAACATTACTAATCCGTAAGCATAACATGCTTCTTTATGTTGCATGTTAGCCGCTTTTTCTAAATCACGAAGTCCAATATTCGGATATATTGAGTCAAAATAATTTCTTAACCCATTGCGTAAAATAGCATTTGGGTTCCCCGCAATATATGCGTCAAAGTAAACACATCGTAACTTTTGGATTTCCCAATGTGATATCCCCCATCTTTCGAACGAAAGCCTTTTATAAACCAAGGCATTCTTGGAACGTTCTTCGAATGTCTTACAAACTGATCTCGCCTTAAATAGTTGTGCCGAAGAATTCTGACCGACTTTAGACAAGATTTCATCAATCATGTCTCCGGGTAGGTCTCTTAAAATATTGGGTTGTCTATCCATTTTGTGTTTTTATACTGTAAAATAGACAAGAGTTAGATTCATAAAAAAAAATACTTATTAATACAAGCAATTTTTCATATATCATAAAGCATAAGCACACTATATTACATATATTACACCACACGAATACAACTATCTTATTCCAACTCGCTTGTTTCTTCTTCTTCGGTTTTGGTTCGTTTTGCCAAGTTTCTAGGGATATATGATGTTCCCCTAATACGAGCCGTAATTTTCCACATTGGTTTAGAAAAACCTGGTGGTTTAGAGGTTCCCGGGTCATTGTTACAACTTAAGGACTTCGGGGGTTGACAATACATATAAAGTTCATCGGGGTTGGAATTAGATTTCTCTATTTTTATGCCCTTTCCCTTATTATTTTCTTTTGCCTTTTTAAATTCAGTTGGGGTAATTTCTATAACATTATCGGAATTCTCGTCAGAATCCGATTCATCGGAGAATTGGTAATCCTCCCAATATTTTGCTTCCTTGGCGGAAACACCATTGACCATAATTAACCTTGGTCGGTTGGTTGAGGATTTTCTTTTACTTAACCGTTTTATTATTTCCCCCACCGGTTCTATTTCTTCATTCGGTTCCTCCTCTTCCGGTTCTGATTCTTCTTCCGGTTCCGACTCTTCTTCCGGTTCCTCTTCGGGAACTTGTGAATCAGTCCACGAATCATTCCAATTTACATTTGACTCTTCATTATTATTAGGTGAGTCAATGGGACTTGTTCTATAGGTAGACATCTATCACATAATATCAAACGCGTTAAGAGATTAATATATCACATAATATTCACATGTTAAAAATATATAGTTTCCAACAAAATTTGTTAAGCAATCATTTTTCAAGTAAACACGGTCGAAGTCCAGACTCACTAATGCATCCTAACAAACTCGATAAGACACACTAATGCAAAATTCTGGTTCTCTAAGACCAACGCTCGGATACCAACTGAAATGTCCCGTTCTTATTGATTAAAAACGTTCCATATTAATTGATTTCGTTGCGAGGTTTTGACCTCTATATGAGACATTTTTCAAAGACTGCATTCATTTTAAAACAAACCATAACCTTTATTTCATCAATAAAGGTTTAAAAAGCTTTACGTAGATTATCAAATAATGATAATCTAAAATATCCTGTTTACACACAACCATTACATAATGGTTTGCAATACAAATATGTTACAACAAAATAAGTTTCTTGAATGCAGTTTTTACACAATATCATACAAGCATGGACTCCAAATCTTGTCCTTATTTAAGTATGCGACAGCGGAAGCTCTTAATAATCACCTGAGAATAAACATGCTTAAAACGTCAACAAAAATGTTGGTGAGTTATAGGTTTAACCTATATATATATCAAATCATAATAATAGACCACAAGATTCATATTTCAATACACATCCCATACATAGAGATAAAAGTCATTCATATGGTGAACACCTGGTAACCGACATTAACAAGATGCATATATAAGAATATCCCCATCATTCCGGGACACCCTTCGGATATGATATAAATTTCGAAGTACTAAAGCATCCGGTACTTTGGATGGGGCTTGTTGGGCCCGATAGATCTATCTTTAGGATTCGCGTCAATTAGGGTGTCTGTTCCCTAATTCTTAGACTACCAGACTTAATAAAAAGGGGCATATTCGATTTCGATAATTCAACCATAGAATGTAGTTTCACGTACTTGTGTCTATTTTGTAAAACATTTATAAAACCTGCATGTATTCTCATCCCAAAAATATTAGATTTTAAAAGTGGGACTATAACTCACTTTCACATATTTTTACTTCGTCGGGAAGTAAGACTTGGCCACTGGTTGATTCACGAACCTATAACAATATATACATATATATCAAAGTATGTTTAAAATATATTTACAACACTTTTAATATATTTTGATGTTTTAAGTTTATTAAGTCAGCTGTCCTCGTTAGTAACCTACAACTAGTTGTCCACAGTTAGATGTACAGAAATAAATCGATAAATATTATCTTGAATCAATCCACGACCCAGTGTATATGTATCTCAGTATTGATCACAACTCAAACTATATATATTTTGGAATCAACCTCAACCCTGTATAGCTAACTCCAACATTCACATATAGAGTGTCTATGGTTGTTCCGAAATATATATAGATGTGTCGACATGATAGGTCGAAACATTGTATACGTGTCTATGGTATCTCAAGATTACATAATATACAATACAAGTTGATTAAGTTATGGTTGGAATAGATTTGTTACCAATTTTCACGTAGCTAAAATGAGAAAAATTATTCAATCTTGTTTTACCCATAACTTCTTCATTTTAAATCCTTTTTGAGTGAATCAAATTGCTATGGTTTCATATTGAACTCTATTTTATGAATCTAAACAGAAAAAGTATAGGTTTATAGTCGGAAAAATAAGTTACAAGTCGTTTTTGTAAAGGTAGTCATTTCAGTCGAAAGAACGACGTCTAGATGACCATTTTAGAAAACATACTTCCACTTTGAGTTTAACCATAATTTTTGGATATAGTTTCATGTTCATAATAAAAATCATTTTCTCAGAATAACAACTTTTAAATCAAAGTTTATCATAGTTTTTAATTAACTAACCCAAAACAGCCCTCGGTGTTACTACGACGGCGTAAATCCGGTTTTACCGTTTTTCGTGTTTCCAGGTTTTAAATCATTAAGTTAGCATATCATATAGATATAGAACATGTGTTTAGTTGATTTTAAAAGTCAAGTTAGAAGGATTAACTTTTGTTTGCGAACAAGTTTAGAATTAACTAAACTATGTTCTAGTGATTACAAGTTTAAACCTTCGAATAAGATAGCTTTATATGTATGAATCGAATGATGTTATGAACATCATTACTACCTTAATTTCCTTGGATAAACCTACTGGAAAAGAGAAAAATAGATCTAGCTTCAATGGATCCTTGGATGGCTCGAAGTTCTTGAAGCAGAATCATGACACGAAAACAAGTTCAAGTAAGATCATCACTTGAAATAAGATTGTTATAGTTATAGAAATTGAACCAAAGTTTGAATATGATTATTACCTTGTATTAGAATGATAACCTACTGTAAGAAACAAAGATTTCTTGAGGTTGGATGATCACCTTACAAGATTGGAAGTGAGCTAGCAAACTTGAAAGTATTCTTGATTTTATGTAACTAGAACTTGTAGAATTTATGAAGAACACTTAGAACTTGAAGATAGAACTTGAGAGAGATCAATTAGATGAAGAAAATTGAAGAATGAAAGTGTTTGTAGGTGTTTTTGGTCGTTGGTGTATGGATTAGATATAAAGGATATGTAATTTTGTTTTCATGTAAATAAGTAATGAATGATTACTCATATTTTTATAATTTTATGAGATATTTCATGCTAGTTGCCAAATGATGGTTCCCACATGTGTTAGGTGACTCACATGGGCTGCTAAGAGCTGATCATTGGAGTGTATATACCAATAGTACATACATCTAAAAGCTGTGTATTGTACGAGTACGAATACGGGTGCATACGAGTAGAATTGTTGATGAAACTGAACGAGGATGTAATTGTAAGCATTTTTATTAAGTAGAAGTATTTTGATAAGTGTCTTGAAGTCTTTCAAAAGTGTATGAATACATATTAAAACACTACATGTATATACATTTTAACTGAGTCGTTAAGTCATCGTTAGTCGTTACATGTAAATGTTGTTTTGAAACCTTTAGGTTAACGATCTTGTTGAATGTTGTTAACCCATTGTTTATTATAAAAAATGAGATGTTAAATTATTATATTATCATGATATTATGATATATAATATATCTTAGTATGATGTATATACAGTTAAATGTCGTTACAACGATAATCGTTACATATATGTCTCGTTTCGAAATCATTAAGTTAGTAGTCTTATTTTTACATATGTATTTCATTGTTAATACACTTAATAATATATTTACTTATCATTTAACATAATTAACCAAGTGTATCAATATCTTAATATGATTCATATGTACCTAGTAAGACGTTGTTATAACGATAATCGTTATATATATCGTTTTCGAGTTTCTTAAATTAATAGTCTCATTTTTATGTATATAACTCATTGTTAAAATATCTAATGAGATACATACTTATAATAAAAACATGTTAACTATATATATAACCATATATATGTCATTGTATAGTTTTTACAAGTTTTAACGTTCGTGAATCACCGGTCAACTTGGGTGGTCAATTGTCTATATGAAACATATTTCAATTAATCAAGTCTTAACAAGTTTGATTGCTTAACATGTTGGAAACATTTAATCATGTAAATATCAATCTCAATTAATATATATAAACATGGAAAAGTTCGGGTCACTACAATATTCGGCTTCGATCATTCACCCGTATAATGTAGTTTCATTTACTTATGTCTATTTCGTAAAACATTTATAAAACTGCATGTATTCTCATCCCAAAATATTAAATTTTAAAAGTGGGACTATAACTCACTTTCACAGATTTTTACTTCGTCGCGAGTAAGACTTGGCCACTGGTCGATTCACGAACCTATAACAAATATATACATATATATATCAAAGTATGTTCAAAATATATTTACAACATTTTTAATACATTTTGATGTTTTAAGTTTATTAAGTCAGCTGTCCTCGTTAGTAACCTACAACTAGTTGTCCATAGTTAGATGTACAGAAATAAATTGATATATATTATCTTGAATCAATCCACGACCCAGTGTATACACGTCTCAGGCTAGATCACAACTCAATGTATATATATTTTTGGAATCAACCTCAACCCTGTATAGCTAACTCCAACATTACTGCATATAGAGTGTCTATGGTTGTTCCAAATAATATATATAGATGGGTAGATATGATATGTCAAAACATTTGCATACGTGTCTATGGTATCCCAAGATTATATAATATATTAGAATACATGTATAATACAATATAAGTTTGCTAGGATATGATTTGTATGGAATTGTTACAATATTTCCCGTAGCTACAACAATCAAAAAATATCCAATCTTGTTGTACCCATAACTTATTCGTTTTAAATCCGTTTTGAGTGAATCAAATTGATATGGTTTCATATTGAACTCTATTTTATGAATCTAAACAGAAAAAATATAGGTTTATAGTCAAAAATATAAGTTACAAGTCGTTTTTGTAAGAGGTAGTCATTTCAGTCGAAAGAACGACGTCTTGATGACCATTTTGAAAAACATAATTCCACTTTGAGTTTAACCATGATTTTTGGATATAGTTTCATGTTCATAAGAAAAATAATTTTCTCAGAAGAACAACTTTTAAATCAAAGTTTATCATAGTTTTTAATTATCAAACCCAAAACAGCCCGCGGTGTTACTACGACGGCGTATGTCCGGTTTTACGGTGTTTTTCGTATTTCCAGGTTTTAAATCATTAAGTTAGCATATCATATAGATATAGAACATGTGTTTAGTTGATTTTAAAAGTCAAGTTAGAAGGATTAACTTTATTTGCTCACAAGTTTAGAATTAACTAAACTATGTTCTAGTGATTACAAGTTTAAATCTTCGAATAAGATAGTTTTATATGTATGAATCAAATGATGTTATGAAGATCATTACTACCTTAATTTTAGTAGGTAAACCTACTGGAAATGAGAAAAATAGATCTAGCTTCAAAGGATCCTTGGATGGCTTGAAAGTTCTTGAAGCAGAATCATGACACTAAAACAAGTTCAAGTAAGATTTTCACTCGAAATAAGATTGTTATAGTTATAGAAATTGAATCAAAGTTTGAATATGAGTATTACCTTGTATTAGAAAGATATCTTAATGTAAATAAGAAAGATTTATTTAGGTAGGATGATCACTTTACAATATTGGAAGTAAGCTAGCAAACTTGGAAGTATTCATGATATTACAACGATAATCGTTACATATATGTCTCGTTTCGAAATCATTAAGTTCGTAGTCTTGTTTTTACATATGTAGTTCATTGTTAATACACTTAATGCCATGTTTATTTATCATTTATAATGATTAAACATAGTGTATCAATATCTTAATATGATTCATATGTATTTAGTAAGACGTTGTTATAACGATAATCGTTATATATATCTTTTCGAGTTTCTTAATTCAATAAACTCAATTTTATGTATATAACTCATTGTTAAAATACCTAATGAGATACTTACTTATCATAATATCATGTTAACTATATATATAATCATATATATGTCATCATATAGTTTTTACAAGTTTTAACGTTCGTGAATCACCGGTCAACTTGGGTGGTCAATTGTCTATATGAAACCTATTTCAATTAATCAAGTCTTAACAAGTTTGATTGCTTAACATGTTGGAAACACTTAATCATGTAAATAATAATTTCATTTAATGTATATAAACATGTAAAAGTTCGGGTCACTACAACATATTCATGTGAAATCTAAATATTCCTCGGGTATTACCTACCCGTTAAAATATTTTCACCATTATTAGTTTGTACGAAAGAATTTTTAATTACAATCTTTATGAAAAAAAATATATACACATATATATTTTCTTCAGATGTAATCATGGATTTAATGAGTCAATATAATATTAAACTCATTTGATTTACCGTTAGAACAAGAATATATAATCTCTAAAACATTAGAGATTACATAATCGCCATGTCGAACGAAGATAAAAGATGTAGAACGATTCGCAAATTGATGATTATGCTCGAGGTACATAATGAGATGTTGAGGTGTGTGATGTTGAACTTGGGTTGTTGGTGGTACTGGTATTGATGTTGGTAGTACTGTTGGTGCTGGTGATGTTACCATATTTTCCAAGGCTGCAACTCGGGCGCGAAGCTCGTTGACTTCTGTTATTACTCCGGAATGATTGTCGGTAGGAATGAGCGAATGAATAAGGTTTAGAATTTTAGATAGAATATAATCGTGGCGAGGTATTCGGGAAATGAGGGTGAAAATAGTGTTTCGGACTGGTTCGTCGGTAAGTGCTTCGGGTTCTCCGTCAAGAGGTGAATTCGGTTGGTGGAAAGGATCGCCTTCTTCGCGTCTCCATCGGTTAAGTCATCTACGAACCCATCCCCAATTCATCCAAAATTGAAGATGACTAGTTTGGTTGATCCATTTCATTTGCACTGCTTTCAGAGCTTAGGTGAATATACATGCCGGAATAGCTGTCGGAATAACTATCGGAATAGCCATCAGAATCTGAGGGACTCGGACTGGTTGAGGGATTCATCTCGTACGATCAGATGAAGGATTTTTGATAAAAAAAATAGATTATAGGATGTAGATTAGTACCCTGCAATACATAATTTACATATGCATATATAATACTTAAAATCCCATAAGTTACGGAGGAATCTACGAAAGCTGTCAGGCAAAGGGAACAATAATAGATATGCTAAGATATGAATTTATCTATACACTGTCTGTGTAATAGAGGCAGTAAGACATGTCTAGACTTTAAGGATGATAAGCAAATAATTTTCGACACTAAATGATAAGCAAAGCTTTGGACATGCAGACACGGTCGAAGTCCAGACCCACTAATGCATCTAAACAACTATCAGTTAGACACACTAATGCAAGACCTGGTTCGCTAAGACCACCGCTTTGATTCCAACTTTAACGACCCGTCCTAATCCATCTGGACGAATACATTACATTTTGTTACATCGTGAGGTACTTGACCTCTATATGATATATTTTACAAACATTGCATTCGTTTTTAAAAGACTAACTTTCTTTACATCGAAAGTTGACGGCATGCATACCATTTCATAATACATCCCAATATAATTGACTTAATAATAATCTTGATGAACTCAACGACTCGAATGTAACGTCTTTTGAAATATTTCATGAATGACTCCAAGTAATATCGCAAAAATGAGCAAATGCACAGCGGAAGATTTCTTTCATACCTGAGAATAAACATGCTTTAAAGTGTCAACCAAAAGGTTGGTGAGTTCATTAGTTTATCATAATCATTTATTTTTATCATTTTAATAGACCACAAGATTTTCATTTCCATTTCTCATAAATATACGTCCCATGCATAGGGACAAAAATCATTCATATGGATTGAACACCTGGTAACCGACATTAACAAGATGCATATAGAATATCCCCATCATTCAGGAACACCCATCGGACATGATAATTTCGAAGTACTAAAGCATTCCAAATTCCAGAATGGGGCTTGTTGGGCCCGATAGATCTATCTTTAGGATTCGTGTCAATTTGGGGGTCTGTTCCCAAATTCTTAGGCTACCAAGCTAAAAAGGGGCATATTCGGCTTCGATCATTCACCCATATAATGTAGTTTCATTTACTTGTGTCTATTTCGTAAAATAGTTATAAAAATAGCGCATGTATTCTCAGTCTCAAAAATATATATTGCAAAAGCATTTAAAAAGAGAGCAAATGAAACTCACTCTACAATATTTTGTAGTAAAAATATTCATACGACGATACTGAACAATGCAGGGTTGGCCTCGGATTCACGAACCTATATAATTTATATATGTATTAATATACATAATTGTGACCGAACAAATATATATGCATTTATTATTAGTGATATAATTTTTATGTTATTAACCTATATATGTCATTATATATATATATATATATATATATATATATATATATATATATATATATATATATATATATATATATATATATATATATATATATATATATAAAGTAAATAACCATATTTATTTAGTTAAGTTTTGTATTATATATATATATATATATATATATATATATATATATATATATATATATATATATATATATATATATATATTTGTATATTTATATCTATTTATAAACATCTTTTGTTTGTTAACTTAATGATAATACTAATAACAATAATACTAATAGTAATAATGATATTATTGATAATAGTTATAATAATAATACAGATAGTTTTATTGATAGTAAATTTTAATAATAACAGTATAGATAATGATAATCATAGTAATAATAGTAAATATTAATGATGAAACTTATAATAATAATAATAATAATAATAATAATAATAATAATAATAATAATAATAATAATAATAATAATAATAATAAATATGATATTAATAATTATAAGTATATTGATAAAACTAATATTTATAAAATGATAACAATCCTAATATTAATGATAATAATAATAATATTTTTTTTATTACTTCCATAATAATAATAATAATAATGATAATCATAATCATAATGATAGTGATAATAATAATACTAAAATGATAAGTTACTACTAATAACAAGATTACTAATACTTATAATAGTAATAATGATAATGATTATAATACTTTTTCATATGATAATAATATTAATAATTTTAACACTAATAGTAATAACTAGTTTTCGAACCCTCGCTTCGCGCCGGGGGTTCGATTTTAATGTATTTTATTGTGTTTAGTTACGGAGCCTGCGAGTGAAAAATCAACATATATGAAAGTACCCTAAATATTTAGCCTTTTTTTAATAGTGTCCGTTTTGCGTATAGTTAGTGACATTGTGTTCATAAAATTATTTCGAGTTTAAGGATGGTGTCGGAAAAATTTAACTCGTTGCGAGCGAGAAGATATGACCTGTTGAATATTTGAGTGGAGTTTATTACCATATTAACTATTAGACAAAAGTTGTGAATAGTACCGGGAGTATTTTCATCTTTTCACCTTTTTTTTCCTTTCCCTTCTTTCTTTCAAGTAACACCACAAAAGCCCCCACACTTTGTTCAAAAATTAAAATCGGCCCCCAACACAGGGGGTTAAAGCGTCAAATCAAAAGCCTGTTAGTGAAAAATCAACATATATGAAAAGTACCATAAATATTTAGCGTTTTTTTTAAAAGTGTCCGTTTTGCGTATAGTTAGTGACATTGTGTTCATAAAATTATTTCGAGTTTAAGGATGGTGTCAGAAAAATTTAACTCGTTGCAAGCGAGAAGATATGACCTGTTGAATATTTGAGTGGAGTTTATTTAAGATATTTTATGAAAATTTTGATTTGACGCTTTAACCCCCTGTGTTGGGGGCCGATTTTAATTTTTGAACAAAGTTTGGGGGCTTTTGTGGTGTTACTTGAAAGAAAGAAGGGAAAGGGAAAAAAGAGAGGTGAAAAGATGAAAATACCCCTGGTACTATTCATAACTTTTGTCTAATAGTTAATATGGTAATAATAGCAATAATAACAATAACAATAACAATAACAATCATAATAATAATAATAATAATAATAATAATAATAATAATAATAATAATAATAATAATAATAATAATAATAATAATAATAATAATAATAGTAGTAGAATTAGAAGTAAACAAAATATACCCTTTAAAGCTTTTTGTAAAAAGAAATGCCCCGGACAGGACTCGAACCCGCGACCCCTCGCTAACCCGTCACCTCCCTTAACCATTCTACTGTACCCGTTTTTCTGATTTAATACATAACCCGTTTATATTTAATCCGACTTTTCTGTTATCATCTTCTTTAATCAACACAGTCGACCAGGGATCAAATTCTTTCCACATATTAGTCTATTGTTAAATTTAGGATTTTCAAACAGATTATAAACGATTTAATTGAAGAGAATGAATTTTACAGAAAAGAAAAATTAAAATAAAATCAAAAGTTGCTGTAACCCGTTATGAACTCGATCCTTAATCCAACAATTCAGAAAGTTATGAAAAAGGTGTTAAATATTCATTAGAAACTTTAGGGACCATTAATTTGATTTAAATCGAAACAGAAAGTTCAAATTTAACTGAAGAACATATGTTGACTTTTTTTGAAATGTAACTTTGACTCGACAAATCGAAATCGATAGGTAAAATTGGACCTTGAGAATTTGCAGATAGTTTAAATGAAGGTTTTCTAATATAACTACATTTATACATTTTGAATTTGATTGCAAAAATCGAGCTTTTGGAAAATTTGTCAATAACAGAGTGTAACGAGCTGTTTAACTATTTTTGGGTTTTAAAATCAATGAATTGGGTTATTTGAAGTTGATATTTGATAAGAATGGTGAAAGAACTGAATGATTCTGAATCACATCACTGAACAATGCGTTTGTTAAATGCAATTGGTGATCGACAGAGTTTATTCCCCAGGACAGAAAATAATAAGAATAAAAAAATAAAATAAAACTCTGAGATAGATGGGTAACTGAATCAAATCCTTTTTGTGATTTTTGATATCGACATGGTTTCAATTTCTCAATCAGACGAAAATAAGAACAGAAAATTTGAATAAAAGACAACAAGAACAAATCGAATTTGCTTACGTATGGTTTGTACAATTGATAAAGTGATGAAGTAATTTGGAGACATATAGTACTAATCTAATACAGTCGATTAAGATGTCTAACTGAATCCAGATATATATAGATTTTGTATTAATAAATAAATAAATATGTTAATAATAATATTATTACTAATAATAATAATAATTATATAAACAATAATAATAATAATAATAATAATATTAACAACTAGGAATATAATAATAATAATCAGTATTAAGAATGACTGAATTTATAATATTAAAGATAAATTGTATTATTTTTGTGATAATGATTTTATTAATACTGGTAATTAAAATAATTATTAATAACACTCTTAAATATGATATTATTAATGATAATAATAATAATTTGTATTATCTTTATAATAGTATTTATTATATTAATAATAATTTTTAATGGTAATTATAAAAATAATGATTATGATAATCTTAATTAAAATCAGAATTTTTATCACTAATTATAATAGTACTGATATTAATATTATTATTAATATTTATTTTAATAATATTGCAACTATATTTTACTTTGTAAGTATATATAAATATTAAATATTATTAACTACACATATCAAATACTTATATGATATATATTAAATATTTACACATATTGAATGTTTAATATTTATACATGTTATATATTATACTATGCATACAATCGCTAATTATGTATATCAATCATATATACATATATATTTCAACTACTACATATTTTAATTGTGTTTTAAGTTTTCTTTTATAATATTTAATCATCTAATAATCTTTTATAATATCTAATCACCTAATATTTTATTAATCTATTTATAATATAGTTATTTACATGTATAGTTATTTATATATAAACATTTCTATTTACGATTAAAGGTTCGTGAATCGTCGGAAATAGTCAATGGGTAATAGAATGTATGAACATAGTTTAAAATCGTTGAGATTTAACTTAACAACTCTGCTTATCATGTCGGAAAAATATTAAGATTGAAGTTTAAATTTGATCGGAATTTTCCGGGTCATCACAGAAAATCTCCATGCGCAATCGTAAGTATTTGAAGAAGCCGGAGGTTGAGCCACAATTTTTGAAGTTCATTGAGCACACTTCGAGTTTGCGTGCTAAAGGAAAGATCTTAGCCTGGACATACATTAAGCATGCTTATCAGTTTACTTCGTTACCTTATTTTGAATTTATGCAGATTGCTAGGCTCAAGATGTTATATCAGGATTTTGCTGGTATTCCTGATGTTTTGGTTCGTAAAATAAGAAGATCATTCAGGTCACCTAATTTTGAAGGTTTTCGACCCCAATTTCCAAAGATCTCTTACAAGACGAACAAGAAAACGGGCTTACGGAGAAAGATAGTCAAATTTGAACCACTGAAGTATATGCAACAGTTTCCTGTTAGGAAAATGCCACAGAACTTCAGCCCACGTTTTCGTTGGTGGTATTACAATGAATGCTCGGAGGAAGCGGTCATTGTGTTGAATAAGGATGGAAGTGACGTGAATGATAGTATCAGGGTGCTAGATCCAGTTTGGCTTCGAAACTGTTGTGAGGAAGATATGTTTACCCTGTACTACAACAAGAAGTTTTATCGCCCAGAGAATTGTGTGCATGCTGAACAGTATTGCAGAGTTGTCAAACTCTATTATCTGAGGAACTGGGTGACTAATCCTTACGTTGATTAATGGCTAAATTTTTCATATCTACCGACTAGGTCTTAGGGGGAGTTTGTTGGTGCATGTAATCCCCAGCCGTAGATGGTTTATTGTTTTAATACATTTGGTCATGTAATAACGTACATTCGTGACTATTGATTATATATGTGTTTGTATGTGCTTATTTAATTAAACAATCAATATGTTAAACTGCATACACTGTCGACCGAGTGTGTCCACACACTAGACCGACTGTGTGACTCAGTCGACCGACTTTCTTACACAGTCGAGTGACTGTGTCTGAGGTGCAGTATATATACTTGTTAATACCTCCTTTATGAGGTTACACATTCCAATAACCCTAATCGACTGGTATTCATCTCATTCGATCCCTAACACCAATTACCACCGAAATCAATCATCTAGGCGTCTATCTAATCTAGTTTCTACCCTAGGTTTGACCAAATCGATCCCAACATGACCCGTATCTCGGTTTTCGATTCTAGTGTTTTCCGTCTCTAGTCTCGATTGCAAGCTACCTAAAATCGGTCAATTCATTGTCTACAAAGTTGTATCGATTTGGATATCCACTGGATCGGGTATTCATTGCCATCCCTAGTGCTAACTCATGACGACAATTTATATAACAGTCAATATATAACTTTATTGGGAAAATGATGGTGGAGGTTTAAAACCGTAACTGAGTCACTTTGGGCCAAAATAATTCGTAGTATACATGGAAATTGTGGTGGTTGAATGTTGGAGGATGGAAACATATATACTTCAGCATTAGGCACCTCAAGTAATATTGTTTCTACAGGATACGCAATTAAAGATTTGCAGGTCCCATTTAGAAATTCATTTATCACGACAATAGGTGATGGAGGCTCTACTTATTTTGGCACAAACATTGGATTGGCTCGAATAAACTATGCAACGTTTTTCCTCGCCTTTACAGGCTCGAAAGCAACAAGAACTTGACAATTAAAGACTGATCCTGATTTGGGTACATGGAACTCGAGCTGGGTACGTGCACCTTCTGGAAGAACACTCGGTGAGCTTAAAGAGGTAACCAATTTAATTGCTACTGCTTCATTCAATCGTAGCAGTGATAAATGGAGATGAGTTTTAGCTTCGAACTAGAAAAAAGATCGGCACGCGCGATGCGGCGGGATCTTTCGGGTTGCATATTCATATTTAACGTGGCGTTATGTATTTAAAGAATAAAAAACAACGTGGTGCGAGTGTGTTATGTATGCAAGATAGCTCGAAATGCTTGTCGTTCTTTTAAAAGCGTCTGTTTCACGTATACCAAGTTACGTTGTGCTCGTAAAATTATTTCTGATTGTACGGTGATGCTGAAAGAATTTAATACGCGCCGAGACAGAAGATACGAACCGACAAAAATTTGGGTGGTGTTAGTTTATGTTTTTTAAAAAGTTTAATAAATTTACGGGTTTAACATCTGAAGAAATTGAGAAGTGAGGTAAGTTGAGGGGTGAGAGTTGTAATTTTGGAAATGGGGGTATTTTTTTTGGGGTATCAAATGACCAAATCTTAGTGTTGTTTTAGTATATAGCATAATGGAATTTTTACGGTTAAGAAACTAGCCACATTAATCGACGAACAGGTACTTCATCCTTATAATTCTCATCAAGAAACACTACAAAATAATTTGTTGCCAAAAAACTCGAGATTTTCGCTTGGCGTGTTGAGAAAAAATACTTCCTATTAGAATCGATCTTGATAAAAGAGGAATTGACATTCATAGTCTTCGATGTCCATTATGTGATGATGACTTGAGAACGATAGATCAAATTCTTATTTCATGCAAAAACATTTAGGATAAATGGTGGAATGTGGGGAACTTCACACCATCGACTGTTCCACATCTTTTGGATGTTAACACAAACTTCACAATGACGGGGTTCGGGGCAAGAGTTTGGCAAGCTTTAAAATGAGTTTGTATTTATCTTATTTGGAGAAATCGAAATAACAAGGTGTATAATGGTAAGTGTTGAAACACTTCAATGGCTTTAAACGAAATGCAAATCAAGTCATTCGAGTGGATAACTTTAAGAATTAAAGGTAGAAAACTTGATTGGCTCACTTGATTATTCAATCCAAACATCTATCTAAACATCGCATGATCGAGTGTTAGATGCGAGTTGCTCTCTTTGCAACTCAATCAATGTAATCATACTTTCGTGTATAGCTTGATAGTTTCAAAAATTTTTGTTGGATCACCAAGGCTTAATACCATTCTTGTAATTGGGGTGTCTAATTAATAAAACCTACTTGCTTTTCAATATATATATATATATATATATATATATATATATATATATATATATATATATATATATCGTTAAGTATTTGTCTATTTGTCAATCAGCCCATAATTTAAGGGCTACATAGGAGAAAAGTTTGTCTCACAAAAAAACCTATACATATACACTATTTGTTGCTATTTTTTTTACCTCACACCAAACCTATACATTTGAATACATACACCATATCACCATCCCATGTGGCCCAAGATAATCTCATAAATTTCAAATTTCAATTTTTAGTGCCCTTTTATTTAATTATTTAAATTGTCTAAGTGTATGGGGAAGGTATCAAGACTTACTTTGTATGACACATGTCTATCACCATGTGATCAGAGAGCATCTTTTAAACATAACACATTTACCAAAGATCTTTTTAATATCTTTTTTATTTAAAAAAACCACTCAAGTAAACATCTACCAAGAAATTTCAATGTATATGTGTAGGCTTATAAAATTTGAAATCAAAGAATCCTAATTCTCTCTCTGTAAATATATGAAAGTCAAATGTTTAGATCTACAAACTCAAAAACTACTCAAAATCTCTCTCTCTCTCTCTCTCTCTCTCTCTCTCTCTCTCTCTCTCTCTCATCCTCTGTTTGCTCTCATATTTTTTGCAATCAACTTTTGACTCGATTCTTCATGAAGGTTTGATTTTATCATCAATTAAATTTCCAATTTATTTTTACTGCTATTATTTTGCTCCTTAATCTCAGGTTTCAACCATCTAAATGTTATACAAGGTAATATCTAATTATTTATTTATTTTTATTTTGCCTTTTTGCTTTCATGATTTTAATTAGGGCAAATGACCCAAAAAGGTAACATAAGTTACCAAATTTGACAATCAAGATAATCCCCAAATCGTGTAAGCCCGAAAAGGATTTCAATTTAATTTTCGGCCAAGAAAAGGATTGCATGTTTAAAATTTTTAGAATTGAGGTAATATCCAATGAAAAAAAATCTAAAATCGCGAATTACTTCAAATTGAAACTTGGAACAGATTCTAGTGCTTCGATTAGCATTTGTTGTGAAGCAACTTGTTCCAAATCATCACGTAAAACAACGAATTCCGTTAAACAAGTCGTTTGAACAAAATGACTTGTTCATCTCGATTCGTTGTTTTTCGTGATGTTTTGGATCAACTTCCTTCACAACAAATGCTAATCGAAGCACTAGGAATCTTTTCTAAGTTTCAATTTGAAGTAATTTCCGATTTTAGATTATTTTTTTCATTGGATATTACCTCAATTTTAAAAAATTTGAACACGCAATCCTTTTCTTGTGTAAAAATTAAATTGAAATCCTTTTCGAGCATCTTTTTTGGGAGATTACCTTGATTGTCAAATTTGGTAAATATATTTTACCTTTTTGGGCCATTTGCCCTTTTAATTACCTGTGGTGTTGCAAGGAGGACATAATATATGTATGTATAAACAGTTGCTCCGTAAAAGACCTTATATGCATAATTCACGTCATATGTATCTTCAATTTTATATGGTATCAAGGCTTAGTGTACAAGTCATTAATTTTGTGGTTTTGATGTAAGATTTTATATATCTTCAATTTTTATATACATCTTCAAGCCATTTGTGTTGGTTTTGATCTTGAAGCCACTACTTTTTACATCCTATTTAGTCTCATACCTTTTTATGGGATAAATGCATTTCCCTTCAAAACTAGATAACCTTCTATTGTTATTATATATATATATATATATATATATATATATATATATATATATATATATATATATATATATATATATATATATATATATATGTGTGTGTGTGTGTGTGTGTGTGTGTGTGTGTGTGTGTGTGTGTGTGTGTGTGTGTGTGACGCCCCGTACAAAACTATCGTGTACGATTCGTTATCAACAGGATCTTCACACGGTCAAATACTATATGCTATTTGAAAACCAGTTTTGCATTCATAAAAAGATAGCGTTTACAAAAGATAACGTGACACAAAGGTCGTTACAAAGTCTTTATTTGAAAATAACATAAATTACGAATGCAAAAGAAAAGTTCCATGATTGAGACATCTCTAAGTTATGCAGCGGAATTCTAGCACAGCAGGTCCTTAACAGCAAGTTTAAACACTAAGACATTAAGTCTAAACAGCGGAAGCAACAACGTCTAAGCACCTTATAAAACATGCTTAAAAACGTCAACAATAATGTTGGTGAGCTATAGTTTAAGTTGTAACAGTAATGTAAGGTAGGCCACGAGATTTCAGTGTTCCAAAACAGTATGAAAAGTATATGTTTAACCGTGGGCACTTGGTAACTAACTTAACGTTTATAACCCCCTAAAAGTACACTTGGCGAGTGCGTATGTTTACAAAGTATTAAACACTCGTTGAATGCTAGCGCGACTAGCCCGAGTGGGGATGTCAAACCCTATGGATCCATATCTAAGATTCGCGTTCACCGGTTCAAAAACCAATGACTAAACGTTACCGAGCTAAGGGGAAAGTTTATGCCGTTGTATAACCCACACATATATAAAGTTTAAGTACTCGTGCCTAGTATGTAAAACGTAAAAAGCGCATGTATTCTCAGTCCCAAAATAGTTAAAGTAAAAAGGGAATGCTATAACTCATAGTGATAAGAGCGGTAAAGTCGATAATGAAAGTATGCAAGTAGTAAGTCGGTCTGAAAGGTCGTTAACCTAAGTCAAAGGTTACTAGGTCAGTATGTTATCCTCATATGTTTTAATAGTGCATAAAATAAGTTTAAGTGTTATCATCATCATCATTCATCATCATAAAAGCTAAGTAAGTTTAACAAGTATAGAGGTTGAAACAATAGGCTGACTTTAATCAGCTGCTACGGCCTCTACGTAAATCAAAAAGACGCGTAATCAGTGGCCATGGCTCCGTATGGGAGTCCCATAGTTTCTGACCAATTTCTGGAACCAAACTCATATTCATTTGACTGTGGTTACGGTTTAAGTGCGAGTAGGTCAGAAATTTCAGTACAACGTTAATAGGGTGTAGTGACTTTTGAAAGGCCATAAATCCTAAACCGTAACTCGGATTAAGAAGAGGTCTAAACGGAAAATCATCTAATCGAACCGAACTAACTGAAAATTAATTTTTCAGTTGCCCAGGTGGTATGATCAGATCCCGAAAATAGTAAGCAAGGTGCTCTGGTGGGGTTCTTAGTGCTTGATGCTCATCACGGTTCTCATCCTTGATGCTTGTAGCTTCAACTGTACAACTCGTTGATGGGTTAGCATCACCTTAACCAAGATTCTACCATCAACACACAATATGTTAAGACCAAGTAAGAACACAACTCATTCAAGAGTCTTAGATGGATGATGAACCAAGGTTACATCATATCCTTAGTCTTAACATAATTACAAGTTACATTTACAACTAAAGCTACAAACTTTATTTCAATCAAGCAAGTATGAACATAATCTAAGTCAAAAGAAGTGATGGAACCCTAAGCTAGAGAGCTTGGATCCCTTTCACACAAGTTATAAGGTCACAAAGCTAGAAAGCTTGAAGCTTTAGTGTTCTTGAAGAACTCGAAGCATAAAGCTTAGATCTTTAAGTTATATGAAGACCATAAACACAAGTTTTGATCTTTATAATAAAATAATGAGATCATAAGTTAGGAAACATTGATCCAACAAAATATATGAAGATAAAAGCTATAAAGCTTGCATCTTGGTTGTTCTTGAAGATCTTGAAGCATAAAGCTTGGATCTTTAAGTTACATGAAGATTACAAACACAAGTTTGAATCTTTATAACAAAATAACAAGATTAAAGTTGAAAGATATAGATCTATAAAGTAGGTGAAGATTCAAAGCTAGAAAGCTTGAATCTTCCATGATCTTGAAGGATTCAAATCCAAGTTTGAATCTACAAGATGTAATCAAGATCAAAGCTAAAAAGCTAGACCCATGATGATGATGATGATGAATTCGTGAGAGAGAGAGAGAGAGAGGAAGAAGAAGAAGAAAAATCAATACTTACACTTTTTAGAGAGAGAAAGAACTAGAGGAAGAATTAGAGAGTGAGTGCGTGTGAATTACAAATGAAAGCAAGTGTAAAATGGATGGAATAAGGCTTGTATTTATAGGTTAATGAGGTGAGGGGAGGGGTAAGGTGGCCGTGATTTTGGAGGGGGGACAAGGGAGACCAACTTTTGCTTTTTGGTTAATGGTTGCCTAAAGTTGGTGCTTATGTTAGGATCCCATGCAACATTAAGGATAATACTTGACATAAATGCTAGCATGTTCCTTCTAATAAATGGGCATTTGTCTTACATATTAATGGGTCACTAGCTATTAATAATTGGGCTAATTAAATAGTCCACTAACTAGTGTAGGGTGGGCTAAGGCCCAATAAGGTAGAAAGTCCAACAAGACTAACTAGTAAGCATAAGTAAATTACTACGCGTAATTAAGCATCCAAAAACCCAAGTAATTATTATTATAAAATAATAATTAAGATTTCGTAGTCATAATATTCCGATTACGACCAAAGTTAAACGTGTACGCAGTACGCAATTTGTTCGTAACGTCAAGTGACACTAACGGTCATAAAGGCTTTCGGTGATCAAGTTAAGTATCCTACGTACTAAAAGGCACGTTTTAACACATAAATGAAAGTAAGCCATGTGTGGTAAGATTCCAGAGTATAAAGTAGCACAGTACGCACAAATACGCAGTTTCGCAAAAACACAAGGCACAAAAACAAGTCGAAAAAATTGGGTCGTTACATTACCCACCTGTTAATGGAAATTTCGTTCCGAAATTTAAGCTGAGGTAGGTGTTGGAGTCGGGAAAAGGTGAGGATACTTATGCATTATTTGATCCTCTCATTCCCAGGTTAACTCAAGTCCACGTTTGGCATTCCATCGGACTCGGACAATTGGAATCTTATTGTGCTTCAAAGTCTTAATCTCACAGACCATGATTTCGACAGGTTCCTCCAAAAAGTGGAGTTTGTCATCAATCGTAAGTTCATCTAGAGGGATGACAAGTTCTGGTTCGGCAAGATATTTCTTTAGATTCGACACGTGAAAAGTAGGGTGAACTGCGCTCAACTGAGTCGGAAGATCCAAACGGTAAGCAACGGGTCCAAAACGCTCCAAGATTTCAAAAGGACCAATATATCGCGGGTTTAACTTTCCGCGCTTTCCAAAATGGATCACACCTTTCCAAGGTGCGACCTTCAACATTACACGGTCACCCACGTTGAATTCGAAGTCTTTACATTTAAGGTCGGCATAACTCTTTTGGCGATCACAGGCCGCCTTAAGTCTCGCTTGAATTTGGACAATCTTCTCGGTTGTTTCATGGACTACCTCAGGTCCGGTGATTTGCTTTTCGCCTACTTCGGCCCAACAAATAGGAGAACGGCATTTACGGCCATACAATGTTTCAAAACGTGTGGCATTAATACTCGAATGATAACTGTTGTTGTAAGAGAATTCAACTAGCGGCAAATGCCTTTCCCAAGCTTTTTCGAAATCAATAACACAGACACGCAACATGTCCTCCAAAGTCTGAATCGTGCGTTCGCTTTATCCATCGGTCTGTGGGTGATATGCGGTGCTCATGTCGAGACGAGTTCCCAAGGCTTCTTGCAAAGAACGCCAAAATCTGGAAGCAAAACGGGTATCGCGATCTGAGATAATCGATAAGGGCACACCATGACGGGATACAACCTCTTTGATGTATAGTTGAGCGAGTCTCTCCATCGTATCTGTTTCCTTCATGGCTAAGAAGTGTGCAAATTTAGTAAGACGGTCAATAATAACCCAGATGGTATCGTATCCGCCCACCGTCTTTGGTTGCTTCGTAATGAAGTCCATTGTTATCCTTTCCCACTTCCATTGCGGTATTTCTGGTTGTTGAAGTAATTCAGATGGCCTTTGATGTTCGGCCTTAACTTTCGAGCAAGTCAAACACTTACCAACGTAAGTTGAAACATCTTTCTTAAGATTAGGCCACCAATACTGTTCCTTGAGATCGTGGTACATTTTACCGGCTCCTGGATGAATTGAATATCTCGACTTGTGGGCTTCATCTAGTATAAGGCTCCGTAGATCTCCATAACTAGGTACCCAAATCCTTCCAGCAAAGCATCGGATTCCAGTCTCCTTAACCTCGAATCGTGAAACGAGAATGTTCAAGTGTTCTTGAGAAATATTCTCCTCTTTGAGAGCCTCATCTTGGGCTACTCAGATCTGGGTATTGAGATTTGAATGAATGGTGATGTACAAGGCGCAGACACGAAGAGGTATCGTCCTCTCCTTTCGGCTCAGGGCATCGACTGCAACATTTGCCTTTCCAGTATGGTAACGAAGTTCACAATCATAGTCGTTCAGCGTCTTGATCCATCGTCACTGCCTCATGTTCAGTTGTTTCTGATCGAATATGTGCTGGAGGCTTTTGTGGTCAGTGAAGATGGTACTTTTAGTTCCATAAAGATAGTGGCTCCACAATTTGAGCACAAAGACAACGGCTCCAAGTTCGAGGTTGTGAGTAGTGTAGTTTCGCTCGTGAATCTTTATTTGACGAGAAGCATAGGCAATAACCTTCGATCTTTGCATCAATACGCAACCAAAACCATTTTTTGAGGCATCACAATATAAGACGAAATCATCACTGCCTTCAGGAAGAGATAAGATAGGTGCGGTGGTCAATTTCTGCTTCAAGTTTTGAAATGCTGATTCGTGTTCTTTTTCCCAAACGAACTTCTTCTCTTTGTGAGTCAGCGCGGTCAAAGGACGCGAAATCAGAGAGAAACCTTCAATAAATCTTCGGTAGTAACCGACAAGACCTAGAAATTGGCGGATGTGAGTCGGAGCAGTGGGGGTTTCCCACTTGCTGATAGCTTCGATCTTTGCGGGATCAACTTTGATACCTTGATCACTCACAATATGACCCAGAATTTGGACTTCCTTCAACCAAAATTCACACTTGGAGAATTTGGCATAAAGTTGCTCTTGTCTCAAGAGTTCCAACACTAGTCGAAGATGTTGTTCATGTTCTTCTTCACTTCAGGAATAGATGAGGATATCATCTATGAAAACGATAACGAACTTGTCCAGATATAGCTTGCATACTCGATTCATGAGATCCTTAAACACGACAGGTGCATTGGTTAAACCGAATGGCATCACGAGAAACTCATAATGACCATAACGTGTTCTAAACGTAGTTTTCATCACATCGCTCTCCTTCACCCTCAACTGGTGATAACCTGATCGCAAATCGATCTTGATATAAGTGCTGGATCCTTGCAGCTGATCGAAAAGATCGTCAATTCTGGGAAGGGGATACCGATTCTTAATCGTCAACTTGTTCAGATCACGATAATCGATACACATGCGGAAAGATCCATCCTTCTTCTTTACGAATAAAACAGGTGCGCCCCAAGGCGATGAACTCGGTTGGATAAATCCACGGTCTAGCAATTCCTGCAGTTGACTCTGCAACTCTTGCAGTTCGGAAGGTGCTAGTTAATAAGGTGCGCGAGCTACGGGTGCAGCTCCCGGAACTATTTCGATCTGGAACTATGTAGTGACCCGAACTTTTCCATGTTTATATATATTAATTTGAGATTGATATTTACATGATTAAATGTTTCCAACATGTTAAGCAATCAAACTTGTTACGACTTGATTAATTGAAATATGTTTCATATAGACAATTGACCACCCAAGTTGACCGGTGATTCACAAACGTTAAAACTTGTAAAAACTATATGATGACATATATATGGATATATATATAGTTAACATGATACTATGATAAGTAAACATATCATTAAGTATATTAACAATGAACTACATATGTAAAAACAAGACTACTAACTTAATGATTTTTAAACGAGACATATATGTAACGATTATCGTTGTAAAGACATTTAATGTATATATATCATATTAAGAGATATTCATACATGATAATATCATGATAATATAATAATTTAAAATCTCATTTGATATTATAAACATTGGGTTAACAACATTTAACAAGATCGTTAACCTAAAGGTTTCAAAACAACACTGACATGTAACGACTAACGATGACTTAACGACTCAGTTAAAATGTATATACATGTAGTGTTTTAATATGTATTTATACACTTTTGAAAGACTTGAATACACTTATCAAAATACTTCTACTCAACAAAAATGCTTACAATTACATCCTCGTTCAGTTTCATCAACAATTCTACTCGTATGCACCCGTATTCGTACTCGTACAATACACAGCTTTTAGATGTATGTACTATTAGTATATACACTCCAATGATCAGCTCTTAGCAGCCCATGTGAGTCACCTAACACATGTGGGAACCATCATTTGGAAACTAGCATGAAATATCTCATAAAATTACAAAAATATGAGTAATCATTCATGACTTATTTACATGAAAATAAAATTACATATCCTTTATATCTAATCCATACACCAACGACCAAAAACACCTACAAACACTTTCATTCTTCAATTTTCTTCTTCTAATTGATCTCTCTCAAGTTTTATCTTCAAGTTCTAAGTGTTCTTCATAAATTCTACAAGTTCTAGTTACATAAAATCAAGAATACTTTCAAGTTTGCTAGCTCACTTCCAATCTTGTAAGGTGATCATCCAACCTCAAGAAATCTTTGTTTCTTACAGTAGGTTATCATTCTAATATAAGGTAATAATCATATTCAAACTTTGGTTCAATTTCTATAACTATAACAATCTTATTTCAAGTGATGATCTTACTTGAACTTGTTTTCGTGTCATGATTCTGCTTCAAGAACTTCGAGCCATCTAAGGATCCGTTGAAGCTAGATCCATTTTTCTCTTTTACAGTAGGTTTGTCCAAGGAACTTAAGGTAGTAATGATGTTCATAACATCATTCGATTCATACATATAAAGCTATCTTATTCGAAGGTTTAAACTTGTAATCACTAGAACATAGTTTAGTTAATTCTAAACTTGTTCGCAAACAAAAGTTAATCCTTCTAACTTGACTTTTAAAATCAACTAAACACATGTTCTATATCTATATGATATGCTAACTTAATGATTTAAAACCTGGAAACACGAAAAACACCGTAAAACCGGATTTACGCCGTCGTAGTAACACCGCGGGCTGTTTTGGGTTAGTTAATTAAAAACTATGATAAAATTTGATTTAAAAGTTGTTATTCTGAGAAAATGATTTTTATTATGAACATGAAACTATATCCAAAAATTATGGTTAAACTCAAAGTGGAAGTATGTTTTCTAAAATGGTCATCTAGACGTCGTTCTTTCGACTGAAATGACTACCTTTACAAAAATGACTTGTAACTTATTTTTCCGACTATAAACCTATACTTTTCTGTTTAAATTCATAAAATAGAGTTCAATATGAAACCATAGCAATTTGATTCACTCAAAACGGATTTAAAATGAAGAAGTTATGGGTAAAACAAGATTGGATAATTTTTCTCATTTTAGCTACGTGAAAATTGGTAACAAATCTATTCCAACCATAACTTAATCAACTTGTATTGTATATTATGTAATCTTGAGATACCATAGACACGTATACAATGTTTCGACCTATCATGTCGACACATCTATATATATTTCGGAACAACCATAGACACTCTATATGTGAATGTTGGAGTTAGCTATACAGGGTTGAGGTTGATTCCAAAATATATATAGTTTGAGTTATGATCAATACTGAGATACGTATACACTGGGTCGTGGATTGATTTAAGATAATATTTATCGATTTATTTCTGTACATCTAACTGTGGACAACTAGTTGTAGGTTACTAACGAGGACAGCTGACTTAATAAACTTAAAACATCAAAATATATTAAAAGTGTTGTAAATATATTTTGAACATACTTTGATATATATGTATATATTGTTATAGGTTCGTGAATCAACCAGTGGCCAAGTCTTACTTCCCGACGAAGTAAAAATCTGTGAAAGTGAGTTACAGTCCCACTTTTAAAATCTAACATTTTTGGGATGAGAATACATGCAGGTTTTATAAATGATTTACAAAATAGACACAAGTACGTGAAACTACATTCTATGGTTGAATTATCGAAATTGAATATGCCCCTTTTTATTAAGTCTGGTAATCTAAGAATTAGGGAACAGACACCCTAATTGACGCGAATCCTAAAGATAGATCTATTGGGTCTAACAAACCCCATCCAAAGTACCGGATGCTTTAGTACTTCGAAATTTATATCATATCCGAAGGGTGTCCCGGAATGATGGGGATATTCTTATATATGCATCTTGTTAATGTCGGTTACCAGGTGTTCACCATATGAATGATTTTTATCTCTATGTATGGGATGTGTATTGAAATATGAAATCTTGTGGTCTATTATTATGATTTGATATATATAGGTTAAACCTATAACTCACCAACATTTTTGTTGACGTTTTAAGCATGTTTATTCTCAGGTGATTATTAAGAGCTTTCGCTATCGCATACTTAAATAAGGACGAGATTTGGAGTCCATGCTTGTATGATATTGTGTAAAAACTGCATTTAAGAAACTTATTTTGTTGTAACATATTTGTATTGTAAACCATTATGTAATGGTCGTGTATAAACAGGATATTTTAGATTATCATTATTTGATAATCTACGTAAAGCTTTTTTAAACCTTTATTGATGAAATAAAGGTTATGGTTTGTTTTAAAATGAATGCAGTCTTTGAAAAACGTCTCATATAGAGGTCAAAACCTCGCAACGAAATCAATTAATATGGAACGTTTTTAATCAATAAGAACGGGACATTTCAGTTGGTATCCGAGCGTTGGTCTTAGAGAACCATAATTTTGCATTAGTGTGTCTTATCGAGTTTGTTAGGATGCATTAGTGAGTCTGGACTTCGACCGTGTTTACTTGAAAAATGATTGCTTAACAAATTTTGTTGGAAACTATATATTTTTAACATGTGAATATTATGTGATATATTAATCTCTTAACGCGTTTGATATTATGTGATAGATGTCTACCTCTAGAACAAGTCCCATTGACTCACCTAATAATAATGAAGAGTCAAATGTAAATTGGAATGATTCGTGGACTGATTCACAAGTTCCCGAAGAGGAACCGGAAGAAGAGTCGGAACCGGAAGAAGAATCGGAACCGGAAGAAGAATCAGAACCGGATGAAGAAATAGAACCGGTGGGGGAAATAATAAAACGGTTAAGTAAAAGAAAATCCTCAACCAACCGACCAAGGTTAATTATGGTCAATGGTGTTTCCGCCAAGGAAGCAAAATATTGGGAGGATTACCAATTCTCCGATGAATCGGATTCCGACGAGAATTCCAATGATGTTATAGAAATTACCCCAACTGAATTTAAAAAGGCAAAAGAAAATAATAAGGGAAAGGGCATAAAAATAGAGAAATCTAATTCCAACCCCGATGAACTTTATATGTATCGTCAACCCCCGAAGTCCTTAAGTTGTAACAATGACCCGGGAACCTCTAAACCACCAGGTTTTTCTAAACCAATGTGGAAAACGACGGCTCGTATTAGGGGAACATCATATATCCCTAGAAACTTGGCAAAACGAACCAAAACCGAAGAAGAAGAAACAAACGAGTCGCAATAAGATAGTTGTATTCGTGTGGTGTAATATATGTAATATAGTGTGCTTATGCTTTATGATATATGTAAAAATTGCTTGTATTAATAAGTATTTTTTTTTTTATGAATCTAACTCTTGTCTATTTTACAGTATAAAAACACAAAATGGATAGACAACCCAATATTTTAAGAGACCTACCCGGAGACATGATTGATGAAATCTTGTCTAGAGTCGGTCAGAATTCTTCGGCACAACTATTTAAGGCGAGATCAGTTTGTAAGACATTCGAAGAATGTTCCAAGAATGCCTTGGTTTATAAAAGGCTTTTGTTCGAAAGATGGGGGATATCACATTGGGAAATCCATAAGTTACGATGTGTTTACTTTGACGCATATATTGCGGGGAACCCAAATGCTATTTTACGCAATGGGTTAAGAAATTATTTTGACTCAATATATCCGAATATTGGACTTCGTGATTTAGAAAAAGCGGCTAACATGCAACATAAAGAAGCATGTTATGCTTACGGATTAGTAATGTTCGCTTCTCACCAAAGTGAGAACAAGAACATCAGGCTACAACTATTAAACAAAACGTTCCCACAAGTGACGGAGTCGGTAATTGGGGTAAGAAATGAGGTTTTTAGATTGTTACGGGACTGTTGGACATTACGTAACCCTCGTCCCTTTGACGATGTTACAACACGCTGTCTTATCAACGGCCATAATGGTTATGTTCCACAAGACCAAGGATGGGAAGTAATCCTAGTAAAACCAGAATGCATGACTTGTTTCTGGACGTATGAATTATGTGTCTTTATTGCCTTTGCTGAATGACTTGTGTACTAGCTAGAATTATCTTCACAACCATCTTGTATCAAATTTATTGTGTGCTATATTTCATGCTATATGTAAAATAAGCGGTATTGTAAGTTTGTAAAATATTGTGTAAAAGTTTGAACGCGAAATATTATTATAATCAGTTTTTCATATAGAATTGTAGTAGTTGAATTGTATATTAGCTACTAAGTATGAACTTAACGGGTAGGTACTACCCGAATTTAAACTTATAAAACGCTAATATGAAGAAAAAGCTTTTATAAATGAGTTCATATTATGCTACGAAATACTATTAACTACTCTTAATATTCTGTATGATTAACTTGTTCCATTTGACTACTTTGAAGGAAATGGCACCGACTACTCGAGACACCGTGAATATGAATGAAGAGGAATTCCGTACTTTTCTAGCTTCAAACATAGCCGCAGTACAGGCTGCGCTACATACCAACAATAACCTTGGATCTAGCAGTACAGGAAATCGTGTAGGATGCACCTACAAAGAATTCACTGCGTGCAAACCTTTGGAATTTGATGGAACCGAAGGACCGATCGGATTGAAACGGTGGACCGAGAAGGTTGAATCGGTGTTTGCCATAAGTAAGTGTACTGAAGAGGACAAAGTGAAGTACGCTACGCATACCTTCACAGGTTCTGCGTTAACATGGTGGAATACCTATCTAGAGCAAGTGGGACAAGACGATGCGTACGCACTACCGTGGTCAGCATTCAAGCACTTGATGAACGAGAAGTACCGTCCCAGAACCAAGGTCAATAAGCTCAAGACAGAACTCAGAGGGTTACGAACCCAAGGATTTGATATTACCACGTACGAAAGACGATTCACAGAATTGTGCCTATTGTGTCCGGGAGCATTCGAAGATGAGGAAGAGAAGATCGACGCGTTTATGAAAGGATTACCTGAAAGAATCCAAGAAGATATAAGTTCACACGAGCCCGCCTCCATACAACAGGCATGTAGAATGGCTCACAAACTAGTGAGCCAGATTGAAGAAAGAATTAAAGAACAGACTGCTGAAGAGGCCAATGTGAAGCAAGTCAAAAGAAAGTGGGAGGAAAACGGTGATAAGAATCACCAATGCAACAACAACAGTAATTACAATAATAATCGCAACAATTATCCCAACAATCGCAACATCAATCGCAACTACAAAAAACGGCCCAACAACAACAACAACAACAACAACAGCAACTACAACAATCATCCCAATAACAATAATAATCGCAACAACAACAACAATCAGAAGCAACTATGCCAAAGGTGTGAAAATTATCACTCGGGGTTCTGCACCAAATTTTGCAACAAGTGTAAAAGAAATGGTCATAGCGCGGCGAAGTGTGAGGTCTACGGACCAGGGGTTAATAGAACGAAAGGAACAAATGGTGTCGGAATGAGTAATGGCGGAGCAAGTAGTGTCGGAGCAAGTTATGCCAATGTAGTTCGTTATAAATGTGGAAAACGTGGCCACATTATTAGAAATTGCCCGAACCAGGAGAACACGAATGGACAAGGCCGCGGAAGAGTTTTCAATATTAATGCGGCAGAGGCACAGGAAGACCCGGAGCTTGTTACGGGTACGTTTCTTATTGACAATAAATCTGCTTACGTTTTATTTGATTCGGGTGCGGATAGAAGCTATATGAGTAGAGATTTTTGTGCTAAATTAAGTTGTCCATTGACGCCTTTGGATAGTAAATTTTTACTCGAATTAGCAAATGGTAAATTAATTTCAGCAGATAATATATGTCGGAATCGAGAAATTAAACTGGTTAGCGAAACATTTAAGATTGATTTGATACCAGTAGAGTTAGGGAGTTTTGATGTGATAATCGGTATGGACTGGTTGAAAGAAGTGAAAGCAGAGATCGTTTGTTACAAAAATGCAATTCGCATTATACGAGAAAAAGGAAAACCCTTAATGGTGTACGGAGAAAAGGGCAGCACGAAGCTACATCTTATTAGTAATTTGAAGGCACAAAAACTAATAAGAAAAGGTTGCTATGCTGTTCTAGCACACGTCGAGAAAGTACAAACTGAAGAAAAGAGCATCAATGATGTTCCCATTGCAAAAGAATTTCCCGATGTATTTCTGAAAGAATTACCGGGATTACCCCCACATCGATCCGTTGAATTTCAAATAGATCTTGTACCAGGAGCTGCACCAATAGCTCGTGCTCCTTACAGACTCGCACCCAGCGAGCTGAAAGAAATGCAAAGCCAATTACAAGAACTTTTAGAGCGTGGTTTCATTCGACCAAGCACATCACCGTGGGGAGCTCCTGTTTTGTTTGTCAAGAAGAAAGATGGTACATTCAGGTTGTGTATCGACTACCGAGAGTTGAACAAACTTACCATCAAGAACCGCTACCCACTACCGAGAATCGACGACTTATTTGATCAACTACAAGGCTCGTCTGTTTATTCAAAGATTGACTTACGTTCCGGGTATCATCAAATGCGGGTGAAAGAAGATGATATTCCAAAGACTGCTTTCAGAACACGTTACGGTCATTACGAGTTTATGGTCATGCCGTTTGGTTTAACTAATGCACCAGCTGTGTTCATGGACCTTATGAACCGAGTGTGTGGACCATACCTTGACAAGTTTGTCATTGTTTTCATTGATGACATACTTATTTACTCAAAGAATGACCAAGAACACGGTGAACATTTGAGAAAGGTGTTAGAAGTATTGAGGAAGGAAGAATTGTATGCTAAGTTTTCAAAGTGTGCATTTTGGTTGGAAGAAGTTCAATTCCTCGGTCACATAGTGAACAAAGAAGGTATTAAGGTGGATCCGGCAAAGATAGAAACTGTTGAAAAGTGGGAAACCCCGAAAACTCCGAAACACATACGCCAGTTTTTAGGACTAGCTGGTTACTACAGAAGGTTCATCCAAGACTTTTCCAGAATAGCAAAACCCTTGACTGCATTAACGCATAAAGGGAAGAAATTTAAATGGAATGATGAACAAGAGAAAGCGTTTCAGTTATTAAAGAAAAAGCTAACTACGGCACCTATATTGTCATTGCCTGAAGGGAATGATGATTTTGTGATTTATTGTGACGCATCAAAGCAAGGTCTCGGTTGTGTATTAATGCAACGAACAAAGGTGATTGCTTATGCATCTAGACAATTGAAGATTCACGAACAAAATTATACGACGCATGATTTGGAATTAGGCGCGGTTGTTTTTGCATTAAAGACTTGGAGGCACTACTTATATGGGGTCAAAAGTATTATATATACCGACCACAAAAGTCTTCACCACATATTTAATCAGAAACAACTGAATATGAGGCAGCGTAGGTGGATTGAATTATTGAATGATTACGACTTTGAGATTCGTTACCACCCGGGGAAGGCAAATGTGGTAGCCGATGCCTTGAGCAGGAAGGACAGAGAACCCATTCGAGTAAAATCTATGAATATAATGATTCATAATAACCTTACTACTCAAATAAAGGAGGCGCAACAAGGAGTTTTAAAAGAGGGAAATTTAAAGGATGAAATACCCAAAGGATCGGAGAAGCATCTTAATATTCGGGAAGACGGAACCCGGTATAGGGCTGAAAGGATTTGGGTACCAAAATTTGGAGATATGAGAGAAATGGAACTTAGAGAAGCTCATAAAACCAGATACTCAATACATCCTGGAACGGGGAAGATGTACAAGGATCTCAAGAAACATTTTTGGTGGCCGGGTATGAAAGACGATGTTGCTAAATACGTAGGAGAATGTTTGACGTGTTCTAAGGTCAAAGCTGAGCATCAGAAACCATCAGGTCTACTTCAACAACCCGAAATCCCGGAATGGAAATGGGAAAACATTACCATGGATTTCATCACTAAATTGCCAAGCACTGCAAGTGGTTTTGATACTATTTGGGTAATAGTTGATCGTCTCACCAAATCAGCACACTTCCTGCCAATAAGAAAAGATGACAAGATGGAGAAGTTAGCACGACTGTATTTGAAGGAAGTTGTCTCCAGACATGGAATACCAATCTCTATTATCTCTGATAGGGATGGCAGATTTATTTCAAGATTCTGGCAGACATTACAGCAAGCATTAGGAAATCGTCTAGACATGAGTACTGCCTATCATCCACAAACTGATGGGCAGAGTGAAAGGACGATACAAACGCTTGAAGACATGCTACGAGCATGTGTTATTGATTTCGGAAACAGTTGGGATCGACATCTACCGTTAGCAGAATTTTCCTACAACAACAGCTACCATTCAAGCATTGAGATGGCGCCGTTTGAAGCACTTTATGGTAGAAAGTGCAGGTCTCCGATTGGTTGGAGTGAAGTGGGGGATAGACAGATTACGGGTCCGGAGATAATACAAGAAACTACCGAGAAGATCATCCAAATTCAACAACGGTTTAAAACCGCCCAAAGTCGACAAAAGAGCTACGCTGACATTAAAAGAAAAGATATAGAATTTGAAATTGGAGAGATGGTCATGCTTAAAGTTGCACCTTGGAAAGGCGTTGTTCGATTTGGTAAACGAGGGAAATTAAATCCAAGGTATATTGGACCATTCAAGATTATTGATCGTGTCGGACCAGTAGCTTACCGACTTGAGTTACCTCAACAACTCGCGGCTGTACATAACACTTTCCACGTCTCGAATTTGAAGAAATGTTTTGCTAAAGAAGATCTCACTATTCCGTTAGATGAAATCCAAATCAACGAAAAACTTCAATTCATCGAAGAACCCGTCGAAATAATGGATCGTGAGGTTAAAAGACTTATGCAAAACAAGATACCAATTGTTAAGGTTCGATGGAATGCTCGTAGAGGACCCGAGTTCACCTGGGAGCGTGAAGATCAGATGAAGAAGAAATACCCGCATCTATTTCCAGAAGATTCGTCAACACCTTCAACAGCTTAAAATTTCGGGACGAAATTTATTTAACGGGTAGGTACTGTAGTGACCCGAACTTTTCCATGTTTATATATATTAATTGAGATTGATATTTACATGATTAAATATTTCCAACATGTTAAGCAATCAAACTTGTTAAGACTTGATTAATTGAAATATGTTTCATATAGACAATTGACCACCCAAGTTGACCGGTGATTCACGAACGTTAAAACTTGTAAAAACTATATGATGACATATATATGGATATATATATAGTTAACATGATACTATGATAAGTAAACATATCATTAAGTATATTAACAATGAACTACATATGTAAAAACAAGACTACTAACTTAATGATTTTTAAACGAGACATATATGTAACGATTATCGTTGTAAAGACATTTAATGTATATATATCATATTAAGAGATATTCATACATGATAATATCATGATAATATAATAATTTAAAATCTCATTTGATATTATAAACATTGGGTTAACAACATTTAACAAGATCGTTAACCTAAAGGTTTCAAAACAACACTTACATGTAATGACTAACGATGACTTAACGACTCAGTTAAAATGTATATACATGTAGTGTTTTAATATGTATTTATACACTTTGGAAAGACTTCAATACACTTATCAAAATACTTCTACTTAACAAAAATGCTTACAATTACATCCTCGTTCAGTTTCATCAACAATTCTACTCGTATGCACCCGTATTCGTACTCGTACAATACACAGCTTTTAGATGTATATACTATTGGTATATACACTCCAATGATCAGCTCTTAGCAGCCCATGTGAGTCACCTAACACATGTGGGAACCATCATTTGGCAACTAGCATGAAATATCTCATAAAATTTCAAAAATATGAGTAATCATTCATGACTTATTTACATGAAAACAAAATTACATATCCTTTATATCTAATCCATACACCAACGACCAAAAACACCTACAAACACTTTCATTCTTCAATTTTCTTCATCTAATTGATCTCTCTCAAGTTCTATCTTCAAGTTCTAAGTGTTCTTCATAAATTCTACAAGTTCTAGTTACATAAAATCAAGAATACTTTCAAGTTTGCTAGCTCACTTCCAATCTTGTAAGGTGATCATCCAACCTCAAGAAATCTTTATTTCTTACAGTAGGTTATCATTCTAATATAAGGTAATAATCATATTCAAACTTTGGTTCAATTTCTATAACTATAACAATCTTATTTCAAGTGATGATCTTACTTGAACTTGTTTTCGTGTCATGATTCTGCTTCAAGAACTTCGAGCCATCTAAGGATCCGTTGAAGCTAGATCCATTTTTCTCTTTTCCAGTAGGTTTATCCAAGGAACTTAAGGTAGTAATGATGTTCAAAACATCATTCGATTCATACATATAAAGCTATCTTATTCGAAGGTTTAAACTTGTAATCACTAGAACATAGTTTAGTTAATTCTAAACTTGTTCGCAAACAAAAGTTAATCCTTCTAACTTGACTTTTAAAATCAACTAAACACATGTTCTATATCTATATGATATGCTAACTTAATGATTTAAAACCTGGAAACACGAAAAACACCGTAAAACCGGATTTACGCCATCGTAGTAACACCGCGGGCTGTTTTGGGTTAGTTAATTAAAAACTATGATAAAATTTGATTTAAAAGTTGTTATTCTGAGAAAATTATTTTTATTATGAACATGAAACTATATCCAAAAATTATGGTTAAACTCAAAGTGGAAGTATGTTTTCTAAAATGGTCATCTAGACGTCGTTCTTTCAACTGAAATGACTACCTTTGCAAAAACGACTTGTAACTTATTTTTACGACTACAAACCTATACTTTTTCTGTTTAGATTCATAAAATAGAGTTCGATATGAAACCATAGCAATTTTATTCACTCAAAACGGATTTAAAATGAAGAAGTTATGGGTAAAACAAGATTGGATAATTTTTCTCATTTTAGCTACGTGAAAATTGGTAACAAATCTATTCCAACCATAACTTAATCAACTTGTATTGTATATTATGTAATCTTGAGATACTATAGACACGTATACAATGTTTCGACCTATCATGTCGACACATCTATATATATTTCGGAACAACCATAGACACTCTATATGTGAATGTTGGAGTTAGCTATACAGGGTTGAGGTTGATTCCAAAATATATATAGTTTGAGTTGTGATCAATACTGAGATACGTATACACTGGGTCGTGGATTGATTCAAGATAATATTTATCGATTTATTTCTGTACATCTAACTGTGGACAACTAGTTGTAGGTTACTAACGTGGACAGCTGACTTAATAAACTTAAAACATCAAAATATATTAAAAGTGTTGTAAATATATTTTGAACATACTTTGATATATATGTATATATTGTTATAGGTTCGTGAATCAACCAGTGGCCAAGTCTTACTTCCCGACGAAGTAAAAATCTGTGAAAGTGAGTTATAGTCCACTTTTAAAATCTAATATTTTTGGGATGAGAATACATGCAGGTTTTATAAATGATTTACAAAATAGACACAAGTACGTGAAACTACATTCTATGGTTGAATTATCGAAATCGAATATACCCCTTTTTATTAAGTCTGGTAATCTAAGAATTAGGGAACAGACACCCTAATTGACGCGAATCCTAAAGATAGATCTATTGGGTCTAACAAACCCCATCCAAAGTACCGGATGCTTTAGTACTTCGAAATTTATATCATATCCGAAGGGTGTCCCGGAATGATGGAGATATTCTTATATATGCATCTTGTTAATGTCGGTTACCAGGTGTTCACCATATGAATGATTTTTATCTCTATGTATGGGATGTGTATTGAAATATGAAATCTTGTGGTCTATTATTATGATTTGATATATATAGGTTAAACCTATAACTCACCAACATTTTTGTTGACGTTTTAAGCATGTTTATTCTCAGGTGATTATTAAGAGCTTCTGCTGTCGCATACTTAAATAAGGACAAGATTTGGAGTCCATGCTTGTAAGATATTGTGTAAAAACTGCATTCAAGAAACTTATTTTGTTGTAACATATTTGTATTGTAAACCATTATGTAATGGTCGTGTGTAAACAGGATATTTTAGATTATCATTATTTGATAATCTACGTAAAGCTTTTTTAAACCTTTATTGATGAAATAAAGGTTATGGTTTGTTTTAAAATGAATGCAGTCTTTGAAAAACGTCTCATATAGAGGTCAAAACCTCGAAACGAAATCAATTAATATGGAACGTTTTTAATCAATAAGAACGGGACATTTCAAACTCCACTGCTCTCGGTGGCGGTAATCCAGGCAATTCTTCCGAAAAGACATCGGGAAATTCGTTCACAATTCGTACATCATTCACACTCTTCACCTCGGCTTCTAAAGATTTCACATGTGCCAAAATAGCAAGACATCCTTTCTTCATGATCTTTTGTGCTTTCATGCAACTAATAAGGTTCAGCTTCGAACTACATCTCTCTCTGTAAATAATCAGTGGCTTACCATCTCCGTGGGGTATACGAAGAGCTTTATCTCCACAGATAATGTCCGCCCTTACTTTGGTCAACCAGTCCATACTGACAATCACATCAAAACTTCCCAATTTGATGGGTATCAAGTCAATCTCGAAATCCACACCAGCTATGTTGATAATAGCTCCTCGATCAATTTGGTCAACTTTCTCAAGTTTTCCATTAGCTACCTCAACAAGCATACTCTCCTTTAAAGGAACTAACGACCAATCTATCTTAGAACAAAAGTGTCTACAAACATAGCTCCTATTGGCACCACTATCAAATAGGACAGAAGCTAATAGATTGTTGATAGTGAATATACCTGTAACCAAGTCGGGGTTCTCACGGGCATCCCTTGCGTTTACATTGAAAGCTCTTCCACGCGCTGGCCCGCCGTCCTTTCTCTTGTTGGGATATTCATTCCTGAAGTGGCCCTGTTGTCCGCACTCATAGCACTGCTGAAACAACCCAACCCGTACTCCGTACGATAATTTTTTTTTTTAAATGATACACATTTACGCGCCAATTAAATATGTAAACCATTTCACACGCTTCATTAAAAACATACTACGAGTTTAATGTTTACAAAAAGGCACAAAGGCCATTAACGAATATGATACAAGTTTGACCAACTACAAATGATAGTTTATAATCCAAACGACCCCTTGAGCATGGTTTGGGACTAAACTACCCAAAACGTAGGTCAACTTCCAAAAGCTTCATCATAACATCGACAAGGACACCTAGTGCCCAATAACCCCCTTGCCATTGTCCACACCTGCATCTAAAAAGATAAACAACGAGAGGGGTAAGCTAATGCTTAGTGAGTGCAACAATTATACGTTTACATATACAACCTACTTACTTGCAATCAATTACGCATTTACCGCATACATGCTAGCATTATAAGTATTCATACCATCACAAGTATAACACTAAACCTTCCACCATACGAGCTAGCATAACAATAGCATATAGTTTAAACAATATAATATGCTACAATCCACACACACAACCATGGTTAACCAAACGAACGAGGGAACGGTATTTAAAAACAGTCGGAGTTCATAACAACCATTAGTGCACTTAACACTTCGTACACTAACCCCACGGGTGGCATCTTAACATGTGGATACTTCACCCTGGGTGGTGCCTTAACACTTCGGCACTTCACCCCGAGTGGTGTCTTAACACATCGACACTTCACTCATTACATCTATCGGAGTGGCATCTTAACACATCGATACTTCACTCCCGAGTGGTGTCTTAACACATCGACACTTCACTCGCCACGTGAGGAGTGGTGTCTTAATACGTCGACACTTCACAACTCAACTACCCAAATAAATACATCATATATGCACGCATATAATTATTCCACTCACCTTAACACTTCGGTGATGATTATGCACTTCCGAGCTTCAAAGCAAAGTACCTAATACATAAGTACACATTCCATTACACAACTAGTGGAATTAACCACATTGCACCAACTTGAGCATTTAATGACCCAACTCGCATTAAATGACTCAAACACACCACAACCGCCCCTTTAATGGCCAAGACTCGACTTTAATCACTAAAGCTAGTGAATTAAAGTCTAGTAACTTCAACTAGCACCAACTTAGGGTAATTTATACCCATTTCACCTAAACTAGGTCAACTAGCACATTTTGGATCTATTTTAACACTTTCACTACCAAACTTGTCAAACATGACCCAATTGACATCTCTTTCAACTTTAACAAGTGTTTTAGTGACTAAAAACGTCATTTAACATTTACAAATCCTAATTTCATTAGACCAAACCCTAGCTTGTGGCTATTAGGGTTTCATTACAACCACATAACCCAAATTAGCCCATTTTACCCTCAAATGGGTCAAACAAGTCTCTAGTAACCAAAACCCTAACCATTAACCAATTAAAACTCAAAACTTAGAGTTAGAACTTACCGAGACTATCAACGCGTAGCTAGAGACACAAGGAACAACTTTAATTCTTGCTCTAAAGATCAACCCTCAATCCTTCACTCTCAAATCTCACTTTTAATCTAAATGGGTGTTGAGTTTTTGGGAGAGAAAATGAAAGAAAAGATAAAAGAAATTAAATGAAATGGATGAGTGGTTGGGATTTAATGCTCCCATCAGATTTATACGCCAAATTACCAATTTGCCCCTTGAAGTCATTTAATTTGAGTTAAAACCGGCACCAGTCTGGCAGAAATGTAGCGGCGCGGCTCAAATCGTCGCGGCGCGACGAACAAAGGGAAAATCACCCCTTCTTAACCCAGGTTCTGTCCCTGATTTGCTCGATATGCCGCAGCGCGGACCCATCTGTCGCGGTGCGGCCTAAGGCACTATCTGGCCATCTCGACAACCTTAAACACAAAAATCGTTTTACACAACATTCAAGTCGTTCAAGCTTCCAATACACGTCTAAACATTGTATCTAAGCCACACAAGACTTAACGCTAACCAAACTCATATACAAACTTATATACGCACACATTAACAAGTATATATATATATATATATATATATATATATATATATATATATATATATATATATATATATATATATATATATATATATACACAATTACGCCTAAACGACGAGTTACAAACGTACAAACGATTAAGTATGTACCTTTCGATACGTACGGGAAAACGGGATGTTACAAGTCTCCCCCACTTGAATCGGAGCTCGTCCTCGCGATCCAAGCCACATGACAAGCCGGAAGATAAACCAAAACAAACTCTTCGGATTCCCACGTAAACTCGGAACCCTTTCGATGTCGCCATTGCACCTTGAAAGTTCTAATTTTCTTTTTCCGCAACATCTTAACCTTCTCATCAAGGATTGCAACTGGTTCTTCCGCATACTCTAGCTTGTTATTCAGCATAATCTCATCTAAAGGCACCCAAGTCGAGTCATCCGCAAGACACTTACGAGGATGGGAAACATGAAATGTGTTATGAATTCCCGCAAGTTCTTCGGGTAACTCTAGTCGATAAGCAACCTCACCAACACGTGCCAAAACCTTGAAAGGACCAACAAACCGAGGAGCTAACTTTCCTCGTTTCCGAAACCGGATAACACCCTTCCATGAAGAAACCTTAAGCATCACCATGTCACCTTCTTGAAACTCTATCGTTCTCCTACCTTTATCGGCATAAGACTTTTGTCTATCTTGCGCCGCTTTAAGTCGAGCCCGAATCATCTCAATTTCACTATTTGTCTCCAAAACCAAATCGAAACTTCCGATTTCTCATTGACCTACTTCTCCCCAACAAATGGGAGTTCGACACCTACGCCCATAGAGCATCTCATAAGGTGGCATTCCAATACTAGTGTGGTAACTATTGTTGTATGAGAATTCCACCAAGGGTAAGTGCTCATCCCAACTTCCACCAAAGTCAATAATACACGCTCTTAACATATCCTCTAACGTTTGGTTCATATGCTCAGTTTGACCGTCCGTTTGAGGATGATACGCCATGCTCATTTTCAATTGAGTACCCATATCTTCATGAAACTTGTTCCAAAACCGGGACGTAAAACGAGTATCTCGATCCGAAACAATAGATATAGGAACCCCATGTCTCGATATCACCTCCTTGATAAACAACTTGGATAAAGTCTCCGATGATATCGTTTCCCGTATGGGAAGAAACAAAGCACTTTTCGTCAATCGATCAACTATCACCCAAATCGTATCATATTGGGTTCTAATCATCTTCGGTAACTTAGTAATGAAGTCCATGGTAATGTGCTCCCATTTCCATTTCAGGACTTCCAAGGGTTGTAACTTACCGTACGGCTTTTGGTGTTCGGCTTTAACTTGCAAACACGTGACGAATTGTTCAACATACTTAACCACATCACGCTTCATACCGGGCCCCCAATAATCTTTCTTCAAGTCATAGTACATATTTGTTGCACCCGGATGAATGGAGTACTTTGACTTATGTGCTTCATCAAGTAGCACTTGTCAGTTACCACCCATCTTAGGTACCCACACTCTTCCTTGAAATGACAACAAACCACGCGAGCCCATAGCAATGAACTCCGTTTGCCCCACAATCCGCTCTTCGTGCTTGTTGTGAACATACGCTTCTATTTGAACCTCACCAAGCTTTACAAGGAAATCGTTAGTAATAATCATGCGTAACGATCCTACTCGTATCACCGGATGTTGACTCTTTCGACTCAAGGCATCCGCGACCACGTTCGCCTTTCCCGGATGGTAAAGTATCTCACAATCATAATCCTTTACCACATCCATCCACCTACGTTGACGATAATTCAAATCTCGTTGAGTAAAGAGATGTTTCAAACTCTTATGGTCCGAATAAATCGTACACTTGACACCATACAAGTAGTGGCGCCAAATTTTCAACGCATGAACCACCGCCGCCAATTCAAGATCATGTGTCAGGTATCTCTTTTCATGTTCCTTTAATTATCGAGAGGCGTAAGCGATGACTTTACCTCTTTGCATCAAAACACACCCGAGCCCATTTAACGACGCATCACAATAAACCGTCATATCTTCTACCCCTTCCGGCAACACTAACACCGGAGCTTGACACAATTTCTCTTTTAACAATTGAAAAGCGATTTCTTGCTCGTTCTCCCAATTGAATCTTACGTTCTTCCTCGTCAATTTAGTCAAAGGAGAAGCAATCTTAGAAAAGTCTTGGATGAACCGACGATAATAACCGGCCAATCCGAGAAAACTTCGGATTTCCGTAGGCGTAGTCGGTTGTCCCCAACTCTTCACCGTTTCTATCTTCCCCGGGTCTACTTGAATTCCTTCTTGATTCACAATATGGCCAAGGAATTGAACTTCCCTTAGCCAAAATTGACATTTGGAGAATTTTGCATACAACTTCTCCTTCCGCAATGTCTTCAACACTTCACGCAAATGGTGCTCATGTTCCTTCATACTCTTTGAATAAACAACTATGTCGTCGATGAACACAATTACCGACTTGTCCAACATAGGTTGGCACACCCGGTTCATAAGATCCATGAATGCCGCCTGTGCATTCGTAAGACCAAAAGGCATAACTACAAACTCATAATGCCCGTAACGCGTTCAAAAAGCCGTTTTCTCTATGTCTTCCTCACGGACTCGCACTTGATGATAGCCAGACCGTAAGTCAATCTTAGAAAAATACATTGCACCTTGGAGTTGGTCAAACAAATCATCAATCCTAGGTAATGGATAGCGATTCTTGATCGTCACTTTGTTCAACTCCCGATAATCGATGCACATCCGCATACTTCCATCTTTCTTTTTCACAAACAAGACCGGAGCACCCCATGGCGAGGAGCTCGGTCGAATGAAACCCTTTTCAAGCAACTCTTGGGTTTGATTTATAAATTCTTGCATTTCCGTTAGCACTAAACGATAAGGAGTTTTAGCAATGGGAGTAGCTCCCGGAACCAACTCAATGCGAAATTCTACTTGTCTTTCCGCCGGAACACCCGGTAACTCATCCGGAAAAACGTCTTCAAACTCATTAACCACCGGAATTTTACGAATGGGTGGTGGGTCATCACGAGTATCAACTACATGAGTGAGATAACATACACCACCACTCTTGAGAAAACGTCGTGCCCGAGCATAAGTGCATAATGGTACGAGTCTTCTTCGTTTATCACCATAAATAATCAACTCTCCCCCACTTGGGGTTCTCACACGAATGAACTTATCAAGGCATGCAATATCGGCTCTATAACGATCGAGCCAATCCATGCCAACAACAATATCAAACTCACCCAAAGTCATCGGAATGAGATCGATTTTAAACGTTTCGGTACCAAACACAACATTACAATCTTTACACACATCAACCCATAGCAGCGTCTTACCATCCGCTATTTCAACTTCTACCGGATGACTTAACTTAGCTAGCGGTTTGTTAAGCTTAGACACAAATCGAGGCGATACAAAAGACAAATTAGCACCGCTATCAAATAATATCTTTGCCGGATTAGAATTAACCATGAAAGTACCTGAGACAACTTCATTGGAATGCCTGGCCTCATCATTGGTCATCAAATAATTCCGTCCCTTAGCCGTGCTCGCCGCCTTTTCTAACCTCTTAACATGATCACCCCGCAAGTCGGGACACTCCGACCTCTTATGCCCTTCTTTACCGGAATTAAAATAAGTGAGCTTGGTTGTGGTTGATTGTTTCGGGCACTCACGAGCCATGTGACCCCTTTGCCCACAATTGTAGCAAGCATAAGTAAAATCACCGGAAGCACCCTTCTTAACACTACCAACACTCTCGGAGCCCTTCTTGTGCTTCTTGTTAGAAAAGTTCGAGTGACTAATAGCTTCAAACTTCTTTTTGCCGAAGGTAAAGCCACTCTTTCTCTAGATGAGCGACTCAAACCCTTTGGCCATATCAAACAACTCATCGAAACTCTTCACCACATTCACACTAATCTTTTCTTGATAATTGTCATTCAAGATTCGGTAAAAGTCTTCCTTCAACATCTTATCATTCCCGACATACTCCTGGCAAAATTGAGTTTTTGACAAGTAAACGGATTTAAGAGTATTCAAATCCATCGACCCTTGCCTCAAGGAACGCAACTCATCCTTAAGCCTAGTGAGATCGGCCGAAGTTCGGTACTCTTGGAAGAACTCCGTTTTGAACTCATCCCAAGTAAAATCCATGCATTGTTCTTCGCCATTAACTTGGATTTTAGCATCTCACCATAGCTTAGCATCACCTCTTAACATGCTACTACCATACCTCGCCTTTTTATCAAGAGGGCATTCACAAGTTCGAAAAGCCCCCTCCATATCGGAGATCCACCGGGCACTCTTTAACGGGTCTCTTTCGCCCTCAAAAGTAGGAGGTTGAGAATCTTTAAAATTCTTATAGAAAAAGTCTCGTCTCCCGACATTGTCCCCTTGAAGGACAACTTTAATTTGCTCCTTTACTACGTTGACTAATTGCTCGTCAATCGTATCTAGAAACATTTTCTTAACATCTTCAAGGAAAGACGCATGATGACTTTTCAAAATGGCCTCGACTTTAGCCGTGAATTCGGGGTCCTCACTAGTGCCCCCATTTTCGGTGTCGTGTCCGTTTCTCATCTTCATTCTATAAAATGGAAAAGATTTAAACGACGAAACGAAACAAAAGTACATAACACGTATGCATATACGTATACCCCACACTACTCCATCTTACTCAACAATCATCGTACATTACTTGGTTGACACGATTTGCACTCGTAACAATGGTAGCTAATAATTGTTACGCGAACACGTTGCATTTACTTGTTAGTACAATGTCCATCTTGCTTGATGATTGCTAAACACAACACATATCAATTAGCACGAGGTTATTTCACATAAACCAAAGTACTAACCATTCCCAATTAGACCCAAAGTCCTACAAGTCCCGCATAAAAGCGCATGCACAAACAAGTCTAAGTCTAGGCACCTATCTCAAGTCACCTAAATCCCTTAGACCATGCTCTGATACCACTTGAAACAACCCAACCAGTACTCCGTACGATAATTTTTTTTTTTTAAAATGATACACATTTACGCGCCAATTAAATATGTAAACCATTCCACACGCTTCATTAAAAACATACTACGAGTTTAATGTTTACAAAAAGGCACAAAGGCCATTAACGAATATGATACAAGTTTGACCAACTACAAATGATAGTTTATAATCCAAACGACCCCTTGAGCATGGTTTGGGACTAAACTACCCAAAACGTAGGTCAACTTCCAAAAGCTTCATCATAACATCGACAAGGACACCTAGTGCCGAATAACCCCCTTGCCCTTGTCCACAGCTGCATCTAAAAAGATAAACAACGAGAGGGGTAAGCTAATGTTTAGTGAGTGCAACAATTATACGTTTACATATACAACCTACTTACTTGCAATCACTTACGCATTTACCGCATACATGCTAGCATTATAAGTATTCATACCATCACAAGTATAACACTAAACCTTCCACCATACGAGCTAGCATAACAATAGCATATAGTTTAAATAATATAATATGCTACAATCCACACACACAACCATGGTTAACCAAACGAACGAGGGAACGGTATTTAAAAACCGTCGGAGTTCATAACAACCATTAGTGCACTTAACACTTCGTACACTAACCCCACGGGTGGCATCTTAACACGTCGATACTTCACCCTGGGTGGTACCTTAACACTTCGGCACTTCACCCCGAGTGGTGTCTTAGCACATCGACACTTCACTCGTTACATCTCTCGGAGTGGAATCATAACACATCGATACTTCACTCCCGAGTGGTGTCTTAACACATCGACACTTCACTCGCCACGTGAGGAGTGGTGTCTTAACACGTCGACACTTCACAACTCAACTACCCAAATAAATACATCATATATGCACGCATATAATTATTCCACTCACCTTAACACTTCGGTGATGATTATGCACTTCCGAGCTTCAAAGCAAAGTACCTAATACATAAGTACACATTCCATTACACAACTACTGGAATTAACCACATTGCACCTACTTGAGCATTTAATGACCCAACTCGCATTAAATGACTCAAATACACCACAACCGCCCCTTTAATGGCCAAGACTCGACTTTAATCACTAAAGCTAGTAAATTAAAGTCTAGTAACTTCAACTAGCACCAACTTAGGGTAATTTATACCCATTTCACCCAAACTAGGTCAACTAGCACATTTTGGATCCATTTTAACACTTTCACTACCAAACTTGTCAAACATGACCCAATTAACATCTCTTTCAACTTTAACAAGTGTTTTAGTGACTAAAAACGCCATTTAACATTTACAAATCTTATTTTCATTAGACCAAACCCTAGCTTGTGGCTATTAGGGTTTCATTACAACCACATAATCCAAATTCGCCCATTTTACCCTCAAATGGGTCAAACAAGTCTCTAGTAACCAAAACCCTAACCATTAACCAATTAAAACTCAAAACTTAGAGTTAGAACTTACCGAGACTATCAACGCGTAGCTAGAGACACAAGGAACAACTTTAATTCTTGCTCTAAAGATCAACCCTCAATCCTTCACTCTCAAATCTCACTTTTAATCTAAATGGGTGTTGAGTTTTTGGGAGAGAAAATGAAAGAAAAGATAAAAGAAATTAAATGAAATGGATGAGTGGTTGGGATTTAATGCTCCTATCAGATTATATGCCAAATTGCTAATTTGCCCCTTGAAGTCATTTAATTTGAGTTAAAACCAGCACCAGTCTGACAGAAATGTCGCGGCGCGGCTCAAATCATCGCTGCGCGATGAACAAAGGGAAAATCACCCCTTCTTAACCCAGGTTCTGTCCCTGGTTTGCTCGATATGCCGCGGCGCGGACCCGTCTGTCGTGGCGCGGCCTAAGGCACTATCTGGCCATCTCAAAAACCTTAAAAACAAAAATTATTTTACACAACATTCAAGTCGTTCAAGCTTCCAATACACGTCTAAACATCGTATCTAAGCCACACAAGACTTAACGCTAACCAAACTCATATACAAACTTATATACGCACACATTAACAAGTATATATATATATATATATATATATATATATATATATATATACTCAATTATGCCTAAATGACGAGTTACAAATGTACAAACGATTAAGTATGTACCTTTCGATACGTACGGGAAAAACTAGATGTTACAACTGCCTTGGTCCAGTAGGGTTTGTCTTCACCGTTGGGGTGGGAATCTTGCAGTCCTTACCAATATGCCCGGTCCTTTTGCACTTTTCACAGACCACATTACAGTACCCGGTATGGTGCTTGTAGCACCTCTTGCACTGCGGTAGACTACCCTTGTAGTTGGGGTTCAAGCTAGGGGTCGGGTTGGGGTTCCTCCAGTCGTTCTTTCCCTTAAAACCCTCATGCCTCTTAGCTGAGTTTTGATCAAATACCTTTCCCTTGTTTCCATCCCACTTACGCTTCTCATGAGTAGTCCCCGATTCTGATTTCGCTTTCTCAGGTTTCTTGCGAGTGATCTGGTTCATCAGTGTGTGCGCCATACGCATAGATTCCGAGACATTGGGTGGCTTAGAAGAGGTGACATTTCCCTGAATGGACTTGGGAAGTCCCCACAAGTATCGTTCCATTCTCTTAAACTCCGGGGTAACCATCATGGGACACATCAGCGCTAATTCGAGATACCTACGGTTGTAACCATCAAGATCGTTTCGCACAACCTTCAACTCCCAGAACTCAGCCTCCATTTTCTGTATCTCTGTTCTGGGGCTGTACTCTTCGATCATGGCTCCTTTAAATTCTTCACAAGGAGTAGCATAAGCCTCGTCATTACCTTTGGCCTGAGCAAGTGTGTTCCACCAGGTTAGGGCGCCGTCCAACAGCGTACAGGAGGCATACTTTGTTTTGTTCATCTCTGAGCAGTTGTTTACACGGAACACAGCTTCTAGTTTCTCAAACCACCTAGTCAATCCAACTGACCCTGCAGTACCACTAAAGTTGTGGGGCTTGCAGCTTTGAAACTCCTTATATGTACACTCGTTACGAATGGGCTGGTTAACTGGTGGAGCTTGTGGGTTAATTTCTACAATAGCTACGGCTACTCTTTCAGTAATCAGTTCCTCAATTTGTGCTGCTGTGGGCGCTGATCTTCCGTTTGCCATTGCTCTTCTAAACAAAAATTTTGACTTAAGTCAAAATCCAGCATTTAATAAATAATAATATAGTATATGGCAACCAACATGGAACCAACGCAACACATGTTAACTAAGTAATGCACTAGATACAGATACCACAGAAACATCATACAGTAACGTAATTAGAACACCGTGCAAAAAGTAAACAACACTAAGTTCCATTCATTAATAATAAGTTGCATACATCCGCATAGGTTCGTACAATACATGAGTAAAACATGAAACTACAAACGAGATAGATAATGAATTCTACTACAATGCCCTATGGTGACGGTGGGTAAAGGATGTCAATTACGTGGGACATCTGGTCCTCGAGCTCAGTTACCCGAGCACGGAGGATTTCCACTTCCCTCGTCAGTTCCTCGATGGAGGGAGATACTAGTGGGGCAGGCGGTGCAGATGGTACAGGTGGTGCTGGTGGTGCAGACGGTCCAGCGCCAGAAGTAGATGGTGCGTAACGGTAAGCCTTACGCACGAATGGATCGGCAGGATACGGCACAACCCGCTTGCGGGCGGTGACCCTAGTCCTCAGTCCATGTGCGTTAACGGACGACCTACCTCCGTTAACCCCTAGAATAATGGTACCATCAAAACGATACCGATTCTTCGGCGGGGTAGAGGGTGGCTGTACGGGCGCCTCCTCAGGGTCCTCGTCGGAATCCTCGTCACTAGAGTCATTAGAGGATGAGTCGTCGGATGATGAATCATCGAAAACAGCTGGAGGTGGCTCTGCTCGGCCGGTAGTCATAATCCGATATCTGAAAGGTGGGATCGGCACGACACGCCCATCAGGAAGGCGTCTAGCCCAATGGTTATGCTCATTACGGAACGGAACGTCCCCGTATTTCCCGGGAATCACAACACCACCGGAATGGTGCTGTGGCTCCGAGGGTCCTGGGATGAGTGGAGCTGGAATGCAACCTAATTCCCTACAACCAATGCTCTGATACCAAATGTGACGCCCCGTACAAAACCATTGTGTACGATTCATCATCAACAGGATCTTCACACGGTCAAATACTATATGCTGTTTGAAAACCAGTTTGGCATTCATAAAAAGATAGCGTTTACAAAAGATAACGTGACACAAAGGTCGTTACAAAGTCTTTATTTGAAAATAACATAAATTACGAATGCAAAAGAAAAGTTCCATGATTGAGACATCTCTAAGTTATGCAGCGGAATTCTAGCACAGCAGGTCCTTAACAGCAAGTTTAAACACCAAGACAGCAAGTCTAAATAGCGGAAGCAACAACGTCTAAGCACCTGAGAAAACATGCTTAAAAACGTCAACAATAATGTTGGTGAGCTATAGTTTAAGTTGTAACAGAAATGTAAGGTAGGCTACGAGATTTCAGTGTTCCAAAACAGTATGAAAAGTATATGTTTAACCGTGGGCACTTGGTAACTAACTTAACGTTTATAACCCCCTAAAAGTATACTTGGCGAGTGCGTATGTTTACGAAGTATTAAACACCCGTTAAATGCTAGCGCGACTAGCCCGAGTGGGGATGTCAAACCCTATGGATCCATATCTAAGATTCGCGTTCACCGGTTCAAAAACCAATGACAAAACGTTACCAAGCTAAGGGGAAAGTTTATGCCGTTGTATAACCCACACATATATAAAGTTTAAGTACTCGTGCCTAGTATGTAAAACGTAAAAAGTGCATGTATTCTCAGTCCCAAAATAGTTAAAGTAAAAAGGGAATGCTATAACTCACAGTGATAAGAACAGTAAAGTCGATAATGAAAGTATGCAAGTAGTAAGTCGGTCCGAAATGTCGTCAACCTAAGTCAAAGGTTACTAGGTCAGTATGTTATCCTCATAAGTTCTAATAGTGCATAAAATAAGTTTAAGTGTCATCATCATCATCATTCATCATCATAAAAGCTAAGTAAGTTTAACAAGTATAGAGGTCGAAACAATAGGCTAATTTGATCAGCTGCTACGGCCTCTACGTAAATCAAAAAGATGCGTAATCAGTGGCCATGGCCCCGTATGGGAGTCCCCTAGTTGCTGACCAATTTCCAGAACCAAACTCTTCTTCGTTTGACCGTGGTGACGGTTTAAGTGCGAGTAGGTCAGAAATTTCAGCACAACGTTAATAGGGTGTAGTGACTTTCGGAAGGCCATAAATCCTAAACCGTAACTTGGATTAAGATGAGGTCTAAACGGAAAATCATCTAATCGAACCGAACTAACTGAAAATTAACTTTCTAGTAGCCCATATGGTGTGATAAGATCCCGAAAATAGTAAGAAATGTGCTCTAGTGGGGTTCTTAGTGCTTGATGCTCATCACGGTTCTCATCCTTGATGCTTGTAGCTTCAAGTGTATAACTCGTTGATGGGTTAGCATCACCTTGACCAAGATTCTACCATAAACACACAATATGTTAAGACCAAGTAAGAACACAACTCATTGAAGAGTCTTAGATGGATGATGAACCAAGGTTACATCATATCCTTAGTCTTCACACAATTACAAGTTACATTTACAACTAAAGCTACAAACTTTATTTCAATCAAGCAAGTATGAACATAATCTAAGTCAAATGAAGTGATGGAATCCTAAGCTAGAGAGCTTGGATCCCTTTCACACAAGTTATAAGGTCACAAAGCTAGAAAGCTTGAAGCTTTAGTGTTCTTGAAGAACTCGAAGCATAAAGCTTAGATCTTTAAGTTATATGAAGACCATAAACACAAGTTTTGATCTTTATAACAAAATAATGAGATCATAAGTTAGGAAACATTGATCCAACAAAAGATATGAAGATTCAAGCTATAAAGCTTGCATCTTGGTTGTTCTTGAAGATCTTGAAGCATAAAGCTTGGATCTTTAAGTTACATGAAGATTACAAACACAAGTTTGAATCTTTATAACAAAATAACAATTAAAGTTGAAAGATATAGATCTATAAAGTAGGTGAAGATTCAAAGCTAGAAAGCTTGAATCTTCCATGTTCTTGAAGGATTCAAATCCAAGTTTGAATCTACAAGATGTAATCAAGATCAAAGCTAAAAAGCTAGACCCATGATGATGATGATGATGAATTCGTGAGAGAGAGAGAGAGAGGAAGAAGAAGAAGAAAAATCAATACTTACACTTTTTAGAGAGAGAAAGAACTAGAGGAAGAATTAGAGAGTGAGTGTGTGTGAATTACAAATGAAAGCAAGTGTAAAATGGATGGAATAAGGCTTGTATTTATAGGTGAATGGGGTGAGGGGAGGGGTAAGGTGGCCGTGATTTTGGAGGGGGGACAAGGGAGACCAACTTTTGCTTTTTGGTTAATGGTTGTCTAAAGGTGGTGCTTATGTTAGGATCCCATGCAACATTAAGGATAATACTTGACATAAATGCTAGCATGTTCCTTTGAATAAATGGGCATTTGTTTTACATATTAATGGGTCACTAGCTATTAATAATTGAGCTAATTAAATAGTCCACTAACTAGTGTAGGGTGGGCTAAGGCCCAACAAGGAAGAAAGTACAACAAGACTAACTAGTAAGCATAAGTAAATTACTACGCGTAATTAAGCATCCAAAAACCCAAGTAATTATTATTATAAAATAATAATTAAGATTTCGTAGTCATAATATTCCGATTACGACCAAAGTTAAACGTGTACGTAGTACGCAGTTTGTTCGTAACGTTAAGTGACACTAACGGTCATAAAGGCTCCCGGTAATCAAGTTAATTATCCTACGTACTAAAAGGCACGTTTTAACACATAAATGAAAGTAAGCCATGTGTGGTAAGATTCCAGAGTATAAAGTAGCACAGTACGCACAAATACGCAGTTTCGCAAAAACACAAGGCACAAAAGCAAGTCGAAAAAGTCGGGTCATTACAATTATATATATATATATATATATATATATATATATATATATATATATATATATATATATATATATATATATATATATATATATATATATATATTCAAACAACTTGTATGGAAAATATTCCATTTGCCAGTAACTTACTCAACGAAAAATCATTCAAATCGCTTACTCATCATGTACGAGTTAAAGACGAACCCAGCGAAATCGATAAACAAACTGACCTCCAACTACCGACAGGGAATTGCATTCCATCGATCGGAGCTTATTCCATATTTACCGCCATTTAAGATCTGTTTTAACTCTGCATTGTGTCATTTGATTTTTGCATTTACCCGGCCGCCGGCACCGTCGGATTATTTCTTAATTCCGGCAAGATGGGTAATATAGTGTGGCGGTGCGTCGGTGGTCCAAAACGGTTGAAATTACTTGGGTTAGGTTCGTACAGATATTGAAAGGACCCGTTCTTATCCCCCTGGACGAAGTCATCAACATCTGGTCCCATTGCGAGGTATTGTCCTAAGTATGCCATGTATGACTCCAAATATTATCTTTAAAATGAGCAAATGCACAGCGAAAGATTTATTTCATACCTAAGAATAAACATGCTTAAAAGTGTCAACCAAAAGGTTGGTGAGTTCATAGGTTTATCATAACAATCATTTCAATATATTAATAGACCACAAGATTTCATAATCATAGACATAATACACTCGCAAGTGTATGTAAAGCATTCTAAGTGGTTGAGCACTTGGTAACCATAGTTAACTATTAATCAACGTCGCATATTCCCTTTATTATGAAATCTCACTACACTGTACCAAGTGTAGCCTACAAAACGAAGTACTGTGCAACCGTTGAATACTGGTCGTCCAGTCTGGTTGGGGTTGTCAGGCCCGATAGATCTATCAACAGGATTCGCGTTTACAATACCCATGTAAATAGTAGTTACCAAGCTACAGGGAAGTATGCCAGTGGTACAACTCAACGTAGAATAAATTTTTAAGTACTTGTGTCTATTTTGTCAAACATAAAAGCAGCGCATGTATTCTCAGCCCAAAAATATATATTGCGAAAGCAATTAAAAAGGGAGCAAATGAAACTCACAATACTGTATTTTGTAGTAAAAATACATATGACGTCATTTAACAAGTGTAGGGTTGATCTCGAATTCACGAACCTATATCAAGTATATATATTAACACGTATAATGGTAATCGAACAAATTTATATATTATTAGTGACTTAATTTTTATTTTAATTATGTGTTTCATTAATAATCTAATTAATTACATTTATTATTATTATTTATTATAAAAGTATTAATATAGTTATGTTATATGTAGTAAATATGGTTTTATATAACTAATAGTTATTTGATAAAATAATATTGATAAATATAATAAATGAAAATTTGTTATATTTTACAATAATACTAATAATAGTTATTATGATAATAATATTGATATTAGTATTAATAATAATAATATAAAAATAATAATATTATTGTCAAAATAATAGTAATGATAATAATAATATATTAAAATGATGATACTAGTAATAAAAATAAAAATAATAATAATACTAATGATACTATTAATAATAATGATAAAATCATGTTTAATGATAGTTATAATAATAATGATGAAAATAATAATAATGATAATTTTGATGATAATAGTAGTTTTCAATAAAATGACGAGTTTACTCATAATGATAATGAAAATAATTAGTTTTGATAATAATAATAATGATAATAATAATAATAATAATAATAATAATAATAATAATAATAATAATAATAATAATAATAATAATAATAATACTAATAATAATAATAAGAATAAGAATGCTACCTTATAGTAACAAGGTAAAAAAATAGACGCCAATGCCCAGGCTCGAACCCGAGACCTCTCGTTTAACAAACACTCACTTAAACCAACGAACCGTTAATGTTTTTCTTGTAGTAACTCGTACGTTTAATTATTTAACCTATAATGAACTGTTTATCATCTTCATCTTTTCCATTTTCATTCATCATCATTATCATCATTATGCTCATACCATTCGATCATCATCATAATTAAATCATCATCATCTTAATTACTTTTGTTATCACCATTTGATATTATTAACAACAAAAATTATGATTCATCATGTATCATGTATCACCAAACTTATCTATCATTATTCTTCTTTAAAGCATCGCCATCATCACAATCATCATGATCATTTTCTCCAACGATCATCATCATCGACTAGCATCATCAACTCATCTTATATAATTACTAACTAACATCTCGGCCCAATAAAATAAATAAGTATACGGGCCAAAAATAAAAATGGTTCATAAGGCTAAAAAAAACGGCCCAATCATTGTTTGGATTTGGTTTTGGCTCGTTAACACACAAAAACAAATAGCAAAGTCAATATTGTAGTAATGTTATTATATCACTATCATCTTGGCTTTATAACCTTATCACCACTTGTAGTCTCACTGTATCAATATCAATAATTATTCTTCATCTATCATCTTTAATCCTTCTCGTAAAATAATAAAGAACAAGAGTAATAGCGAAACAAATGCAACAGAAAGTTTGATGGTCGTATAGTGTTGATGAGATGTGATCGAATACAGAAACGTGTGTGTGGTTTTTATTTTTGATCGATCGAACCAAAACAAAAACCCGAAGAAATTAGTAGCGGGTTGAGATGGTGTTGGGTGGTTTTGGTTTCTTTACGAATCAGAAAATAAATAAATAAATATATATATATATATATATATATATATATATATATATATATATATATATATATATATATATATATATGTGTGTGTGTGTGTGTGTGTGTGTGTGTGTGTGTATGTGTGTTTGATGGTGTGGTGGTTGTTCGGCTGCAAAAACAGAAATATAGTAGCATTAACAATAACAGTAGTAAGGTGGTGATTCTTGAAATGGTTGGGGAGATCAAATGGCGTGTTTAAGTGGGTCTTGGTGTTTGATGGAATACCGAACACGAAAAGATCAAAAAGCTTGATGGCTATGGTTATGGTGGTTGATGGGTTGGGTGGTTTGGAGGAGAAAGAGGGTGGCGGTGGTTTGAGATGAAGGTTTTTGTGGTTTCTGCAGTCTCACAAATATATGTATATGTATATATGTTATATAAAGGGATAGATGGATGACAGATAATAGATAATAATTATAATTATAATTATAATTATAATAATAATAATACATAAATAAAACGTGTCCCATATAATAAACAGAAATCTAACTTTGTAAATATATGCCGACACTTTGTCACGGAATACTATATCGTGTCTATTGCTAAACAGCTAACGTATAAAAGTGTCCCTAAAAATCTCAAATTTTTAGATTAAGCCTATTAAATTATTTCACTCATTACCTGTTTGAAACCTGATAAAAAAAAGTTCGTTAATTGTTTATTTTTATGTTCCAATTTGTATGTACGGAGTACATAAACTTAGATTGAAAAGGTAAAAAAATATTTTATCAAAACTATTATCTTTTTAATCAAATTTTGGACCAACCTTTATTTTGAAACCTCATATATTTATATTAGACCTATTTTAAAAATAATTAAATGTCAATCGAAAGTTACAGACACTTACCGTTTAAGATCAAAATTTAGTTATATTTAACATACACTATGTATATATATAAATAGTTTTAAATAACAGAATTTACTACGCAAATAAATAATAATTAAATTAAATATACCAATATATATACAAGTAATATACATATATTACATATAAAGTAATAGTTTTTATTAAAATATGTTTTATTTTACATATTTATTTATAACAATAAATGTATATAATAATTTATTAATGTTCACATTATTATATATATATATATATATATATATATATATATATATATATATATATATATATACACACACATACTTATATATATTCACATATTTAAATGTATTTGTTCGTGAATCATCGAAAATGGTCGAAGGTCAATTGAATATATGAAACAGTTCAAAAATTTTGAGACTCAACCTAACAGACTTTTCTTATTGTGTCAAAAATTCTAAATAGTATTGAGAGTTTGATTTAAAATTAGTCGAAATTTTCCGGGTCGTGACAGTACCTACCCGTTAAAGAAATTTCGTCCCCGAAATTTGATCGGGGTCGTCATGGCTAACAATAAAAATTGTTTTCATGATGAATATGAGTTGATAAATGGAGTTTTATCATCACCGAGTAACAATTCGATTATTCGAAGAATACGAATGAAGCTATCACAAAATAGTGAAATGAAGAAATAGAGATTCGTCTTAACTTTTGATGTAGTCACTGTTGAATTCCGGAATTCAAGGGATTTAAAGAAATCTTCTAATCAGAAAGAAAATGAAATCGCACGATTTATTAGCAAACTGTCGGAATTACGGAAGAACAGAAATATCAAAGAAATATTTCCGTGATATGCTTAGAAATTAAGTAGAATGAAAAAGTCGTGTAACATGATACATGATGAGGATAAGGTCTGTGAATCATCATCATGTTACATTAGAAATTTAGCATGACTTACTGTAATATAATCACGTTGGCCTGACGTCATTATATTATACTAACTCATGCTTCAATTCCCAACACTTCTCCACTATTCATTTATAGTTTATACTTAGATTTTACAGAAGTTTCCAATATAATGGAATACAGAAAACACGAAGAGGTAGATAATTTCAGACGAGAGTATTTATGAAAATATATTCAGAAATATCGAAGATATTTATGATGATATTTTGGAATTTCTAAGTTCGAAAGTTGATGAAAAAAAATTTTCCGCAAAATTTTAACATGACTTCGGAGCAAGGTATTCTATAAAGATTTCATCAGATCTAGAATTACCTGGATTCTTTGAATATAGGGTTTAGTCCTTGTATTTATCCTTGGTCTCCTTCATGGTTAGCTCAATTCATTTTTCAGTACCAAATTTTCTATCGAGTGTTCCTAACATTCCCTTCTTTATCATTAAACTTTTGGCCGTTTAAACCATCTACAATTTTTCTGTTTCCTCTGCATTTAATATAACCATATTTGAATCATCGGTTATCAATCCGAGGTGGTTTCAAGAGAATAGTATTTTTAGATGATTAAACGCTGATGGTAATATGGTGGAATATGAAAGGTTCCCCGGTAACAATAAAAGAACACGCATATATAACAAGGTTATAATAAGGTTGTTTCGGATGAAAAGTCGGAGTTGACTTGCTGGAGCTGTGACAAAATTTGCTACTTTGAAAAAGAACTGCAAAGTTATTTTGGGTAATAATAACACTAAAGGAATTAACACAACTATGTGTTAAACGTTTACTCAGTTTCTGAGAGTTTTTCAGGTGCATAACCTTATGCATCAATCTTTTCTTCCATAGATAAAGTGCGGTTGGTTCATCTTCTCGATTGAGATGTTTTCAAGAATCATGAAAGGTTTGAATGCAAATTGTAATCGTCAAGATACGAATGAGGTTTAAGATGAAAATCAAGTGGCAAACTTGAAGAATTATTTAGTTTCATATATTATAATTAATATTATAATTCATTTTAATTGTCCAAAGTTAGTAGTCCAATAGTCCAATAGTTCATATATAGTTTAATATATAACATTTGAATTAATTAATACGTATCGTGACCCGTGTACCGGTCTCAGTATTGATCACAACTCAAACTATATATATATTTTAGAATCAACCTCAACCCTGTATAGCTAACTCCGTCATTTGCATATAGAGTGTCTATGGTTGTTCCAAGATAAATATATAGATGGGTCAATATGATATGTCAAAACCTTGTATACGTGTCCCGTTATTTAAAGTGCGTAAAATAAATACAGAAATTAAATGACGATAAATAAAATTACGAGAATGTAAATTGCGAGAATGTAAATTGCGATAAATAAAATGTAACCAGTTAGCTAGGAACAGTTAGCTAGGAATAGTTAGCGTGGATTCTTAACAATATTTCAATTAGTTAGTTCGTTTGTTTCTAACAAATTTTACTTTGTCCGATGTTTTCTTTATTATGCCACTTGTTGGATTCTGATAGGTCAAAATCCAAATATGAAATTGAACGAAAATGGATTCTGTGGTGAACGGATACGTATATCTATGACTACAAGTAGAATAGTGACTGACTGTTGAATCAGAGTCGAAGAATGTACAGTGCAACTTATTAATGTGAAATCTAAATATTCCTCGGGTATTACCTACCCGTTAAAATATTTTCACCATTAATAGTTTGTACAAACGAATTTTTAATTACAATCTTTATGAAAATATACTTGCATATATATTTTCTTCAGATGTAATCATGGATTTAATGAGTTAATATGATATTAATCTCATTTGATTTACTGTTAGAACAAGAATATATAATCTCTAAAACATTAGAGATTACATAATCGTCATGTAGAACAAGGTAATTGATATAGAACGATATGTAGAATGAAGATAGTCGGTGTAGAACGATATGTAGAACGGAGATCATATTTGAAGTATGGATGATGATATTGAGGCGTGTGATGTTGAGGCTGGTGTTATTGGTGATACTGGTGTCGATGCTGGTGGTACTGCTGGTGCCGGTGATGTTGCTGAAGCTGGTAGGTTTTGCACCATATTTTCCAAAGCTACAACTCGCGCGCGAAGTTCGTTGACTTCATCTATTATTCCGGGATGAGTGTCGGTTGGAACGAGCGGATAAATAAGATTTAGAATTTTAGATAGAAGATAATCGTGACGAGCTACCCTGGAGATGAGGCTAAAATGGTGTTTCGGATAGGCTTACCGGTAGTGATTCAGGTTCTTCGCCGAGGGTGCAGGTTGGTGGAAGGGATCGCCTTTTTCGCGTCTCCATTGGTTAAGTCGACTATGAACCCATTCGATGAATTGGTTGGACCATTCCGGTCATACTACTTTCGGAGCTTGAGTGGGACTCAATATCGGAATCCGAGGGGCTTGAACTAGTGGTGAGTTCCATTTTGCTCGGTTAGATAAAGAGTTTTTGGTATGAAATGAATTTCGGATATCGGATGATATTCTAATTACATAGAATATCTATATATAGTACAGAAGATCTCGTAAATTACGGAGAGAATTAAGGAAACGTGTCAGATAAAGTCTGCAGTAACAGATGCGCTAAGATATGAATTAGCAGATACGCTAAGATATGAATTTATTTGTACACTATCTATCAAATAAGTGCAGGAAGTCGTGTCTAGACTTAGGAATGATTAGCAGGTAATTTTTCCACTAGGAATGATATACAATACTTATAATATGCAGCTAAGGTCGAAGTCCAGACTTGCTAATGCATCCTAACAACTATCAGTTAGACACACTAATGCAAGACCTGGTTCGCTAGGACCAACGCTCTGATACCAACTGAAAGGACCCGTCCTTATCCCCCTGGACGAAGTCATCAACATCTGGTCCCATTGCGAGGTATTGTCCTAAGTATGCCATGTATGACTCCAAATATTATCTTTAAAATGAGCAAATGCACAGCGGAAGATTTAATTCGTACCTGAGAATAAACATGATTAAAAGTGTCAGCCAAAAGGTTGGTGAGTTCATAGGTTTATCATAACAATCATTTCAATATATTAATAGACCACAAGATTTCATAATCATAGACATAATACACTCGCAAGTGTATGTAAAGCATTCTAAGTGGTTGAGCACTTGGTAACCATACTTAACTATTAATCAACGTCGCATATTCCCTTTATTATGAAAGCTCACTACACTGTACCAAGTGTAGCCTACAAAACGAAGTACTGTGCAACCGTTGAATACTGGTCGTCCAGTCCGGTTGGGGTTGTCAGGCCCGATAGATCTATCAACAGGATTCAAGTTTACAATACCCATGTAAATAGTAGTTACCAAGCTACAGGGAAGTATGCCAGTGGTACAACTCAACGTAGAATAAATTTTTAAGTACTTGTGTCTATTTTGTCAAACATAAAAGCAGCGCATGTATTCTCAGCCCAAAAATATATATTGCGAAAGCAATTAAAAAGGGAGCAAATGAAACTCACAATACTGTATTTTGTAGTAAAAATACATATGACGTCATTTAACAAGTGTAGGGTTGATCTCGAATTCACGAACCTATATCAAGTATATATATTAACACGTATAATGGTAATCGAACAAATTTATATATTATTAGTGACTTAATTTTTATTTTAATTATGTGTTTCATTAATAATCTAATTAATTACATTTATTATTATTTATTATAAAAGTATTAATATAGTTATGTTATATGTAGTAAATATGGTTTTATATAACTAATAGTTATTTGATAAAATAATATTGATAAATATAATAAATGAAAAGTTGTTATATTTTACAATAATACTAATAATAGTTATTATGATAATAATATTGATATTAGTATTAATAATAATAATATAAAAATAATAATATTATTGTCAAAATAATAGTAATGATAATAATAATATATTAAAATGATGATACTAGTAATAAAAATAAAAATAATAATAATACTAATGATACTATTAATAATAATGATAAAATCATGTTTAATGATAATTATAATAATAATGATGAAAATAATAATAATGATACTTTTGATGATAATAGTAGTTTTCAATAAAATGACGAGTTTACTCATAATGATAATGAAAATAATTAGTTTTGATAATAATACTTAATGATAATAATAATAATAATAATAATAATAATAATAATAATAATAATAATAATAATAATAATAATAATAATAATATAAATAATAATAATAATAATAATAATAATAATAATAATAATAATAATAATAATAATAATAATAATAATAATAATAATAATAATAATAATATTAATAATATTAATAATAATAATAAGAATAAGAATGCTACCTTATAGTAACAAGGTAAAAAAAATAGACGCCAATGCCCGGGCTCGAACCCGAGACCTCTCGTTTAACAAACACTCACTTAAACCAACGAACCGTTAATGTTTTTCTTGTAGTAACTCGTACGTTTAATTATTTAACCTATAATGAACTGTTTATCATCTTCATCTTTTCCATTTTCATTCATCATCATTATCATCATAAACCTTCATCATCATTATGCTCATACCATTCGATCATCATCATAATTAAATCATCATCATCTTAATTACTTTTGTTATCACCATTTGATATTATTAACAACAAAAATTACGATTCATCATGTATCATGTATCACCAAACTTATCTATCATCATTCTTCTTTAAAGCATCGCCATCATCACAATCATCATGATCATTTTCTCCAACGATCATCATCATCGACTAGCATCATCAACTCATCATATATAATTACTAACTAACATCTCGGCCCAATAAAATAAATAAGTATACGGGCCAAAAATAAAAATGGTTCATAAGCCTAAAAAAAACGGCCCAATCAATGTTTGGATTTGGTTTTGGCTCGTTAACACACAAAAACAAATAGCAAAGTCAATATTGCAGTAATTTTATTATATCACTATCATCTTGGCTTTATAACCTTATCACCACTTGTAGTCTCACTGTATCAATATCAATCATTATTCTTCATCTATCATCTTTAATCCTTCTCGTAAAATAATAAAGAACAAGAGTAATAGCGAAACAAATGCAACAGAAAGTTTGATGGTCGTATAGTGTTGATGAGATGTGATCGAATACAGAAACGTGTGTGTGGTTTTTATTTTTGATCGATCGGACCAAAACAAAAACCCGAAGAAATTAGTAGCGGGTTGAGATGGTGTTGGGTGGTTTTGGTTTCTTTACGAATCAGAAATATATATATATATATATATATATATATATATATATATATATATATATATATATATATATATATATATATATATATATATATATATATATATATATATATATATATATATATATATATATATATATATATATGTGTGTGTGTGTGTGTGTGTGTGTGTGTGTTTGTTTGTTTGATGGTGTGGTGGTTGTTCGGCTGCAAAAACAGAAATATAGTAGCATTAACGATAACAGTAGTAAGGTGGTGATTCTTGAAATGGTGGAGGAGATCAAATGGCGTGTTTAAGTGGGTGTTGGTGTTTGATGGAATACCGAACACGAAAAGATCAAAAAGCTTGATGGATATGGTTATGGTGGTTGATGGGTTGGGTGGTTTGGAGGAGAAAGAGGGTGGCGGTGGTTTGAGATGAAGGTTTTTGTGGTTTCTGCAGTCTCACAAATATATGTATATGTATATATGTTATATAAAGGGATAGATGGATGACAGATAATAGATAATAATTATAATTATAATTATAATAATAATAATACATAAATAAAACGTGTCCCATATAATAAACAGAAATCTAACTTTGTAAATATATGCCGACACTTTGTCACGGAATACTATATCGTGTCCATTGCTAAACAGCTAACGTATAAAAGTGTCCCTAAAAATCTCCAATTTTTAGATTAAGCCTATTAAATTATTTCACTCATTACCTGTTTGAAACCTGATAAAAAAAAAAGTTCGTTAATTGTTTATTTTTATGTTCCAATTTGTATGTACGGAGTACATAAACTTAGATTGAAAAGGTAAAAAAATATTTTATCAAAACTATTATCTTTTTAATCAAATTTTGGACCAACCTTTATTTTGAAACCTCATATATTTATATTAGACCTATTTTAAAAATAATTAAACGTCAACCGAAAGTTACAGACACTTACCTTTTATGCTCAAAATTTAGTTATATTTAACATACACTATGTATATATATAAATAGTTTTAAATAACAGAATTTACTATGCAAATAAATAATAATTAAATTAAATATACCAATATATATACAAGTAATATACATATATTAATATATACACATACTTATATATATTCACATATTTAAAAGTATTTGTTCGTGAATCATCGAAAATGGTCGAAGGTCAATTGAATATATGAAACAGTTCAAAAATTTTGAGACTCAACATAACAGACTTTTCTTATTGTGTCAAAAATACTAAATAGTATTGAGAGTTTGATTTAAAATTAGTCGAAATTTTCCGGGTCGTGACAGATATTACCAGTTTAATGGTGGTGGTCACTTCTTCTACCTTGTAGGGAGTCAGAAGAGATTGTTGATTTAGAATTTTTGGTGTATTACTTTGGAAACTTTGGGAGAGGGGGAAAAAACTCAAAAAGTCAGAGGAGTACGGAGTTACTATTATTTACTCCGTATTATTTATGGTTTTAATTTTAATTTAATTAACTTATAACTGATATGAGTTGATGGGTAATTTAGGAACTCTACTAAAATTGGTGTGGATGGATTGAAATAGAGTGTGGCTGGATCAGCTCCCTTTACGTTTTCAAGCCTTCAAAAAAAAGTTTTCAAGAACTGTATAGTGAGTTATTATTTGAAAATGGGGTTTTCAAAGACATTCTTTCACCAATGTTATTTACCATCGTACCCTTTAAGGCGTTAAAACATTTATGCATATGTTTACTCACCATATATCCTTCTATACCTATGATATACTCGTGCCGGTCTATTTTTCTCTACTCCGAACATTTGTCACATGATTCCACCTTGACTTCCATGTTTTTCTATTTTATATATGTTTATTTATATTTACTAGTACGCAATGCCCGTGCGTTGCACGTACATGGTTAGGATTTGTTACACGGTTATAATGTAAAAAAGGCTTGCAAAAAAAGAAATGGATCCTTATATTACTGTTTGTAGTAGATCTATTAAGAAAAAGCAGCACAATTTAGTCCCATGAAACTAATTACCAAATTCCTTAATACAATACTTCTATGAATACCAAAGTTAGTGAATGAAACATATGTTTATATAAATAGTTGGCGTGTAAATGTCGGGATGAGTATAAACGTCCCAGCTATAATATAGATTGAACGTTACAATTTAGTCTAATGAAATTGGGTACGAAAATCCTTAGCACACTACTTTTATTAAACCAAACTTGTTGTGGGAAAAACATATATTAGGTTAATCTCCGTTCTTTTCATGGGGTGATGACTTTAAACGTCTTATCTACAGTACCTGTACACGGTAAATAATAAAAGTTAACCACAGAGTTGGTGAGTTGCTTGGAATGTTTGGGGGGGGAAGGTATGCAAGTTAGTAAGAGTCATAACCGTGTTAGGCGTAAGAACTAAAAGGGCAAAAAGAACCTACAACAATTAATTTTTTCTACACAGGTAAAGGAGATGACAAAAACAACCTTAAAACTCATAAGCATATCATGTGGTGTGAAATATAATGTGACAATTAAAAGATAATCGTATACCTATTCATCAGACGCGATGAAATCTGAACTCAAATACTTCCCGTATGGTGTGTGTGTGTGTGTGTGTATCCCACATCTGGCATATCATAACCTTCACCACAGCCGGCTTTCCAACCTCAAGTTCATTAAGGTACACGTAACTCTTGTTTTCAACAACTTGAGTGGATGATTGGGAAGTCTTGGCCATTGAAATAATTGGAATACGTGTTGTTTTTCGGGTAGTTATGCATAACTGTATACCAGATACCAACAATATATACGGGCGTAATAAACCTGCACATTCAATTCATTCATGGAGTTACATGCCTGTGTTAAATGTTATTCAATTTAAAGTGTAACTGATTACTTTATGCGATTGTTGAGAAGCTTTGATTTTATTTGACTTACCCAATTAAATACAATTAATAAAGATTGACATAACTTGGGTCGTTACATGGATGTGCAGGAGTTAAGGTTCCACTCAATTGAATTGAATTCCATTGAAAACATAACTTACTGTTTTAAGATCCAAATAAATGAAAGTAACCGTTTGGTTCTCAATCTGCATGTGAGACACCATCAATTCCAACCGATGGTCCTTTGTGCGACACGAATGTTGGTGAAACAAAGGCACCATGTTTCAGGCGGCCGATCGGTGGGGATCAAACGGCTGTCGGTTCGATGACGGAGACTGCATGCAGGTGGTTGTGAAGAACCGTAGGAGATGAGATAAGTGAAATAAGAATCTTGTTGTTTGGTTCCATGACATTGATGTTTGAGATGAGGGGACGGTTAAGGTTTTTTGTTGACTAATAAATCAAATCTTGTTGACTAATAAATCAAATCCTTATGTTTGTCGGTATTTTTTTCCCCATAATTAATAAATAAAGTCTTTAGTCTAATACGGAGTATAAATATTAAGTATAACATATTAATATGTAAATATAAATATAAATATATAACATGATTTTGTTACACCATGGTATATGGTGAATGGAATGGTTAAATATCTAACCTTAGTCAAGAACATGGGTTACTAACTTAATTAATGTAAATATGAGTCACTTTTTATAGGTTTATAGATATTTATACTATATTCATTTTATTTATATCATGTTTTAGAAAGCAAGTACATATCATACTTGATTAGAAATTTGCTTGCTTATAAAGTTTAAATTTATTTACACGTTGTATATTACGTTGTCGTATACTTTAATAATTCAAAAATTTAAACTATTTTATATTATAACTATAATATAATAGGTTTGTTACAAGTTATAAATTATAAATAACGTATCATTAGATAAGAAATTTTCAATCTTACTTTAAAATGATATCCTTTTAGGTAATTTTACACATTAAGTTATTAAATTATCTGATTTTTTCAAACACTCACTAAACTAATTATTTACACGTTGTATATTAATTTAGTACGTATTTGATATTTATGGACTTTATTTTTGCAGCAAGTGTAGTTTGGGCCAACACTAAAACTTTACTTAAGATTTAATCACCTCACATATGTTATATGTTAGTGGTTTACTTGAATTTGAAAATTGTCAACATCACGGGCTCTTAAACTCAACAGAATATTTAAAATGTAAACATTACGAACTTTTAAATAATTCTTATAAACTTAAGTTTTAAACACGGGCTCTTAAACATACATTATAAACTTAAGTTTAAACATGTTTTAAATAATTTTCATGAAAGTTGCTTATAATTTTTTTTTTGTTACTCCTTATATTTTAAATGTTTGGTTTAGCCAGAATGATATACTTCGTGTTAGTGAATTTACACATATAGTAAAACATAAACTTATGGATAGTCGAGTACCACTTTTGTCCTTTTTTATAATATTTAAAATTAAAAAAAAATTAATTTCAATTAAATATATATAATTATAAGCATATAATATCACCACGGCTCTTAAACTTAAAAGAATTTCTAGAATTTATCAACATCAATTATTATAAAATAAATTAGCTACATCAAATTTTGTTTGAGATTTAATCACCTCATATATGTTATATGTTAGTGGTTTACTTGGATTTGAAAAATTTGTCAACACCACGACTCTTAAACTCCAAAGAATATTTAAAATTTGTCAACATTACAGGCTCTTAAATAATTCTTATAGACATTTTTTGAGAACGACAAGTTTGGCATCGAATCCTCTCATTTGCCACCCACGCACCCATTAGGAAGAAGCTCCTCGCATCCATCGCACAAAGCGTACCCGGAATGCTTTAGGTTAACTGCTTGGCCCGCACAGAGTGAAGGATACCAGAGGCACAACCTTGGAGAAAACTCCCCCAGGATTTGAACCTGCACCTATTTTTTCAAGGATACAGACCCACAACCAACTGAGGCTTTTTTATCACTCAACCAATAGTTCGGTGGTAATTCTTATAGACTTTAGTTTTAAACACGGGCTCTTAAACATACATTATAGACTTAAGTTTTAAACATGTTTTAAAATAATTTTCATGAAAATTGATTATGATTTTTTTTGTTACTCCGTATATTTTAGATGTTTGGTTTACCTAGAATAATATACTTCGTGTTATTAAATTTACACATATAGTAAAACATAAACTTATGGATAGTCGAGTACCACTTTTGTCCTTTTTTATAATATTTATAATTAAGAAATTTCAGTTTCAATTAAATATATATAATTATAAGCATATAATATCACCACGACTCTTAAACTCAATTTTGTTTTTAAATTTGTCAACACCAATTATTATAAAACAAATTAGTACATCTTTGTTTGAGATTTAATCACCTCACATATGTTATATGTTAGTGGTTTATTTGGATTTGAAAATTTTGTCAACACCAGGAGCTCTTAAACTCTAAAAAAATATTTAAAATTTGTCAGCATTACGGGCTCTTAAATAATTCTTATAGACTTAAATTTTAAACACGGGCTCTTAAACATACATTATATATTTAAGTTTTAAACATATTTCAAATAATTTTCATTTGTATGATATCTATGAACTATAATGTATTTATTAATGTTATTTTTGTTAAAAAGTTGAACTATGTTTCATTATTATGAGATTTACCAACTATAATCTCTTTTTTAAATATGTTTTATTCTTATGAGATATATAAACCATAATATATGTTTTAATGTTATGTTGTTAATATTATACATTCTCAATCTTTGCAATCATAATATTATTAGGAACGGAGAATTCTTGCTCCCACTGATGAAGTAGTTAAAATACTTAATGATAAAATGATGGAGTTTTTACTATTTATTCGACATAATTTAAAATTTTGCTTATATCGCGTGTTGGTTTATTTCTTTCAAAACTGATCTTTATTCATGGACAACTATACGTTGCACTATCTTGGGTTACTAATCGGCAAGGAATCAAGATATTAATCTTAGAAAAGGATAACAAACTATCCAACACAACAAAAAATGTGATATACAAAGAAGTCTTGCAACACTTACAGACTTAATTGAAGAAATGTTTTAAATAATTTTCATTTGTATGATATGTATGAACTATTATGTATGTGAAATGTTTTTTTTTTTTTAATATTTGAATTATGTTATATTATTATGAGATCCATCAAGTATAATCTATTTTTTAAATATGTTTCATTCATATCAGATATATGAAACATAGTACGGAGTATATGTTTTAATGTTATGGTACTAATATTATACATACGCTATCTTTGAAATATATAACTTTATTGGATCATTTCAATCCTATGCGATTTTTTTTTTTTTTTTATTTTTATTTATTTATTTTTTTTTTTTGAAGCCAAATGAATGACCAACTAGTGAGTGATGTATGTTGAATTCAAAAAATGACAAAATTTAGGGGGGATAAAAAAAGGTTTATATTTAGTATAGTAGACTGTTGAATTCATTGATCCATATAATAGAGAGTAGACTACTGTCAACTGCAAAATGTTTAAACTGATTTTGGATCTTCTTTCTGAGTGTGTAAGAGGCTGGGTGATAGTTTGAATGGTCATGTCATTTAAAGGTACACCTTTTTTGTTCATGTCTTCTACGGTCGACACAATTATTTACCATTTTTTATTTTTCGTCCCTTCATTTTCAGAAATATTTGATGTAAAATCTTAGTACTATATATATTTCACCTTATTATTTCTCCGTATATTCTATGAATAAAATATTCCGTATAACATTACGGACATGATTTTGCACTTATTCAAAAATGTTTTTTTTTTTTTTTTTTTTTTTTTTGCGAAAAAACGAAAACTCATATAAAAACGAAAACGTTTTCCAAAAGAAAACGTCTTCAACAAAAGATACAAAATGAAACCAGATGAGGCTCACAGCTAGAAAACGACATAACAAACTATCTAAAATTGAGTCCCACTTACCGGAAACGTTTTCGTTATTAATATACGTATGAAGTTTAATTATTCAAAACACGCAGAAATACAATACAAATATTAAATTAAATTGTTCAGTATAAGATAAGATAAAATTATTAATCATAATCCGGTGTACATCATTACCTAATTGTTTCTTCACATATGTGGGTTTTCTTTTTTAGGAGGTGAAATAACTAATATGAGTTGAAAATGATTAGAGAATAACCCGATCAAATCATGTTTATACTTCTCGCTTCCCAAGTTGAAATAAAGGGCTAACCGATTACACCCTAAAGAAAAAGGCTTTTAATAGTTAGTGCAGCAGTTTATATATTAATTAATTAATATAATATTAAATAGTAAAGTAATAGTATATGTGCTTCACAAAAGTTAAGTATGAGAAAAGGAAAAGATAATGATTAGTGCAAGAACCCTAAAGAGTCGGAGACGGGAGGGTGGGGATCAATAATATCCGGGGGCCTATATAATAATAGTTTGCAAAATCATGGATACCAACATTGCATTCAGATTTGGTCTTAAATAAAGTGACACCGTATATGGATTTGATTTCGAGTAAAATTTGAAATTTATTTTAAGAAACTTATTTAAATCGTAATCATAATTATAATTATAAAAGGTATATAACTAGTTCATAATTAATTACTAGTAAACATGAATAAATTCAGACGAAAGCAACAGATGACTAATTAGAGTAAAAGATGTATGATATCCCATGCAAACGTCCCTTTCGGGCTCCCTCTCCCCCACAAATCTCTCATATATATTCTGGACTTGTAATTTTTATAAACATATATACGTACACACCTAGCTACATATATACACACATATACATATATTACATACATGCACCAATGTACATGATTCCTCTTTTAATTAACAAAACAATTGGTATGTATAAGGTTGCAATGGACCTAGGGTGCCAATCAACATTAGTCGTAGTGGTACGTTGCTCTTATAAGTTTATGACAAACGGAATTATAATTCTTTCTTTCATTAATTAGAAAATCTAATTACAACTAATTACATCCCGAACTTATAAGCTCATCGTCTAACCATCTAAATTACAGTTAGTGACAACCTCAACCGCCTAATAACGATAATTAGGAATATCTACAACAATGACCCCTTTACTTTGCTAACGATACAAAAGCGGCTCAAACTTCATAATATATTTCATACTTTCCCCTCAAGTTGGAACTTCATCAAAACCGAACTTGCTGGAAAGAAAATTTTGTTGTCGATTCCCCAAAGCTTTTGTCATGACATCTACTAACTGCAAATGAGTAGGGATGTAAGCAATACCAATGAACCCATCTTGTACCTTATCCCTTGTGAAATGACAATCAATATCTAAATGTTTTGTGCATTCACGAAAACAAGGATTAGCAGCAATATATATGGGCTGCTTTATTATCACAAAACAATGTAATGGGTACTTGCACTAGAATATGTAAGTCCTTCAACAAGTAGGCTAACCAAACCAATTCACTAGTGGTTGATGCCATACTTCTGTAGTCAGCTTCTGTGGAGGACCTTGAAACATTCACTTGTTTCTTTATTTTTCATGAGACAAGAGAATGACCCAGAAAAATGCAGTATCCTGTCAATGACCTTCTAGTCATAGTGTGGTTGAATATGGTAAAATAAACCCTTTTAAATTGTACCTTTCAAGTATTTCAACAAGTGCATTGCAGCCTGCATATGAGTGCCTTTGGATGTGTTGAAATAACTGGCTCAAATGTTGTACAGAATATGAAATTCTTGGACATGTCATAGATAAATAGAGAAGTCTCCAAACTAACCTTCTGTAAGTATCTAGAGAAGGTAATGGAGCACCTTTATCTATTGAAAATTTAAGGTACTGTGGTCAAGGGTGGTGTTAGGTTTACATGCAGTTAAACCTGCATCCTTTAGCAAATCTATGATGTACTTTCTTTGGTGTAGATAAGTTCCATTGGATGTCCAGCACAATTCAAGTCCAAGGAAGTATCTTACTAATCCTAGATCCTTAATAGTGAACTTTTTATCTAAAGCTTTCTTAACCCATTTGATCTCTGCATCTGATTTCCCAGTAGCAACTATATCATCTACATATGCTAATGCTACTGTAAAAGTTCCATCTTGAGCTTTGACAAATAATGAATAATCATGATTTGACTGAATGAATCCCATAGATAACAAATACTTTGTTAATTCTAAGTTCCATTGCCTGGAAGCTTGTTTAAGGCCATACAATGATTTGGTCAACTTACAAACTTGATTTAACAATGCCTTTGTATAACCTTATGGTGGTTTCATATGTATATCTTCCTCTACAAAGCCATTAAGAAAAGAATTATTGACATCCATCTGATGTATTGGCCAATCTTTTGCAGTAGCCACAACTGTGAGCACCTGCAGATTTGGCAACTGGTGTGAAAGTATGCTTATAGTCAACTCCTTCCTTTTGATTGTATCCTTTATCACCAATCTGTCTTTCAATCTTTCTACAATTCCATCTGGATTATACTTAGTCTTGTAAACCTATTTAGATGTTATAACTTTGTGATTAAGAGGCAATTCTGTAAGTATCCAGGATTCGTTTTCTTCAAGTGCCTTTAATTCTTTTTTCATTGCTTCAGTCCAATCAGGATGAGAAGCAGCTTGTAAATAAGTAGAAGGCTCAGTGGAGCTAAGAACATGATATAATGAGGCCACATAACATGCAGGATATTCTTCCAAATCCTTTTGTTTAAACAAATGTTACATAGGATCGACACAAACATTGTTGAACCTTTTTGTTGGTTGAACAAAGTCTTTAGCCAAACTGGTTGATTACTAACTCCGCTTCTTCTTGTTGGTACCGGCACTGGTTGAGAAGCAGATTGATTAATAGGTCGTGTATTTGTAGGTTCAAACTGACCAACAATGTCCTGTTCAGACTCATTTGTTTTTTCTATCGAATTAGTTGAGAAAGGAATGACATTGACTTCATCATCACTATCATAAGTATATAATGAATTATTCTTTTGAAGTTTCTCCTTTTGATTTTCTTTAAAAGGAAAATAGCTTCTTTAAAGAATACATATCTGCTACAAAACACCTCATTTGTTGCCAAATAATATAATTTGTACCCCTTTTGACGTGGTAGATATCCTAACACAATCCACCTAATACCTCTAGCCTCAAATTTGTCTTTATGAGGTCTTGTTAAAGTAGCATAACATAAACAACTAATTGTTCTGAGTCCGCAACAGTCAGGTGACACATCATGTAAAACCTCATAATGAGATTTAAGGCAAACTCTTCATGGGCATTTTGTTGATAAGATAAGTGGATGCTAATATACAATCACCCCAAAATTGTTTTGGCAAATTGGCATGTAACCTTAATGACCCTGCTGTTTCTAAGAGATGTCTATGTTTTCTTTTCACTATCCCATTTTGTTGAGGTGTGCAAACCATTAACCTTTGATGTATGATACCTCTACACCTCAGAAATGTGCTACACATCTTATTGACTATCTCAGTCCCATAATCCGATCTAATATATTTAGGCTTGGTGTCAAACTGGGTACCAACATATGCTCAGAAATTGGATAAAGTTTAAAAAATAATATCTTTAGTATGTAACAAGTAGGTCCAAGTACACCTTGAATAATCATCCACTGTTGTGAAAAAATAATGTGCTCCATTTAAGGCAAAAGTTTTATAAGGACCCAGAAGTCAACATGTATAAGTTCAAAAGGGAATGTTGACCTGGTTTTACTCAGAGGAAAAGATAATCTACGTGTTTTAGCTAACAAACAAGTATCACAGAAGAAATGAGATATATTTGCTTGTTTACAATCAAGTACATGAATCAACTTTGAAACAGAAGTATGATTTAATCTTGAATGAAACAACTCAATAGAAACAATAGACACTTTATTATTGGTTACAACATTATTGACAAAAGAAGAGAGAACAATGAATGAGCTTTTTGGTAAGGTAGTGATGTAGGTTTGTAGATGTAAAAGTTGTTGAAAACCTCTCCAGCAGCAACCATCTGCTTAGCTGAAGAGTCCTGAAAGACAAACCATTAAGGAAAAAATATGGATATGAGGAATTGTGACTTGAGTAATTTGCCAACAGACAAAAGGTTAACTTGAAATTCTGGCACATAAAAGACTTTAGTTTGGACTAAAGTAGAATTAATTAGTATTTTTCCAACTTTGTTAACCCATTTACTAGAAACATTTGATAACTTAATCTTAATAGGTTTAGTAAGCAACCTAATAGATTGAAATAATTGCAAAGATGGTGACATGTGATAAGATGCACTAGTGTCTATGATCCAATCTTTCTTGAAATCAAAATATGTATGTTTACTTGTCAAGATTTAAGTGAAGCGTGAGAGGATATACCTGCATGTGGCCTAGTTGAAGTACTACCAGTTTCACCTTTAATAGCTTTCCCTTTAAACATCTTCATCATTTCTTGACAAACAACATTAACTAACTTTTGATCTAGATCAACTTTGTCACTGGAAATCTGACTCTCATAATCCAGACCGAATGGTGTGTCCCTCTTAACATAAGTGTCATAGTCAGAAAACACTTATGCTGTCATTTTATTTCCTTTCTTTGCCTTTTCACCCTTATACGAGTCAGGATAGCCTATCCTTTAAGCATTATTCAGATGTATGACACTCCATACTACATTGAGAGCACTTCTTGTCATCTTTTACCGATTTCTTGAAACCAGAACTAGCGTTATTGTTGTGATTTGCATATAAAGCTATAGGATTAGGATCATGTTGAGTAACTTGATTTTGTTTTTCAACCTGTTGCACAATGTAGTATTCCTTGTTTATGTTTGGCAATGGATCCATAGAAAGAATTTGACTCCTAACAGACTCAAACTCATCGTTCAACTTCATCAGAAACTGCATATATAAGCTTTGCCCTGCTAGTTATTTCCAAAAACTTTTTTCAAAAATACCACATGAAAATTCTCTCGTTTTTCCACAACTGCAGGTTGGAATCCCATTGAGACTTTGTAGTTCATCCCCAAACCTTTTCAAATTTATTCTAGTATGCCGCAACAATTAAGCTACCTTGTGTTACCTTGTCGAGCTCTTTTTTCAAGTGGTATATCAGAGGTCCATTGCTTTGACCATACCTCTCTTCAAGTTCCTTCCACAAACCATATGCAGATTGTGAATAGAGAAAAGATTCAGAAAGCTCAGCAATCATTGAGTTAAGTATCCAGCAAGTCACCATGTAATCACACCTTGTCCACCTTTGGAAATTAGGATCCGTGATTACTGGTTTCAGCAATGATCCATCTATAAAACCTAGCTTCAATTTAGATCCAAGTGCTATCTTAATCGTTTTACTCCAACCAAGAAAGTTAGTTTCATTAAAAGCAGTATTGGCCAGAATCATTCCTGGATGATCTGAACTTGCTAAATGCAACGGATCATTCACAATTTTTTCAGCTTGATTATTGTGTTGATTCGCTCCAATATTTACCATAACTTCGAATCGCTCTCACTAACTTGAGAATTGAACACAACCGGTCAATGAATCGAGCTCGATTCGATCAAAAGAAGATCAATTACGCGACATTTAGGGCACAAAGTGACAAAATCAAGCGTTTTAGACCATACGCTCTGAAACCATGACCCACAAAATAGTTTCTTTCATTAATTGGAAAATCTAATTACAACTGGAGTTTATAAGCTCATCATCTAACTATCTAAATTACGGTTAGTAACAACCTTAACCTTAATAACGATAACTAGAAATATTTACAACAATGACCCCTTTACTTTGATAACGATACAAAAGTACCTCAAACTTCATAATATGTTCCATAGTTTACGTTGTAAGTAATCAACGCTTTTCCCCATGATAAAGAGTTGAAATCTAAAGGTTTTCAAATAGACATGTTAGAGCGGTCCTAATCGTTACATTAATTTTCTTACATTATAAACTGTCACATCAGCGACATGTCAATTTTTTCTCTCGGGACATATTGATGATAAATTCAACGCCATTGATGACGTTATTACTAAACAAAACTGTGACCTATATTATTATTTAATTCAAATTAACTAATTTTTTAATTATATAAATACTTAAAAGTAACAATTATTAACACCAAAAAATGTCATATATGTTTGGGTTCATGGGCCGTCGGGTGATAACAAATATGTGTTAACAACCTGTGCAGTTTGTTAATAACCCGCAAAACCCACAGAGTGTTGCGGGTTTAAATATGTATAACTCGGTTGGTGACAGATAAATTTACGAATCGAGTAAATGTTGGAACATATTTTCACCTTTTTTGGCGAAAAGACTTATTATATATATTAAAAAAAGATCTGATGATCTAGTGGCATTACAAGTGATACAGATTTGACAATCTATTTGAAATAAACATGCGTTCATGATGAACCGCAATTGACAACACATGACCACTTACATTGAACACCCATAAAACATGCATATAAACCAACAAAACCCCAATGCACCCAACAACATAAAACTTATATCAGCCCGTGGCGTAAGCACCAACCAAAAAACCACAACTATAAGACATCCTTGCCCGAAACAAAGTCAGCAACGCAAACCTCACTCCACACCCCCCACAGTCAACTGCACCCAAACTTAACACTGTAAACCCGCCAAAAAACCGCCTTCCGGGCAACCCAAGAACACTCACCTCGAGACCGCAACCAGAAAATCAAAAAGAACCCGCGTCGGCATGTAAATTAAAAAAAAAAAAAAAAAAAAAAAAAAAACCAAGCAATCCACTCAAAAACCCTAGCTAGTCAAAACTCTACATACGAAAAGTCAAGACACAACCAAGAGAAACTCCCCAGAACACCAATTATATGTTGGCCCTTAGCAATTAAAGAAGCTTTGCGCTTGGAAATTAGAAAATTGGAGGTTTAATTTGGGTTTTTTGTTTTGTATTGTTTTTTTACGCATTTTGGAGGTAGAAAATATAAAAACTATATAAATAGAGATACAAAGAAAGAGTGAGTCGTCTAACATTGAAAATTATAGAGTAAAAATAAAGGTTAAAAAAAGTTTAAAAAATAAAGAAAGTAGCAGTTTATCTTTATTTTTTTATGTGTTATACAATGGTATTGTAGTAGGGATAGCACCCGTGGGTCGTTGGCACGGATCCACTACATTCAACACTCGCACCCGCGGATTATTTGATGATCCATTAGCCCACAGATCTTGGTTAGCGGATTAATTTTTAAATCCATGCCCGCACTCATGGATATTCGCGGGTCGCGGGTTTGTCCATGGATCTTATTCATGTAGTATATGTAAATTAAAGTATTCAAAAATTAAAAATAAATATCATTACTTGATTTAAAGTGACATGAAAACATCATCCAATCATATATCCATGATATAATAAAACGAGAAAACATATATTAGATATACTTTTCTGCTAATATATGCAAAGCTACAATGTTTAAAATTAACATTCAAAATTAGGTTTTTAAAACTAATCATACAATAGGTTGAAGAATTAGATTTATTAAGATATTCTAATAAACAAAACAAACAACGACATACTGTAATTATATAATACATGTAATGTGTAGTTGTCGGATGAGTTGCTAAAAAGTTCGATACCAAAATGATATGAGTAATGTAGAAACTTATACGGAGTAAATTATTATATATTGGACATTTATTCAAGGTGGTGATTTGTACCCACTTAGAAAGGGTATATCCGTGAATTATTCAAACGAGAATTCCAGATTTTCGGATCGGATTTTACCCGCGACAGATCTATTACATCCATCACCCACCTGGACCCGTCAGCGGGTATAAGATTACATCCATCGCCCATCCGCAGGTAATAACTTTTGATTTTATCCGCCCACGGGCGCGGGTACCCCCGAATTTCGGATTTTTTTAGATCTATTGTCATCCCTATATTGTAGCAGTTAGTCTCGCCCTCAATTACATATGACTAACAAACACGAGGAGCATGGCGAAGGGTAGGTGGGTGGATGGCGTACCATCCGCACCCTATGGCGAAATTGAGGGCGTGTTCAGTACTATTGAGAGTAGTTTTAGTTTAGACTTTGTGCGATTAAAAATGATATTAATAATTAGTCATAATAATCAATTTGAATAGAGGAGTTAGTGTAGCAAAGGTCATGCCACCATTTTCTTTTCTTTTCAATGTTCGATTATCACCATTTTTTTTTTCTTTTTAATATAAGTCTGGTAGCGCAGTTCTTTTTAAACGGTACGAGCAGACTAATTAAGAAGATACTTAGACTTCCATTATTTTTATTTTCCTTTCGGTATTTGATTATTACCATTTTTTTTTTTTTTGCTTTTCAATATCGGATTACAAGAAATTGTACGAGAAATATTAATGATTTTATACTTTTTATAAAATTCAACTCATGAAATTTATCTATTTTACCAACCTTTGTACTTTATAATTCTTTTACCAACCTTTTTTTTTTTTTTTACAATATTTTAACAAATTTTTTTATTTCTTTATTCACATTTATAATCAAAAGGAAAAAACGAAAACGATCACACTTTTTGTTTACAATTTATTGTAAGAGGTGTTTGATATGTTGAAATAGATTATTGTCTCTTGAATTACGTTAAGCACATTAATGTTAAAATACTTTTGTTAAAAATTTATAGTTATGTACTACAAAAAGTAAACCGTACGCGCCAGAGGGGTGGCCGTCATAACGTGCGACTAACCACCCTGCTTGTTAGAGTCATAAGATAAGTGTGAGGCTTATGCAACTCATAGCTAGGGCCGAGAATGGATGTTAATAAATGAAGAAAAAATAAATATTTGTGTCCACAACTCGACCTAAAATTGTTAATGAATAGAAAACAAATAGAACACAATATACTCCTTGTTAAAACACAAAACTGAAATGAACAGTAACCAGGCGTTGACATCATGCCGACGTTAGTTATTTTGTCCTTTTTCCATTTTTTAAATTATTACCTTCGCCGCAATGTGCGGGATTTCTAACTCATTTTTAACCTTTTACTTGTCTTATTTTTTTAATAAAATATAAAATACGATAAAAGTTCTAAATTTTTCCCCGTTCAGAGTAATGCAACCTTGTACACTTTTGTACGCTACCTATTAGGTTTACTTACATATTGTTTCCAACCCTTCGTTGACCACCGTACGATCAATGGCGAAAACGTAAATTTTTTTCACTAGGGGCAAAAGAATTTTGGGTCATGGGCTTTTGGGTTGGGAGCAAAATCTGGAAGCTTTTCGGCAAAATATAAAGGCTTTGGCGGGCAAAATCAAATTTTAACCCTGAAAATTTTCAAATTCACCGAGGATAAAATCAAAAAATTCGACATTTTAAGCCTGAAAAAGACTAGAAATTTAAAATTGGCTCGGGGCACCTGCCCCCTGCCCTATGTTGTTTTCGCCATTGCGTACGATTTAAACTTGAAATCTCTTGTAAATATGTCACAACCTTAACAACCGAGCTACCTTGAGAGATGGTGTATAATTATAGTATGCCCTACAATAGAATTAGAAAATTAAAAATTGGGCTCTACAAGAATAGTGTATAGTTAGTAGTAGGTCAAGTTAAAATGTACTCTACAATACTCGAACTTAACTTTCCTAAGTAATTCATCTAATGGAAGAGGATAACCAATGTAGAAATGGCTAATGATATTTTTGTTATTTGGTTAAACAAACTAAACCGTACAATGGTCAATAGTTTAACATATATAGCTAGGTTTTATATTTATATATGCCATGCATAGATATTGGAATTGTGATATTTACTAATAGACCAGGTAGTAATACTAGACTATACTTTTGACTTAGCTATAAAAACTATACTTTTGACATTATTATGTATTTCATCCGTCCCATATTAATAGTATAGTATTTCATGTTAGGATGCCTCAAATAGTCAAATTAATAGTTCACTTCTATAAATAGAAAAGAATAAGAAGCTTAAGCTCTATTAGGCCCTAAATGTATGTGGATATGATTAAAGGAGAAACAAAAAGTAAGGGTAAAACTGAAAAATAAACAGAAAGTATAGTACTTTTATGACATTTTCTTAAATGGTATGTTTTTTTATCTGTGAACTATTAATATTAGACGGAAAAAATATATGACGTACAACACATGCATTGATACATACCGCACCCATTAAAATTTAGCATCAAGCTAGCTCGTAAAAGCTCTACCAACACTTCTCCCCTCTCATGTATTGGCGCACCCTCTCTCTCTTTCGCTGATAGGAACTCCTAGAGATTTAATATATAATTACGATTATTATTATTACTATTATTATTATTATTATTATTATTATTATTATTATTATTATTATTATTATTATTATTATTATTATGGCAAAATAATGATAACATTAAGTAATGTGTTTTCATCCAAAGATGAAAAAATCCAAACGTACAAAGAGGAGCAAACGGTAAGACTCAAATTAGAAAACCACGTTAACCCAAACTAACGAGCGAATCGTTATCTAAAATAAAGTTTAAACAACAACAACAAAAATCAATCCCACACCTGTTAGGTATGGGAGAGGTGAGACGTAGACAACTCTTCCGCTACCCTAGAATAAAGAAAAGTCATTACTCTATCCCGAGTGAAACACTCCCAATGAAACACTCCAAAAGTTGTGAAAGTTCTCACTCTCTTTGTTCGATGGGTAAAGATATTCCTTTTAAGGGAACCTTCGGCCACAAAGAAAAATAAAGACAACATGAAAATAGTAGAAACAAATTTCCGTGGGTTTAAATCATGCCTTAAATTCAATTTAGGCTATAAGCGGTAGTCAAGTCGGCTAATAGATCGACGCTTGTTGTTGACTCACTTAATAGAGCCGTAAAATTAAGCTTAAACGGATGCTAAGAACCATCCCCAAACATAACAAGGAAACAAGCAAACACCTAATTGAACAAACAATCAAAATACCTATAACCAATCGCCTAAAATGTAAATAATTAAAGCATAACACTATGTGCCGACATTGATCCAAGTTTATTGCCTCTCCTGAAGAAGAGGTGAAAGCAGAGGCGGATCTAGAGTGTAAGGAGGGGGGGCGCCCGCCCCCGGTGGATTTCGAAATTTTTGTGTAAAAATTTTGGATTTTTCGACTTTGCCCCCGGTGAATTTTTTTTTTTTGCCCCAAAAGCTTTATATTTTGCCCCAAAACCTTCAAATTTTGTTCAAAATTCTCCAAATTTTGACCCAAAACCTTCAAATTTTACCCACAAATCTTCAAATTTTGCCTAAAAACTTCAATTTTTTTCCCCAAAACCTCCATGTTTTACTCAAAAAAATTGCTATGGTTTTAAAAAAAATTTCGCCCCCGGTGGGAAAAAATTCTGGATCCGCCACTGGGTGAAAGAATAGGACATCACATTTGACGAACCGTTTCCAACAAGACGTGTCGCATGGAGATAATAGATCCTGCTTCACTAAGCCTTCGTAGAATCTTTGATCTTAACAGTTCAAATCAAGTTCATCATCTTGGTCGTGTAATAGAGAAGCCCCTGCGACAACAAACCACATTCTTTTTAGACTTGTTACCCTTCTTCTTGAAAACCAATATCCCTAGCACTAGGACTTAAAGCTCCATGACCAACACAAATAACCGAACCAGTAAATGGAACGAATTTAGGAGCAATAAAATTGGTGCCTAGTATCCATCTCCAACATCCATTGAATAGGTTACAGAGAGACAACAACACCCTTACCCGATCCACAAACAGTTCCCACACCCTAGCCTTCGCTGAAACCAACGGGTCTTTAATCGAACTAATTTACGGATCAATAGACAAAATCCCAAATTGAACACCTAAATCGAAGACACCGCCATTCGCATTCGTCTTGCTAACGAAAAATTCCCGATTACCAAAATCATTCTCTGTTTCCAATAGAGCTTCTTTTTTTTTTGTTGCAAAAATAATGAAAACTACATGACTAGGAGCTTTGTCAACTGAAAACATACATATACTACAAGAACAACTAGGCTCGAGACTAGAAAACACCACTAACAAGAACCGCAAGCAACCTCTATCTACAAACGAACCTAACCTAGCGCGGAACCGAAAACCACAGACATACCTGAACCGAGACCGTTCAGACTAAACGGCTAATAAATACATCAAATTAAAACAAGAACCAACGCTCGAAAGTGAATGACATACAACCTATTTAAACTAAAGCTAACCAACATAATAACAATGCCAAACCAAACAAGGATAAAAACAAAACCAAACTAAATGGTCAAGGAAGATGCTATATTCGATCCCAAGGTTAACATTGTTTCTCAAATGGTTAGGTCATAGGGTTCTTGAACGAGGGATCACAAATTCGATCCCAAGGGTTCCAATAGCTTCTTGTATAGTTTCAAGGGGCTATATATAATATTATTAAATTATTAATTATGATAGCCTTGAGTATTTTAATTCCAATTCTCTTTACTGTACCTCCACCCCACTCACTCATCTTTACCTCTTACAAAATAAGTTTATAAGCCCCCAAACCAAAAGTAGATCCAAGGTGGTTGTTAATCTGTCAATTCACAACTCAAATCAATCAATCAGTCAAATCAATCATATCATCCCACACATAAATTCCGAAACAAACTCAACCAAAAAAACCATGTCCATCTCTTCTTCCACCACCTCTCCCACCCTACCTCAACTCCTTCACCACCACCACCCTCCTCCTCCGTCATGCTCCGATCAACTCTGCTATGTTCACTGCACCCACTGTGATACCGTTCTTGCCGTATGTATATATTAATTCATCCCTTTTAGGGTTCTTTTAAATTAGGGTTTTTTTTTTCCAGGTGAAATGTTTAATAATAAAATTTTGTTTTATTAGGTGAGTGTTCCTTGCACGAGCTTGTTCAAGACTGTGACCGTCCGTTGTGGTCACTGCACAAATCTCCTTCCAATGAACATGCCAGCTGGCTTGATGCTCCCACCGTCAGTCAACCAGTTTCATTTTGGTCAATCAAATTTCTTCTCTCCTTCAAATCCTACTCTTCTGGTAATTATCATATATTCTTCATTTTCTTTTATTATTTTTGTTCAAGGAACTATTTTTTTTTTAAGTGGGTATAAGTAGTTTTTTATCTTGATGATGCTGATTATTATTATGATTTTAATTATAGGATGATCAAATTTCAAGTGGGGGTTCAAACTTTCTGATCAATCAGAATTTTGCAAATGAATATTCTGTGACTTCTCGGGGAGGATTTAGAGAGCTTCCTAAACCTCCCGTGTCTAATAGACGTAAGTCTACTTCGTTCTTCTTGATTTATATATCGACTAAGAACATGAATCGTTGCAAAATTTAGTAAAAATAAATTTACGGTTAACGATTGTCAACCCCAAAATCAAAGGTCCAAGTTTGATTTTTAATTATAGTTATATTTCATCAAGAATTAAGTGGATTTAAACTAAACAATTTGATAGCTACTACGTATTTCATTAAGTACAAAAATTAGAAACCTAATAATTAATTTTAAATAAGTTGAGAATCAAGTTCTTTTAAAATATTTCTGTTTTATGTGCTTTTTTTTCCCTCTATTAGTCTTCTTTTACTTAGAATGTTTGTTATAAAACTTTCCACATATCCAGAAGAGAGAAAATTAAACCTTTTTTGGACCATATGTCACACGTATCTACATGTTGTCTTTGTTTAAAAGCAAACCTTGACTTGAATAGTAGAAAATTGTGAAAGAACACGTTGTAGTAGAACTAGCTAGAACTCATTGAATGTGATTGCTACGACTAATTAACAATGCTTTAGATCTCTTTCTTCTTAGGTTTATTTAAATGAGTTTGAATAGTTACTGATGATCGATGTTTAAAGGGACCAATGAATTTAATAAAGCTTTTTACTTTTGATATATATGCATATATCCATGCTTTTTTTTTCATGTTTAATTAATATAAAAAGTCACCTTTAACATGTCTCTCTCTTCCTATTTCTCTCATTCTTTAATTTGTGACTTCCTTTTTCTTCCAATCCAATTCAATTCAATACAATTTTTCCCCAAAAGTCCTGTAACTACATTGACACATTCAAAGTAGTACTTGACTTAATTTTTACTCCAAATTAAACTATAATTTTATGCACATAAAAGTACAATATTGAAACATAAATCACTTATTCCCTGTAAAAATCAGTTACCTTAATTAGTAACTAAGTTTCTTTTGAGGTTGATATATTGTCTCTATCTCTCCCGCAAAATATACTAATTTGACATGAGATATGATACTACACAACAAGCTGCATACTGATACATTTACATTTATAAGAAATGTAATTTCGTCCTAATAAATGTAGTACTATACTATATACTACTCCCTGTATTAAAAAGAAACTCGATATTCATGTTTTAGCTACAAATATGAAGTTATTATAGGGAAGTAATTAAATGAGGGAATGCACACAATTTGAAGAGATTTGACATTGATAGTTTGTGGAAAAATAAGAAAGGATGGGTGAGGTGACAGTATAGATACCCTCTCTTTCCTTTTATTAGTATTTCTTTAAACAATTTTTTTCTTCCTGTTTTATAAATCTATCAAAATGAGTAGATAAAGACAAAAAAAGAGGGATAGTAGGAGAAAATATAATGAAAAGTAAAACATGTTTGATGGGTTTTGTTTTGTAAATCATGTCAGCTCCAGAGAAGAGACAAAGAGTCCCCTCCGCTTACAATCGATTTATCAAGTCAGCTTTCATCATCTCTTTAATTTTATTTTTCTATATACCCATTTTTATTCCATGTAAAAATTGCTAAAAGTAGAAATAAATAAAATGCAATAAAATAAAGTAAAAGGAAATATATATATAACGGAATTAATGGAGTCCGTCAATATGCAGGGAAGAAATCCAAAGGATCAAAGCTGGGAATCCTGATATTAGTCATAGAGAAGCCTTCAGTGCTGCTGCTAAAAATGTAATACCTCTTCTTCTTTAACTACTAACTATATACTACCGAGTATTATTATTTATTATACTACTAATACTAATTACCAATGTTTTTTTAATAAACTATAAACTATACTACTAGTATTAGGGTTTATTGTACTAAACTATATAATTTATATAAATGGCTGGTTGTGTTAAATTGTTAAATCAACGGAATTCAAGTTAAATTTTTAGTCTTAACAATGCTATTACCTAGCTACTTATTCCCTCTCTAATTAATTGTACAATATTTTCTACTATACTAGACCTTCGACCAGGCATTCTACCTTTGTCGAATGGAAACCAATACCATTATACCGAGTACGTAGTAAATTATAGATTACTTCAAATCTTTTGAGAGGGATGATCAACTCTTTTTAGATTGTCTTAAGTTGATTGTTCACTTTCACTAATATGTAAGAATAACGAATTAAGTAAAGTTCTTTAACTACGTATAACCTTAATGTATGCTTGTGAGACAAAAAAGAAATAAAAAGTAAATGGTATGTAAACAAAAAGTAGATCGAATTTAATGCGGAGTAATATTTTTGTATAGTGACAATTAAACTGGAACGTAGAGAGTGGGAGTAGTAACTTCTATGATTAACAAGACTATATTGTACTCGTATATAGTATAGTATAGAGTATAAATACAAAATGGAAAGTGATTACTAAAAGGTTAAATACTTCATTCATTTCAATTACTCTACATTTTTACTTATTATTTTTTATCTATTTATTTGTCAACATGCTTACAACATAAAGGGAAATTTATATTTAGATCCTTATTAATTAATTTGTGAAACTAAAAACTAATTTAAAGCAACAATGAAGAAAAATATTATACAATAAAAATTGCGAACGGAGAGATTAATACGGAGTGTATATGTAGTAGATAAAAAAGCTGAATGATATTCACGCAGTTGAAAGTGATATAGAATAGAAATGATATTTAAAATCCAACATATATACAGTGGGCCCACTTTCCACACATTCACTTTGGACTGATGCCTGATCAGAGGAGTGGCGTAAACAAGAGCAGCATGCGCCAACAGGTACACTGTTCATATCATTTCTCCGTTACAAGATCCCATGGCTCTTGAAAAATACAATTATTATTACTAGTATTATTTATTTATTATTTATTTACTGTAACACATATAGATATAGATATTCTGTTGTTTATTTAGAATAACAAATTAATATTAATATATAAATACATGCATGTACGTAGGATCACACTACAGATGGTGGTTTCATGAAAGATGCTGCTGCTGGTTTCTTTGCTTCTGCAACTGCAAATGTGGGCGTCTCGCCTTATTGATTAGTAGCAACTAGCTTAATTAGTACCTACCAATTATCTTTGTTACTTCATAGCTACTTAATTAATTATTAGCTTTATCTGCGAATTGAATGGAACTTATCTACGTACCTTGTACTTTCAAATTTTTATGTTTCATATATCACACTACGTACTTACTGCTTTATTCTCTCTCTCTCTCTCTCTCTCTCTCTCTCTCTCTCTCTCTCTCTCTCTCTCTCTCTCTCTCTCTCTCTCTCTCTCTCTCTCTCTCTCTCTCTCTCACACATATATGTGTGTGTGTGTTTGTTGGGGGGGGGGGGGGGGGGGCGGCATTAGCGAAGCTTGAACTAGTTTGTTGAGGGGGCGAACATAACATGTTATTGAGAAGATCACATAAAATTTACGTATAATATAAAATTTTAGTTTGTTACAACGCATGTATTTATCTATAAAAAATAGAAGATAAACTATACTTGTATGTAATATGTAACTTTAAAAATTAAAACTAAGTTCGGTAAAATCAATTCAATTACTTAATATATATGTTGAAATTTGTATAAACATTGAAATCAATAACAATTAAATTATATATTATAAAAGTAAATCAATTCCGGTAACCGTAAAAAAAGGAAATTGTAGCCTTTTAAGTTACGAGTGTTTGATATTTTGAATCAAGTAGATATGAATTTGTATGAAAGAGATATGACTAAAATGGTGACAACTCGCAAATTTTGCGAGCCATCATCATTTTTGTCTAATCTTCTTCAAACGAACTCCGATTTAGTTGATTCAGACGCCCAGATGTTCGTAACTCAAAAGGCTATAATTCCCAATCATTACCCAAATTTTTGGGGGAATTAGAGCCCATCCATGCCCAATAAAAGATTTGTCATTGTGTGTATATATGTGTGTGTAAAATTAAAATCATTATGTTTTAAGACCTCTTGCAAGGAACTTGGTACCCTAACCAATTTGGCTATCTAGTGATGGTTATCTGTATCCATATTCGTTTAATTTTATTTTATCCCTCCTTATTAATATCTAATGAATTAAACGGGTTAATGGATATTAATTGAAAATTCAATAAAATATTTAAGTAACCACACTTTTGGAAATTAAATATAGATAATATCAATTGTTAATGTATAATATGTATCACTACTACATTCCGGCACTTTTAGTCGTGTGGAAAAAGTCTTTTAGACGTGTTCCGCAACACGTCTATATGTGAGGGCTCCAAATGAGTGTACTCATATAGTGCGGTTCAAGGAACCGCTCTAAAAACCAGTAATTAGACGTGTTGTAAAATCGTTAGATTAGGCTGTTCCGTTTGTGTCTTTTAGACGTGTTCCGTTATCTTCAATTAGACGTGGTCTGTTAGTTTCATTTAGACGTGTTCCGTTAGTTGCAATTTAACGTGTTCCGTTACCTACTATTAGATGTGTTCTGTATTTTCCGTTAGTCACTATTAGACGTGTTCATCTAGTTGTAATAAGACGTGTTCATCTAGTTGCAATTAGACGTGTTATTGTAGTTGCAATTAGACGTGTTGATCTATTTGCAATTAGACGTGTTCCGGGATATTTTTTTAAACCCGCCAAAATATTTAAAATTTTAAATTTTTAAAAATTTAAAAATTAAATATTTCAAATTGCCACCAAATATAACAGACTTCTGCAAGTAGACGTGTTGTATTGTAGCAGAATTTTAAAAATCAATTAGACGTGTTGAATTGGTTGTGCTAGTAGACGTGTTAAATTGCAGAATTGCAGAACTGGTAAATACTGGTAAATGTAACAGATTAACAAGAATAAAACAATAATTAATTTTATTAATAAAGAAAACCCAAATATACATATAAATTATCTTCATAACATTCACAAATGAAAAAAGTCATAAATCTAAATTATCTAGGTATTACAAATGAAAAAAGCTGCCTAGTAATCCATTTCAAAGTAAAGCATCCTGCAGCTCAAAAAATCCACCTGCTCTTCAAAAAATCTCTTGATTTGCTTTACCTGTTTTGAAAGAAAAGTACTTTGAACATGCATTAATATATGGACTTTAACAATAATACCAAATCTCCAAGACCGTTGACACGCAATATCAGATCACATAAAGGTTACACATACCAGACATCAAAAAGGAGACCACAAATGTCATTTTTCCATAATATTGTCGAGATCGATTGTAGATAAACAACGTTCATCCCATGATAGCTGTAAATTTTATATATGTATATAAATATACATATATACATATATAATATAAGCTTTTTGTAACATATACCTAAAGATAAAATTTAATAATTCATAACTTAAAATACTTACTTCGTCAATATTAATAACTTCCTTTTTTATGCGACTATGTACGATCGAATGCATCCAATTGAGCACATAATATCCACACTCCCAACTGCCGGGTTGTTGATTGCACTGCATTATAACCACACATTTATACACATGTATTAATTTAACATGTAACACGTAATGAACATGAAAACATGGATGAACAACTTGGAGGACTATTTGTAGACAGCTAGGATGACTAACCTTAACTACATTCCATTGCAAAGGACCCCAAGCCCTATTCAAAATTAGACAAATAAATGACCAAATGATATTGTGTAATGTGACATAATGTAAATGTAATCAAGATTTAGAAATAATTCTAAATCAACAACTATTATTACATGTGTAAATGTAATGTAAATGTAAATGTAAATGTAACAACTATTATTAATTTAGAAATAATTCTTACTGCGTTATGCAGTCTGTGATCAGATAATCATCTTTCGTCTTCTTATGAGTCCTATTTACTGAATCAAGTATGATTCCTTTGTAGTCAGTGTGAGATATAAAAACCAACACCCAGTGGCCACTGGAAAATTAAAATACACTCGTCAGACGATAAAATTTTTGTAAGCAATAATATATAAGGAATGATTACATACTTCTGATTATATGGTGCGAAGAAAGACTGTTGAGTAGAGTTGAAGGCGGTCCTTAAGTACTTGATTACAAAATTTTTGTCTGAGGTGATAAATGTTCCACATATATAATAAGGGTTCATTAACCCATATGATTTGGTAAAAGCTACTTTCATAAGCTTGTCTAGACCCCTAATATGCGAAAAAAAATTAAAAAAAATAACATGTCAGCTCAAAACCTGAAAACTATAGTCAAATGTGCATATAAATTGTTAAATGCACTTACAGCATGAAGGAAAAAATGATGCTGCAGTCCAGGCAACCCCTTGTCCAAAGTGTGATGATGTCATCAGCACCAATTGTACTTACGCACTCTTCGGGTACGCCAAAAACTCCTGGATTTACTTTAAGAGTGAAACCAGTGGTAGGATCTTCTTGACTCATCCATCTAGTATACGCAGCTTGTACACATGATCTGTTGGTTAGGAGATGTTCCATTGAAAGCAGCTTACTATACAATTGTTCTCTTTTTTTTGGTGTTGCATTCCTGAATCTCCATTCTTACGTGGATGCACCTGCAACACCACATCAGATAACTTAAATTATATAGGTATATATGTATGATGATGTAACTTAAATTTGATGAGCATGTATATACCTGCTTACTACCAGTACAAATAGACACATTGCTTTTATCTATTCTATTTTGTAATCCCACCCTCTTTGATTTCATTGCACTATCCTGATAACAATCGAGGCAAAATTAAATATAACACTTAAATTCAGTTTACCAATACAAGAAATTATGTAAGCAATTATACATGTACCTTGTTTTTCTCTGAAGGACGAAGTTCAAGAGAGGCCATTGTATCATAGCCCCAATAGCCTCTTTTAGTGTATTAGACTCAAGATTTTTATCTGGTATTGGAAGCAATGTAGATTCAAATCTTGGCAAAACAAAGTTTATGGACACCTTCATGTAGAACGGAAGCACACGCTTTCCATGTATCAAGGTAGTCTCATCGGTTGGATGCATATGCCCCCTAGCACACGGTGTAGGTTCTGAACTCGTGGGGTGGAATAAAACGATTTCTGTCTTCACCTATAAAGTTACACACATGAAATTTTAATATATTTATAGTAAAAATTATACAAGTATTCAGAGTATCCAAATATTGGTAAAGTATTCAACTATACAGAGAGTATTACATGAAAAAAAATTATTCAGAATATAAACATTAATAACCTTTTTTTGTTGCAATTCCATTAGTCTTTGTGGTGTCACCACTTGAACTGTGTACTATTTTTTTTTTTTTTTGGCACTGATGTCATTTACATATGCCTCCAATTCCCGAATGAAGATGTAATTTATAATACTTAGATTAACACAAGAAATGGGTAAGTAAGCTCTACAGTACATGTACCTTGGTGATGCGATTCATTTTCATGAGAGGGCATTGTACAAAACTTCCAACCACATCACCTAAAACCTCCTTCACTGTATTTTTTGACAAGTCTTTGACTGGTATTGGAAGCCTCAATGATGTGTTTTCCTTAGTAAAGTTGTTTATTTTCACCTTCATGTAAGAAGGAACAATTTTTCCCCATTTACTTGAGTAAATTCATTGGTTGGATATAGTGTACCCTGACCACACACAAGAGACTCTATACGATGTGGGTTAAATAACAAGATTTCAACTTTGTCCTGTAAAAATTAAAAACAACAAATATAATTTGTAGAGTATTTAATACTTTAAATGTGTATTGAATTATCCATTTAGCTTTTGAAATAAAAGAAGACCAGTTACCTTTATGTTTTGCAAGTCTGCAAATTGTTGGTTCTTGACCCTTTGCTCTTGAACCCTTGGTCCATGAATCACTTCTTTTCGCATGCCTAGTGCATCCACTTTCTGTTTTTTAGCCACTCTATCTTGTTCCACCTTTATTTGCTGGATCTCTACTTGTTTCTCCACAACTTGGTGATCTTCCATTCCCCGTTTTTTCTCAACAAACTTGTCATTCAACACCACCTGTTCGTTTACCTGTTCCAGTTCGTCTACCTGTAAGATTTCCAGTGCATCTACCAGTTCAACGACTTGTTCGTCTACCAGTTGCATATTTCCTATCGTGTCGTGATGCTCTGTCGGGTAATGATGTTCAGGTGTTGTAGCTGTTTCATGTGAAGTTTCATGTGTTCCTGTTTTTTCTCTTTCCACCACCACCCTTTGCACCTCCTTAGCCACAAATTCCTATACCTTTTCCATTGTTACGAATTGCTCTCCCTTTTGTTTTTTTACCGAATTTTCTATATCCTAGCGTGCTGCTAACACCTCTGGTTCTACCGCCGTGTTCTTTCCCCACATTCACTAACAAGGCATCATCACCTTTTTTATCTGTATTAACCTGGAACAAAATAAGAAAATTAATCGGTTATAAAACAATTCTAGGTTAATAAGGCTATAAATTCAATTTAAAGTATATTACAATTTTATCTACAAGGGACACATTCGTATCTAGAACTATTGGCCTCTTCGATTCTTTCGTTCGCTTCATCCTTCCGAGTACATAATTCCTTGTAGCATGATTGGAGATATCGTGGTATACGGTACGCCTTTCAGGATCTTTTTTCTCCGACTCCCATTCTTCTTTATGGCCTCGATAACCTGAACGACCTACACGGGAGTAATTATCTTTTGATTGTTTCAAGGCGTTTGCTCTGCCTTTTTCTCGTAATTCCTTTACAATTTGCATGGGATTAAAAATCACATTAGTTGCCATCAATTTAAAAATGTAATTCCATACATGTTTAAAAGCAAATGCATAACACTAACCCTTTTTGCTGGTGTGTCTTCAAGTGCACAAAATTCTCTCCATTTTACTGGAGTTATGAAACCGTAATCTGGCACTTCTTCATAAGGAAGCTTGCCTTGAACCATATATATTCTTAACTTGGCCCTGAATCTCTTAAAAGCCCGTTGCAATGATGAAACGCTTGTTTCTTCGCAAAATCATCTTCGATAAAATAATGTTGCTGTAAAAGTTGTTACATATATATAATTAAACATTAGTTTAATAAATTCTGATACCTTTATGAAACAAAATTCTTATAAGTTATGATTTGATACCTTTATGTCCAACTATAACGCGTCTTTCTCATCATCAGATACTACTTTCCAATCATCCTCAAGAAAATCAATCCTACGCCTTGTAAGAACACCTATGTTACTGGCAAACAAAGCTTGATATTTTCCTATAGCATGCCCAAATTCGTCAAATTCAACCACAAATGGAATCACTGATTTTTCTTTAAGTTTGCTAACTCCTCGTTTAGGCCTATTGTTTTGGCTTTGTATACATTAAAAAAATCAATAATAAGAAGCTAACACTAATACCTTAACAATACTAGTAGTTCTAGGTATGCATACAATAGAATTGAAATCATAAACGTACCATGATGTTTGATGTATCAAGTTCTTGAATTTATCGAATTTAGGGGGTTTCTGCAGTTACCTACGGAAGCGACCCGTCCTAATCCATCCAGACGAAGTCCATATCGATTATAAATGATTCTCAACAGTTGATTACATCGCGAGGTACTTGACCTCTATATGATACATTTTACAAACATTGCATTCGTTTTTGAAAAGACAATCTTTCATTACATCGAAAGTTGACGGCATGTATACCATTTCATAATATATCTAACTATAATTGACTTAATAATAATCTTGATGAACTCAACGACTCGAATGCAACGTCTTTTGAAATATGTCATGAATGACTCCAAGTAATATCTCTAAGATGAGCAAATGCACAGCGGAAGATTTCTTTCATACCTGAGAATAAACATGCATTAAAGTGTCAACCAAAAGGTTGGTGAGTTCACTAGTTTATCAGAAACAATCATTTCATAATTTTAATAGACCACAAGATTTCATATTTCCATTTCTCATAAACATACGTCCCGTGTATAGAGGCGAAAATATCATTCATATGGATTGAACACCTGGTAACCGACATTAACAAAATGCATATAAGAATATCCCCTATCATTCAGGGATCCTCCTTCGGACATGATATAATTCGAAGTACTAAAGCATCCGATACTTTGGATGGGGCCTGTTGGGCCCGATAGATCTATCTTTAGGATTCGCGTCAATTAGGGTGTCTGTTCCCTAATTCTTAGATTACCAGACTAAAAAAAAAGGGGCATATTCGATTTCGATAATTTAACCATAGAATGTAGTTTCGATCACTTGTGTCTATTTCGTAAAGCATTTATAAAGCAGCGCATGTGTTCTCAGCCCAAAAATGTATTGAGTAAAAAGGGAGCAAATGAACTCACGCATATAAATATTGTAAAACAATTAATAAAACATTTGCATGTATTTTCAGCCCAAAAATGTAAAGAGTAAAAAGGGCAAATGAAACTCACGCATATAAATATTGTAAAACAGTTAATAAAGCATTTGCATGTATTCTCAGCCCAAAAATGTAAAGAGTAAAAGGGACAAATGAAACTCACCTAATGTATTTTGTAGTAAAAATAAATATGACTATATGGAACAACTGAACAATGCAGGGTTGGCCTCGGATTCACGAACCTATATCATTTGTATATTTATTAATATTCACAGTTGTAATTGAGTGTGTATATATATATATATATATATATATATATATATATATATATATATATATATATATATATATATATATATATATATAAATGTATTAGTTGTATCATTTTTATGTTAATAATATATACATATATATATATATATAGGTTTTATATGTTTGTATATATATATATATATAAATATTAAATTTTTGTTATATTTTATGTGTTAAATATATATATTTATGTATGTATTTAATTTGTTTATCAAAATAGTAATTCTATTATACTAATTTAATATTAGTAAAAATAAATAATGATAATAACATTAATAATATACATATGTTAATAATAACCCTATTAGTGAATATAACAATGATATTAATAATAGTACTTGTAACATTATTAATTTTACTGTTTATGGTAGTTATGATATTAATGATTTAATAATAATAATAATAATAATAATAATAATAATAATAATAATAATAATAATAATAATAATAATAATAATAATAATAATAATAATAATAATAATAAAAGTTACAAAAGTGTTACTAGTACTAATATTAATGAGAAAATGATAACTTGTATTATATTCCATAATAATAATAATAATAACCCTAATCATAAATAATATTAATACATATATTAGTAACAATATCTATATTTCATAAATGATACAATTTAACAATAATCAACATATTAATATTACTTATAGCAATAATAATGATAATGATAATAATAATAATAATAATAATAATAACAATAATGATTTTGATATTATTAATAATCATGGTAATTATAATACTAACACTAATATTAATTATAATACTTATAAATATAAATGTGATAATAATTATAATCATAATACTAACAAAAATAATAATACTCATAATTGTAATAATAACATTTATGATAATAATAATAATAATAATAATAATAATAATAATAATAATAATAATAATAATAATAATAATAATAATAATAATAATAATAATAATAATAATAATAATAATAATAATAACAATAACAATAACAATAACAATAACAATAACAATAACAATAATCATAATAATAATAATAATAACAATAATAATAATAATAATAATAATAATAATAATAATAATTATTATTATTATTATTATTATTATTATTATTATTATTATTATTATTAAAAGAGATAGGCTACCTTATCAAAGGAGCCATATTAAAAGAATTGCACCAAGTGAGGATCGAACCCATGACCCCTCGTAAAACCGAAACCCTTTCATCCAACTGAGCTACTCATCTTTTCCTGAATAAACTCGTTTCCTATTATTTTTATCCCTTATTTATTTTGTTCTATAACCATCTTCATCTTCAAAATTTATATCGATCAGAGACATAACCAAACATAATACCACAGTTGACCAACGATTCAGGTTATGAATTACAGCGAATCAGACTAACACCATATTGGTTTTGATTAATAAAAAAAAAATTAAAAGGAACCCACGAACAGTCGCTGTATGCTTCGAAAAAAATAATGAAGAACTTAAATCCAAATTTCGAGTTTTAGGAAGTTTTAGACAATAGTTATAACATGAAAAAGGTTTTAATTCCATCCTATAAACTTTATCAATTCTCAATTTATCCAGAAACAAAACACAGGAATCGAATTTCGCTATGAACAAGAAGGTTGACTTTTTATTCAAATTATTTGACTCGTAAATTTGAAATGAATAATAGAAATTAGAGGCTGCTATTGTACAGATAGTTTAAACAAACGATTCCTAGCAAAACTGCTTTTTTACATTTTTGAAATACGATTCGAAATCAAGTTTTAAAAAAAAAACTCATGAACAGAGCAGACTTGTTGCTGCGTCTCCTTTTTTTTAATTTAATTGACAATTTGAAGTTGTTTTAAATTCTAATTGATAATGGCGATTAAGAAGCTGAATGAGTTACCTAATATTGCTGAGAATTTCGATTGGTTTGTAGCCCCCAATTGGCCGACACACAATATTCGGTCAGGAGTATTAAAAGAAAAAAAAAACTTTGTTAAGTTCAACAAATTATACAATTGATATGGACGTAATCAATCTTTAAAGATATAAACAAAATCACTTACTGTATTTGATTGATATAGGAAACTGATTTTGGCTTTTATCAAAACGTACGAATGATTTTTAGAACAATAATTATATTAAATTTCTATTAATATTAATAATAGGATTAATAATAATATTATTAATATTATCCTTATCAAATAAAAAAATAAATGATATTAATAATATTATTACTAATAATAATGAATTATATCATTTTCTATTAACTATAGTAATATTTATTATACAAACATTAATATCCAATATTAATTTTTAATAACAATATTGAAACTAACAACAATATTAATAATAATATAAACAATGATAATAATATAATAAAATTAATAATTGTATTAATAATAATAATAAATAGTAGTGATCCTAAAAATCATAAAATTGATAATTTTAATAAGTTTGCTAATAATAATAATCATACTAAATGATAACAATAATATTATTGATAATACTACTTATATTAATATTAATGATAATAATAATATTAATTATTATAATAATATGACAATTTATATATATATCTAATTTCATATGTATATATATGTACTTTACATAATAATATTAATGATAACAATATTAATATTAATATTAATGTTAATAATAGTATTACTAAAAGTAATGATAATAATATTAATATAGAAATTATACTTTAACTTGTAATTACTTATAATATATTAATATACAATTAATTTATGTAATATTTAATAATTACATAATATATTATATGATAACCTTCATTGAATATTTAATGTTTATACATTTTATTTATTACAATATAATCTTGTATAAGAATAATATATAGATTTATATATATATATATATACATATATATATATATATACATATATATATATATATATATATATATATATATATATACATATATATATATATATATATATACATATATATATATATACATATATATATATATATATATATATATATATATATATATATACAATTATGTTTGACTCATTTGTTTACAATATACTAAAAATAACAAGCTTTACTTGTTTAAATTTATCTTTCATAATAATTAGATTACTTAACAGTTCATTAATATAATTAATGTAATTATTTACATCTATAATTATTTATATTTACACTTCTGGTTACAATTAAAGGTTCGTGAATCGTCAAGAGCAGTCGGGAGTAATATATAAAAGTAGTTCAAACATTTTGAGATTCAATATTACAGACTTTGCTTATCGTATCGAAATCATATAAAGATTAAAGTTTAAATTTGATCGGAAATTTCCGGGTTATCACAGTACCTACCCGTTAAAGAAATTTCGTCCTGAAATTTGAGTGCGGTCATCATGGGTAACAATAAAAATGTTTTCATGAAAAATATGAGTTGATAAATTGATTTTTATCATCATTGGGTAATATGGATAAAAATAATTCGATTATTCGAAGAGTACGAATGAAGCTATCACCAAAGAGTGAAATAGGAAAGTAAAGATTTATCTTAACTTTTGACAGAGTCAGGGTTGAATTTAGAAAATAAAGTTTGTCTTAACTTTTGACGTCGTCTTGATTGAATTCCGGAATTCAAGGGATTTAAAGAAAATCTTCGTTATCTAAGAGATTTGATTCTTCGGCGAATAAGGAGATTAAGATCTCTATAATTAAATACGGTGATCTGCCTCGATTATTCTGTCTGATATTTTCATTATAAATTAAACTCCTCCGTTCCATTATCCTCACCATTCCTATACTTTCTTTCTTAGTTCATACATTCAAAAAAAATTGTGAAAATGCTTAATCCCGTTTTAATCCTTGATATTTTCCTAATTATCATTTCTGTCATCCTTCCTTTCAATCTTCCTCCAAAAGAATCTGTTTACTTTTACTATTACCTTGGGGTGATACTATTCTTAATTATACCGTGTCTTTATATTGCTATTCCTATTAATATCCACAGTATGTAATCTCCGTGTTGTTATTGGGCTTTATATTTTCTCTTATATTTTAGAGCTCTTTACCTTTTTATTCTCCTCTCGATCTCTAGTAAAGCGAGTAATGGTTCAGAATTCGTAAGAATGGAGTTTCGAATGAACTTAGTGTTCTAAACAAGAAGGAACGTAATAGCACAATTTGATTTGTCAAATTACCAGAATATTCGAGAAAGATAGAACTGTCAGGAAGATATGTTCTCGATATGTTTGGAGATTAGGTAGAATATAAGAGTCGTATAACATGGCACATGATGACGTTATGATCTATGAATCATCACTTTCCATTTAGAAACTCAGCATGACTTACTGTAATATAATCACGTTGATCAAGTGTCATTATATTATACTAACTCATGCTTCAGTTCCCAACATTACTTCAATAACATTCACATTTTAAGCTCGAAAGTTTACAGAATATAGAAACTAACAGTTTCTATATGATGTAATACTGATAGCACGAAGAGATTAATGATTTCAGATAAGTATAGTTATAAAAATATCTCCAGAAATATGGAGGATATTTATAATGACAGATACGATAATATCTCGGAATATCTAAGATCAGAGGATGATAGAAACTATTGTGTGCAAGGGTTTAGAGTAAAGAGCAAGATATTCACTAAAGACTTTAGCAGACATTGTATCATTTGAATTCTTTAAAGTCAAACTTATTCTTTGTGATTTGTCCATGGTTTTCTTCATAGTTTCGCATAATCTGCTTTTCGGTACTAAATTTTCTATTGAATGTTTCCAATATAATGATATACAGGAAGCACGAAGAGGTATATAATTTCGGACGAGAATATTTATGAAAATATCCTCAGAAATATCGAAGATATTGATGATGATATTTTAGAATTTCTAAGTTCGATGGTTGATGGAGAAAGATTTTTCCGCAAGATTTTAACATGACTTCGGAGCAAGATATTCTCTAAAGATTTCAAAGGATCCAGAATTATCTGGATTCTTTGAATGTAGGGTATGGTCCTTGTATTTTTCCTTGATCTCCTTCATGGTTAACTCTATCCGTTTTTCAGTACCAAATTTTCTATCGAGCGTTCCCAACACTCTCTTCTTTATCATCAAACTTTTGACCGTTTTAACCATCTACAATTTTTCTGTTTCCTCTGCATTTAATGCTACGATATCTGAATCATCGGTTATTAATCCGAGGTGGTTTCAGGAGAATTGTGTTTTTAGATGATTAAACGATGATGGTAATATGGTGGAATATGAAAGATTCCCTGGTAACAATAAAAGATCACGCGTATATATCAACGTTATAATAAGGTTGTTTCGTACGAAAAGTCGAAGTTGTCTTGCTGGAGCTGTGACAAAATTGGCTATTTTGAAGAAGAACTGCAAAGTTATTTTGGGTAATAATAACACTAAAGAAATTAGCACAGTTATGTGTTAAACGTTTACTCAGTTTCCGAGAGTTTTTCAAGTGCATTACTATATGCATCAATCTTTTCTTCCGTAGATGAAGTGCAGTTGGTTCATCCTATCAATTGAGGCATTTTCAAGAATCATGAAAGGTTTGAACGCAGATTGTAATCGTCAAGATACAAATGAGGTTTAAGGTGAAATCAAGTGGCAAACTTGAAGAAATGTTTAGTTTCATATGTTATAATCAATATTTTAATTCATTTTAATTGTCCAATGTTATTAGTCCTCAGTCGATAGTCCACAGTTGACAGTCCAATAATTTATATATAGTTTAATATATAATATTCGAATTAATTAATACATATCGTGACCCGTGTACATGTCTATGACTCGATCACAACTCAAAGTATATATATTATTTGAGAATCAACCTCAACCCTGTATAGAGAACTCGATCATTACTGCATATAGAGTATCTATGGTGATTCCAAATAATATATATAGATGCGTCGATATGATATGTCAAAACCTTGTATACGTGTCCCGATATTTAAAGTGCGTAAAATAAATAACAGAAATTAAATGACGATAAATTAAATGCGTAAAGTAAATAACAGAAATTAAATGACGATAAATAAAATTGCGAGAATGTAAATTGCGATAAAATAAATGCGATAAATAAATTGCGATAATTAAATTACGATAAATAAATTGCGATAAATAAATTGCGATAAATAAAAGGTAATACGGAATTAACAGTTAGCTAGGAACAGTTAGCGTGGATTCTTAACAAAATTTCTCATAGTTAATTTGTCTGTTTCTAACAAATTTTATTTTGTCATATGTTTTCTTCATTATGCCACTTGTTGGATTCTGATAGGTCAAAATCCAAATATGAAATTGAATGAAATTGGTTATTCTGCGGTGAACGGATACGTATATCGGTGGTTGTAAGTAGGATAGTAACTGACTGTTGAATCTGCTTCAACGAATGTACAGTGTAACTTATTAAGGTGAAATTTATATTTTCCCCGGGTATTACCTACCCGTTAAAATATTTTCACCATTAACAGTTTGTACGAAAGAATTTTTAATTAAAATCTTTATGAAAATATATATATACATATATATATTTCCTTCAGATATAATCATGGATTTAATAAGTTAATATAATATTAATCTCATTTGCTTTATGGTTAGAACTAGAGTACATAATCTCTAAAACATTAGAGGTTACATAACCATCATGTCGAACGAAAATAAATGATGTAAAACGATATGTAGAACGATGATTATACTCGAGGTACAGAATGAGATGTTGAGGCATGGATTGTTGATGGTGCTGGTGCTGTTACTGATGGTACTGTTGGTGCCGGTGATGTTGCTGAAGCTGGTAAATTTTGCACCATATTCTCTAAAAATCATTACTCAGGCGCGAAGCTCGTTGACTTCTTCGATTACTCCGGGATGATTGTCGGTAAGAACGAGCGAATGAATAAGGTTTAGAATCTGAGATATTATGTAATCATGACGAGATATTCGAGAAATGAGGTGAAAATGATTTTTCAGACTGGTTCACCGGTAAGTGCTTCAGGTTCATTTTCAAGAGGTGAAGTCGATTGGTGGAAGAATCGCCTTCTTCGTGTCTTCATTGATTAAGTTAACTACGAACCCATCAGATGATTTGGGGGTGGATGATTGGTTGATTTATTCTGGTGACGCTGCTTCCGGAGCTTAGGTGAATATTCATGTCGGAATAGCTGTCGGAATAGCTGTCGGAATAGCTATCGAAATAGCTATCGGAATCTAAGGGACTCGAACTGGTTGAGGGATTCATCTCGTACGATCAGATGAAGGATTTCCGATAAGAAATAGATTATAGGATGTAGATTAGTACCCTGCAATACATAGTTTACATATGCATATATAATACTAAAATCCCATAAGTTACGGAGGAATCTACGGAAGCTGTCAGGCAAAGGTAACAATAACAGATACGCTAAGATATGAATTTATCTATACACTGTCTATGCAATAGAGGCAGTAAGACGTGTCTAAACTAAGAGTGATAAGCAAGTGATTCTCTAAGAATGATAAGCAGGTAATTTTCTAAAGATGATAAGCAGACGATTTCCGACAAAATTGATAAGCAAAACTTTTGACATGCAGACACGGTCGAAGTTCAGACTTACTAATGCCTCCTAATGACTATCAATTTGACACACTAATGCAAGACCTGGTTCACTAAGACCACCGCTCTGATACCAACTGAAGCGACCCGTCCTAATCCATCCAGACGAAGTCCATATCGATTATAAATGATTCTCAACAGTTGATTACATGGCGAGGTACTTGACCTCTATATGATACATTTGAAAGGAGCTGTTCATATACATTATAAACGATTCACAATAGTTGATTACATCGCGAGGTATTTGACCTCTATATGATACATTTTACAAACATTGCATTCGTTTTTAAAAGACAAACTTTCTTTACAACGAAAGTTGACGGCATGCACACCATTTCATAATACATCCAACTATAATTGACATAATAATAATCTTGATGAACTCAATGACTCGAATGCAACGTCTTTCAAAATATGCCATGAATGACTCCAAGTAATATCCTTAAAATGAGCTAATGCACAGCGGAAGATTTCTTAAATACCTGAGAATAAACATGCTTTAAAGTGTCAACCAAAAGGTTGGTGAGTTCATAGATTTATCATAACAATCATTTCAATATATTAATAGACCACAATATTTCCGTTTATAAATATATGTACACTCGCAAGTGTATAAAAGTATTCTATAAGTTGTAGGCACCCGGTAACAAGCCTTAGCGTTCATGTTTTACCCTCTGAAGTACACCAGATCAGGTGTGTTTAAAATAACCTCGAAGTACTAAAGCATCCCATAGTCAGGATGAGGTTTGTCAGGCCCAATAGATCTATCTTTAGGATTCGCGCCTACCGTACATAGACAAGTAGTTTAATGTTACCAAGCTAAGGGTATATTTCTGGTTTAAACCCACGTAGAATTAGTTTTAGTACTTGTGCCTATTTCGTAAAACATTTATAAAAACAGCGCATGTATTCTCAGTCCCAAAAATATATATAAAAGGGAGCAAATGAAACTCACCATACTGTATTTCGTAGTAAAAATACATATAACGTCATTTAACAAGTGCAAGGTTGGCCTCGGATTCATGAACCTATATTAATTATATATATTTATATGTTGGTCAATATTTGTCTAACAATTTTTGGTCAAGTCATAGTGTACCACAATCCTAATGCTCGAGACTAATATGCAAAAGTCAACAAAAGTCAACTTGACCCAAAATGACTTCTAAAATTTATACGTGTTTATTATATAACTTAACTATAGTCGTTTTATATATTTAAATATATTTATTAGATTTTATAATAATAAAAGTCATTTATTAATAAAAATTTATATTAATGTTTATAGATGATAAAATATACTTTTATATATCTTAAGTAGTAAAATTTATAAAGTTCACTTAATAACGTAAAACTATAGTGGTAAGTATTATTAATGTAATTATATTACGCGTGGTAAAAAATATCTTTGTATCCCCTATTTATTTGATAAAATAATATTGATCATAATAATAATAAGTAAAAGTTGTATTATTTTGTAATAATAATTATTATTATTCTATAAAAAAAAATAATATTTATATTTACTAAAAATGGTATTATGATAAAATGATAATACTAACATAATAGTAATAATGATATTTTATAATAACAATAATATTTCTATTAAAATAATAACGACGATAGTAATAATAATCATTTTAACAATAATACTAAAATTCAGTTGACTATAACTTCTAATCCGTTCATCGAAACCATTCGATATCTAAATGAAAAGTTCTTAATTTTTCGCTAGCTTTCCAATGACATGCATATCATATACCCTATCTCAGTAGCATATGTATCTAATTCAGGATTCAACAAACCTATCTAAGGATAATATCGAATGTACAAGTATGCATAATCCTATATACTCGAGCACTAGTCAGAAATACACTATTGATATATAAAAGTTAAGTTATGAGTGCTCACGTATCAATATTGAGATTCAATATTGCAGGAAAGTACGTAGACGCAACGGAGATGATATACACTAGATTGACCTTACGAGCATACCCATGAACCATACCCATCACCTCCATAGCTATAACCCATAATTTCCTTAGCTTCGACTCATTCAAAAAACTATTTTGAAATCACTAGGACATCACTCCGTCGTAATATTTTATGTATACTAATAATATCTTGAAATAATACAGAGCAAATATATATATATATATATATATATATATATATATATATATATATATATATATATATATATATATATATATATATATATATATCGAATGAGAGAGTTTAGAGAAATATATTTTTAAGTTTCTATGAAATAATGAAACCTACTGAATTCTATTTATAACAGATTTTTGAATTATTAAAGTGAATTATTAAAGTATGAATTATTAAAGTGAATTATTAAAGTATGAATTATTAAAGTGAATTATTAAAGTATGAATTATTAAAGTATGAATTATTAAAGTGAATTATTAAAGTTAAAGTAAAGTAAAAGTAAAATAAAGGTAAAGTTAAAGTATAGTAAAAGTATAAAAACTATGTATGTATAATACGCGTATAAATATATATAATATTAATTTAAATCGTTATATATATTTAATAAAATAAAATATAAATATCGTTATATTTATTATACAGGTTAAGTAATGAGTTGTCAAAAGTGATTCTAGATATTTATAAAAGTTATATACGTTTTAATAATAAAATTCTTTTTAAACTGAAAACGTTTTTGTACGTTTGAAAATAGATTAATAGAATATTATGGAAACCAATTCTCCACTAGCTTTTGTCTAACTTTCGTAAATGACACTTTTTATTTTTATTTATAAATAGCTTTACAAATTATTCCGAATATCGTTAAGAGGAATAGATTTTCTCAAATCATAGTGGACCTCTCAACAGAGACTTGTAATCATAGTTCAATGTTTCTGATAATTCAATCATTTAATATATTTTTTTTAATTTCGTCGATAATCATATTGAAACAAATACGTTCATATAAAGCATTATACATTTAAATACTTTGTTGACATTTTCAATTTATAACATATACACCTATACATACATATTCATATATGTTCATTTAATGATTCGTGAATCATTGGAATTTGGTCGAGGTTTAAATGAATGTATAAACATAGTTTAAAATCCTTGAGATTTAACTTAACAAACATTGCTTATCGTGTCAGAATAATATAAAGATAAAGTTTAAATTTAGTCGGAAATTTTCGGGTCGTCACAGTACCTACCCGTTAAAGAAATTTCGTCCCCGAAATTTGATAGAGGTCGTTATGGCTAACAATGAGAATGTTATTATGATGTAACGATTATGAAGTTTTATCATGTCTAAGAAGTATGGATAAAATAATTCGATTTCTCAAAGCGTATGAGGGAAGTTATCGTAAATGAAGGAAATAAGATTATAATGATTCGTCATATCTTTTGACGTCATCACAATTGATCTCCGAATTTAAAGAAAATCTTTGTAATCTATGTTGGATTTGATGCTTCGGTGATTAAGGAGATTATGATTCTCTTCGAATTAATACGATAATCCATCTTGATTTCTCTGTCGGGTATTTCACTATAAATCCACCTCCTTCATTTCCTTACAACTCACATCTTCTATTCTTTCTCCCTCAACTCATATTTTAAAGTATTTGTCAATATGCTTCATCCAGTACTGATTCTCGATATACTCCTCACTTTCATATCTGTCATTCTTCTTTTTCATCTGCCTCCGAAAGAATCTATTTACTTCTACTATACTCTCGGTTTTATAGTGTTTTTAGTTCTTCCGTGTCTTTATATTGCTATATGCATCGATATATACGGTTTATAATTTTTTGGGTGGTTGTTGAGTTTTATATCTTCCCTTATATTTCAAAGCCCCTGCTTTTGTCTTCTATAATCATTGACATCCATAGTTAATGCTCCCTTCTATTTGCTGCGATTTATACTCCAATTTCTATTTTTTGAGTTTTGTCCTTTCGTTTCTTCTTCTTGCGATTAAGCAACGTTTGTAATGGTCCAGTATTCGCAGATATGAATTTCAGAATGAACATAGTTAATGTTCTAAGAAGGAAATGGTAATGGCACGATCGTGATTTGTTAATTTACCAGAATACCCTGAAAAGACCGAATCATCAAGAAAATATATTCTTGATATTTTTAGAGATTAAATAGAATACAAGAGTCGTGTAACATGGAACATGATGACGGCATAGTCTGTGAATCGTCATGTCCCATTAGAAACTCAGCATGACTTACTGTAATATAATCACGTTGATCAAGTGTCATTATATTATACTAACTCATGCTTCAGTTCCCAACACTACTTCAAAACATTCATAATTTAAACTCGAAAGTTTATAGAATATAGAAACTAATAGTTTCTTATATGATGTAACACTGATAGCGCAAAGAGATAAATGACTTCAGATAAGATTAGTTGTGAAAATATCTTCAGAAATATCGCGGATATTTATAATGAAAGATATGATAATATCTTAGAATTTCTAATATTGATGGATGATGATGAAGATTTGTCTGTAAAGGTTTAGAATAAAGAGTAAGGTATTTGTTAATGACTTTAGCAGGCACTGAATCATTTGGATTCTTTGAAGGCAGATTTAGTCTTTGTGATTTGTCCACAGCATCCTTCATAGTCTGTTCAATCCATTTTCCAGTTCCAAACCTTCTCTGTTTCTCAGCTTTACCACCTTACTATTCTTTGTCATCAAACTTTTTACTGTTAAGATCGTTTACAGTTTTTGATGCTTCGTCAGCATTTCAAGAACTAGTTTGCAGTTCAAAATATTTTTCAGAACTTCACATTCAAAGTATGTAAGTCCAGGAGATAGACGTTTTACGTACACATATAACTGTTGGTGTAGACATGCTGCGAGATTTCAAAATACTGGTTACTGTTTTTCGATGATTCGTATGACAATTCTCGTTACAAGATGCGAATGAGTAAATGATGTGATTTCAATAAATATAATGATTTTTCGAAAAGTCAAAGATAATTGAAGTTGTTGGTAAGTTTATTGCTAAGGTGGCGAGATATGAAAGGTCCCCAGTAACGATGACGAAAGGGCAACGTATCTATCGAGGTTATAATAAGACTAGTCCGACTGAAAAGTCGAAGTTGACTTGCTGGAGCTGTGACAAAACTGTCTACTTTGAAAAGGAATTGAAAAGTCATTTTAGCTAATAAATGCCAAAGGGTCTGACACGGATACGCGTCGAACTATGACTTTGGCTTCGAGAGCTTTTTAGGTACATAAATGTGGGTAATATGTGGTTGGATCATCATCTCGATTGTTCATTGTTTGAAGTGTCTTCGAAAACTTCGGAGAGTTTGAACACAGTTTGTAATCGTTAATATACATATGATGTTCTAACACAGTTTTGAAGTCAAAGTATAGCTTTGAAAGATGTAGAAATCTAAGAGTGATGTCTTCTGTTAAATCATGACTTGGATTTTGATTTGTCAAAATCAGAATGCGTAATCAAATTTGGGTGAGAATGGTTGTTTTGATTACTATACAAGAATGTATATTGTTGTGAGATTTTGGGAGTATAGTTGATAATTTGCTTAATCAGATTCGAAAAATGTAACATATTAATTGTGAAATTATATATCTCTCGGGTATTACCTACCCGTTAAAAAAAATTTCACAATTAATATTTTGTACAACAGAATTTTATTACAGTCTTTATGAAAATATATATGTGCATATTTTCTTCAAATGTAACATAGATTTAATGAGTTAATATTAAATTAAACTCATTTGATTTACGGTTGAAACTAGAACTGAATAATCCCTAAAGACTTTAGAAATTATATAACTTTTACGGAGTATTTATTCAATAAAATTGAAATTATGAATTAATACTTCATTATTTGTTGGTGTTTGTAACCCTTGCACCATATTCTCTAAAGCCACTACTCGAGCGCGAAGCGCGTTGACTTCTTCTATTACACCGGGGTGATTGTCGGTTCGGATGAGCGGATAAATAAAATCTAGAATTTGATGTAGTATATAATCGTGACGAGATACTCTGAAAATGAGAGAGAAAATGGTGTTTCGGACCGGTTCGCCGGTAAGTGCTTCAGGTTCATCGCCAAGAGGGCAATGTGGTGGATGGAAGGGATCACCTTCTTCTTGTCTCCAATTATTGAGGAGGCTATGAACCTATCCCAAATTCATCCAGAATAGATTATGGCTAATTGGTTGATCCATTCCGATCACACTGCTTTCGGAGCTTGAGTGGGATTCCATATCGGAATTCGAGGGACTTGAACTAATGACGAATTCCATTTTGTTCGATTGAATAAAGGATTTTTTGATATGAAATGATTTTTCGGCTATCGGGTGGTATTCTAATTACATAGAATATATATATATATATATATATATATATATATATATATATATATATATATATATATATATATATATATATATATATATATATATATATATATATATATATAGCGCAAAAGATTTTGTAGATTACGGAGGAATTTACGGGATATGTCAGGCAAAGTTTACAGTAACAGATACGCTAAGATATGGATTAGCAGATATGCTAAGATATGAATTTTTCCTATACACTATTCATGCAATCAATGCAGTAAGACGTGTCTAGACTAAGAATGATAAGCAGGCAATTTCTGACAAAAATGATAAGCAAAACTTTTGACATGCAGACACGGTCGAAGTCCAGGCTCACTAATGCATCCTAACGACTATCAGTTAGACACACTAATGCAGACCTGGTTCTCTAAGACCACCGTTCTGATACCAACTGAAAGGACCCGTTCATATACATTATAAACGATTCACAATAGTTGATTACATCGTGAGGTATTTGACCTCTATATGATACATTTTACAAACATTGCATTCGTTTTTAAAAGACAAACTTTCTTTACAACGAAAGTTGACGGCATGCACACCATTTCATAATACATCCAACTATAATTGACATAATAATAATCTTGATGAACTCAATGACTCGAATTCAACGTCTTTCAAAATATGCCATGAATGACTCCAAGTAATATCCTTAAAATGAGCTAATGCACAGCGAAAGATTTTTTTAATACCTGAGAATAAACATGCTTTAAAGTGTCAACCAAAAGGTTGGTGAGTTCATAGGTTTATCATAACAATCATTTCAATATATTAATAGACCACAAGATTTCCGTTTATAAATATATGTACACTCGCAAGTGTATAAAAGTATTCTATAAGTTGTAGGCACCCGGTAACAAGCCTTAACGTTCATGTTTTACCCTCTGAAGCACAGCAGATCAGGTGTGTTTAAAATAACCTCGAAGTACTAAAGCATCCCATAGTCAGGATGGGGTTTGTCAGGCCCAATAGATCTATCTTTAGGATTCGCGCCTACCGTACATAGACAAGTAGTTTAATGTTACCAAGCTAAGGGTATATTTCTGGTTTAAACCCACGTAGAATTAGTTTTAGTACTTGTGCCTATTTCGTAAAACATTTATAAAAACAGCGCATGTATTCTCAGTCCCAAAAATATATATAAAAGGGAGCAAATGAAACTCACCATACTGTATTTCGTAGTAAAAATACATATAACGTCATTTAACAAGTGCAAGGTTGGCCTCGGATTCATGAACCTATATTAATTATATATATTTATATGTTGGTCAATATTTGTTTAACAATTTTTGGTCAAGTCATAGTGTACCACAATCCTAATGCTCGAGACTAATATGCAAAAGTCAACAAAAGTCAACTTGACCCAAAATGACTTCTAAAATTTATACTTGTTTATTATATAACTTAACTATAGTCATATTATATATTTAAATATATTTATTAGATTTTATAATAATAAAAGTCATTTATTAATAAAAATTTATATTAACGTTTATATATGATAAAATATACTTTTATATATCTTAAGTAGTAAAATTTATAAAGTTCACTTAATATCGTAAAACTATAGTGGTAAGTATTATTAATGTAATTATATTACGCGTGGTGAAAAATATCTTTGTATCCCCTATTTATTTGATAAAATAATATTGATCATAATAATAATAAGTAAAAGTTGTATTATTTTGTAATAATAATTATTATTATTCTATAAAAAAAATAACAATATTTATATTTACTAAAAATGATATTATGATAAAATGATAATACTAACATAATAGTAATAATGATATTTTATAATAACAATGATATTTCTATTAAAATAATAACGACGATAGTAATAATAATCATTTTAACAATAATATTAAAATTCAGTTGACTATAACTTCTAATCCGTTCATCGAAACCATTCGATATCTAAATGAAAAGTTCTTAATTTTTCGCTAGCTTTCCAATGACATGCATATCATATACCCTATCTCAGTAGCATATGTATCTAATTCAGGATTCAACAAACCTATCTAAGGACAATATCGAATGTACAAGCATGCATAATCCTATATACTCGAGCACTAGTCAGGAATACACTATTGATATATAAAAGTTAAGTTATGAGTGCTCACGTATCAATATTGAGATTCAATATTGCAGGAAAGTATGTAGACGCAACGGAGATGATAAACACTAGATTGACCTCACGAGCATACCCATGAACCATGCCCATCACCTCCATAGCTATAACCCATAATTTCCTTAGCTTCGACTCATTCAAAAAACTATTTTGAAATCACTCGGACATCACTCCGTCGTAATATTTTATGTATACTAATAATATCTTGAAATAATACAGAGCAAATATATATATATATATATATATATATATATATATATATATATATATATATATATATATATATATATATATATATATATATATATATATGTAAATCGATTGAGAGAGTTTAGAGAAATATATTTTCAAGTTTCTGTGAAATAATGAAACCTATTGAATTCTATTTATAATATATTTTTGAATTATTAAAGTAAATTATTAAAGTGAATTATTAAAGTATGAATTATTAAAGTGAATTATTAAAGTATGAATTATTAAAGTGAATTATTAAAGTATGAATTATTAAAGTGAATTATTAAAGTATGAATTATTAAAGTGAATTATTAAAGTATGAATTATTAAAGTGAATTATTAGAGTTAAAGTAAAGTAAAAGTAAAGTAAAGGTAAAGTTAAAGTATAGTAAAAGTATAAAAACTATGTATGTATAATACGCGTATAAATATATATAATATTAATTTAAATCGTTATATATATTTAATGAAATAAAATATAAATATCGTTATATTTATTATACTGGTTAAGTAATGAGTTGTCAAAAGTGATTCTAGATATTTATAAAAGGTATATACGTTTTAATAATAAAGTTCTTTTTAAACTGAAAACGTTTTTGTACGTTTGAAAATAGATTAATAGAATATTATGGAAACCAATTCTCCACTAGCTTTTGTCTAACTTTCATAAATGACACTTTTTATTTTTATTTATAAATCGCTTTACAAATTATTTCGAATATCGTTAAGAGGAATAGATTTTCTCAAATCATAGTGGACCTCTCAACAGAGACTTGTAATCATAATTCATTGTTTCTGATAATTCAATCATTTAATATATTTTTTTTAATTTCGTCGATAATCATATTGAAACAAATACGTTCATATAAAGCATTATACGTTTAAATACTTTGTTGACATTTTCAATTTATAACATATACACCTATACATACATATTCATATATGTTCATTTAATGGTTCGTGAATCATTGGAATTTGGTCGAGGTTTAAATGAATGTATAAACATAGTTTAAAATCCTTGAGATTTAACTTAACAAACATTGCTTATCGTGTCAGAATAATATAAAGATAAAGTTTAAATTTAGTCGAAAATTTCCGGGTCGTCACAACATTTTGCAAACATTGCATTCGTTTTTTAAAAGACAATCTTTCATTACATCAAAAATTGACGGCATGTATACCATTTCATAATATATCTAACTATAATTGACTTAATAATAATCTTGATGAACTCAACGACTCGAATGCAACGCCTTTTGAAATATGTCATGAATGACTCCAAGTAATATCTCTAAGATGAGCAAATGCACAGCAGAAGATTTCTTTCATACCTGAGAATAAACATGCTTTAAAGTGTCAACCAAAAGGTTGGTGAGTTTACTAGTTTATCATAAACAATCATTTCATAATTTTAATAGACCACAAGATTTCATATTTCCATTTCTCATAAACATACGTCCGTGCATAGAGGCGAAAATATCATTCATATGGATTGAACACCTGGTAACCGACATTAACAAAATGCATATAAGAATATCCCCTATCATTTCGGGATCCTCCTTCGGACATGATATAATTCGAAGTACTAAAGCATCCGATACTTTGGATGGGGCTTGTTGGGCCCGATAGATCTATCTTTTGGATTCGCGTCAATTAGGGTGTTTGTTCCCTAATTCTTAGATTACCAGACTAAAAAAAAGGGGGCATATTCGATTTCGATAATTCAACCATAGAATGTAGTTTCGATCACTTGTGTCTATTTCGTAAAGCATTTATAAAGTAGCGCATGTGTTCTCAGCCCAAAAATGTATTGAGTAAAAAGGGAGCAAATGAACTCACGCATATAAATATTGTAAAACAGTTAATAAAGCATTTGCATGTATTCTCAGCCCAAAAACGTAAAGAGTAAAAAGGGCAAATGAAACTCACGCATATAAATATTATAAAACAGTTAATAAAGCATTTGCATGTATTCTCAGCCCAAAAATGTAAAGAGTAAAAGGGGCAAATGAAACTCACCTAATGTATTTTGTAGTAAAAATACATATGACTATATGGAACAACTGAACAATGCAGGGTTGGCCTCGAATTCACGAACCTATATCATTTGTATATTTATTAATATTCACAGTTGTAATATATATATATATATATATATATATATATATATATATATATATATATATATATATATATATATATATATATATATATATATATATATATATATATTAGTTGTATCATTTTTATATTAATAATATATACATATATATATAGGTTTTATATGTTTGTATATATATATAAAAATATTAAATTTTTGTTATATTTTATGTGTTAAATATATATATATTTATGTATGTATTTAATTTGTTTATCAAAATAGTAATTCTATTACACTAATTTAATATTAGTAAAAATAAATAATGATAATAACATTAATAATATACATATGTTAATAATAACCCTATTAGTGAATATAACAATGATATTAATAATAGTACTTGTAACATTATTAATTTTACTGTTTACGGTAGTTATGATATTAATGATTTAATAATAATAATAATAATAATAATAATAATAATAATAATAATAATAATAATAATAATAATAATAATAATAATAATAAAAGTTACAAAAGTGTTACTAGTACTAATATTAATGAGAAAATGATAACTTGTATTATATTCCATAATAATAATAATAATAACCCTAATCATAAATAATATTAATACATATATTAGTAACAATATCTATATTTCATAAATGATACAATTTAACAATAATCAACATATTAATATTACTTATAGCAATAATAATGATAATGATAATAATAATAATAATAATAATAATAATAATAATAATGATAATAATAATAACAATAATGATTTTGATATTATTAATAATCATGGTAATTATAATACTAACACTAATATTAATTATAATACTTATAAATATAAATGTGATAATAATTATAATCATAATACTAACAAAAATAATAATACTCATAATTGTAATAATAACATTTATGATAATAATAATAATAATAATAATAATAATAATAATAATAATAATAATAATAATAACAATAACAATAACAATAACAATAACAATAACAATAATAATAACAATAATAATAACAATAATAATAATAATAATAATAATAATAATAATAATAATAATAATAATAATAATAATAATAATGATTATTATTATTATTATTATTATTATTATTATTAAAAGAGATAGGCTACCTTATCAAAGGAGCCATATTAAAAGAATTGCACCAAGTGAGGATCGAACCCCTGACCCCTCGTAAACCCGAAACCCTTTCAACCAACTGAGCTACTCCTCTTTTCCTGAATAAACTCGTTTCCTATTATTTTTATCCCTTATTTATTTTGTTCTATAACCATCTTCATCTTCAAAATTTATATCGATCAGAGACATAACCAAACATAATACCACAGTTGACCAACGATTCAGGTTATGAATTACAGCGAATCAGACTAACACCATATTGGTTTTGATTAATAATAAAAAAAAATTAAAAGGAACCCACGAACAGTCGCTGTATGCTTCGAAAAAAATAATGAAGAACTTAAATCCAAATTTTGAGTTTTAGGAAGTTTTAGACAATAGTTATAACATGAAAAAGGTTTTAATTCCATCCTATAAACTTTATCAATTCTCAATTTATCCAGAAACAAAACACAGGAATCGAATTTAGCTATGAACAAGAAGGTTGACTTTTTATTCAAATTATTTGACTCGTAAATTTGAAACGAATAATAGAAATTAGAGGCTGCTATTGTACAGATAGTTTAAACAAATGATTCCTAGCAAAACTGCATTTTTACATTTTTGAAATACGATTCGAAATCAAGTTTTAAAAAAAAAACTCATGAACAGAGCAGACTTGTTGATGCGTCTCCTTTTTTTTAATTTAATTGACAATTTGAAGTTGTTTTAAATTCTAATTGATAATGGTGATTAAGAAGCTGAATGAGTTACCTAATATTGCTGAGATTTTCGATTGGTTTGTAGCCCCCAATTGGCCGACACACAATATTCGGTCAGGAGTATTAAAAGAAAAAAAAAACTTTGTTAAGTTCAACAAATTCTACAATTGATATGGATGTAATCAATCTTTAAAGATGTAAACAAAATCACTTACTGTATTTGATTGATATAGGAAACTGATTTTGGCTTTTATCAAAACGTACGAATGATTTTTAGAACAATAATTATATTAAATTTCTATTAATATTAATAATAGGATTAATAATAATATTATTAATATTATCCTTATCAAATAAAAAAATAAATGATATTAATAATATTATTACTAATAATAATGAATTATATCATTTTCTATTAACTATAGTAATATTTATTATACAAACATTAATATCCAATATTAATTTTTAATAACAATATTGAAACTAACAACAATATTAATAATAATATAAACAATGATAATAATATAATAAAACTAATAATTGTATTAATAATAATAATAAATAGTAGTGATCCTAAAAATCATAAAATTGATAATTTTAATAAGTTTGCTAATAATAATCATACTAAATGATAACAATAATATTATTGATAATACTACTTATATTAATATTAATGATAATAATAATATTAATTATTATAATAATATAACAATTTATATATATATCTAATTTCATATGTATATATATGTACTTTACATAATAAAATTAATGATAACAATATTAATATTAATATTAATGTTAATAATAGTATTACTAAAAGTAATGATAATAATATTAATATAGAAATTATACTTTAACTTGTAATTACTTATAATATATTAATATACAATTAATTTATGTAATATTTAATAATTACATAATATATTATATGATAACCTTCATTGAATATTTAATGTTTATACATTTTATTTATTACAATATAATCTTGTATAAGAATCATATATATATATATATATATATATATATATATATATATATATATATATATATACAATTATGTTTGACTCATTTGTTTACAAAATACTAAAAATAACAAGCTTTACTTGTTTAAAGTTATCTTTCATAATAATTAGATTACTTAACAATTCATTAATATAATTAATGTAATTATTTACATCTATAATTATTTATATTTACACTTCTGGTTACAATTAAAGGTTCGTGAATCGTCAAGAGCAGTCGGGAGTAATATATAAAAGTAGTTCAAACATTTTGAGATTCAATATTACAGACTTTGCTTATCGTATCGAAATCATATAAAGATTAAAGTTTAAATTTTGTCGGAAATTTCCGGGTCATCACACCTACAGAGTTCGTGGGATTGTGTATAGTACTATGTAATCGCAAAACATCAAAATGATTAACTGACGGTTTGTAGTAGCGATTTGAAGGAGTATGGATCACTGCTAGGGTTTGTGAAAATAATAAAACAGTGAATGAGACTGGCGGTTTGTTTCAATTATGATCGGGTTGTTTTGTGTCAATTAGTGGTGTTAATTAGGTTGGCGGCTAATTTAAAATTTTCGAGACCAAATGGTGGGATTTGGCCATTAAGCTGATCTGATGATGAAGAAGATTAGGTATTTTACCTATAGTAAAATATTTGGTATTTTTTAATACACCGTAATACGCTACTTGACCCGGCCCAGACAAAAATGATCCCGTATTTTAAAAAATATCTATTTAAAAAAAAGGCAATACAAAAAATCCCTCACCTTCTCAAGTACCTCATACTGAGTATCTTTTCACCTGCCACCATCTCTGTACTTGCAATAGCGATCAACTACAACCATCTCCCGCCATATCGAGCTCAGGTTAATGTGTTTTCTAAAACAAAATTTGTTGTTTATTAACTGTAAGCACAGGGTTTTCCGAATTGAAAACCTAAAAAATTTAGAACAAGGTTTATCATCACATTTGTTTATTGTAAATCATTAAAATCAAACAACAGATCTACACTTCACATGTATTTATGCTTTTTTATTTGTACCTGAATCGATTTTATCTCACAGTTATGTGCATATATAATATCCGTGTTTTTCTTTGGAATTACACTCATGCAGGTGTGAGTCTGTAAATTTATTGTGTTATACCTTTAAGTTCATACCAAATGTTCATTTATGATATTGCACATGTGTATATTATTTGCTAATTATCTGCAGATTCCCAACAGGTTACTTAGGGTTTGATTTATGTTACAGCAATATGTATTGTGAACTTTTAAGCTACAATACCAATATAGTTTGCTTAGGTTTGAAAATGACAGCATATACATTTTATCTAACCATTTTAAATCTAACAATTGATCTGTGATGTAATTGAGTATTTTGTTCTTTGTTTGCATATTAATGAATTGAATCACAAATACAGCTGGAAACAATGATGCCTCTACTAGTCAAACACGTGCACTCGCCCTTGACCAGCTGAATAGAGCTGAAAGGTACAACATATGGAGCACCGTTGATGTCACATACATCTTCTTCGACATACCAAGGGGAACTTTTTGGGTGAGTTAGATACATTTTTAGAGAAACAGTTAAACGTATTTGTGTATATAGCAATGACAAATAATTAGGAAATCATTAACAAATAATATGTCAATGTCATTTAGGAACTACCTGAGGACTTTAACCGCATCCGAGAACTCGAGGCTGGCTGCACCTATATATGCTTGGATATGGAAGGGACATTCCATTTGTGGGACATAAAACAGGCCACAGATGTAACCAAAAAAGCTTTTTGTTTCGAAAGGCTGGGAGTACTTTGTGGCTTTGAATGGGTACAAAGTGGGTGATAGGTATATGATTGGGTTCTCACGTCGGTACAAGAGTTTTTTCATGGTCATGGATGGAAGCCACCCACTTTAACAATCTCATTAGGGTCAATAGTCTTTTGATAGTGCAGCTTTAATAACTCTAATTTGTGGAGTAGTTATAGTCTATGTACGAATTGCACGTGTACATGTATTGATAACTTTTTTAGTTCCTCACCGGAGAACAATTTATGTGTGATGCCCCGTACAAAACCATCGTGTACGAATCATCAACAACAGGATCATTACAAGGTTAAGTACTATATGCTGTAATTAAAGAAGTTGCATTCATGATAAAAAAGGTGATGTCATAACCGACATCAAATGTTTTACATTTCAAAAGCATGCTTCACTAAGTAGAAGCAAATAATAAGTGTATGTGACCACAATGGTCGTTACAAGTCATAGTTCAAAAGTACTAATGTTTGAATGCAAAATAAAGTAGTTCATGCGATGACAACTCTAAGCAGCGGGTGTCTACAGCACGACTAGTACACAGCGGAAGCTAACCTTAAGCACCTGAGAAAAACATGCTTAAAAACGTCAACACAAAGGTTGGTGAGCTATAGTTTAAGTATAACAGTAAGTAAGGTAGGCCACGAGATTTCAGTGCTACAAAGAGCGTTTTAAAACAGTAAGATAAAGTATATGTTAACCGTGGGCACTTGGTAACTAACTTAACGTTTATACCCCCTGAAAGTACACTTGGCAAGTGCGTATGTCTACGAAGTATTAAACACTCATTAAATGCTAGCGCTACTAGCCCGAGTGGGGATGTCAAACCCTATGGATCCATATCTAAGATTCGCGTTCACGGTTCAAAAACCAATGATTAAACGTTACCGAGCTAAAGGGAATGTTTATGCCGTTGTATAACCCACACATATATAAGTTTAAGTACTCGTGCCTAGTATGTAAAACATAAAATCCGCATGTATTCTCAGTTCCCAAAATAAGTTAAAGTAAAAAGGGAATGCTATAACTCACAATGATAATGTAGTCGTAAAGTCGGTTCGGAAAAGGTGTGCAAGTAATCGGTCCGAAGGGTCCAACGAGTCCTCAACCTAAGTCAAATAGCACTAAGTCAGTAAATCGTCTTAATAGGTTTAAAAGTATGTAAATAAGGTCTTAAAGGTCATCATCATTCATCATTTAACAAAAGGTGTAAAGTAGGTTCGTTCATGAAAGTAGTTTAAAACAAAGGCTGACTTCGGTCAGTCACCACGGCCTCTACACTTACTGAAACAAGGTGATACCAGTGGCCATGGCTCCGTATATGAGTCCTTTAAGTGTGTTAAAATTTACAGAAGCAAACTCTTCTTCGTTTGACCGTGGCGATGGTCTAAGTGCGAGTAGGTCAGAAATTTCTGCACAACGTTAAAGGACATAGTGACGATCGAAGGGCCATAAATCCTAAACCGTAACTCGGATTAAGATGAGTCCTATATGAAAAGTTATCTACTCGAAAAGATATATTTGAAAATAATAATCACAACAGCCCAGGTCTACTGGTCTGTTACAGAAACAGCAGAACAGTAGGCAGAGAACAGTAAGCAGAAAAATAATGGGTTCCGGTGGGTTTGGTGTTTGATGTTCATCATGGTTCTCATCCTTGATGCCTATAGCTTCAAGTGTACAACTCATTTATGTGTTTACATCATATTTACCAAGTTTTGACCATCATAACCCTTGTGCAAGTCCAAGACATGTAGCACAACTTCACTTAAGAGTTGAAAGTGTTTTGATGAACCAAAGTTACATCAAAGTCTTAGATCTAACACATACATAAACTTTAAAGATATTAACAAGTTACAAACTTGAAAGTAAACTAACTAATCAAGATCTTAAGATGTAGAACATAGTTCTTGGTTAGATCTTGAAGATCCAAGACCTAAAAGTCTAGATCAAGCATAAGTATACAAAGTTATATTTAAAGAAAACTTATTTACATGTTCTTGAACTTTTAAAGTTACTTTTAGTTCAAGATTAATGAGATCAAAGTTAACTAGTAACATTTGACCAATCACAACCAACAAACAAGAAATTAAAGTGCATAAAATGAAGTGATAAACTAAGTAAACAAGTAAAAGGTTCATGGTTTGTTCATACTTTTAAAGATTTAACCAAGGTTTGATCTTTAAGTGAAGTAAACTTTAAGTTTACTTCAAGAACTACAAGTATGAGTTATAACACAAGAACTTTCTTTCTTTAAACAAGTATTGGAGATCATAAACTAAAAAGTTTATGTCTTGTGTGTTCTTGTTATGAACAAGATAATTATGTAGAATGAAACTAGGTAGTTTGATTCTTGAACTAATAAAGAACAATAGCAACAACAAACAAGTAATCAAACAAGCAAGTAACAAAAGATGATGATGATTATGGGGTGTTTGTATTCGGTTTTAATCAAGAAAAGAAGAAGAGAAAAACTCAAGTTACTTACAATATTTAGAAAGAAAAGTAGAAAAAGTTGAGAGAATTATGAGAGGTAAGTTTGAAGTGAAGTGTGAGAATGAGTTTGCAAGGAATGAAATAGTAAAAAAAATTAAAACTCCCCCACAATCCAAAGGAGGCCGACGGTTTGAAGGGTTCAAGGGGGGAGAGGATAAGTCCACTAGGTTTATACATGTAAAGCTTTACAAAGTTGGTTATAAGGTGGTATGTGCATGGGGATGGTGTGCAACTAGATTCCAAGTCTTTTAAACTAACTAGTTCCATTCAAACATGATACTTACACATGAAAGACTTGGGCTAAATAGTCCATTAAAGAAGTAGGGTGGGCTAATCAAGTCCATGTACAAAAATAAAGTCCAAGTTTGTAAGTAATTAACAAGTAATCCAATAAAAGTCCAATTAAAGCCCAAGTAACTAACTAATCACCATAGTTAATTAAAATGATTAATAAAATCAATCATGAATGTAAATAATACTTGAAAATATTATTCGTGTAAGTTTCGCGTGTCACAAAGACGTTTCGGGCAATTAAAGTCAAGTACGTTTAGTCATGGCAACATGTAAATGTAATAACATACATTTGTTTAATCACACGTATTAATAATAATAATTATTAATAAATTAACGTTGGAAAATCCAGGGTCGTTACATTATGTTTTAGATTTACTAATGTATGTAAGAATTATATATTATGATATGTAAATTATGTTCTTATTTAATAGTGGATGTTGATGTTTGGTAAATTACTACCGTAATCGCATACAATTATTGTTCAATGTGTAGGTTCTTTAATCTTGTTTAGTAATGGAACATTGTAGTGTACAATAAACTATTTTGTCTAATTCAAGTTTGATTATATTTGAAGTTGCGCGTCACAAGTAACAACCTTAAAAGCTGGTTCACTTGTCATGGTAAATTGTATGTATTTGGCTTTTTCAATGTAGTAAATGTAGAAGATTTTCTAATGAAATGTATGTTTTAAATGAGTCTATTGTTCCATCATTGGTAAATGCTTAAAATTGCACTGAGTTGCAGATTTGTAATCAAAAGTAATGCAAGAAGTAAATATTACTAAACTGCATGCATCATTGGAAAACATTACCGTATCCAAAAGTTTACAACAAACACACTTAAATACATGGTACAAGTACAACAAAAAATATGTAACCTAACAACATCCAGATTGTACAGCACTTATACACCAAAAGTAAGTACAATTATTTAAATCAACCAACTAAAGATAAAAGTTTTGTTGCTCCAGATTGTACGTGAGTTCATAATATTGACCAGGAATCAGGCCATTGATTGATCGGTACTCTAGAAAATCGTAAGTAACTGCCAGATTTGGTTTCTTTTTCCCTGTCTCCTGCTTCAAACGCCACTGGAATTCATCACCATCATGATTAAAGCAACTCACATAACACCCACTCCTCAGTCCTGGAAGTCCAATAAACTCCTTTGGAAGACGCTAACGAAAAAGAAATTACATATTTAGCCAACGGTTTAACCAAATTGTTATTCTATAATGATGAAGCATAAAACGTTGATATGTAAAAAGATAAGACAAGTAGTGTACCACCATTTATCAGTTGATGAATGTTAAATTTTAAAAAGATAAGAAGCGTACCAACAAGTTACCAGACGGTATTTTGATAATCACAACATGATCAGGATGTTGATGTTGTTGAGGCATTGGTTCATCTTCTGAGGTATCACTTTCGGTATCACTGTTTGAACTGTCATCAATGTAAATGATTTCAGGAATGGATTGGGAAGTTTATCCTCTTTCCCAGTTAGTAGAAACATCATCGTCCATCAGTTGAAAAGTCAATAAACAACCCTTTTCTACACCACGGTCGTCATAAATCACCAGCTCAAGATTTTCCGAATCAGTTGCATAAAAGGCCATACAATCACCAGACCCGACTTTAAGGTCTGTAAGCAACTCAGACCATCCTTCCCACAAAACAACATCGTCTTCAACTGAGATTACCACCACCCTTTTGTTGTACCATCTTTGAAAGTGAACAATCATTTGTTGTTTGGGTCCAGAGTTTCCAAAAGTAGTTGTTAACCATTCCTTTGGCAGTATCTACATCCAATCAAAAATAATGCTATTTTTGTTAAAGAAATATAAAACTAATTTGTTAAGATAATAATCATGTACACATACTAAATGTGTGTTACATATGCGAGAGCGAAAAATGACCATACCAATCCTGGTTCATTTGGATTGTTGACGAATTTCATGAATGAAGGGAAACGTCTGTATGGAGCATTTGCATACACTTTTTCCTGAATTCGAGTCAATACATTGAAAGATGTGAATGGATCAAAAAAATTCTTTTGAAACAGGTCAGGTGAGTAAATAGCCAACTCGTAGTTTCTTTTGTCGATTCCAGTCATTAGTAGGATATCACCTTCTCCAATATCAAGATCATTCATGATCTTCAACCAGCCATCGCCAAGTATCATACGGCTACGATCATTCATCAAAAATGTAACATCAGATTTATATCCTAGCAGGGTGTGGATGATAACAGAATGTCTTGGAACCATGGTATCATAATGGTCAACATACCATTCATGTGGCAAAGCCTGTAACAAAACATAATAACCTGATATGTCTTACAATGGTTTTGCTTTATAAAATATATAATTTTAAGGTTAAAACAGCAATGAAACAATACCAGTTCAAGCTTATCTGCTAATCGTATTATGTGGATGAACGATGGTGGACGATTGTAGGTAGCCATAAATGGCAACGTCAGAGATTATTTCTGCTTCTGTAAAATTAACATATATGTACATATCAGTTATGTAGGTAACAATAATAATTAAGGTCAAATTAACACAACTAGATTTAGGTATAATAGTCTGATATTTAGGGCACTTCGTCTTTAACACAAAATATATTAGACTCTTTCTGCAGCATCTATTAACCACTTTTAAACCCTAATGTGTCCATTTTTTAAATAATCTAAGACAAATTGTGTATGTATATAACCTAATTTTCAATTATTGTTTCCTAATCACACAACTCGATTCAAGTATAATAGTATGATTTTATGGTCATTACGTCTATAACAAGAATATTTGAGTAAAGAACAATTAGATAACTAAAAAAACCATCAATACCTGTATTTGAGACGATCCTTCAGCCGTGAGGACGAAATCGAGTTCGTTCGTCAAATAATCGTCGTTCTATGATGATGGAGTAGGGTGTTTCCTGTGGTTTGATGATGAAGTGGGATGGTTTAGGGTATACGAAGAAGTTGGATGGTTTTGTGATCGCGGTTTGTTCCCGGTATTAATATTGAAAAATGTGCATATATATGTTATATATATATATATATATATATATATATATATATATATATATATATATATATATATATATATATATATATATATATATATATAAACATATATATATATATGTGTGTGTGTGTGTGTGTTTTAGAATTATTTGTATTTTTATTGTATAGATTGGTATTATTAATTTAAAAGGTAATAACATAAAGTAAATTTTTCATGGTACAAAAAAATTAACAAAAAAAATTAACAAAAGACATAAAAAGACATGTTGCATAAGTCATTAAAAAATATACTCACGTGTGTACAAAAAAAAGGTAATCAATCATATGTTTTAACAATTGTTATGTGTCTACAACCTCGTCTCCTTCCTGATGGTCTTCTCTAAAGTAGATTGTATTATTTCCAACAACAACTTCATTCAAAGGTTGAACACCGACTAAAAATGGCAGTAACTCGTCAAATTGGTCGTACTCATCCTCATCAACAACGTTCTCGACACCAACAATCCGTCGTTTTCCATACTGAACCACATGCCATCTAGGATCCTTTGGGTCTTCGATAAAGAATACTTGAGTAACTAGTTTTGCTAGAATGAATGGTTCTTCTTTATATCCATTGGTGGAAAGATTAACAGTTGTAAAACCATCTTCATCAACTTGAACACCGCGATCATTATCAACCCACTTACACTTAAACAAGGGTATAGTGTACGAATCACCATAATCTAATTCCCATATTTCTTGAATGACACCATAATAAGATTTTTTAGCGATCCTTGATCTTTCTTCACGATTGACCATGGTGAATTCCGTCGACGAGGCTATCACTGTGACACCGCTATTTTGCATTTTACTCTTCTTATCTTGAGCTTTAGTGTAAAAGGTATACCCATTTATGTCATATCCTTGATATTGGAACACATGTTTAGGGGCGAATCCCAAAGCTTCGACCGTTTTATCAATATTTGGAAGTGTCCTCCTAACTTTGTCTTTCAACCATTCTGAAAAAGTTATTTTATGTTGATTTGCCAACCACTTTGCACTCTTTTTAGGGTTTTGTTGTCTCAAGAATGACATGTGTTCTTGTATGAACGGATCAATAGATGTAGTGTGTTGTAAGACATTAAAATGAGCCTCTTGATAATCGGCAACATTTGAATAGCCCGTCTTACACCCAAGTGTCCCTTGACCTGATAGTCTTCCTTCATGACGACTTTGTGGAATCCCGACACTTTTAAACCCATCCATATAGTTTGTGCAGAATTCGATCACCTCTTCGGATGCATATCCTTCAACGATACTGCCTTCTGGTCGATTAAGGTTCCTTACATAACCTTTCAAGATACCCATATATCTTTCAAATGGATACATATACCGTAAGAAAACTGGACCACATGCCTTTATTTCTCCTACAATAGGAGATACCAAATGAACCATGACATCAAAGAAAGAAGGTGGAAAGTACATCTCGAGTTCGCAAAGAGTAAGTATGATATCTCTTTGATATTCATCCAGCACATCAGGATCAATCACCTTTGAATGAATCATGTTGAATAATAAGCATAGTTTTGTTATTGTGTGTCGAATACGGTTGGGTATAATGAAATGTCCCGTTCTTATTGATTAAAAACGTTCCATATTAATTGATTTCGTTGCGAGGTTTTGACCTCTATATGAGACGTTTTTCAAAGACTGCATTCATTTTAAAACAAACCATAACCTTTATTTCATCAATAAAGGTTTAAAAAGCTTTACGTAGATTATCAAATAATGATAATCTAAAATATCCTGTTTACACACGACCATTACATAATGGTTTACAATACAAATATGTTACAACAAAATAAGTTTCTTGAATGCAGTTTTTACACAATATCATACAAGCATGGACTCCAAATCTCGTCTTTATTTAAGTATGTGACAGCGGAAGCTCTTAATAATCACCTGAGAATAAACATGCTTAAAACGTCAACAAAAATGTTGGTGAGTTATAGGTTTAACCTATATATATCAAATCGTAACAATAGACCACAAGATTTCATATTTCAATACACATCCCATACATAGAGATAAAAATCATTCATATGGTGAACACCTGGTAACCGACATTAACAAGATGCATATATAAGAATATCCCCATCATTCCGGGACACCCTTCGGATATGATATAAATTTCGAAGTACTAAAGCATCCGGTACTTTGGATGGGGCTTGTTGGGCCCAATAGATCTATCTTTAGGATTCGCGTCAATTAGGGTGTCTGTTCCCTAATTCTTAGATTACCAGACTTAATAAAAAGGGGCATATTCGATTTCGATAATTCAACCATAGAATGTAGTTTCACGTACTTGTGTCTATTTTGTAAATCATTTATAAAACCTGCATGTATTCTCATCCCAAAAATATTAGATTTTAAAAGTGGGACTATAACTCACTTTCACTGATTTTTACTTCGTCGGGAAGTAAGACTTGGCCACTGGTTGATTCACGAACCTATAACAATATATACATATATATCAAAGTATGTTCAAAATATATTTACAACACTTTTAATATATTTTGATGTTTTAAGTTTATTAAGTCAGCTGTCCTCGTTAGTAACCTACAACTAGTTGTCCACAGTTAGATGTACAGAAATAAATCGATAAATATTATCTTGAGTCAATCCACAACCCAGTGTATATGTATCTCAGTATTGATCACAACTCAAACTATATATATTTTGGAATCAACCTCAACCCTGTATAGCTAACTCCAACATTCACACATAGAGTGTCTATGGTTGTTCCGAAATATATATAGATGTGTCGGCATGATAGGTCGAAACATTGTATACGTGTCTATGGTATCTCAAGATTACATAATATACAATACAAGTTGATTAAGTTATGGTTGGAATAGATTTGTTACCAATTTTCACATAGCTAAAATGAGAAAAATTATCCAATCTTGTTTTACCCATAACTTCTTCATTTTAAATCCGTTTTGAGTGAATCAAATTGCTATGGTTTCATATTGAACTCTATTTTATGAATCTAAACAGAAAAAGTATAGGTTTATAGTCGGAAAAATAAGTTACAAGTCGTTTTTGTAAAGGTAGTCATTTCAGTCGAAAGAACGACGTCTAGATGACCATTTTAGAAAACATACTTCCACTTTGAGTTTAACCATAATTTTTGGATATAGTTTCATGTTCATAATAAAAATCATTTTCTCAGAATAACAACTTTTAAATCAAAGTTTATCATAGTTTTTAATTAACTAACCCAAAACAGCCCGCGGTGTTACTACGACGGCGTAAATCCGGTTTTACGGTGTTTTTCGTGTTTTCAGGTTTTAAATCATTAAGTTAGCATATCATACAGATATAGAACATGTGTTTAGTTGATTTTAAAAGTCAAGTTAGAAGGATTAACTTTTGTTTGCGAACAAGTTTAGAATTAACTAAACTATGTTCTAGTGATTACAAGTTTAAACCTTCGAATAAGATAGCTTTATATGTATGAATCGAATGATGTTATGAATATCATTACTACCTTAAGTTCCTTGGATAAACCTACTGGAAAAGAGAAAAATGGATCTAGCTTCAATGGATCCTTGGATGGCTCGAAGTTCTTGAAGCAAAATCATGACACGAAAACAAGTTCAAGTAAGATCATCACTTGAAATAAGATTGTTATAGTTATAGAAATTGAACCAAAGTTTGAATATGATTATTACCTTGTATTATAATTATAACCTACTGTAAGAAACAAAGATTTCTTGAGGTTGGATGATCACCTTACAAGATTGGAAGTGAGCTAGCAAACTTGAAAGTATTCTTGATTTTATGAAACTAGAACTTTTGGAATTTATGAAGAACACTTAGAACTTGAAGATAGAACTTGAGAGAGATCAATTAGATGAAGAAAATTGAAGAATGAAAGTGTTTGTAGGTGTTTTTGGTCATTGGTGTATGGATTAGATATAAAGGATATGTAATTTTGTTTTCATGTAAATAAGTCATGAATGATTACTCATATTTTTGTAATTTTATGAGATATTTCATGCTAGTTGCCAAATGATGGTTCCCACATGTGTTAGGTGACTCACATGGGCTGCTAAGAGCTGATCATTGGAGTGTATATACCAATAGTACATACATCTAAAAGCTGTGTATTGTACGAGTACGAATACGGGTGCATACGAGTAGAATTGTTGATGAAACTGAACGAGGATGTAATTGTAAGCATTTTGTTAAGTAGAAGTATTTTGATAAGTGTATTGAAGTCTTTCAAAAGTGTATAAATACATATTAAAACACTACATGTATATACATTTTAACTGAGTCGTTAAGTCATCGTTAGTCGTTACATGTAAGTGTTGTTTTGAAACCTTTAGGTTAACGATCTTGTTAAATGTTGTTAACCCAATGTTTATAATATCAAATGAGATTTTAAATTATTATATTATCATGATATTATCATGTATGAATATCTCTTAATATGATATATATACATTAAATGTCTTTACAACGATAATCGTTACATATATGTCTTGTTTAAAAATCATTAAGTTAGTAGTCTTGTTTTTACATATGTAGTTCATTGTTAATATACTTAATGATATGTTTACTTATCATAGTATCATGTTAACTATATATCTATCCATATATATGTCATCATATAGTTTTTACAAGGTTTAACGTTCGTGAATCACCGGTCAACTTGGGTGGTCAATTGTCTATATGAAACATATTTCAATTAATCAAGTCTTAACAAGTTTGATTGCTTAACATGTTGGAAACATTTAATCATGTAAATATCAATCTCAATTAATATATATAAACATGGAAAAGTTCGGGTCACTACAGTACCTACCCGTTAAATAAATTTCGTCCCGAAATTTTTAAGCTGTTGAAGGTGTTGACGAATCTTCTGGAAATAGATGCGGGTATTTCTTCTTCATCTGATCTTCACGCTCCCAGGTGAACTCGGGTCCTCTACGAGCATTCCATCGAACCTTAACAATTGGTATCTTGTTTTGCTTAAGTCTTTTAACCTCACGATCCATTATTTCGACGGGTTCTTCAATGAATTGAAGTTTTTCGTTGATTTGGATTTCATCTAACGGAATAGTGAGATCTTCTTTAGCAAAACATTTCTTCAAATTCGAGACGTGGAAAGTGTTATGTACAGCCGCGAGTTGTTGAGGTAACTCAAGTCGGTAAGCTACTGGTCCGACACGATCAATAATCTTGAATGGTCCAATATACCTTGGATTTAATTTCCCTCGTTTACCAAATCGAACAACGCCTTTCCAAGGTGCAACTTTAAGCATGACCATCTCTCCAATTTCAAATTCTATATCTTTTCTTTTAATGTCAGCGTAGCTCTTTTGTCGACTTTGGGCGGTTTTCAACCGTTGTTGAATTTGGATGATCTTCTCGGTAGTTTCTTGTATAATCTCTGGACCCGTAATCGGAGACCTGCACTTTCTACCATAAAGTGCTTCAAACGGCGCCATCTCAATGCTTGAATGGTAGCTGTTGTTGTAGGAAAATTCTGCTAATGGTAGATGTCGATCCCAACTGTTTCCGAAATCAATAACACATGCTCGTAGCATGTCTTCAAGCGTTTGTATCGTCCTTTCGCTCTGCCCATCAGTTTGTGGATGATAGGAAGTACTCATGTCCAGACGAGTTCCTAATGCTTGCTGTAATGTCTGCCAGAATCTTGAAATAAATCTGCCATCCCTATCAGAGATAATAGAGATTGGTATTCCATGTCTGGAGACGACTTCCTTTAAATAGAGTCGTGCTAACTTCTCCATCTTGTCATCTTCTCTTATTGGTAGGAAATGTGCTGATTTGGTGAGACGATCAACTATTACCCAAATAGTATCAAAACCACTTGCAGTCCTTGGCAATTTAGTGATGAAATCCATGGTAATGTTTTCCCATTTCCATTCCGGGATTTCGGGTTGTTGAAGTAGACCTGATGGTTTCTGATGCTCAGCTTTGACCTTAGAACACGTCAAACATTCTCCTACGTATTTAGCAACATCGGCTTTCATACCCGGCCACCAAAAATGTTTCTTGAGATCCTTGTACATCTTCCCCGTTCCAGGATGTATTGAGTATCTGGTTTTATGAGCTTCTCTAAGTACCATTTCTCTCATATCTCCAAATTTTGGTACCCAAATCCTTTCAGCCCTATACCGGGTTCCGTCTTCCCGAATATTAAGATGCTTCTCCGATCCTTTGGGTATTTCATCCTTTAAATTTCCCTCTTTTAAAACTCCTTGTTGCGCCTCCTTTATTTGAGTAGTAAGGTTATTATGAATCATTATATTCATAGATTTTACTCGAATGGGTTCTCTGTCCTTCCTGCTCAAGGCATCGGCTACCACATTTGCCTTCCCCGGGTGGTAACGAATCTCAAAGTCATAATCATTCAATAATTCAATCCACCTACGCTGCCTCATATTCAGTTGTTTCTGATTAAATATGTGTTGAAGACTTTTGTGGTCGGTATATATAATACTTTTGACCCCATATAAGTAGTGCCTCCAAGTCTTTAATGCAAAAACAACCGCGCCTAATTCCAAATCATGCGTCGTATAATTTTGTTCGTGAATCTTCAATTGTCTTGACGCATAAGCAATCACCTTCGTTCGTTGCATTAATACACAACCGAGACCTTGCTTTGATGCGTCACAATAAATCACAAAATCATCATTCCCTTCAGGCAATGACAATATAGGTGCCGTAGTTAGCTTTTTCTTCAATAACTGAAACGCTTTCTCTTGTTCATCATTCCATTCAAATTTCTTCCCTTTATGCGTTAATGCAGTCAAGGGTTTTGCTATTCTGGAAAAGTCTTGGATGAACCTTCTGTAGTAACCAGCTAGTCCTAAAAACTGGCGTATGTGTTTCGGAGTTTTCGGGGTTTCCCACTTTTCAACAGTTTCTATCTTTGCCGGATCCACCTTAATACCTTCTTTGTTCACTATGTGACCGAGGAATTGAACTTCTTCCAACCAAAATGCACACTTTGAAAACTTAGCGTACAATTCTTCCTTCCTCAATACTTCTAACACCTTTCTCAAATGTTCACCATGTTCTTGGTCATTCTTTGAGTAAATAAGTATGTCATCAATGAAAACAATGACAAACTTGTCAAGGTATAGTCCACACACTCAGTTCATAAGGTCCATGAACACAGCTGGTGCATTAGTTAAACCAAACGGCATGACCATAAACTCATAATGACCGTAACGTGTTCTGAAAGCAGTCTTTGGAATATCATCTTCTTTCACCCGCATTTGATGATACCCGGAACGTAAGTCAATCTTTGAATAAACAGACGAGCCTTGTAGTTGATCAAATAAGTCGTCGATTCTCGGTAGTGGGTAGCGGTTCTTGATGGTAAGTTTGTTCAACTCTCGGTAGTCGATACACAACCTGAATGTACCATCTTTCTTCTTGACAAACAAAACAGGAGCTCCCCACGGTGATGTGCTTGGTCGAATGAAACCATGCTCTAAAAGTTCTTGTAATTGGCTTTGCAGTTCTTTCATCTCGCTGGGTGCGAGTCTGTAAGGAGCACGAGCTATTGGTGCAGCTCCTGGTACAAGATCTATTTGAAATTCAACGGATCGATGTGGGGGTAATCCCGGTAATTCTTTCGGAAATACATCGGGAAATTCTTTTGCGACGGGAACATCATTGATGCTCTTTTCTTCAGTTTGTACTTTCTCGACGTGTGCTAGAACAGCATAGCAACCTTTTCTTATTAGTTTTTGTGCCTTCAAATTACTAATAAGATGTAGCTTCGTGTTGCCCTTTTCTCCGTACACCATTAAGGGTTTTCCTTTTTCTCGTATAATGCGAATTGCATTTTTGTAACAAACGATCTCTGCTTTCACTTCTTTCAACCAGTCCATACCGATTATCACATCAAAACTCCCTAACTCTACTGGTATCAAATCAATCTTAAATGTTTCGCTAACCAGTTTAATTTCTCGATTCCGACATATATTATCTGCTAAAATTAATTTACCATTTGCTAATTCGAGTAAAAATTTACTATCCAAAGGCGTCAATGGACAACTTAATTTAGTACAAAAATCTCTACTCATATAGCTTCTATCCGCACCCGAATCAAATAAAACGTAAGCAGATTTATTGTCAATAAGAAACGTACCCGTAACAAGCTCCGGGTCTTCCTGTGCCTCTGCCGCATTAATATTGAAAACTCTTCCGCGGCCTTGTCCATTCGTGTTCTCCTGGTTCGGGCAATTTCTAATAATGTGGCCCGGTTTTCCACATTTATAACAAACTACATTGGCGTAACTTGCTCCGACACTACTTGCTCCGCCATTACTCGTTCCGACACCATTTGTTCCTTTCGTTCTATTAACCCCTGGTCCGTAAACCTCACACTTCGCAGCGCTATGACCATTTCTTTTACACTTGTTGCAAAATTTGGTGCAGAACCCCGAGTGATACTTTTCACACCTTTGGCATAGCTGCTTCTGATTGTTGTTGTTGTTGCGGTTATTATTGTTGTTGGGATGATTGTTGTAGTTGCTGTTGTTGTTGTTGTTGTTGTTGTTGTTGGGTCGTTTGTTGTAGTTGTGATTGATGTTGCGATTATTGGGATAATTGTTGCGATTATTGTTGTAATTGCTGTTGTTATTGTATTGGTGATTCTTATCACCGTTTTCCTCCCACTTTATTTTGACTTGCTTCACATTGGCCTCTTCAGCAGTCTGTTCTTTAATTCTTTCTTCGATCTGGTTCACTAGTTTGTGAGCCATTCTACATGCCTGTTGTATGGAGGCGGGCTCGTGTGAACTTATATCTTCTTGGATTCTTTCCGGTAATCCTTTCACAAACGCGTCGATCTTCTCTTCCTCATCTTCGAATGCTCCCGGACACAATAGGCATAATTCTGTGAATCGTCTTTCATACGTGGTAATATCAAATCCTTGGGTTCGTAACCCTCTAAGTTCTGTCTTGAGCTTATTGACCTCAATTCTGGGACGGTACTTCTCGTTCATTAAGTGCTTGAATGCTGACCACGGTAGTGCGTAAGCATCATCTTGTCCCACTTGCTCTAGATAGGTATTCCACCATGTTAACGCAGAACCTGTGAAGGTATGCGTAGCGTACTTCACTTTGTCCTCTTCAGTACACTTACTTATGGCAAACACCGATTCGACCTTCTCGGTCCACCGTTTCAATCCGATCGGTCCTTCGGTTCCATCAAATTCCAAAGGTTTGCAGGCAGTAAATTCTTTGTAGGTGCATCCTACACGATTTCCTGTACTGCTAGATCCAAGGTTATTGTTGGTATGTAGCGCAGCCTGTACTGCGGCTATGTTTGAAGCTAGAAAAGTACGGAATTCCTCTTCATTCATATTCACGGTGTGTCGAGTAGTCGGTGCCATTTCCTTCAAAATAGTCAAATGGAACAAGTTAATCATACAGAATATTAAGAGTAGTTAATAGTATTTCGTAGCATAATATGAACTCATTTATAAAAGCTTTTTCTTCATATTAGCATTTTATAAGTTTAAATTCGGGTAGTACCTACCCGTTAAGTTCATACTTAGTAGCTAATATACAATTCAACTACTACAATTCTATATGAAAAACAGATTATAATAATATTTCGCGTTTAAACTTTTATACAATATTTTACAAACTTACAATACCGCTTATTTTACATAAAGCATGAAATATAGCACACAATAACTTTGATACAAGATAGTTGTGAATATAATTCTAGCTAGTACACAAGTCGTTCAACAAAGGCAATAAAGACACGTAATTCATACGTCCAGAAACAAGTCATGCATTCTGGTTTTACTAGGACTACTTCCCATCCTTGGTCTTGTGGAACATAACCGTTATGGCCGTTGATAAGACAGCGTGTTGTAACGTCATCAAAGGGACGAGGGTTACGTAATGTCCAACAGTCCCGTAACAATCTAAAAACCTCATTTCTTACCCCAATTACCGACTCCGTCACTTGTGGGAACGTTTTGTTTAATAGTTGTAGCCCAATGTTCTTGTTCTCACTTTGGTGAGAAGCGAACATTACTAATCCATAAGCATAACATGCTTCTTTATGTTGCATGTTAGCCGCTTTTTCTAAATCACGAAGTCCAATATTCGGATATATTGAGTCAAAATAATTTCTTAACCCATTGCGTAAAATAGCATTTGGGTTCCCCGCAATATATGCGTCAAAGTAAACACATCGTAACTTATGGATTTCCCAATGTGATATCCCCCATCTTTCAAACGAAAGCCTTTTATAAACCAAGGCATTCTTGGAACGTTCTTCGAATGTCTTACAAACTGATCTCGCCTTAAATAGTTGTGCCGAAGAATTCTGACCGACTCTAGACAAGATTTCATCAATCATGTCTCCGGGTAGGTCTCTTAAAATATTGGGTTGTCTATCCATTTTGTGTTTTTATACTGTAAAATAGACAAGAGTTAGATTCATAAAAAAAATACTTATTAATACAAACAATTTTTACATATATCATAAAGCATAAGCAAACTGTATTACATATATTACACCACACGAATACAACTATCTTATTCCAACTCGCTTGTTTCTTCTTCTTCGGTTTTGGTTCGTTTTACCAAGTTTCTAGGGATATATGATGTTCCCCTAATACGAGCCGTAATTTTCCACATTGGTTTAGAAAAACCTGGTGGTTTAGAGGTTCCCGGGTCATTGTTACAACTTAAGGACTTTGGGGGTTGACGATACATATAAAGTTCATCGGGGTTGGAATTAGATTTCTCTATTTTTATGCCCTTTCCCTTATTATTTTCTTTTGCCTTTTTAAATTCAGTTGGGGTAATTTCTATAACATCATCGGAATTCTCGTCGGAATCCGATTCATCGGAGAATTGGTAATCCTCCCAATATTTTGCTTCCTTGGCGGAAACACCATTGACCATAATTAACCTTGGTCGGTTGGTTGAGGATTTTCTTTTACTTAACCGTTTTATTATTTCCCCACCGGTTCTATTTCTTCATCCGGTTCCGATTCTTCTTCTGGTTCCGATTCTTCTTCCGGTTCCGACTCTTCTTCCGGTTCCTCTTCGGGAACTTGTGAATCAGTCCACGAATCATTCCAATTTACATTTGACTCTTCATTATTATTAGGTGAGTCAATGGGACTGGTTCTAGAGGTAGACATCTATCACATAATATCAAACGCGTTAAGAGATTAATATATCACATAATATTCACATGTTAAAAATATATAGTTTCCAACAAAATTTGTTAAGCAATCATTTTTCAAGTAAGCACGGTCGAAGTCCAGACTCACTAATGCATCCTAATAAACTCGATAAGACACACTAATGCAAAATTCTGGTTCTCTAAGACCAACGCTCTGATACCAACTGAAATGTCCCGTTCTTATTGATTAAAAACGTTCCATATTAATTGATTTCGTTGCGAGGTTTTGACCTCTATATGAGACATTTTTCAAAGACTGCATTCATTTTAAAACAAACCATAACCTTTATTTCATCAATAAAGGTTTAAAAAGCTTTACGTAGATTATCAAATAATGATAATCTAAAATATCCTGTTTACACACGACCATTACATAATGGTTTACAATACAAATATGTTACAACAAAATAAGTTTCTTGAATGCAGTTTTTACACAATATCATACAAGCATGGACTCCAAATCTCGTCCTTATTTAAGTATGTGACAGCGGAAGCTCTTAATAATCACCTGAGAATAAACATGCTTAAAACGTCAACAAAAATGTTGGTGAGTTATAGGTTTAACCTATATATATCAAATCGTAACAATAGACCACAAGATTTCATATTTCAATACACATCCCATACATAGAGATAAAAATCATTCATATGGTGAACACCTGGTAACCGACATTAACAAGATGCATATATAAGAATATCCCCATCATTCCGGGACACCCTTCGGATATGATATAAATTTTGAAGTACTAAAGCATCCGGTACTTTGGATGGGGCTTGTTGGGCCCAATAGATCTATCTTTAGGATTCGCGTCAATTAGGGTGTCTGTTCCCTAATTCTTAGATTACCAGACTTAATAAAAAGGGGCATATTCGATTTCGATAATTCAACCATAGAATGTAGTTTCACGTACTTGTGTCTATTTTGTAAATCATTTATAAAACCTGCATGTATTCTCATCCCAAAAATATTAGATTTTAAAAGTGGGACTATAACTCACTTTCACTGATTTTTACTTCGTCGGGAAGTAAGACTTGGCCACTGGTTGATTCACGAACCTATAACAATATATACATATATATCAAAGTATGTTCAAAATATATTTACAACACTTTTAATATATTTTGATGTTTTAAGTTTATTAAGTCAGCTGTCCTCGTTAGTAACCTACAACTAGTTGTCCACAGTTAGATGTACAGAAATAAATCGATAAATATTATCTTGAATCAATCCACGACCCAGTGCATACGTATCTCAGTATTGATCACAACTCAAACTATATATATTTTGGAATCAACCTCAACCCTGTATAGCTAACTCCAACATTCACATATAGAGTGTCTATGGTTGTTCCGAAATATATATAGATGTGTCGACATGATAGGTCGAAACATTGTATACGTGTCTATGGTATCTCAAGATTATATAATATACAATACAAGTTGATTAAGTTATGGTTGGAATAGATTTGTTACCAATTTTCACGTAGCTAAAATGAGAAAAATTATCCAATCTTGTTTTACCCATAACTTCTTCATTTTAAATCCGTTTTGAGTGAATCAAATTGCTATGGTTTCATATTGAAATCTATTTTATGAATCTAAACAGAAAAAGTATAGGTTTATAGTCGGAAAAATAAGTTACAAGTCGTTTTTGTAAAGGTAGTCATTTCAGTCGAAAGAACGACGTCTAGATGACCATTTTAGAAAACATACTTCCACTTTGAGTTTAACCATAATTTTTGGATATAGTTTCATGTTCATAATAAAAATCATTTTCTCAGAATAACAACTTTTAAATCAAAGTTTATCATAGTTTTTAATTAACTAACCCAAAACAGCCCGCGGTGTTACTACGACGGCGTAAATCCGGTTTTACGGTGTTTTTCGTGTTTTCAGGTTTTAAATCATTAAGTTAGCATATCATACAGATATAGAACATGTGTTTAGTTGATTTTAAAAGTCAAGTTAGAAGGATTAACTTTTGTTTGCGAACAAGTTTAGAATTAACTAAACTATGTTCTTGTGATTACAAGTTTAAACCTTCGAATAAGATAGCTTTATATGTATGAATTGAATGATGTTATGAATATCATTACTACCTTAAGTTCCTTGGATAAACCTACTGGAAAAGAGAAAAATGGATCTAGCTTCAATGGATCCTTGGATGGCTCGAAGTTCTTGAAGCAAAATCATGACACGAAAACAAGTTCAAGTAAGATCATCACTTGAAATAAGATTGTTATAGTTATAGAAATTGAACCAAAGTTTGAATATGATTATTACCTTGTATTAGAATGATAACCTACTGTAAGAAACAAAGATTTCTTGAGGTTGGATGATCACCTTACAAGATTGGAAGTGAGCTAGCAAACTTGAAAGTATTCTTGATTTTATGAAACTAGAACTTTTGGAATTTATGAAGAACACTTAGAACTTGAAGATAGAACTTGAGAGAGATCAATTAGATGAAGAAAATTGAATAATGAAAGTGTTTGTAGGTGTTTTTGGTCGTTGGTGTATGGATTAGATATAAAGGATATGTAATTTTGTTTTCATGTAAATAAGTCATGAATGATTACTCATATTTTTGTAATTTTATGAGATATTTCATGCTAGTTGCCAAATGATGGTTCCCACATGTGTTAGGTGACTCACATGGGCTGCTAAGAGCTGATCATTGGAGTGTATATACCAATAGTACATACATCTAAAAGCTGTGTATTGTACGAGTACGAATACGGGTGCATACGAGTAGAATTGTTGATGAAACTGAACGAGGATGTAATTGTAAGCATTTTGTTAAGTAGAAGTATTTTGATAAGTGTATTGAAGTCTTTCAAAAGTGTATAAATACATATTAAAACACTACATGTATATACATTTTAACTGAGTCGTTAAGTCATCGTTAGTCGTTACATGTAAGTGTTGTTTTGAAACCTTTAGGTTAACGATCTTGTTAAATGTTGTTAACCCAATGTTTATAATATCAAATGAGATTTTAAATTATTATATTATCATGATATTATCATGTATGAATATCTCTTAATATGATATATATACATTAAATGTCTTTACAACGATAATCGTTACATATATGTCTTGTTTAAAAATCATTAAGTTAGTAGTCTTGTTTTTACATATGTAGTTCATTGTTAATATACTTAATGATATGTTTACTTATCATAGTATCATGTTAACTATATATCTATCCATATATATGTCATCATATAGTTTTTACAAGGTTTAACGTTCGTGAATCACCGGTCAACTTGGGTGGTCAATTGTCTATATGAAACATATTTCAATTAATCAAGTCTTAACAAGTTTGATTGCTTAACATGTTGGAAACATTTAATCATGTAAATATCAATCTCAATTAATATATATAAACATGGAAAAGTTCGGGTCACTACATATAATTCCACGAATTGCGATAGGAATCATCTGGGTCATTAGTACATGACAATCATGTGACTTCATACCAAGCAACTTCAAATCTTTCATCGAAACCAACTTCCTAATGTTAGCAGAGTATCCTGATGGAACCTTAATACCATGTAAGCATTGACAAAATTTAGTTTTCTCGACCTTCGACATAGTATAACAGGCCGGAGGAAGAAACTTGGTGGACCTTCCATCAATATCTTTAGGTTGTAGCTCTGGTCTGATATTCATTAATTCCATGTCCCTTCTTACTTTAATTCCATCTTTTGTTTTTCCAGGAATGTTCAACAGTAACCCTATCAAACTTTCACACACATTTTTCTCAATATGCATAACATCAATACAATGTCGGACTCGTAAATGCTTCCAGTAGGGTAATTTCCAAAAAATAGACTTTTTCTTCCAAATACCTTTTGGAGGACCAAAACCTTTCTTTCCCAACATAACATTTATATTAGCAACTTTGGAGAGTGTAGTTTCTCCATCCAATGGTGGTGGTAGTTTTCTATCCTCTATAGTACCATCAAATATATCCGCCTTTTTACGATACGGGTGATTCTCAGCAAGCTCTCTCCGATGCCCCATAAATGCCGGTTTCTTACAATTTGTGAGCCATATCGAGTGAGTATTTTCCTCACAAATAGGACATGCCTTTTTCCCCTTCGTACTATATCCAGACAAATTACCATAAGTAGGAAAATCATTAATGGTGCAAAAAAGCATTGCCCGTAGTTGGAAGTATTCTTTATTGTATGCAAAATAAACGTGTATGCCGGTACTCCATAATTCCATCATTTCATCAACTAATGGTTGCAAATAAACATCAATGTCGTTTCCAGGTTGCTTTGGGCCTTGAATCAAAAGAGACATCATTATGTATTTTCTTTTCATACATAGCCAAGGCGGTAGGTTATAAATGCATAGAAGAACATGCCACGTGCTGTGAAGGCTACTCAAATATCCGAACGGATTAATTCCATCTGAACTAAGTCCGAACCTTATATTACGTATCTCATCCCCAAATTCTTCAAAATCTTTATCAAAATTTTTCCATTGATGTGAATCGGCCACATGTCGCATTTTACCATCATTTTTACGATCTTCAGCATGCCAACGTAATAATTTTACATCTTTCTCATTCGCAAATAATCTCTTTAATCTTGGTATGATAGGCAAGTACCACAATAATTTTGCAGGAGGTCCATTTTCCGACACATCACTATCAACATTATCAGTCAGTTTTCCACATTTATACCTAGATGTACTACATACCTTACATTGATGAAGGTCTTTGTCTTCATTCCTGTATAACATACAATCATTTGGACAAGCATGTATTCTCTGTATTTCCAATCCCAAACATTAATTTCTTTGCTTGGTATGTTGAAACCGGCAACTCATTACCTTCTGGTAGCATTTTGTTCAACAACTCTAACATGCTAGTGAAACTTGTGTCGCTCCAACCATTGTTTGATTTTAAATTAACCAGTTGTATCACGGCGGAAAGTTTTGTAAAATTCATACAACCTGTATATAAAGGTTTTTCAGCGTCAACAAATAGTTGTTGTAATCTGTCATGATACTTATCAGCAACATTATCTGTAATGACCCGGGAATTTCCGACCAAATTTAAACTTAATCTTTACATAATTCCAACACGATAAGCAAAGTCAGTAATGTTGAGTCTTGAAATTTTTGAAAATATGTTTATGTATACATTTGACTTTGACTATTTTCGACGATTTACGAACAGTTGTGTGCAAATAAATATGTATATATATGGTATAAATATAAATATAAGAATATATATATAATATTTTAAATTAGTAATGTATACTCTATGTAATTGAAATATAAAATGTAAAATGGTACTTAGATTAAATAAGCTATTGTTAATATAATATATATATATATATATATATATATATATATATATATATATATATATATATATATATATATATATATATATATATATATATATATAACTTGTTATATCTTAATTGCTATTCACATAATTATCAGATATTATTATTACCCTTATCGTTAACAGTCATTAATAGTGTTAATAATATTATTATTATTATTATTATCATTTTTATTATTATAATTATAATTATTTATTATTAATATTTGTATCATTAATATTATTATAACATATAATATATAGATATAAAAATTTAACCATGTAAATTTATATTACTAGTATTGTTATTAAATAATATCATTAAGAATCATTATTACTAAAAATTATTAAGATTATCATAATTATTTTTATTATTGATGTAACCTATTAGTAACATTATTTATACTACCCATTTATTAATTGTAATATCATCATTATATCTATAATTATTTAATAGTAAAATTTATATCAATTAACATAAATATATAAATAAAAACGAATCCTATGCCATACCTAATTCATTTATCTATTCTATATTTTTTTTTGGTTTTCTTCTCTGCTCGTGAGTTACCAGTGGACTTCCAACCACAACCAAACAAAATTTTTGTTAATTAATATTGCTAATTCCTTCAATCAAGTGATATATACCCAGCTAGCCACTCGTAAAAAGGGAAGACAGCAATATTTATTTATTTTTATCGGCACCTCTATGTGCTACACTTTTTTTGGCCAAAATTAAATATCGAATCAATTATCAAAATCTGGAAATACAGTTTTGTTAGGAATGGTACACTTAAACTTTCTTCAAAATATCATACTCCAATTCGTTATATCAAGCCCGAATTTCGGAGTCAAAGTTTAAACTTCAAAAAGTCAAAATATTGTTCTTCATGAAATTCGAATTCGTTTTAAAGTTTCTGGATTAATTAATGATTTAGGAAGTTTCTATGGACGAGTTATTACATATTTCATGTATTAAGTTTTGTCTAAAAATGTTCGGATTTCATAATCAAATGTTAAGTTCATCATAATTTTTTTTTATGAACCAGCTTCTGTCTGTTTTTAATATTATTATTATTTTTTTTTGGCGTCTGATGGTTTGAAATCCCAAATACAAGTCGTAAATATATGTTTCAATATCCAATCCTAAGTCAAAACATTTAATATCTGTTAATTTGGATTTTGGTTCGTGTCAAGTTAAGATTAGTGAGGAAGAAGATGAATTCGAGTTATGGGTTAAATAAAACTGAGAGGGAGATATATTCAGAAAATAGGCAACAGCCTAATGGTTTGAGTGAGGTTTTGGTGAGCGGGAGGTCTCGGGTTCGATTCCGGTTGGAGAATTCTTTTTATAAAAATTTCATAAAGAGGGTATATTCCTTAAACTTTAATATTATTATTATTAATATATTATTATTATTATTAGTATTATTATTATTATTATTATTATTATTATTATTATTATTATTATTATTATTATTATTATTATTATTATTATTATTATTATTATTATTATTATTGTTAATACTAATTATTATTATTATGATTGTTATTATTATTATATGTATTATTATTATTATTAACATTTATTATTATGATTATGATTATGATTATGATTACGATTATTATTATTATTAATATTAAGTATTAGTATCTTTATTATCATTATTATTATTGTAAGTAATATTATTAATAACATTAGTATTAACGTTATTAGCATTGTTGTTGTTAAAAATTATTATTGTAACAACTATATTAGTATTATCGTCGGTATTACTACTAGTATCATTATAAGTGTTATTATTATTATTATTATTATTATTATTATTATTATTATTATTATTATTATTATTATTATTAATATTAATAATATTAAGATTATCATTATTATAATTATCATTAGTGTTATAACTATAATTATTATTATTACAAATATAAGTATTAAGATAAAAATTATCATTTATTATTATTATAATGATTATAATTATTATTAGAGTTATTATGAAAATAATAAAAATTTCTAATTATTTTTATTAATATTAGTATTAGTATCATTTCTACTAGTATTATTAACATATTTGAAATTTTAATATCATTACTATCATTATTAGTAATATTAAGTATTACCAAAATTAATATTTTTACATGACAAATATCATTTAAGCATTATAATAATTACGAGTTTCACAAGCAAATAATATATATATATATATATATATATATATATATATATATATATATATATATATATATATATATATATATATATATATATATATATATATATATATAAACATATGTAATATACATAACCTAATTATACTAATATTTCTATATACAAAATGAATACATTTAATAATGAATATATATATATATATATATATATATATATATATATATATATATATATATATATATATATATATATATATATAAGTTATTAATATAAACATTATATCACTAATAATAATAAGTATATTTATTCGATTATTATATATATATTAATGAATATACAAATGATATAGGTTCGTGAATCCGAGGCCAACCCTGCATTGTTCTGTTGTTCAATATAGTCATATGTATTTTTACTACAAAATACATTAGGTGAGTTTCATTTGCTCCCTTTTTAAATACTTTTGCAATTTGCAATATATATTTTTGGGACTGAGAATACATGCGCTGCTTTTATAAATATTTTACGGAATAGACACAAGTAATCAAAACTACATTATATGGTTGGATTATTAACCGAATATCGCCCTTCAAGTCTGGTAACCTAAGAATTTAGGGAAATGGCCCCTGATTGACGCGAATCCTAAAGATAGATCTATGGACCTTGACAAGTCCCATTCGGGTACGAATGCTTTAGTACTTCGAGATTATTATTAAACAGATGAGAGGTTCTGTTTGGGGATATTCTATGCATTAAAGTTAACGTCGGTTGCTAGGTGTTCAATCCATATGAATGATTTTTTTTTTGTCTCTATGCATGGGGCGTATTTTTATGAGAACTGGAAATAGAAATCTTGTGGTCTATTAAAATGATGGAAATGATTATTTATGTTAAACTAATGAACTCACCAACCTTTTGGTTGACACTTTAAAGTATGTTTATTCTCAGGTATGAAAGAAATCTTCCGCTGTGCTTTTGTTCATCTTAAAGATATTACTTGGAGTCATTCATGACATATTTCAAAAGACGTTGCATTCGAGTCGTTGCGTTCATCAAGATTATTACTAAGTTAATTATAGTTAGATATATTATGAAATGGTATGCCTGCCGTCAACTTTTGATGTAATGAAAGTTTATCTTTTCAAAAATGAATGCAATGTTTATAAAATGTATCATATAGAGGTCAAGTACCTCGCGATGTAATCAACTGTTGTGAATCGTTTATAATCGACCTGGACTTCGTCCGGATGGATTAGGACGGGTCTCTACAGTTGGTATCAGAGCGGTGGTCTTAATGAACTAGGTCTGCATTAGTGTGTCTAACTGATAGTCGTTAGGATGCATTAGTGAGTCTGGACTTCGACCGTGTCTGCATGTCAAAAGTTTTGCTTATCATTTCGTTTCGAAAATCATCCGCTTATCATCCTTAGGAAATTACTTGCTTAGCATTCTTAATCTAGACATATCTTACTGCCTGGATTGCATGATTAATGTATAGACAAAAATTCATATCTTAGCGTATCTGTTACTGTAAACTTTGCCTTACATATTCCGTAGATTCCTCCGTAACTTATGGGATTTTAGTATTATATATGCATATGTAAATTATGTATTGCAGGGTACTAATCTACATCCTATAATCTATTTCTTATCAAAAATCCTTCATCTGATCGTACGAGATGAGTCCCTCAACCAGTTCGAGTCTCTTGGATTCCGATAACTATTCCGATAGTTATTCCGACAGCTATTCCGATAGCTATTCCGACAAGGATATTCACCTAAGCTCCGAAAGCAGTGTAAACGAAATGGGTCAACCAACTAGACATCTTAAATTCATTTGATGGGTTCGTAGTCTACTTAATCATTGGAGACAAGAAGAAGCGATCCCTTCCATCCGTTATATTGTCCGCCGGGCGAAGAACATGAAGCATTTACCAGCGAACCAATCCGAAATACCATTTTCACTCTCATTTCCCAAATATCTCGCCACGAGTATATTCTATTTAAAATTCTAAACCTTATTCATCCGCTCATTCCAACCGACAATCATCCCGGGATAATAGAAGAAGTCAACGAATTTCGCGCTCGAGTAATCAATTTGGAGAATATGGTGCAAAACTTACCAGCTTCAGCAACGTCACCAGCACCAACAGTATCACCAACATCAATACCAGTACCACCAACAACCCAAGTTTCAACATCACACGCCTCAATATCACCATCTGTACTTCGAGTATGATCTTCGTTCTACGTATCGTTCTACATCATTTATCTTCGTACGACATGACGATTATGTAATCTCTAATGTTCTAGAGATTATATATTCTTGTTTTAACGGTAAATCAAATGAGTTTAATATCATATTGACTCATTAAATCCATGATTACATCTGAAGAAAATATATATGTATATATATTTTCATAAAGATTGTAATTAAAAATTCTTTCGTACAAACTGTTAATGATGAAAATATTTTAACGGGTAGGTAATACCCGAGGAATATTTAGATTTCACATTAATAAGTTACACTGTACATTCTTCGAACCTGATTCAACGGTCAATTACCATCCTACTTACATCCACAGATATACGAATCTGATTCACCACAGAATAACCATTTTCATTCAATTTCATATTTGGATTTTGACCTATCAGAATCCAACAAGTGGCATAATGAAGAAATAATGGACACAATAAAAATTGATTAGAAACAGACTAATTAACAATATGAAATTTTGTTAAGAATCCACGCTAACAAGATCCTAGCTAACTGTTCCTAGCTAACTGTTTATTCCGTATTACATTTTATTTTATCGCAATTTATTTATCGCAATTTAATTATCGCAATTTATTTATCGCAGTTTATTTATCGCAATTTATATTCTCGCAATTTTATTTATTGTCATTTAATTTCTGTTATTTATTTTACGCACTTTAAATATCGGGACACGTATACAAGGTTTTGACATATCATATCGACGCATCTATATATATTATTTGGAATCACCATAGACACTCTATATGCAGTAATGATCAAGTTCTCTATACAGAGTTGAGGTTGATTCTAATAATAATATATATACTTTGAGTTGTGATCGAGTCTGAGACGAATACGGATCACGATACGTATTAATTAATTCGAATATTGTATATTAAACAATATATGAATTATTGGACTGTTAATTGTGGACTATCGACTGTGGACTAATAAAATTGGACAATTAAAAATGAATTAAAATATTGATTATAACATATAAAAGTAAACAATTCTTCAAGTTTGCCACTTGATTTCATCTTAAACTTCATTTGTATCTTGACGATTACAATTCGCGTTCAAACCTTTCATGATTCTTGAAAACACCTCAATCGAGAGGATGAACCAACCGCACTTCAACTATGGAAGAAAAGATTTGGTACATATAGTTATACACCTGAAAATACTCGGAACCTGAGTAAACATTTAACGCGCATCTGTGCTAGCTCCTTCGGCATTGCTATTACCGAAAATAACCATTCAATTCCTTTTCAAAGTAGCCAATTATGTCACAACTTCAGCAAACTAATTTCAACTTTTCATTTGAATAAACCTTATTATAACTTTGATATATAAGTTTACCGTTCGTCATCATTACCAGAGAACTGTTTATATTCCACCACATTAGAAATAAACTTGCCAGCAACTCCATTGATCTTTGATTTTTTGAAAAAACATTATAATCATTGAAACTCTATCAAATACTCATTCACATCTTATACCGAGAATTGCCATTCTAATTACCGAGAATTTGCAATCTGTATTTTGAAATCTCGCAGCATGTCTACATCAACAGTTATATGTATCCATATAACATTTATCTCTTAGAATTATGATCTTTTATTCTGAAATTCTGAAAAGCACCCAGCCTACGAATTAATACTCCAAATTTTGGGGAAGCTGAATGAAGCAGCAGAAACCGTAGACAACCGTAAACTACCTTAACCGTCGAAAGTTTAATGATAAATAATAGAGTATTGGAAACACTCAATAGAAAATTTAGTACCGAAAAGCGGATTATGGGAAACTATGAAGGAAGCCATGGACAAATCACAAAGAATAAGTTTGACTTCAAAGAATCCAAATGATTCAATGACTGCTGAAGTCTTTAGCGAATATCTTGCTCCTTACTCTAAACCCTTGCGGAAAATAGTTTCCATCATCCTCTGATCTTAGATATTCAAAGATATTATCATATCTTTCATTACAAATATCCTCCATATTTCTGAAGATATTTTCATAACTATTCGTATCTGAAATCATTAATCTCTTCGTGCTATCAGTGGTACATCATATAGAAACTGTTAGTTTCTATATTCTGTAAACTTTCGAATTTAAAATATGAATGTTTTTGAAGTAGTGTTAGTAACTGATGCATGAGTTAGTATAATATAATGACACTTGATCAACGTGATTATATTACAGTAAGTCATGCTGAGTTTCTAAATGGAATGTGATGATTCACAGATCATAACGTCATCATATGCCATATTACACGACTCTTACGTTCTATCTAATCTATAAACATATCAAGAACATATTTTCTTGATAGTCTTATCTTCTCCTTAAATTCTGGCAATTTGACAAGTCAGATTGTGCTATTACCATTTTCTTCTTAGAACATTAACAATGTTCATTCCGAAAATTTATATCTGCGAATTCTGGACCATTACAAGAGATGCCTAACCGCAAGAAGGAGAAACGAAGGGACAAAGCTCCGAAATAGAAATTGGAGTATAAATCGCAGCAAATCGGAGGGAGTATTAACTGTGGATGACAATGATTATAGGAAACAGAAATAGGAACATTGAAAAATAAGGGGAGATACAAAGCCCGATAACAACGTATAAATTACAAACCGTGGATATTAATAGGAATAGCAATATAAAGACACGGTATAATTAAGAATAGTATCACCTCAAGGTTACATTAAAAGTAAACAGATTTTTCTAGTGGAAGATTGAAGAGAAGGATGACAGAAATGATAATTAGGAAAATATTAGGGATTAGAACTGGACTAAGCATTTTCACAATCTTTTAAATGTATGAACTAAGAAAGAAAGTATAGGAATGGTGAAAATTATGGAACGGGAAGAGTTTAATTTATAATGGAAATATCAGACGGAGAAATCGAGGCAGATCACCGTATTTAATTATAGAGATCTTAATTTCCTTATTCGCTGAAGAATCAAATCTTTTAGATTTCGAAGATTTTCTTTAAATCCCTTGAATTCCGAAATTCAACCAAGACAACGTCAAAAGTTAAAACGAAACTTCATTCATTCATTTCACTCTTTTGTGATAACTTCATTCGTGCTCTTCGAATAATTGAATTATTTTATCTGTATTATTCAATAATGATAAAACTCTATTTATCAGCTCATATTCGTCAGGAAAACATATTTATTGTTAGTCATGACGACCTCACTCAAATTTTGGGACGAAATTTCTTTAACGGGTAGGTACTGTGATGACCCGGGAATTTCTGACCAAATTTAAACTTAATCTTTACATAATTCCGACACGATAAGCAAAGTCTATAATGTTGAGTCTCGAAATTTTTGAAAATATGTTTATGTATACATTTGACTTTGACTATTCCCGACGATTCACGAACAGTTGTGTGCAAATAAATATGTATACATATGGTATAAATATAAATATAAGAATATATATATAATATTTTAAATTAGTAATGTATACTCTATGTAATTGAAATATAAAATGTAAAATGGTACTTAGATTAAATAAGCTATTGTTAATATAAAATAGATATACATATATAACTTGTTATATCTTAATTGCTATTCACATAATTATCAGATATTATTATTACCCTTATCATTAACAGTCATTACTAGTGTTAATAATATTATTATTATTATCATTTTTATTATTATAATTGTAATTATTTATTATTAATATGTGTATCATTAATATTATTATAACATATAATATATAGATATAAAAATTTAACCATGTAAATTTATATTACTAGTATTGTTATTAAATAATATCATTAAGAATCATTATCACTAAAAATTATTAAGATTATCATAATTATTTTTATTATTGATGTAACCTATTAGTAACATTATTTATACTACCCATTTATTAATTGTAATATCATCATTATATCTATAATTATTTAATAGTAAAATTTATATCAATTAACATAAATATATAAATAAAAACGAATCCTATGCCATACCTAATTCATTTATCTATTCTATATTTTTTTTTGGTTTTCTTCTCTGCTCGTGAGTTACCAGTGGACTTCCAACCACAACCAAACAAAATTTTTGTTAATTAATATTGCTAATTCCTTCAATCAAGTGATATATACCCAGCTAGCCACTCGTAAAAAGGGAAGACAGCAATATTTATTTATTTTTATCGGCACCTCTGTGTGCTACACTTTTTTTGGCCAAAATTAAATATCGAATCAATTATCAAAATCTGAAAATGAAATTTTGTTAGGAATGGTACACTTAAACTTTTTCAAAATATCATACTCCAATTCGTTATATCAAGCCCGAATTTCGGAGTCAAAGTTTAAACTTCAAAAAGTCAAAATATTGTTCTTCATGAAATTCGAATTCGTTTTAAAGTTTCTGGATCAATTAATGATTTAGGAAGTTTCTATGGACGAGTTATTACATATTTCATGTATTAAGTTTTGTCTAAAAATGTTCGGATTTCATAATTAAATGTTGAGTTCATCATTTTTTTTTTACGAACCAGCTTCTGTCTGTTTTTATTATTATTATTTTTTTTTGGCGTCTGATGGTTTGAAATCCCAAATACAAGTCGTAAATATATGTTTCAATATCCAATCCTAAGTCAAAACATTTAATATATGTTAATTTGGATTTTGGTTCGTGTCAAGTTAAGATTAGTGAGGAAGAAGATGAATTCGAGTTATGGGTTAAATAAAACTGAGAGGGAGATATATTCAGAAAATAGGCAACAGCCTAATGGTTTGAGTGAGGTGTTGGTGAGTGGGAGGTCTCGGGTTCGATTCCGGTTGGAGCATTCTTTTTATAAAAATTTCATAAAGAGGGTATATTCCTTAAACTTTAATATTATTATTATTAATATATTATTATTATTATTATTATTATTATTATTATTATTATTATTATTATTATTATTATTATTATTATTATTATTATTATTATTATTGTTAATACTAATTATTATTATTATGATTGTTATTATTATGATATGTATTATTATTATTATTATTATTATTATTATTATTAACATTTATTATTATGATTATGATTATGATTACGATTATAATTATTATTATTATTATTAAGTATTAAGTATTAGTATCTTTATTATCATTATTATTATTGTAAGTAATATTATTATTAATAACATTAGTATTAACGTTATTAGCATTGTTGTTGCTAAAAATTATTATTGTAACAACTATATTAGTATTATCGTCGGTTTTACTACTAGTATCATTATAAGTGTTATTATTATTATTATTATTATTATTATTATTATTATTATTATTATTATTATTATTATTATTATTATTATTATTATTAATATTACTAATATTAAGATTATCATTATTATAATTATCATTAGTGTTATAACAATAATTATTATTATTACAAATATAAGTATTAAAATAAAAATTATCATTTATTATTATTATAATGATAATAATTATTATTAGAGTTATTATGAAAATAATAAAAATTTATTATTATTTTTATTAATATTAGTATTAGTATCATTTATACTAGTATTATTAACATATTTGAAATTTTAATATCATTACTATCATTATTAGTAATATTAAGTATTACCAAAATTAATATTTTTACATGACAAATATCATTTAAGCATTATAATAATTACGAGTTTCACAAGCAAATAATATATATATATATATATATATATATATATATATATATATATATATATATATATATATATATATATATATATATATATATATATATATAAACATATGTAATATACATAACCTAATTATACTAATATTTCTATATACAAAATGAATACATTTAATAATGAAATATATATAAAAGTTATTAATATAAACATTATATCACTAATAATAATAAGTATATTTATTCGATTACGATTATATATATTAATGAATATACAAATGATATAGGTTCGTGAATCCGAGGCCAACCCTGCATTGTTCTGTTGTTCAATATAGTCATATGTATTTTTACTACAAAATACATTAGGTGAGTTTCATTTGCTCCCTTTTTAAATGCTTTTGCAATATATATTTTTGGGACTGAGAATACATGCGCTGCTTTTATAAATATTTTACGGAATAGACACAAGTAATCAAAACTACATTATATGGTTAGATTATTAACCGAATATCGCCCTTCAAGTCTGGTAACCTAAGAATTTAGGGAAATGGCCCCTGATTGACGCGAATCCTAAAGATAGATCTATGGACCTTGACAAGTCCCATTCGGGGTACGAATGCTTTAGTACTTCGAGATTATTATTAAACAGACGAGAGGTTCTGTTTGGGGATATTCTATGCATTAAAGTTAACATCGGTTACCTGGTGTTCAATCCATATGAATGATTTTTTTTTGTCTCTATGCATGGGACGTATTTTTATGAGAACTGGAAATAGAAATCTTGTGGTCTATTAAAATGATGGAAATGATTATTTATGTTAAACTAATGAACTCACCAACCTTTTGGTTGACACTTTAAAGCATATTTATTCTCAGGTACGAAAGAAATCTTCCGCTGTGCTTTTGTTCATCTTAAAGATATTACTTGGAGTCATTCATGACATATTTCAAAAGACGTTGCATTCGAGTCGTTGCGTTCATCAAGATTATTACTAAGTTAATTATAGTTAGATATATTATGAAATGGTATGCATGCCGCCAACTTTTGATGTAATGAAAGTTTGTCTTTTCAAAAACGAATGCAATGTTTGTAAAATGTATCATATAGAGGTCAAGTACCTCGCGATGTAATCAACTGTTGTGAATCGTTTATAATCGACCTGGACTTCGTCCGGATGGATTAGGACGGGTCTCTATAATATCCTCCATATCCAAATCGTCAAACATGTCATCAAAATTAACATTATTGTCACTATTGTATGAATTTTCTTCATTATCGGTATCGTTATCCGAAACTGACGGGTTAAGGTCAGCTAATGACTCACCATGAAAAGACCAACATGTGTACCCTCTCATAAATTCGCGTGCAATTAGATGACTTTTGATATCGGTTGAATCAGCATACCACCGTGCATTTTTGCATTTCTTATAAGGACAACTAATTGCGGTGTTTCCTTTTTCTAGTTGATCAGTCTCAGCAACTGTAATAAATTCATCTACACTATCCATAAACTCAGAGGTAGCGCGACCTATCTCGTACATCCAAGTATTCCGATCCATCTACAAGCAACATTGAAAAAAGTTAATACATTATTAATAATTAAGAATGTAAAAAGTTGGAAAAGGGACTAGAACCCACGACCTCCTCTCTACCAAGCAACATCCTAACCATCTAAGCAATTGTGTTAACCTGACTGATTTACATTTATTTTCTATAAAAATATCACGTATCGTCTACTGTTAAAAAAAACCCCAAATCAAAATCAATTGAGTTTTTATCGATCATAATCCCATTACCTCATTATCATTTCTCTTTTGTTACGTCAATTGAGTTTTTATCTGTCCGTGTTCTAAAAAAACCGCGAAGTTACCCAAATCACTTGAATCTGTAAACCCTAATTGTTCGATACCCTATTCGATTTCTGTTCTATTTTAGATTCGGTCTCTGCACGATTCTACTTTGCTACCATTCCTTACACGAAGCAACTTATTACAAGAGAAAAAGAGTGTATTTCAAAGGTTAATTCCTATCATTAATTATAATTAATAATTAATTTTGTATATTTGATAATCTAAATTTATTACTTTTTTTTTATCAGAAAAAAACGTGAATATTATTGTCGCGCATTTAGTCTCTAAAATGGGTTTGGTTATGAGTTCGGTCAATTTCCTTGTTATTGCATATTGTGTATGTGTGATATGTTTGCTGGGTTATTCATAACACAATAATAAGACTGCATATGTTTGAAATGATATTAAGGTGTATAAGCATGTGTTTGTTGTACTATTATCTTAATTTGTATATGCAGGTGCTTAGATGTGTATCTTTTCTATTGCATTTGATGTGTATCTTTTCTATTGCATTTTGTGTACAGATGCAACAAAAAAATAAAAAAAGAAGTGTAAATAAACTGAAAAAGAAGTCAGCGGTTGTTCAGTTGAAGATTGAATTTGACGAGTTTGGCCAAGCTATTGAAAAAACCCAAGCTATTTTGTCGAGCAACATTGGCGTCTTAACTAGGAGCACTTGTGATTTCCTTGTAAAGGATTGGAAGCATGTGTCTCCTGATCAAAAACAAACTTTATGGAGCAAAATAAAGGTATTAAAATCTAAGATTTTATTTAATTACTTTTTATTTATATATGTTACAACATTCAACACTTACATTAGATTACGTTATACAGGAACTTCATAATATTGAAGACGATTTTGCACGAAAAACAACACTGCAAAAATGCAACACAGCATTTACGAGATTCAAGCACAAGTTAAGAACGTATATAGATGAAGGCAAGCTTCCTTATGTGGAAGTAAAAGATTACGATTTCATAACTCCAGAAAAATGGGAAAAAATTGTGAAATCGAAGATTCGCCTGCTAGACGAGTAAGTGCTATTCAACCTGATTTGTATCAGGTTTGGAGGTACATTGTGATATTGTAACGCTTTGAAAAAGGCATTTAATCGCATTAAAACTGTGTAGGAACTAAGTGAAAAAGGCAGGAAAAACGCTTTACCGAAAGAAAAAGAAAAGTATGCTCGAGTTGGTCGTTCGGGATATCGTGGGAAAAAAGCACAATGGGATACAGAAGCAAATGATCCTCATAAACGTACACCATACCACAATATCAAAGATCCTGCAGCGAGGTATTACGTGCTGGGTAGGATGAAGCCGGATGACAAAAGGAAGACGGCAGTAGAAACATTCGCGCAGCTTATAGAGAAAATTGTAATATATTTATATTTGAATTTTTAGACTAACCAACTCATACTTTTTCTATAATTGATTACTTGTTTTTTTTTTCCAGGTTAGGATGGATAAAGAAGGCGGGGATGCCTTGTTAACTCATGTGGGGAAGGAACACGGTGGTCTAAAAAGGGGTATAAGTAGCACAATAGGATACAGCAAAATCACAAAGAAACAGAAATCAGACGATAAAGGAACGAGGGTAACTGATTTAACTGATGTTATGTTTATTACAATATTTAAATGCTTACTTACTACATTTTATATTTCATGTTTGCTAATCAGAAGTCTCAGGAAAACCAAAAGCATGATGATGAAGAGAATGTTGTTGATGAAGATAATGATGATGAAGAAGAGAATGATGATGAAGAAGAAGATGTAGATGATGAAGAGAAAGAAGATGATGAAGAGGATGTTGATGAGAATTCTGATCATGAAAATGATGTTGATGATGAAGAGAAGTCTGATGATGAAGATGATGGTGATAATGAAGTGGAAGGTGATAATGGAGTGGAAGGTGCTAATGAGAAGTCTCAGGAAAAGGAAAAGCTTGATGATGAAGAGAATGATGATGATGATGATGATGATGAAGATGTTGATGATGAAGAGAATGATGAAGATGAAAAGGATGTTGATGAGAAGGCTGATAATGAAGATGAAGGTGATAATGAAGTGGAAGGTGCTGATGAATGGGCTCAGGAAAATGAAAAGAGTGATGATGGTGAGGATGTTGATGATGAAGATAATGATGATAATGATGAAGAAGATGTTGATGATGAAGAGAATGATGAAGATGAAAAAGATGTTGATGAGAGGGCTGATGATGAAGATGAATGAAGAAGATGTTGATGATGAAGATGAAAAAGATGTTGATGAGAGGGCTGATGATGAAGATGAAGTGGAAGGTGCTGATGAATGGGAAGTTGATAATTTAGTGAAAGGTGCTGATGAAGGGGAAGGTGAAAATGAAAAGGATGTTGATGATGATGAGGATGTTGAACATCAGAAATTCACCAAAAAAAATAGTGAAACAATCAAAACACATAAAGGTAACTGATTTAACTAAATGTTGTTTTTTTTCTAGACTTTTAAATTACTTACCACATTTAGTTATTCATGTTTGTTAATGAACAGGATGTTGAAAAATAAAAGCCTGATGAAAATTTAAATGTTCATGACAACATCAATGAAAAAGAAGATGCAATGATTGAAGAAGATGCAGAGTATGTTTCATATGATGATGTCCAGATGGTGATGAACGAAGACAAAGAAGAAAATGTGGATAAAGAAGAAGATTGTGTGGTTCAAGAAATAAAAGATGGAGTGTCTAAAAATATTAATGAAGCAGAAAAAGTTGCAGAGTTTTCTGACGATGTTGATGAAGAAATGTTGATGGAAGAAGTTAATACAGAGCAAGATTCACTGATTAGACATATTGATGCAGAGCTAACAAATTTCAGAATGAAATCCAGTCCTCCACCAAGAAGAAGGAAGTCTAAAAGAATCTTATTACGGAAGCTTTCAAAAAATGTTTTCGTCAAAGATGGCACAGGTATGAGTGAGAACAATCCAATAAAATTGTAATTTGTGATGAATATTATTGATGCTATTATAACTATGTTTGCTAATGTATATTTGTGATTCTACTTTATGTTGGAGCTAATGAATATTTGTGATGCTCCTTTTGTATGAAGTTTTGATCTGCTAATATAACTGTCTTTGTTTATGGTAATTTGCCAATGCAACTGTACTTAGGGTTATGATTAGGGTAAAGATTGTACTTTGGGTTATGATTGCCACTGAAGGTGGTTATAAGGTCAACATTGCTTATCATATTAGTTATTGGGTCTGATTTGACATGTATACTACCTCATGGGTTTTTTTTCTAAATTGGAGTGAGCTTTGAGTTGTTATTACTTCACCAAACGTAGGTTGGTTTCTGAATTAGGCATATATATATATATATATATATATATATATATATATATATATATATATATATATATATATATATATATATATATATATATATATATATATATATATTAGAATAGGTTTATATGTTTGGTTTTCTTTTGGTTGCCATATTGTGCAGCAGGTAAATAATCAGGTTATCCAGGTTTTGTTATCCAGGTTTTGAGTTGTTATTACTTCACCAAACATAGCGTTGAGTTGTTATCCAGGTTTTGTTTAAGCTGACCCGATTGGTATTGCTACTACTATCAGGTTGTGTATGCCTATTGTTACTATATAGTATAACTTTATTTCATTGCATAATAAGGGTTTATATGTTATAGGTTACATATAGTGTGTTTATATGATGTTAATAAAGTTAATATGTTGTTAATATAGTGTTGTATGATGTTTAGAATCGTGTTGTGTAATCTGGCGTGTTAAAACAGTTAGATGGTTGTGTGTCGTTTGTTTGTCCAGTTCTGCTCCAGGTCTGCACTACATGTCTAGAATCGTGTTGGGTAATCGTATGAATCATGGTGTGTTATATAGTCAAATTTTTGTACTATAGATCCAATCAAACATGTGTTATAAACCTGATTTATAAGCCTGATTCAAACATGTGTGAATCATGTGATATATTTATACAAACTTTCAGAACAAACGCCCAAGTGTATTAAAAAAATAAATATTCAATTACCTCTGATGATTTTGAAGCCTCCATTATCTTTGAATCCTGCGACGAAGCTAAACAAGCAAACAAGAGCAAGCCGGAAAAAAAAACTAAAAAATGTGTGTTTTTATATTTATGAAAAGATTTTTTATATTTTATATTATTTATAACTTCAATATAAATCTTATTTATTTAAGGTATATAAAATTTTATAATATTATAATTATATTATATATACTTATCAAAATCTTTTGTAACTAACTAACTTCCTATTAATTAGACATGCCTGTTTATTAACCCGTTCAATATGGAACCCTAAATAACCCGTTACATTGTTTGTTTAATTAGACGTGTTCGGTAATTTAGGTTGACTAATTAACAGAACTTTAAGGGTTAGGTTGATTAAACGGAGATCGTTAACATATATATCACGTTAACTTATTTAGACGTGTCACATGTAGTGACCCGAACTTTTCCATGTTTATATATATATATATTAAATGAAATTGTTATTTATATGATTAAGTGTTTCCAACATGTTAAGCAATCAAACTTGTTAAGACTTGATTAATTGAAATAGGTTTCATATAGACAATTGACCACCCAAGTTGACCGGTGATTCACGAACGTTAAAACTTGTAAAAACTATACGATGACATATATATGGTTATATATATAGTTAACATGATTTTATTATAAGTATGTATCTCATTAGGTATTTTAACAATGAGTTATATACATAAAAATGAGACTATTAATTTAAGAAACTCGAAAACAATATATATAACGATTATCGTTATAACAACGTCTTACTAGGTACATATGAATCATATTAAGATATTGATATACTTGGTTAATTATGTTAAATTATAAGTAAATATATTATTAAGTGTATTAACAATGAAATACATATGTAAAAAATAAGACTACTAACTTAATGATTTCGAAACGAGACATATATGTAACGATTATCGTTGTAACGACATTTAACTGTATATACATCATACTAAGATATATTATATATCATGATATCATGAAATATAACAATTTAACATCTCATTTGTTATAATAAACAATGGGTTAACAACATTCAACAAGATCGTTAACCTAAAGGTTTCAAAACAACATTTACATGTAACGACTAACGATGACTTAACGACTCAGTTAAAATGTATATACATGTAGTGTTTTAATATGTATTCATACACTTTTGAAAGACTTCAATACACTTATCAAAATACTTCTACTTAACAAAAATGCTTACAATTACATCCTCGTTCAGTTTCATCAACAATTCTACTCGTATGCACCCGTATTCGTACTCGTACAATACACAGCTTTTAGATGTATGTACTATTGGTATATACACTCCAATGATCAGCTCTTAGCAGCCCATGTGAGTCACCTAACACATGTGGGAACCATCATTTGGCAACTAGCATGAAATATCTCATAAAATTACAAAAATATGAGTAATCATTCATGACTTATTTACATGAAAACAAAATTACATATCCTTTATATCTAATCCATACACCAACGACCAAAAACACCTACACACACTTTCATTCTTCAATTTTCTTCATCTAATTGATCTCTCTCAAGTTCTATCTTCAAGTTCTAAGTGTTCTTCATAAATTCTAAAAGTTCTAGTTTCATAAAATCAAGAATACTTCCAAGATTGCAAGTTTACTTCCAAGTTTTCTAAATCCATTCCAAGTAATCATCCAAGATCAAGAAATCTTTGTTACTTACAGTAGTTTATCTTTCTAATACAAGGTAATAATCATATTCAAACTTTAATTCAATTTCTATAACTATAACAATCTTATTTCGAGTGGAAATCTTACTTGAAATTGTTTTCGTGTCATGATTCTGCTTCAAGAACTTTCAAGCCATCAAAGGATCCTTTGAAGCTAGATCTATTTTTCTCATTTCCAGTAGGTTTATCCAAGGAACTTGAGTTAGTAATGATGTTCATAACATCATTCGATTAATACATATAAAGCTATCTTATTCGAAGGTTTAAACTTGTAATCACTAGAACATAGTTTAGTTAATTCTAAACTTGTTCGCAAATAAAAGTTAATCCTTCTAACTTGAATTTTAAAATCAACTAAACACATGTTCTATATCTATATGATATTCTAACTTAATGATTTAAAACCTGGGAACACGAAAAACACCGTAAAACCGGATTTACGCCGTCGTAGTAACACCGCGGGCTGTTTTGGGTTAGTTAATTAAAAACTATGATAAAGTTTGATTTAAAAGTTATTATTCTGAGAAAATGATTTTTATTATGAACATGAAACTATATCCAAAAATTATGGTTAAACTCAAAGTGGAAGTATGTTTTCTAAAATGGTCATCTAGACGTCGTTCTTTCGACTGAAATGACTACCTTTACAAAAACGACTTGTAACTTATTTTTCCGACTATAAATCTATACTTTTTCTGTTTAGATTCATAAAATAGAGTTCAATATGAAACCGTAGCAATTTTATTCACTCAAAACGGATTTAAAATGAAGAAGTTATGGGTAAAACAAGATTGGATAATTTTTCTCATTTTAGCTACGTGAAAATTGGTAACAAATCTATTCCAACCATAACTTAATCAACTTGTATTGTATATTATGTAATCTTGAGATACCATAGACATGTATACAATGTTTCGACCTATCATGTCGACACATCTATATATATTTCGGAACAACCATAGACACTCTATATGTGAATGTTGGAGTTAGCTATACAGGGTTGAGGTTGATTCCAAAATATATATAGTTTGAGTTGTGATCAATACTGAGATACGTATACACTGGGTCGTGGATTGATTCAAGATAATATTTATCGATTTATTTCTGTACATCTAACTGTGGACAACTAGTTGTAGTTTACTAACGAGGACAGCTGACTTAATAAACTTAAAACATCAAAATATATTAAAAGTGTTGTAAATATATTTTGAACATACTTTGATATATATGTATATATTGTTATATGTTCGTGAATCAACCAGTGGCCAAGTCTTACTTCCCGACGAAGTAAAAATCTGTGAAAGTGAGTTATAGTCCCACTTTTAAAATCTAATATTTTTGGGATGAGAATACATGCAGGTTTTATAAATGATTTACAAAATAGACACAAGTACGTGAAACTACATTCTATGGTTGAATTATCGAAATCGAATATGCCCCTTTTTATTAAGTCTGGTAATCTAAGAATTAGAGAACAGACACCCTAATTGACGCGAATCCTAAAGATAGATCTGTTGGGCCTAACAAACCCCATCCAAAGTACCGGATGCTTTAGTACTTCGAAATTTATATCATATCCGAAGGGTGTCCCGGAATGATCGGGATATTCTTATATATGCATCTTGTTAATGTCGGTTACCAGGTGTTCACCATATGAATGATTTTTATCTCTATGTATGGGATGTGTATTGAAATATGAAATCTCGTGGTCTATTGTTACGATTTGATATATATAGGTTAAACCTATAACTCACCAACATTTTTGTTGACGTTTAAAGCATGTTTATTCTCAGGTGAATACTAAGAGCTTCCGCTGTTGCATACTAAAATAAGGACAAGATTTGGAGTCCATGTTTGTATGATATTGTGTAAAAACTGCATTCAAGAAACTGATTTCGATGTAACATATTTGTATTGTAAACCATTATGTAATGGTCGTGTGTAAACAGGATATTTTAGATTATCATTATTTGATAATCTACGTAAAGCTTTTTAAACCTTTATTTATGAAATAAAGGTTATGGTTTGTTTTAAAAATGAATGCAGTCTTTGAAAAACGTCTCATATAGCGGTCAAAACTTCGCAACGAAATCAATTAATATGGAACGTTTTTAATCAATAAGAACGGGACATTTCATCACAGTTAAAGGCATTAGTTACAAAGTATTTAGACGTGTGTTTTGAAACTTATTAGACGTGTTAAGCATTTAGACATGTTAACAGCAAATCTAATTAGACGTGTTGTCAATTAGACGTGTTGTTGTTTCATATAGACGTGTTCCTGGTAGACATAATTAGACGTGTTAGTTGGAATACTTTTTAGACGTGTTGTCAATTAGAGGTGTTCCCGGTAAAAGTAATTAGACGTGGTTACCAATTAGAGGTGTTAAACTTATTTAGACGTGTTGAAGATATCTAATTAGACGTGTTGCGAATCTTAATTAGACGTGTTCCGTGTTTTTTTAGGTAGAAATCTTAATTAGACGTGTTCCGTGTGATAAATTAGACATGTTATATAGTGAACACGTCTAAATGACGGGCTCTAAATGAGCCGGAATGTAGTAGTGTATGTCTATTGTTTATTATACATGTATTGATGTATTAATTGTAATTTGTCACCGAGTGTGACTTCAATTGAGAAAAGTACTTTATAATATATATATATATATATATATATATATATATATATATATATATATATATAAACCAATCTAAATGTGTAACGTTTAATATTATTAGTAACAATTTAATAATTGTAACTTTTAAACCCCATATTTTTGTTAAACTTTAAACTTTATAGGTTATATGTATATGTATATCGATATGTAGATTATATCCATATATATTTTAGTACGTATATATGTATGTATAGATGTATTTAAGATGATAATAGATATATCTGTGGATGATAAATTGTCATCAATATTCGATTCACAAAATATTTAGATAATGCATATCTATATCCATATCCATCATTCGTCCATTTAGATCGTCCGTATCCGTTATATATGAATGATCGGACGAACATTCATGAACGAAACATCTATTTCCATCCATAACCACCCCCACCCACTCACTGCCTCCGAAAAACCATACACACCGCCAATGACGGTTTGAAAAATGTTACACGCTACCACTGCCCACCCACCGCAGGGAAACCTACAAATCGATGGTTGTTGCTCCCAAAATTTCGCTACGATTTGCTTTCAATTGTCAAGAAAAAAGAGGCGTACCCGTTAGAATCGAAGTTTGAAGCAATCGATTTGAGCTTTCGGGTATTCTTCATCGGATCTGATCGGAGAGAATCTGAAACAATCGCGTTCGAATAGAAGATAAACCACCGCTCTAAAAGTTCGAAGGTGAGTATTCTTTCGGTTTAATTTGAATTTAGGGGAGTTGATGACAGTGAAGTAGGTGGTTTGAATGATTAAACTTGTTTATTAATTTGAGGGTAGGATTGTCCTAATATAAATCATAAGGCTAAATTTTTTTGATAATGAGTGTTTAATTTTCTTGAATTTCCTTGGTTTGAACCACATGAACATAGTATGACTTTCTTGAATTTCCTTGCTACTTGACGTGAAGTGGTATTTAAGGCTATGAAATGGAATCTTGCTAAGATTTATAAAATGGACTCATATTTGTATAAATGTTGTTGAACATGTTGTGAATTTGTGTTTGTGTGAATTTGATGGAAGTTAAGGTGTATAATTTGATATGGATAAAGGCCAAGCTAATGTCTGAGATCATAGTGTATTTTGTTTATAAGTTGTGATCAAATGTGATCGTTTTAAAGTTTCATTCCTATTCCCTTTTTATAGAAAGTTTTGGACCAATCATGAAATTTTTAGTTAGTAAAACTCATTGTGGGCAACAGTCTTAACACTTTATTATTTTGGGCCTTTTGAGTTCTCATAACCCACTAAATTAAATCAACATGGGCCACCACTGGTGTCTCAGTCCATCAGTAAATGGCAGCAGCAAGCCAGCAAACTCACTTCATGTCCCAGCCCAACAATCAGTGTTGGAACGATAAAGATGCTTGCCGGCGACCGGGCGACGATGCACGCCGGCGATTGGAAACAGGTAAATGTTTTGTCATTTTTTTTTTACATTAAAATTACATCTTATTATTTTCTTTTAAGTTTTTCTATTATTATTAATTAATTACGGTTAAAAAATGGTTGGCATTAGATTATAGTCGATGAGAGGTTTGTTTCAAAAAGTAAGTGTCACAATAAACAGCGTAATACTTTTACTATATACAAAATACAAGTGAAATGAAATGAAAAAGTGGTTAAAAGAAAACATATATAATCATATGCAAAAACATATATAATCAAATGTGAGCAGAATTCATCTGCCATAAATTAACTGAAGCTGTAACTTTTGATGCTGTAGCGTTGTTAAACAAGAACAACTGAGCGTCATTGTAAATGGCTTTTGTTGGATAAACTCTTGAAGTGATGCATACTCTCCCCTCTTGTGCAAAACTTTCAATTATCGAATGATCCACCAATATTCTCATACTTAATTTTTCACCTTTCAATACCGGAACCACGCTTCCATATATTGATTTATCCACATCAATTGCAGCAGATGACCTTCAAATTAAATAACATACAAACCAACAAAATAATTAATAATGAACATGTTATGTCAAAATAAATGTCAATCAAAACATTTTAAGCAAAAATAGAAAAAGGATAGAAAATAAACCTTGATTGATCAGAACAAAAGAATGTTTTAAGATTTCCGTCTACGTTTTTGGCAACGTAGAAATAAACAGGGGTGTGCTCAACGAGGACCTCATGTGCAAGTACTGAAAAGCCGAATGGCCCTAATGCGCCCCGTTTTGCAGCTCCACCACTTGTTGCACAATCGTACGCAACATCAGCCTCATTCAATCGTTGTACCGTCTCTTTGTCAAGCTCAAATTCAGCCACAATGTCCAACTGTAAACAATTTCGACCGAAAATCTTGTAATCAATAACATAAGTGCTACAAATAGACAAATTGATATCAAATTGGTCATCTGAAGACATTGTAATAACCTGAGATGCTGCAGGCAGGTTAAGTGGCATGAGTGAACCGGCTTCTAGTACAACATCCTTAAAAACTGTTAGGTTCGTTCGCAATCTGTTGATCTCTTCAACCGGCCATTGGATTATATTGCTTTGAGTCTTTTTATCCAACACAATTGTTCGAGGAACACCCTGTTAAATATATATTCATTTTATTAGTCTATATGCATATTGTTAAAACTACAATCACTGTATTAACTAATAAACAATGTTAAATGTTGTAGCATACCATTAGAGAAGCCCAACCCTTTCTGATGTCTGATGTTTCTGTATCGGTCTCCTTAATCCAACTCCAAAGAACCCTTCGTTGTTTGTTTTGGTCGTAAAATGTTTTGGAGGCGTAATAAATTCCGTAATCATATCTTAACCCAATCCCGACGTCTAATGTAGGATTATCGGGGGTCCATTTTCCGTTATACGCATCATAACTACCAATGGCATAATAGTCATTTCTATCATCATCCATACTAGCCTTCACTACATGTTTCACCTCGGGCCCATCAATGGACGTATCGAGACCATTTTCGCCACGTTTTGATACCGGGTAAAAATCCACGCATTCCCACATACCCGTCCCCGGGACCGCATGAAGCAGACCGTCTAAAAGCTCAAAGGTTTTAAAATTTTCAGTGTCGTAAACTAATGAGATACCGGTTTTGTTAATTTTGGAACCGATTGTAATCCGCCATTTGCCCTCAGGGGTCTTCCACGCGGTTGTGGGGTCACGAAAATCCTTGGTGTCAATGCCAGGTGGCGGGACAAGGACTGGGTTTCCGGGGTATTTGATCCAGTTGATTAGAAGCGGGTCAGACGGGTCAGCTGGATATGCTAGGTTTTGGACTTGGACTGACTCGTTGGTGGACCCGGTGTAAAGGACCACGAGTTCACCGTTTGGAAGGATGGTGGCTGAACCGGTCCAGACCCCTTGTTCGTCGTACCATTGGTCGGTTTCCATGGCGATCGGGAGGTGATGCCAGTTGATAAGCTCCTTTGAGACAGCATGACCCCACACAATTTTGCCCCACACGGGTGCATCCGGATGATATTGGTAAAACAAGTGGTACCATCCTTTGTAGAAAACTGGACCTGAAATATGATTTTAACATCAAACAATTGGATTCTGTTATGTGAAAGAAATTGAAAATAAATAAACATAAAGTTTGAAACCAAATAAAGTGACACAAGCCTTACCATTAGGATCTGTTAGACATTAATATCACCATGAGGAGCAAGCAACGCCAACACAAGTCCACATAAACAAGAAAATATATCAGATCAGATATAATAAACATAAACATCAAATTAAAAGTGTCAGAAACTCAGAATCTTATACAATAAAGATGTTCAAATGTTTAACCTTTAAGAAATAGAGTGGGGTAAAAAAGTTGAGTTAGTGTTTTATTTTTATTTTTTATTTTTTTCTTTTTCTTTTCTGTCAACAAAATCTGTGACTTTTAATTTTTTTTCACATTTTTTTACTAATTCATAATCCCTCCGTCCCAATTCAACTGTTATGTTTTGCCTTTAGGGGTCTTTTGTTTTCAACTTCGATTTTAAATAGTTGGCATTATGATATTTCACAAAATGTTTTAGGATCAACCTCACTAGTAGTACATTTTGGATTGACTAGGGAAAAAGTAGTCACATGATAAGCCGACTTGTACGTGTACATCTAAGTAAAATTAGTGACCCTCACGGGAAACCCCCTTCATTTTAGCCATTTACCTCTTAGCAAAACTATAGTGTCACACTTGTAAATGTTTATTAGGAAATGAAACTTTCACAGTCATTAACCATGTAAATTCAGTACAATATGAAGGGGTTTTATTAAATGTTACATACCATTCATCCAGTTTTTGGTTGGGTGGAAGTGAAAAGCGGTTCTCTGCCAATCTAACATGTTGGAGCTCCATGGATACGAATTATCCGCTTCATCACTAACCAACAATGACGACAGTGGATGAAACGTTTTTTCCGACACACCTTTCTCCACACCACGTGATAATGGGGTTACCTTTTCTGCCGCCTTCTCATAATCCAAAGAAGCCACGTCAATGGTGTCCAAGTTGTTCAGAAAAGCAAGCCGCCCTGTTCCAGCTATCATGCCCACTAGTAACACAACGCCCAAGATCACAGACACCAGCAAAAAAACTATCTTTCTGGGCCGGTAGACTGTAAGATCATCTTTGGAAGGATGTTCGCCGTCAGGCAATGGTGCGTAAGAGTTTGGAATGGTTATTGGATATCCAAAATCCGAAGAAGAAGAAGAAGAAGAAGAAGACATTCTGTAAAGAATATATTTAGCGAAATTTTGATGATTAATTTTGTAAAAATTAAACTAAGTAGAAGCTAGGAAGGATTGTTGAATTGAGATACATGTTTGATTTCCTATTTATAAGGAAGTTTGTGTTTAGTCACTAATGCTGATGTGGAACTCTGGTAGTTTTTATATTTGGATATGAGTGGCCCTGGGCCAGTCATGTTTATGAGAAGAAGATGTGTGAAATATTTAATTACAAGCTATGATTAAACAATTAAACAGATTCTGTCTCTGAATAATACAGTTAATCAACAACATGTGCACCGTCTACTCTGTGTCGTCAATTAACTTCTAATTTAACTTAAATAGTGAAAATAATGATGAAAATTTGTTACTAATAACCTCATGCATGGTGGATTATGAAGGCACTTAACTTCTGCCAAGTAAATTTTGTAGTCATTGTTTTCACCACTTTTAAGTAATTACCAGATGTGTGTATTATTTATGCTAGACTTGCTAATAATTGTATGTTTATTTTTCAATATATAAACACATTAACTTGTATTTCAACAAAATAATTTGAATTATATACTTGTTGAAAAAATTAAAACTAATACTGTAAAAACTTAAGAGTCACATGCAATGGCTTGTTAACCACAACTTATGGTTATAGGTAGTTAGATCTCAATAACATTCATTGTACGTGTGGATGAAAATTTATGTGGCCACAGTTTGTAGGAGTTGTAAGCTTTGTATTTAGGCTATATATGTTTGGCTGTTGATCTCCATCAATTCAATGGTACCATATATAAATACGCTTTAATACGACATTTAGGCAGGTGTACGTGTCTTGAGCGATTGTTTGTCAACTGAAAAACCTAACGTATATGATGATATATACAATAATAATGAATAACGATGCAGCATTTGGCGTATTAGTAATGACTCATTGTGCAAACTTTATTAGTTAGCTTTTGGATTAAGAAACTAATTCGGTTTTAGATGGATAAGTGTACGTTTATGTGAAACATGAATTTAATTAAGAATGAAGCCGTGTCCAATTACAACCACAAATGGTGGAAGAAATATGAAGCAAAGAAATGAATCAAATGATTGTAATCACAAATCACAAATTTGTGGTTGTGAATTCACAATCAGCAAGAGGTTACCTAATCCAATGTGTCATTTGGATTGATTAGTTTTCTCATTATGTTTGGTGATAACCCTGATTATGTACTTCAAACATCGGGCATAAACAAACAAAATTGAAAATTTCATGACTTGAAAATCGTAATGTAAATTGTTATAATCGTAGCATGGATTGGAACGGAACTAAAAAAAAAAAAAGCATCAAAATAAAGGCCCAACCTTATAACTTTTTAGGCCCAAATAATATTATAGTAACCCAGTCCACAATAGCTATTAGTAAAGATTATATAAACATCACAATAAGTGATATACCTATTCCTCATATCTATATTTCTTCTTCATGGATGCAATATAAATGAAAAATCATAAACTCGAGGTATCTAGTAATCTAATTCATATTTCTTATTTATTTATTTATTTATTAAGTTAGTGATGATATATAAAAAGCAAAAGTGGAGTACAGTTAGCCCCATCTAACAATGGCTGAACCCCATGTAAGACCAGCACCAAAACCAGCAGTCATGATGATTTCACCTTCCTTCACTTTCCCACTTCGGACAGCTTCGTCTAACGCCAATGGTATCGAAGCAGCGCTAGTGTTACCGTAGTTTTCTATGTTACATATCACTTTATCTTTTGGGAATTCAAGATTTGCCGCTATACGATCAATGATCCTCTTGTTAGCCTGTGCACACCAATGCTAGCTCATAAACCAATATGAGATCACAATTAAGTTCAACATAAAACAGTACTAGAGTAGAATAGAATTGAGTAGATACTGAACCTGATGGACAAGTAACCAATCGATATCAGACACCCTAAGATCAGCTTTTGCTAACGACGATCTAATGGTCTGTGGCACAGCTTTATCGACAAAACGAAAAAGCTCTTGTCCATTCATTTGCATATCTGAAATAGATGTGTTTGTAGGAGAAAATCCTAAGGTTGAACCGTCAACACCCACTGCAAAATTTGTTTCAGTTTGTATTATACCGGCATTCAAGTACCTACAGTTCGAAAGGAATATATTAATGGGTGATGATTCGTACACAATCAATTTTTATCCATACACAACCAAACATGCTTTGAAGTGTTGTACTGTACAACATCATAAAGTATGTTAAGTTGTGTATGAAAGATTTGGTTGTGTACGAATCAATACCCTATATTAATCTATAATGCTATGATCATGTTAACATTTTTCCAATATAGGATCAAGGTGGTAGTGGTGAGGGCTAACCTGAGGCCATCTCCATCAGAGTGTAAGTCAAAACTAATTAGACCATCTTCATCACCATTGCACGACTGCACCAACAGAGTGATAGACGGTTGTTATTTAATTAGTAAGCAAAATCAGTTGCATAAACATACATACACAACGACCAATTAAAGGAACCTGGACCAAGATAGCACCAGCAGCATCACCAAAGAGAATACACGTCTTTCTATCCGTCCAATCGACATAACGCGACAAACAGTCAGCTCCAATCACAAGGACGTTCTTGAAACCGCCTCCTGCAACATATATATAGGAGCACGTTCATTAATCATTATGCTCATGAAAAGTATTACTATAAATCAAACATACTTCAAAAAATTTTATTATAACTAAAAATCTTTTTACCCTGAATGTGACAGGAAGCTGAAACTAGGCCTAAGAGAAACCCGCTGCAAGCAGCTCTAATGTCATACGCTGGTGGAAATCTTGTACATCCAAGTAGTTTTTGAACCTGAGGAAAATATGATTAAAAAAAAAATCAATGAAGAAATAACTTAAGCCAATATCTATATGTGATAATTATGTACACAATCTCGAACCTGAGACCTCTTGCAGGAACTCATGGGTCTCAATCATTGGGCTATTTTGTGATGGTTCTTAAGTGTAACTCATTGCTTATATGATTGAAACTTTCAACTAATTTAAGGTAGTCAACTAGAATAATTGTGCATTTACGCCACTATGATTTTCGTTTTTTAGTTATCATGCAGTGGTGTAAAACCTTAATTAAGTTTTGCTATATAATCATGAACTAAACAAGTACTTGTTCCCCTTCAAGATCAATTTGTTGTTATTAGAGTATTAGTATTGGTCCAGCCCCATTGCATTGTGGAGTTCGGTCTATTAGGATTTTACCATTAGGGTTTCGCTATATAATTTATAAATACGCATCAATAATAAAGTAATCTTGACAGGTTCCATTATCTAACAGTTGTTTGCATGATACTTAGTTGAGCAAATGCAGTCAACAATCATGTTTCATCTATGAATACATAATAGGATCTTTTGTTACTTCACATTTCTATAAATAAATTACAATAATGAGTATTAACTAATTAATTATAAGTATTAATATATGTACCTGCGGTCCACCACCAAACAGATCGTCGGGTGAGGATGAACACAACAAGATGAGATCAACATCATCAGCTTCAACATTTGCCATTGCAAGCGCCTTTTTAGCAGCCTCCACAGCCAGACCCGTCAAGCTTTCGTTACCTGTAATTAATTAAGTCACTTGCTACAATATACTAATACCATCAAGTTTTGGTATATGAATTTAATATACGCTCTTAGCCACTTTTTGGGTGCATTACACTCTTTGTTAACAAAATCTTCTATTCTGATCATCATAGTATTATCCCTGATATCATGACATAATAGCTGAACTTGTCTCTGCATCATATCCCCCTCTTGTTATTTACCCAATTATTATTATCATCATAGTATTATCCCTGATATCATGACATCGGCTTGTTTTCACCAAGGCTCTAAGGAAGATTCTGTCGGAGCACAGTTAGGAACTGTGAAAGCTCATCGGTCAGGGACCAAGCTTATTGGACGTTGAACGTCATGATGGCAGATCTTGCAAGTACGAGCAGTGGAATCAAGAGTCTCAATAACCACAACTATGGTTATTGGCGGACTTGCATAGAATCCTACCTACAAGGACAGGATTTATGGGAAATAGTTGCTGGCAGTGACACAACGCCTCCACCGAAAGAAAATGCCGAAGCCTTGAGAAAATGGAACATCAAGGCCGGGAAGGCTTTATTTATATTGAAGACTACAATCGAGGATGATCTATTGGAGCACATCCGTGACGAGAAAACACCAAAGGCAGCTTGAGAAACTTTTGAAAAGTTATTTTCAAAGAAGAATGAAGCACGCCTCCAGCTCTTGGAAAATGAGCTCGCAGGTATCTCACAAGGAAGTCTATCTATTTCTCAGTATTTCACCAAGGTGAAATCTATTTGTCGTGAGATATCTCAACTTGCTCCTGAAGAGAAAGTGAGTGATGCAAGGATGAAGAGAATTATCATCCACGGCTTAAGGTCCGAGTATAATGGATTTATAGCCGCTGTGAGAGGATGGCCTACTCAACCATCATTAATAGAGCTGGAGAATTTATTGGTTAATCAAGAGGCATTAGCCAAGCAGATAAATGAAGTAACCATAAAAGACGGAGAAGATGCACTCTTCATCAATAAGAAGAAAGCAACATCTCGAAGACAAGATGCGATGAAAGAAAGTTAGACATATGGATGGAAGAGTCACCCAAAGTCAAAAGGCAACACTTCAGGGGGAGCTCGGGGAGCTCAACAAGGAAGAAGAGATCATCGCCAACAATACGGGCAAAATGATAAGAGAAATAATGGTGAATGCTTCAATTGTGGCAAGAAGGGTCATTTTGTTCGAGATTGTAGATTCCCCAGAAGGCGAACTTTTGAAGGAAATGTGGCTGCCGCAAGAGATGAGAATAAAGAGGTCACATTCGAAGCAACCATTAATGAGGAAACATGGGATGCAGAAGCAGGACTCTCCGTTGAAGCTGACATGGATGATCAAGCTCTTGCAGCAACCTTAAAGTCAAAAATAAACTACAAAGATGATTGGATCATCGATTCTGGGTGCTCAAATCATATGACCAACGATGGGACGAAGCTGCAAGAAATGGAGGATTACAAAGGAAAGAGAGTCGTGTTGACAGCCAACAATTCAAGGTTGTCTATTTCTCCCATTGGAAAGACAATAATTCCAAATGAAGGCGACTCTCATAAGCTCCAACTCGAGAAGGTGTATCTTGTCCCTGGCCTAAAGAAGAATTTACTGTCAGTACCACAATTGACAGCAGAAGGGAACTATGTGCTCTTTGGACCAGAAGATGTGTCCGTATTCAAGAGAGTAAAGGTGGTTAGCAATCCAGTTATGCATGGAAGAAGAATAGAATCGGTCTATGTATTATCTGCTGAAACAGCTTATGTGGATAAGACTCGAAAGAATGAGACGGCTGATCTGTGGCATGAACGTCTTGGGCATGTGGGATACAATAAGTTAAAGGAGATGATGGTGAAACGCATAGTAAATGGGCTTCCTCAAATTGATATCCGAACAGATACAATATGTGCTGGATGTCAATTTGGCAAAGCTCATCAATTGCCATTCAAGGAGTCAGAGCATCAGTCCAAGGCACCACTAGAGCTCATACACTCAGATGTCTTCGGCCCAGTGAAACAAACCTCACTTGGAGGTATGAAATATATGGTGACATTCATTGATGACTTCTCAAGATATGTGTGGGTTTACTTCATGAAGGAGAAGTCGGAGACTTTTCTGAAGTTTAAAGAGTTCAAGAACAAGGTAGAAAGTGAGCTCAATACTAAGATTCGATGCTTACGCACAGATAATGGAGGAGAATATTTATCAACCGAGTTCAATATCTATCTTGAGAAGCACAAGATCAGAAGGCAATTAACTTGCCCTAATACTCCACAACAGAATGGAGTGGCAGAACGTAAGAATCGTCATCTTGCTGAAACCTGTCGAAGTATGCTTCATGGTAAGAATGTACCAGGAAGATTTTGGGCCGAATGTATGAGGACGGCTTCATACGTGATTAACAAACTCCCACAAACAAAGTTGGGATATATTTCACCATATGAAAGATTATGGAAGATCAAGCCAACCGTCAACCATCTCAAGGTTTTTGGATGTGTATGCTACGTCTTCGTACCAGATCATCTACGAAGCAAATTTGATAAGAAGGCAATTCGGTGCATTTTTGTCGGTTATGATGAATCAAGAAAAGGATGGAGATGTTGTGATCCAAATACTGGGAAGTGTCATACTTCAAGAAATGTGGTATTTGATGAAGCTTCTTCATGGTGGTCATCTCAAAAGATAGAGCTTCCAGAATCTCATGGATTAGAAGAAGTTCCAGAAGAGAAAGAAAAACATAAAGAGCACATATCGGATCCAATTAAAGAAGGAGATGGATCGTACTCTAAGGAAACGAGTCCATGGAAAACTGGGGTACATCAATCTACATCCGAAGAGGTTCGTCCAAGCCAAATGGATGCCGAGGAGCATGTGCAAGAATTACGGAGATCAACAAGGCCGAGGCAACCTAATCCGAGGTATGCCAATGCTGCTCATGTGGATGAATCAATACCTATTGAGCCTTCCACTTATGAAGAAGCAGCACAAAGTCAAGAATGGCGAAAAGCAATGGAAGAAGAAATTAATGCATTAAAAGAAAACCAGACATGGAGTTTAGTTCCAAAGCCAAAAGATGTAAAACCAATATCTTGTAAATGGGTTTACAAGGTGAAGACTCGATCAGATGGCTCCATTGAAAGGTATAAAGCTCGACTTGTTGCTAGAGGTTTTTCTCAACAATATGGGCTGGATTATGAAGAAACGTTTAGTCCAGTGGCGAAGATCACAACAATTCGAGCTCTACTAGCTTTAGCCGCTAGCAAATCTTGGAAGCTGTGGCAGATGGATGTCAAGAACGCTTTCTTACATGGAGAACTTGACAAAGAAATTTATATGGAGCAACCAAGAGGCTTTGAGAACAAGTCCCATCCTGACCATGTCTGCAAATTAAAGAAAGCACTATACGGCTTGAAGCAGGCTCCAAGAGCTTGGTACGGGAAGATTGGCGAGTTCTTAGTACAAAGTGGTTTCACAGTTGCTCCTTCAGATTCTAGTTTATTTGTGAAACAAGATTAAGGAAAACTAGCCATAGTGCTAGTATATGTGGATGACTTAATTATCACGGGAGATCACTATGAGGAGATCCAAAGAACAAGAGAGAATCTGTCTATCAGATTTCATATGAAGGAGCTTGGAGAACTCAAACATTTTCTTGGACTCGAAATAGAGCAGAAAAGAGAAGGATTATTTCTGGGACAACAGAAATATGCGCGAGATCTTTTACAAAAGTACGGAATGTTTAATTGCAAACCTATCTCAACTCCGATGGATCCGAATATAAAACTACGAGCAGATGAAGGAAAAAGTCTTCAAGATGTTACCATGTATCGAAAGATGGTCGGAAGTCTTATTTATCTCACATTAAGCCGGCCAGACATATCTTATGCAGTTGGAGTGGTTAGTCGATACATGAGCAATCCGAAGAAGCCTCACCTTGATGTTGTACGACGCATCTTAAGGTATGTTAAAGGCACTATTAACTTTGGCATTTTGTACAAGAAAACAAAAGAATGTCACGTGACTGGATATTGTGACGCTGATTACGCTGGAGACTATGATACACGACGATCAACAACTGGATACATGTTTAGTCTTGGATCGGGAGTAATATCATGGTGCAGCAAGAGACAACCAACTGTATCCTTATCAAGCACCGAAGCAGAATATCGATCGGCATCATCAGCAACACAAGAAATTACTTGGTTGAAGCAGCTAATGGAAGATCTTCATCAATCAACAGATTATCAAGTAAAGCTTTTCTGCGATAACTTATCAGCTATACGTCTAGCAGAAAATCCAGTCTTTCATGCGAGAACAAAACATATAGAAGTGCACTATCACTATGTTCGCGAGAAGGTCCTTGAAGGGAAGATCAAGATGGTGCCAACAAATACAGATGAACAGGTTGCAGATATATTCACCAAGAGCCTAAGTAAACCGAAGTTTACAAAATTCAGAGAAGCACTTGGAATGGTCTGCAAGACATCGTTGGAAGAAAATTTGCATTGAGGGGAGTGTTAAAATACAATGCAAATTTAGAATGATATGGAATTAGTAAATGTATATGGGTAAAATATCTAGATATTAATATGTATAAGAAAATATCTAGATATTAGAATATGAGAGAAAAATCTAGAAATTGAAATGTAAAAGAAAAATCTAGATATTTGTAGGTTGTAGAAATATCTAGATATTTATATATCCATGGAAATATCTAGGTTCTAGAATGTTCCATGGAGTAGTATAAATATGGGAGGAGATTTCATTTGTGTTGTGTGAAGTTGTGAGAGTGAAATAAGAAGTGAGTTGTGAAGAAGAGAAGAAGAGTGTGAGTTAGCGAAAGTAGAGAAGATAAAGCTTGTAAGTAATATTGTAATTGTAATTTAATATAAGTGTTTTTGTTAAGTTTCCCGATCAAGCCTTAGTTTGTGTTTAAGTTCTTAGTGCACTTTTGTTGTTCTTATTATATGGTCGGCTCTGCCGCCTAAGTAATACATGGTCGGTTATACCGCCTAAAGATATATGGTCGACACTGTCGCCTAAGTACATTGTGCACTAAGGATTTATAAAATTAAAGGCTAACCAACGTCAAAGTGTTGGTGTAGTGAGTCTAGTATAGTCTAGATCCTCTATAGTGGTGTGTTGGGCTCGTCGAAGCTTCCAACATATAGGATCTTATAAATATGGAGTTGGTATTAGTCTGATATTATATATTAGGAGTAATTAGTTTTCTAATAAAGTGTGATTTGGAGAAGTTACACTTACTAGTAATTTGATAAAAAAAAATTTGGCAAAAATTATAACATCAAAATAGAGTCTTTCATCAATAAATGAAAAAGACGAACAAAGTTATAATTGAATCAAAAGTACTACAAAGTTCCAAAACATTAAACAACTCTATCTTAAAACACGGTAATCTGATAATTGATAATCTGATTTGTAATATAATAAGTATTTTTGCATCTCAAAATAACTGTATGAATTTAATTTTTAATTTTTTACTTTTTTATTTTAACTTTCAGTATCTTATTTCGAATATATAATAGTTGATTAAAAAAAAAAAAAAAACTGTACCAATAAATTCATGTTTAGTACTCAATACATTTTTTAAAAATTCATCAAGTATAATATAGTACAACCAAAAATTTTAATGTCAAATTTGAAAAATTAAGATTTTCAAAAATTGAAAATGAGACTGTCAATACATTTTTAAACCGTTACTTTAGAGTGTAGTGAGTAAATTATTGCGACTTCGTGTCATATATGATATATGGCTTCTATGATTTAATAATGACGGTGGAGAATTTTGATAGTGTATTCTAGTGTTGAAAGTTTCGTAAGCATATTCAAGTGTATCGAGAATTAAAATCATCAACTTGTAATATTCTTCATAAATTGCAATTTTAAGTGACCTACAAATAGTGCGGCTTTTACAAATTCTTTGAGAGGTTTTCCACATAGTAAGTGTGCATGTATATTTTTATGTTTCATTCGTTCGTGTTTAACTATTGACTTTACCGTTGTGTGATTTATTGTTGAAGTAATTAATCCCAGTAATTGATATAGATTGAGGTTCAAATATAAAAATTGCATAATCAGGAATAGGTAGAAACCCTCATTATCAAAAAAAATAAAACAAAATAAAAAATACATAGGTTAAATTCTAGCATATATTTATGGCAAGTCTAAGTTCTTAGCAATGACTATAAGTTGTTACCACTTTTCATATTGTATTACTCGAATTTGAGCAATGTTGTAATTATATACTCTTAACATATTACGCGCTCTAATATGAATTTCTAGCTCAGCTTCTAGATCCGTGCATTTTTTTTCTTCCCTAAGATGCCTAATGTCATTTTCTTAACGACAAGAAGTGGTCTTAGTAATTTTTAGACATGATTACACAGATAATCCTTTGGTATATTCAAATTTACGAATATAGTCCTCAAACTTCTTTTGCATCGGCAGTCTTTATAGTTTGTAATTCTTGCGTGGATAGTCCCCCGGCCTAACGATCGTTAAATGTTTACGTTAACTTCAGTCACATGCTAGGCACATGAGAGTATTTTTGTCTTTTTACCATAACCACTTCCCTTTCCCATACTTACCTCCTTCATTCACCATCTTCTCCATTTGACATTTACTACCTTCTTTTATCCCCAATTCATAAACCCCGATCACATATATATCAAAATCAATTTCTCCAACAGATTAAAGACTATATAAGAACCTATTTACAATTTTTGTAATGAAAAACCAATTCAATTCTAATAAGTTTGAAATCTAGACAAGAATAAGATTTAACAATGCCTTTACAACCAACTTTCAAACACCGAAAACGAATTGAAATCACCACATGTTCAAAAAATGAAAACCATAATGACTACCAATGCAGGAAAAGTTAAGGGATTATATCTATAAATTTGAACACACCATAGGGATTATATGCGTAATTATTTCTGTTTTTCTATGTAATGTACATATTGTAGTGGGTAGTATTGGTAGTAGAATACGGAGTAATAAAATTCATTGGCAGTTGAAGATGAAATCATAACCTGTAAGAATTCTGCGATTACGAATTCCTGTTCGACTAGATATCCATTCATCATTGGTATCAGCAATCTGAGCAAGCTCATCATTAGAGAACGTAATAGCTGGTACAGCTGAGCCACACCCAACTAGTTTGCACCTCTTGCCATTCACGCTGTAACGTTTTAGTTATATATAAATATAGAAGTTTTCTAATGACAACCCTTCATTAAGAAGTAATTGATGCATAAAATAGTGGTATAATTTGATTGTTGGAGGTGGTTATTTTCATGGAATGGGTGGTTAATTATAATGTACAAATACATTAAGCATGTCTTAATTTCTTAAAGACAACCCTTAGGGTTGTCATTAGAAATTTTCAATAAATATATACTCCATTAATTAATATATTAATATTAATAAATACTTAAAATTAAATATGTTACATTTTTTGCATAATAAATTGTATTTTGACAAACAATTCTATAAAAAACGGTTAGATGTTTATTAGGTATCTTCCTTTATATCATTAATTAATATAAATCGTATTTTCAATTGTTAATGTTATAAATTTTATTTATTAAGGTAATCTTTTAAAACTATTAATCTAATGTAATGTGTATTTTAACTATTTAAGTATTTAAATATAAATTAAATAATGAAAAGTTAGAGGTAATAGGAATGGAGGAAGTTTATTGAATGGTTAGTGAAAGGGCTGATACAAATGTGACGATGATATAGAAAAGAGAAGTTAAGTGAAACTTGTGAAAAAAATATGGAGTAATAATCTAACCAAGTAGAATTGTATAGTGTTTTGGGTAATCTTGTCTCACATCAGAATTAAACCAAACTAATATGTAAGTATTGAAGAATTAAACATCTCTATATTACTTACCGGTTTTAGAGTATTGGTGATCAAACTCATGAGCTTATATATTTGACATGTGATTGAGCTAAGAACGACCCAACAAATAGTATAAATCATAGCATAAAAAACAACACCGGTCAATTGGATAAGATCTTGGTATCATACAAAGTTGATTCTGGTTCGGATCTCTATCTTGCTATTTCATTTGATATATATTTTGTATAAAAAAATACAAGTCTCTCTCTAATCTCTATAGAAACCCTAAAACAAAAAAATCAGCGGCCGCCACCTGCTATTCCTCTCCTCCGGCAGTCGGTTTTTGCCGGCGGTCCGGAGTACCTCTCTCATTCTCCCTTCATCAGTTATATATGTTCTCTTCTATCCTTTTTCTTTTTTTCGCTTGGTAACTTTTTTAGGTTTTTTTTTAGTTCTCGAATCAAATTGGTAGACTTGTAGTTCGGGTCTGTTGTTTTTTGAGCTTTGGGTGGTAGTTACAGGGGTCTTAATTTTTGGTGATAGTATTTCAACCTCCTCATATTTTCAATCGGATGTTTTCGGGTAGATTAAAGTGATACTGAAATCAGTCGAGTAGTCTCATCAAGTATGAAGCTACAAAAGGATATCTAAAGTACTCTGTACTTATCTAGTAACCATTCTCAAGTACACGAATGTAAGCTACAATATCGATCGAGTAGTTCCATCAGGTTTCGTGGGTGGTATTTGGGTGGTTTTCATTCTTGTTTCGAGTAGTATTCGGATGTTTCCGGGTAGTTTCGGGTTGCTTTTCGGTAATTTCGGGCCGCTTTCGGGTTGCTTTCGGGTAGTTTCGGGTTTCTTTCGGGTAGTTTCGAGTAGTTTCGGGTTGCTTTCCGGTAGTTTCCGGACGTCTTTGGTTGGTTTTTTATGTTGCGATGCTTACTAACATATTGTCATCGTGTTCCTTCAAGTTATGGCCATTAAATTGAAGATGTGAGTTAGTTATTTTGCCTGATTATGAAAGCCATTTGAAAATTTTTATGATTTCAAGTTGAAACCTTTCTTTCACTGCTGTCTATATGCATTGAGCCACCTACGATTCTGTTGGTTATATTGTAGTAGCTACGAGTTAAAATTAAATTAATTGCTAACATGTGCTTTGGTTTTACTAAATAGCAGTTGATGCAGATTGTGTTGGGTCGTTTATAACGTGGTTTCAGATGATTTTGGATTGTAGCTTCGGATGAGTTTAGGTTGTGATTTCAGACGGTGACTACAAAAGGTTTGTGTTGGTGCGTTCGGGTTGTTTTAATGCTTTTTTGAGTCATAGTGTTAAGAGTGATCCGGATCGAGATGTGAGATTGTTATGGCTATAATCAAGGTTCGTGAACATTGTTTTTTGAGATTTATGGTCGTGATATTAGATTCGTGGCTTCAGGTTATTTCTATGTTTGGTTTCAAGGTTATTTCATGATTGTGGTTCTTGTTGATTCGGCGTTTAGGGGCAGAAATTCAAGTCGTGGGTATTGGTTATAATTTTGCATTCGTAGTTTCTTTCTCCGCTAACATTTCTACATTTCGCTATACCACCACTTTGTTAGATTGTGTGATCGACGGGTTTTATCTCAGTTTCAGTTTCGTGGTGTTAGTCGTGGTTAGTTTCTTTATCCGATCTCATGTTCTAACTAGTGTTGCCCTTATGTGGACTAGTGTGGTGTTGATTTGGGCGGCGAATAGAAGCTTAGATTGTTGAAATTGTAGTCATATGTGTTGTATTTTTTCGAGATTGGTAGAGTTGTGGAATCTTGTTTATTGAAGTTATTAGAATTGTTGTAACTACTAGCTTCTTGCTAGTTTTATTATATATATAAATTTATTGCCTTTAAAAAAAAAAAAATAGTATATATCATAGCTACGGTTGTAACCCGGATGTAGATGGCGCAATATCCATATTGGTAGCATGTTGAACGGAAGGAGATCAGGGGCGGATCTATAGCCTTAGCATCGGTAGCACGTGCAACCAGTGAAATACGCAACCTAATAGAAATTTTTTGGGGATTTTAACTAGTTACACCTTTGTGTAGTGTAAATCATATAGAGTGACACCAGTGGATCTGATGACTAGATTAGGAAATTTATTGAACACAATATAAATCTTATATTGGGTTTAATGGATTATTCTGGTTTTAATGGAAGAAAAAAGTTGCAGAAAGTGGTTGTGAGTAAGAAGATGTATTTGGGGAACATAATTGTATTGTGTGACATGTAAATACTTTTCCACTAATTAATATTGTTAGTATTTGGTTGAGTCTTCGTTTGTATACTTTTTTTCCTAATTAATATATTTTACCTTGTTTTTCAAAAAAAAAAAAAAAAAAAATTACTTTTCCACTAATAAAATACGGAGTATACTTTTTCTTTGTTTTAATATAATTTACCTCGCTCCCTTCCAACATATTGTTTATATTTAACCCTAGTACTATATGAAGTACAATTTAGCCCCCTATTTTTTCTTAAATTAATAATTTTAGGAACATTGTCATATATTCTTAGCAAATCTTATTTTGAATTAATATACAAAAACTTGAATCTTATTTTACGTTAAGTAATTGGTTTATGACTCTTAAAATATATATTTATATATTTGAAGAAACATATATCATGAACTATAATAGATAGATTCAAATGATATACTTAAATTACATATTGACAAATATTGACAACATTTATCGATTTATCTAATTATTTATTGAACACATTACTAAACAACAATGCACAAACTGTATACAAACATCAAATATACAATTAACATAAACCATTCCATCTTTGGTAGATAACTAGACAACCATTAATCCACAAAAAAAAACAAAAAAAAAAAAAAAGTTTACTTTTCAGAACCAATAACAACTTACGGAGTACTAGTTTTTCTTGTGGTAACGAAGTAAACAAAAAACAGACTTTTTAGAACAAACAAAGAGGAAGGATTGAGGGTTCATGACTTATTATGTAAAATCTAACATTAATGGGTCCAAAAAAGCCAATAAAATAAATAATCCGGAAAAGAAAATTGAGTTATTAGTGACACCAGTGACTATCATTCATAGATCCGCCACTGAAGTAGATACAATGCATAATATATTACCAATTAGTTATAGAGTATTTAGAAACATAGGCTTATGTATGTTGGACATGTTGGTTGACTTATTGGGCTAAAATTAAAACGATAGTACACATAGTATATGCAAGAGACTTTATTTTCAACTTATCTAATAAGATGATGATGATGATGATGATGATGATGATGATGATGATGATGATGATGATGATGTACCCAGTGCAACGTTCAAAAATCTCATACATGTAACTAGTGAGTAGTGTTTGACAGTAATACATATTCCTAGCTTTTTACTATATATATCAAGCTTTAATTCACGTACAATCGGTGGAATAAGATCACTAACTAACCTGTAGGGTGCTTGAGACATGTTGGAGCAACGGACGACGTCCCTTTTGGAAACCATATTACGAAAATAAAACTCACCAGATCGACTAATGCGTGATGAACCATTCATAGTTGGTTTCAAAATCCCATATGAATTTGCCATTTTGAAAAGAAAAAAAAAGAAATGCGAAATGAATTTCTAGGAAGGTTTATTTAACTTTTTAATTAATTAGTGAATGTTGAAGACGATATATACAGAGTATATAGTTTATAGTTTATATATATTTATTCATGGGGGCAGCTTAATTTGAACAGCTACCATGCCCACCTCTACGCTACATGAAGAATTGTCGTGTCGTAGGAGCACCTACCATAGTAACATTATAACCAAATTCTCCATTAAAAACATCTATCAAATTTAGTCTAGTTTCATTGGATCATTTAATTTCCAACCGTAAAGTCTGGTAACAGTAACGTGAGGTCAGATAGTGCACTTATAAAATCTGATAATAATGTGGAGTTAGAGAGTACACTTTTTAGCACCGTGACGTGTTAAATGTCATGGTGTGACATTCTCTAGTGGAGAACATCAATTTTTGAGTGAATATACCCTTCGAGTCTCTTTAATCTCATTTGAATTTTTTGATAATTAATTCGTGCTTTATAAAATAAGTGTGATTATATATATATATATATATATATATATATATATATATATATATATATATATATATATATATATATATATATATATATATATATATATATATATATATATATATATATATAAGCTCTAATTTGATAATGTTATAAAGATAACAATTCCCAAGCTTAAAAATAAAAAGAAAATTTCTAAGATATCCATGATAATGTCGTTAAAGTAGTTATTTATATTAAACAAATGTACAATATGGGAAAGATTATGTACAATCTTATTGTAAAACACCATCATTACCATATGTATAATATTTGAAACATTATGTACAACCTTATGGTAAAACATCCTCATAATCATATGTACAATATTTGAAACATTATGTATAACCTTATGATAAAAGACTCCAATGATCATATGTACATTCCTTAAAACAAATTGTACAATCTTTTACAAAACACTCAATAAACACGTATACAAACTTTGAAGCATATTGTATAATATTCATTAAATAATTGCATTTTATTTTTTAAAAAAAATTTCAAGACGCATTTGTTATTACTAATAAATCTTGTTAAAAATATAAATATTTAATTCTTAAGCAAACTTTATTATTATTATTATTTATTATTAATTATTAATTATTATATTTATAATTATAATTCTTATTATTAGTATTTAAATATAGGTTCTTTTTATGAAATTAACTATGTTACATATGTATGCTAAGTAAATATCTCAATAAAAGATTGTAATGTAGGTTTTTTATGACAATGAAAATAGTAATTGTGATAAAAATTGGAAGATGGTGGTGCGAGAATGAAGGTAGTTCATTTATTTTAACAGCGATTGGGATCACCCGAGGGGGACTAAACCACCCTTGCGATCATCTCCCGTTTTGACTATGCCGATGCATCGATAATAACCCGCCCCCATCGCTGCCCGGGAGAAAACCTTGAAACCGATCCAAATGCAAGGCCAAGTAACCCCCACCCCCACCCAAAACGTTATGGGAAAGGTGTCATGGGTGGATACTTCATGGCAGGGATGAAATTGTGTTTTTAATATATAGCCAACGGGGGTCGAACTCCTGACCTCCCCTAAAGGAGGCAGGTCACCAACCGCCGGACCACATCACAACTTCGAAGGTAGTTCATTTACCCCATCCAAGTTAAGTACATCAATATGTTATATGTTTGTAGTTTATCTTTGATTATTTCGGATGTATATGTTTCACAAAAAATATTTGTGGTACGTTTTCGTTGTAATTATAATCTATATGCATTTTATAAACTTTAGTGATTTAGTTCTTTTTCCCAGTGATTTGGTAAGTATTCTCCATAAAAGTATGTTTAAACTTGTATTATTTAATAAACCCGTGATTTCACGGGTTATTTAATTAGTATATATATATATATATATATATATATATATATATATATATATATATATATATATATATATATATATATATATATATATATATATATATATATATTGGTGATGTGCAAAAATGCAACCTAAAATAACTAGACAATTTGTCCTAAAACAGCAAAGAATACAGGCAACTAAAACTCGTTCGTATAGCACATAATAAGTAAAAGACTAGTTCGTTCTACAGAGAGTAGTTGAATTTAAGAATTTAAAAATTAATGATTATTGTAAGTAAATTAGGGAAGTTCAGCTCTCGTTTATTTTTGTCTTTTTACTTTATTTTGCTCATTTGATGCCCAAACTTGCCGAATTCGTCTGAAACGCTCTCCTAACAACCTCTTGAGCTGAAAACATTCTTTCTAACATAATCACACACCAAAATCTTCAATTCTCTCGAATATATAACCAAAAGAACCCAATATCGCGAATAAATAAATGCATAAATGAGGCGATATCAATTGGGTAAAGGGTTGTGTAGTTTATTACAAGTCTTAGATTATTAGCGTAAGTATATAAGCATATAAATAGTTAGAAAAATATATTAGCTTTTAAAACCGTGTTTACATGTCGAATTTAAAAACATTTTAATTTGTATTTTAGTTTGTGTTTGATTTTTTAAAATTTTATATACATTAATATTTATCCCTCAGTCCAAATTTATTTGTTCATTTTTTTAGTTGTGCAAATTATATGCTCATACTCATACATTAGAAAAATTTATAAATCTTTTTTTTTTTTTTTTTTTTTTTTGAAAAGCAAGAAATTATATTAATTCAAATAAGAGTGTACAAGAATGGTCAGGCCTAAATCGAGCCCGAACCCATAATACAAAGAGAATCCATCACACTATAGGTTTGTGAGTGGACAAACCTATGAACAAAAACATGCACCCACAATTACAATATCAATAGCAAATTACAAGGATCTAAACTATGAAAGTGTTAGATATGAATTCGGATTATTCAACCACGTGAGCCAATCCAACTTTTTCTTCTTTAGTCGGTGAGATATCCAATCAAAAGACTTGACTTTAATCTCATTCAACAAAACCGAGGTTGGACAATATTTCCCACGAAAAACTTTATTGTTACGATTTTTCCATAGATAATACACACATACCCATTCCGTTGCTTGCCAAATATTTTTCCCCGAGGAAGACATAGCCGCACCATTGTTCCCTTGAAGAGTCTCGGACACACTTAGATTAGAAAAATTTTCAAGATCCCACCATTGATACACCCGACACCATAGATCCATCGAGTATTTGCAAAAGATAATCGAGTGGTCCACCGTTTCCACGTCATCGTCGCATAATGGACATCTTACACTATGGAGGTCGATTCCTTTTTTATCAAGCTCACTCCTAACCGGAATTCGTTTTTTGATTGCTCTCCAAACGAAGATTTCCACTTTATTAGGAGCGAGATGATTACGAAGGGTTTCAGGGGTTGACCCGCTTAGTGCAATAAGTCCATCATCAATGAGAATCGAAAGAGACTTAACAGTAAAATTACCCGAAGAAGACAAACGCCACGACCAAGATTCACAGCTGCTCCGATTAAGCTGTAATGACTCGAGGATAGCGACCAGCTGATTGAATTCAGTTCCTGTTCGGCCCACAGGCTCACGGGCCCAATTCCACAAAAAAAATTCTTTCTGCTCCATTGTTGCTGACCCGATCTTGTACACAGCAGCACTTTTCGACTTCAAGTCTGTAGAGACGAGGAAATTTTCACGAAACTTGAAATCTCCAGCCCACTGTTCATCCCAAAAGAGAGTTGTCGATCCATCTCCAATAGTCTTCGCAAAAGAATTCTTGAAAGGGATGCCCAAATCTTCAATCATGTTACCTGCTAAAAAAATGTTATACCAAAGGTTCGAAGCCGGAGAGTGAAAAGAATCACGCCCCAACTCCAAACCACCAAAAGAACCATGAATGCTTTTAATGACCTTGACCCAAAGAGAGTTGGTTTCGGTTTTAAACCTCCACCACCACTTTCCTAAGAGAGCCACATTTTTACTTTTGAGTGACCCGAGGTTAAGACCCCCCTTTTCAAATGAGGAAATAACATTATCCCATTTGATCCAACACATTTTTTTCCCATGACCCGACCCACCCCAAAAGAAATTTCGTCTCACACACTCAAGTAGTTTTAAAACACACGGCGGGGCACGAAAAAGAGAGAAGTAATACAACGGTAGACTATTGAGGACCGATTTGATTAGCACAACTCTTCCTCCAAAAGGCATCATTCGCATTTTCCAATCCGCAAGCCTACATTTTATCTTTTCAATGACCGATTCCCAATCTTTTAATTTATTCATTTTAGAACCAACCGGCAACCCGAGGTAGGTGAATGGGAATTTTCCTACTTGACAACCAATACGATTCGCCACATGACAAACATCATTGTAATCAACCCCAATCCCATAAAGACAACTTTTTTGAAAGTTAACTCTTAAACCCGAAGCAAGTTCGAAACATTATAGAAGATTCCGAAGACTATATGCATTTTCCCTACTCCATTGGCCTAAAAACAAAGTATCATCCGCATATTGGAGATGCGAAATGAGAATATTATCGTTACCAATCTCCACACCCTTAAAGAGTCCATGATCCGTAGCCGCTTTAGTTAGTATATTCAATCCTTCTGCCGCAATAATAAACAAAAAGGGTGATAACGGATCGCCTTGCCTAACCCCTCGACTTGGTGAGAACTCCTTAGTGGGTGACCCATTAACAAGAATAGAAATCGAAGCCGAGCTTAAGCAAGCATGAATCCACTTTCTCCATTTTTCACCGAAACCCATACTTTTCATAACCTCAAGAAGAAAGTTCCAATTAAGACAATCAAAAGCCTTCTCAAAGTCAACCTTGAAAAGAATCCCTTTTTTCTTTTTCGCTTTTAAGAAATCAATACTTTCATTGACAATGAGTGCACCATCAAGTATGAATCTTTCCTTCAAGAATGCACTTTGCTCAGGACCAATCAAGGATGGAATTATCTTGCGAAGGCGATTTGACAAAATTTTGGCAATTATTTTATAATAACTACCAATTAGACTAATTGGTCGAAAGTCTCCAAGACCGAGAGGGTCGGTTTTTTTTGTACCAAAGTGACGAAAGAGGCTTTGCAACCCTTTGAGAATTCACACTTGTTCCAAAACCACTCAATTGCACTTACAAGATCACATTTGATAACGTCCCAATATTTCTTGAAAAACACATATTAAAACCGTCCGGTCCCGGTGCCTTCGTGCTACCACAGTCTAAGATTGCGTCGTGAATTTCTTTTTCATCAAAAGGTAGTTCAAGGGCCGCTGCATCATCACAAGAAATCGAAGGATAGTGTAAATCCTTAAGGCTCGGTCGATCACCATCCGGTTCGCTGAATATTCTGTTGAAATGGTTGAAGGCAGCAGCCTTGATGTCAGTTGGGCTGTCGTTCCAAACATCATCAATAATTAACCCTCTGATATTACACTTACTATTTTTCCTTCGAATTATAGAGTGGAAGAAGCGGCTGTTTTCATCACCGTCCGTTATCCATTTGATTCGAGACTTTTGTTTAAGCATTTTTGTTTTGATGGCTTCCTTATGTAGCCACTGTTTCCTTGAATCTAACCATAGCTTATGACCATTCTCGTCTAATAATCCAACTTCAGCTTGTAATTCCAAGTTGAGAGCGTTAGATTTCAGTAATTCGATTTCTCCATCTAGGCAATTAAATTTACTGTTACTCCACGCTCTTAACGCCTATTTGACATTTTCTAGTTTGTTCCGATACATACAATCTTTTCGATTAATGTTTGGAACTGGTTTTTCCCATGCTTCTTTAATGATATGATCACATTCAGGTTCATCGAGCCAGGCATCGAAAATTTTAAAAGGCTTTGGACCATAATTTTTCTCAATGTCGTTGATCATTAATGGATAGTGGTCAGAATGTTTTCTGTCCAGGGCCGTAGCAGAGAGATTGGGCCATAGACAATCGAATTTTTCACAGATAAGAAAGCGATCCAGCTTGCTGAACTTCAATCCATCATCACTAACTCGCGTAAAATTCCTGCCACCCAAAGGGATTTCCAACAATCCATTTTTTTTTAATGAAGTCCTTAAATCTTTGGGCCCTAGCAGAATTGAATTCACAATTGAATCTTTCGCTTGAACACCTGACCTCATTAAAATCTCCATACAGTATCCAAGCTTCATCATCACTGTTACCTAAGAGCCTAGTCAAAGAATCCCATAGGATTTGTTTTTTCGAATCATCATGAGGGCCGTAGATATTAAGAACATTAATTCTATCACCCGAATTTTGCCAAACACCATGAATCCCAATTACACAATCAAAGACGATAGGACTGATAGCTTCGAATTTGGTTGAGTCCCAGATGAGAAGCTGTCCCCCAGATTTCCCCACCATGGATTTTTGTAAAAATTTGCAATCACTTGATCCCCACAATGAACATGCCCATCTAAAATCAACCGAGTGGAGTTTTGTTTCTTGAATTGCAAAGAAGACAGGGTTTTCTTTACGAATCAGACTTTTTACCCACCCGAATTTATCTTCATCACCCCCAATTTTGAAGCTTCTAATATTAAAGGTAATTATCTTCATTGGAAACTAGGTTAACGAAATTATTTGGCCAGACAATACAACTTACAGAGGGGGAGGAGAAGATTTCTCCTTCCACTTTAATCCAATTCTTGACCCATATTCTTTGATGATGGCAGAGTCTTTTGAATTGAAGGAATTGCTTGACGAGCTCCTACCTTTACTTTGGCCAGAGGATTTACCTTTGGGAACTGTTTTCGCTGCACAGGTTGAACATGTCGACTTCAAAGGTTTATCTTCAATCCTCTGCTTTCGTGCTGAATTCTTGATATTAACCATTCATGATGATGATTTCCACCGGCGAAGACTAGACCAACAACAATCACGCTTCTTTGAAACTCCTAAAGATTTCGATTTTCCAGAGCTAGGTCTTTTTCTTTTATTATTGCTTTTACTTGTTTGGGGAGCCAAACTTGGTTCAGGTAATTTTTTAACAGGATCGTGATGGTTATTGTAATGACCCGTCCTAATCCATCTAAATGAATACATTACATTTGGTTACATCGCGAGGTACTTGACCTCTATATGATACATTTTACAAACATTGCATTCGTTTTTAAAAGACAAACTTTCATTTCATCGAAAGTTGACGACATGCATACCATTTCATAATATATCCAACTATAACTGACTTAGTAATAATCTTGATGAACTCGACGACTCGAGTGCAATGTCTTTTGAAATATGTCATGAATGACTCCAAGTAAAATCTCTATATGAGCAAATGCACAGCGGAAGATTTCTTTCATACCTGAGAATAAACATGCTTTCAAGTTTCAACCAAAAGGTTGGTGAGTTCATTAGTTTATCATAAACATTCATTTTCATCAATTTAATAGACCACAAGAATTTCATTTCCAGTTCTCATAAATATACGTTCCATGCATAGAGACAAAAATAATCATTCATATGGTGAACACCTGGTAACCGGCATTAACAAGATGCATATAAGAATATCCCCTATCATTCTGGGAAATCCTTCAGACATGATAAAAAAACGAATTCGAAGTACTAAAGCATCCGGTACTTTGGATGGGGTTCGTTAGGCCCAATAGATCTATCTTTAGGATTCGCGTCAATTAGTAGATCGGTTTACTAATTCTTAGGTTACCAAGCAAAAGAGGCATATTCGGCTTCGATCATTCACCCATATAATGTAGTTTCAATTACTTGTGTCTATTTCGTTAAACATTTATAAAAGCGCATGTATTCTCAGTCCCAAAAATATATATTGCAAAAGCATTTAAAAAGGGAGTAATGAAACTCACCTAATGTATTCTGTAGTAAAAATACATATGACTATATTGAATAACTGAACAATGCAGGGTTGGCCTCGGATTCACGAACCTATATCATTTGTATAATCATTAATACATATAATCGTAATCGAGCAGATATTTACATTATTATTAGTGTTAATTTCTATATTACTAACTTTTATATTTTATTATATATTCATTTTGTATATTTTAAATAAAGTATTTATATATTTAGGTTATGGTTATTATATTTATTTTTATATACATAATCTTTTGTTTACAAAATAATAGTTATAGTAATACTAGAGTAATATTAATAATAAAAATGATAATAATTATAATACTTAATACTATTAATTAAGATAATAATGGTTATGATTTCATTAGTGATAAAAATAATGATATTAATACTAATAATATACTTATTTTAATAGTAATGGTTGCAATATTTATAAAGTGATAATAATACTAATATTTATGAAGATAATTATAATTTGTATTATTTTCACAATATTAATAATAATAATAATAATAATAATAATCATAATAATGATAATAATACTAAAATGATAAAAATTAATAATAATAATAATGATATTAATAATACTTATGAAAATTTCTAATATTAATAACGTTTCTATTACTTATAAACATAATTATGATACTAGTAATAATAATAACTATAATACTAGCAAAGATAATAATCAAAATAATAATAATACTACTTAGAATGATAAATTAATCATAAAGATATCACTTGTAATATTTATACTAATAATAATAATAATGGTTATAATACTTATTATTATGATAATACTAATAATAATGCTTATAATACCAATAATAACAATAATTGTAATTATATTAATAATAATAATAATAATAAAATTTGGAATTGAAATCTACCTCAAAAACTAGCTTGCAAAAAGAAACGTCCAAAACGGGACTCGAACCCGCGACCTCCCACTAGTTCGACCAATACCTAAACCGTTTGGGCTGCAGCCCCTTTTCTGATTTATATCAGAAACAAAAATGTATTTAAACCGTATCAACTGTATTCCCCTTCTTTAATCATCTAATTTAATCACAACCTTATCAAATCATTATTGTGAATTTTTGTTTTAGGTTTAGGAATTAAAAATGAAATAGAAATGATATATTATCAGAAATTTGATTTAAACAGCAATAAAAAAAATAAAAAATACATATACAGACCATAAAGAACCCGTTAAGAACTGGAATTCAAAATCGAAGTTAGAGATTGTTATAGCCTACGACTTCTATATGAAAAATGTTTTAAATCTTTATTAGAAACTATCTGGGTCATTAATTAAACTTGAAACATCCAGGTGATTACGAATTTTGCAATGAACATAACGTTTGACCTTTTTGAACTATAACTTTGACCTCAAAATTTAAACTCGATATGAAAAATTGTACCTTGAATCTTTCCAGATAGTTTTAGTGGAAGATTTCTAATAAGACTGCATTATCAGATTTTAAAATAAGACTCTAATTCGATGAATTGATAAAAATAATGAAGAACAGAGTGATACGATGCTTTTACTTAAATTTCTGTTTAATTCTTCGTAATGTAGTGAATTGGAAATTGATAGTTGATATTGATGATAAAAGAACTGAATGTTTTTATCAATATCATTGAATAATTCATTTGCTAAATACAAATAACTGGTCGACCGTTTTCAACCTCCAGGACCGAAAATAAAATAAAATAAAGCTGAAAACATGAGTAACTGGATTTGATTACATCCGTGATTTTTGATTTTTGGCATATACTTCAATTGAGTCGACAACTAGTACAGAATAGGTAACGATTTTCCTACTAATTTGTAGTTATGTGAATTTGATTTATATTATCAATTAATGTGTTAATAATATTAATAATAATTATCTTCATTATATTTATAATCTAAATTTTTAATTCCTAATGTGTATCTGTTTATAACAGCACAAATATATATACCTGTATTTATGTCCATATTTTTTATACTGCTTATATTTATATATTTATATTTAAAGTTTATAATTAATTTTATTAATAAATATAACTATAATAGTAATAATACTCTTAATTATTATAACTAATAATAATACAAAATTATAATAATACACTAGTAAAAATAATATTACTAATAATAATGATAATATTGACCATATAATGGATATTGTTAATAACAATAATTATAATAATACTAATATTATTAATAATCACAAAAACATTAATAATAATAATATCATAATATCATATCAACTTTCATATTTATATATTATCTTTTGATATTAATAATATATTTAACACTAATTTTCAATAATGATAATAAAAATATTAATATCATTATTGGTACTAACAATATTAATTTTACTAAAAATAAACATATTATTAATAATAATAATATAACAATTCATACTTATCTAATTTCACATATATATATATATATATATATATATATATATATATATATATATATATATATATATATATATATATATATATATATATATATATATATATATTATATAATAATATTAATGATAAAAATATTAATCTTAAAAATAATAGTGAAAGTAATGGTAATAATATTAATATTACAATTATATTTAACTTGTAATTACATATAGTGTATTATCTTTTATCATATCATATCTACCATTTATATAATTTATTGAATCTTTAATATTTGTATATTACATTATATATAATATTACATATGTATAGAATTTATTTATACATATATTTTTATATTTATTTACAAACAATAGTTCGTGAATCGTCAGAAATAGTCAAAGGTTCACTGAATCCATATATATACAGTTCAAAATTTTAGGACTTAACCTTACAGACCTTTCTTATCGTGCCGAGATCATATGAAATTAAGTTTAAATTTGGTCGGAAATTTCTGGGTCGTCACAGTACCTACCCGTTAAAGAAATTGCGTCCCAAAATTTGAGTGAGGTCGTCATGGATAACAATAAAAATATTTTCATGACGAATATGAGTCGATAAATAGAGTTTTATCATTATTGACTAATATAGATAAAACAATTCAATTTTGTGAAGCGTACGAGTGAAACTGTTGAGATAGAGATTTTAACTTTTGACGTAGTCATGGTGGATTTCTGAAATTTAAGGAATTTAAAAGAAAATCTTTGGAAACCTATAAGATCTGATTCTTTGGCGAATAAGGAAATCATGATCTCTCTAATTAAATGCGGAGATCTGCCTTGATTACTCTGTCTGGTATCTCCATTATAAATTAAACTCTTCCGTTCCATTATTCTCACCATCCCTATACCTTCTTTCTTAGGTCATACATCCAAAAGATTATGAAAATGTTTAATCCAGTTCTAATCCTTGACATTTTCCTAATTATCATTTCTGTCATCCTTCTTTTCAATCTTCCACCAGAAAAATTGATTTACTTCTACTATTGCCTTGGGGTGATACTACTCTTAATTATACCGTGTCTTTATATTGCTATTCGTATTAATATCCACGGATTGTAACCTCCGTGTTGTTATTGGGCTTTATATTTTCTCTTATATTTTGGAGCTCTTTGCCTTTTTATTATCTTCTCGATCTCTAGTAAAGCGAGTAATGATCCAGAATTCGTAAGTATGGAGTTTTGAATGAACTTAATGTTCTAAACAAGAAAGAACGTAATAGCACGATTTGATTTGTCAAATTACTAGAATCACTGAGAATAGAACTATCAAGAATATACTTTCTTGATATGTTCAAAAGTTAAGCAGAATGAAAGAGTTATGTAACATGGCACATGATGACGTTAGGATCTGTGAATCATCACGTTCCATTAGAAACTCGACATGACTTACTGTAATATAATCACGTTGATCAAGTGTCATTATTTTATACTAACTCATGCATCAGTTCCCAACATTACTTCAATAACATTCATATTTTAAGCTCGAAAGTTTACAGAATATAGAAACTAACAGTTTCTATATGATATAACACTGAAAGCACGAAGAGATTAATGATTTCAGATAAGATTAGTTATGAAAATATCTTCAGAAATATGGAGGATATTTATAATGAAAAATACGATGATATCTTGGAATTTCTAATATCGATGGATGATGAAGAAGATTTGTCCGCAAGAGTTTGGAGTTAGAAGCAAGGTATTCGCTAAAGATTTCATCAAAAACAGAATCATCAGGATTCTTAATGTACAAGTTTAGTCATTGTGATTTGTTCAGAGACTCCTTCGTAGTTTGCTCAATCAGTTTTTCAGTACCAAATTTTCTATCGAGCGTTTCTAACACTCCTTTCTTTATTATCAACTTTTGGCCATTTAGACCATCTACAATTTTGCTGTTTCCTCTGCATTTAATGCTACCATATCTGAATCCTCATTTATCAATTCGAGGTGATTTCAGGAGAATTGTGTTTTTAGATGATTAAACGCTGATGGTAATATGGTGGAATATAAAAGGTTCTCCGGTAACAATAAAAGAGCACATATATATCAAAGTTATAATAAGGTTGTTTCGAACGAAAAGTCGAAGTTGACTTGCTGGAGCTGTGACAAAATTGGCTACTTTGAAGAGGGATTGTAAAGTTATTTTTGGTAATAACAACGCCAAAGGAATTAGCACAGCTACGCGTTAAACGTTTACTCAGTTTTTGAGAGTTTTCAGGTGCATAACTATACGCATCAATCTTTTTTTTCTGTAGATGAAGTGTGGTTGGTTCATCCTCTCGATTGAGGTGTTTTCAAGAATCATGAAAGGTTTGAACACAGATTGTAATCGTCGAGATACAAATGAGGTTTAAGATGAAATCAAGTGACAAACTTGAAGAAATGTTTAGTTTCATATGTTATAATCAATATTTTAATTCATTTTAATTGTCCAATGTCATTAGTCCACAGTCGATAGTCCACAGTTAACAGTCCAATAATTCATATATAATTTAATATATAATATTCGAATTAATTAATACGTATCGTGACCCGTGTACATGTCTCAGACTCGATCACAACTCAAACTATATATATTATTGTAGAATCAACGTCAACTCTGTATAGCTAACTCCAGCATTACTGCATATAGAGTGTCTATGGTTATTCCAAATAATATATATAGATGTGTTGATATGATATGTCAAAACCTTGTATACGTGTCCCGATATTTAAAGTGCGTAAAATAAATAACAGAAATTAAATGACGATAAATAAAATTGCGAGAATTAAAATTGCGATAAATAAAATGTGATAAATAAATTGCGATAAATAAATTGCGATAAATAAAAGGTAATACAGAATTAACAGTTAGCTAGGAACAGTTAGCTAGGATTTCGTTAGCGTGGTTTCTTAACAAATTTTCTCATAGTTAATTTGTTTGTTTCTAACAAATTTTATTTTGTCAAATGTTTTCTTCATTATGCCACTCGTTGGATTCTGATAGGTCAAAATCCAAATATGAAATTGAAGGAAAATGGTTATTCTGCGGTAAACTGATACGTATATCTGTGGATGTAAGTAGGATAGTAAATGACTGTTGAATCAGATTCGAAGAATGTACAGTATAACATGTTAATATGAAAGTTAAATATTTCCTCAGGTATTACCTACCCGTTAAAATATTCTCATCATTAACAGTTTATACAATAGAGTTTTTAATTACAATCTTTATGAAAATATACTTTCATATATATTTTCTTCAGATATAATCATGGATTTAATGAGTTAATATGATATTAAACTCGTCTGATTTACGGATAGAACTAGAGGACATAATCTCTAAAACATTAAAGATTACATAATCGCCATGTCGAACGAAGATAAATGATATAGAATGATACGTAGAACGATGATTATACTTGAGGTACAGAATGAGATGTTGAGACCTGGATTGTTGATGGTACTGGTGCTGTTTATTGATGGTACTATTGGTGCCGGTGATGTTGTTGAAGCTGGTAAGTTTTGCACCATATTCTCCAAATTGATTACTCGAGTGCGAAGCTCGTTGACTTCTTTCATTATTCCGTAATGATCGTTAGTCGGAACGAGTGGATGAATAAGGTTTAGAATTATGATAGAATATAATCGTGACGAGCTACCCTGGAAATGAGGCTGAAAATGGTGTTTCGGATAGGTTTGCCGGTAAGTGCTTCAGGTTCATCGTCAAGAGGTAAATTCGGTTGGTGAAAAGGATCGCCTTCTTCGCGTCTCCATTGATTAAGTTGACTACGAACCCATCAGATGAATTGGGGATGGATGATTGGTTGATTCATTCTGATGACACTGCTTTCGGGGCTTAGGTGAAACTCCATATCGGAATAGATGTCAGAATCCGAGGAATTCGAACTGGTTGAGGGATTCATCTCGTATGATCAGATGAAGGATTTTCGATAAGAAATAGATTGTAGGATGTAGATTAGTACCCTACAATGCATAATTTACATATGCATAAATAATTCTAAAATCCCATAAGTTACGGAGGAATCTACGGAAGCTGTCAGGCAAAGGTAACAATAACAGATACGCTAAGATATGAATTTATCTATACACTGTCTATGCAATAGAGGCAGTAAGACGTGTCTAGACTTTAAGGATGATAAGCAAATAATTTTCGACACTAAATGATAAGCAAAACTTTTGACATGCAGACACGGTCGAAGTCCAGACCCACTAATGTATCTAAACAACTATCAGTTAGATAAACTAATGCAAGACCTGGTTCGCTAAGACCACCACTCTGATACCACATGTAATGACCCGTCCTAATCCATCTAAATGAATACATTACATTTGGTTACATCACGAGGTACTTGACATCTATATGATACATTTTACAAACATTGCATTTGTTTTTAAAAGACAAACTTTCATTTCATCGAAAGTTGACGACATGCATACCATTTCATAATATATCCAACTATAATTGACTTAGTAATAATCTTGATGAACTCGATGACTCGAATGCAACGTCTTTTGAAATATGTCATGAATGACTCCAAGTAAAATTCTATATGAGCAAATGCACAGCGGAATATTTCTTTCATACCTGAGAATAAACATGCTTTCAAGTGTCAACCAAAAGGTTGATGAGTTCATTAGTTTATCATAAACATTCATTTTCATCATTTTAATAGACCACGAGAATTTCATTTCCAGTTCTCATAAATATACGTCCCATGCATAGAGACAAAAATAATCATTCATATGGTGAACACCTGGTAACCGACATTAACAAGATTATAAGAATATCTCCTATCATTCCGGGAAATCCTTCGGACATGATAAAAAAATGAATTCGAAGTACTAAAGCATCCGGTACTTTGGATGGGGTTCGTTAGGCCCAATAGATCTATCTTTAGGATTCACGTCAATTAGTAGATCGGTTTACTAATTCTTAGGTTACCAAGCAAAAGGGGCATATTCGGCTTCGATCATTCACCCATATAATGTAGTTTCAATTACTTGTGTCTATTTCGTAAAACATTTATAAAAGCGCACATATTCTCAGTCCCAAAAATATATATTGCAAAAGCATTTAAAAAGGGAGTAATGAAACTCACCTAATGTATTCTGTAGTAAAAATACATATGACTATATTGAATAACTGAACAATGCAGGGTTGGCCTCGGATTCACAAACCTATATCATTTGTATAATCATTAATACATATAATCGTAATCGAGCAGATATTTACATTATTATTAGTGTTAATTTCTATATTACTAACTTTTATATTTTATTATATATTCATTTTGTATATTTTAAATAAAGTATTTATATATTTAGGTTATGGTTATTATATTTATTTTTATATACATAATCTTTTGTTTACAAAATAATAGTTATAGTAATACTAGAGTAATATTAATAATAAAAATGATAATAATTATAATACTTAATACTATTAATTAAGATAATAATGGTTATGATTTCATTAGTGATAAAAATAATGATATTAATACTAATAATATACTTATTTTAATAATAATGGTTCTAATATTTATAAAGTGATAATAATACTAATATTTATGAAGATAATAATAATTTGTATTATTTTCACAATAATAATAATAATAATAATAATAATAATGATAATAATACTAAAATGATAAAAATTAATAATAATAATAATGATATTAATAATACTTATGAAAATTTCTAATATTAATAACGTTTCTATTACTTATAAACATAATTATGATACTAGTAATAATAATAACTATAATACTAGCAAAGATAATAATCAAAATAATAATAATACTACTTAGAATGATAAATTAATCATAAAGATATCACTTGTAATGTTTATACTAATAATAATAATAATAGTTATAATACTTATTATTATGATAATACTAATAATAATGCTTATAATACCAATAATAATAATAATTGTAATTATATTAATAATAATAATATTAAAAATAATAATAATAAAATTTGGATTTGAAATCTACCTCAAAAACTAGCTTGCAAAAAGAAATGTCCAAAACGGGACTCGAACCCGCGACCGCCCACTAGTTCGACCAACACCTAAACTGTTTGGGCTGCTGCCCCTTTCCTAATTTATATTAGAAACAAAAATGTATTTAAACCGTATCAACTGTATTCCCCTTCTTTAATCATCTAATTCAATCACAACCTTATAAAATCATTATTGTGAATTTTTGTTTTAGGTTTAGGAATTAAAAGTGAAACAGAAATGATATATTATCATAAATTTGATTTAAATAGCAATAAAAAAAATACATATACAGACCATTAAGAACTCGTTAAGAACTGGAATTCAAAATTGAAGTTAGAGATTGTTATAGCCTACGACTTCTATATGAAAAATGTTTTAAATATTTATTAGAAACTATCTGGGTCATCAATTAAACTTGAAACATCCAGATGATTACGAATTTTTCTATTAACATAACGTTTGACCTTTTTGAACTATAACTTTAAGGTAGAAGGTTTTCCCTGTTCGGGCTACCCGGGAGGGCGAGTAATCCGACCCCATACTCTGATGTACGCAGCCCAGCAGGAGTACTCCCTGGCTGTTTCCAACCCTTCCCTGGCCACCACTAAATATTCAAACCTGAGACCTCTTGCAAGGAACTCAGGGCCCCAACCACTTGGGCTATCTAGTGATGGTTAATTGTTTTAGTGGAAGCTTTGACCTCAAAATTTAAACTCGATATGAAAAATTGTACCTTGAGTCTTTCCAGATAGTTTTAGTGGAAGCTTTCTAATAAGACTGCATTATCAGATTTTAAAATAAGGCTCTAATTCGATGAATTGATAAAAATAATGAAGAACAGAGTGATACGATGCTTTTTCTTAAATTTCTGTTTAATTCTTCGTAATGTAGTGAATTGGAAATTGATAGTTGATATTGATGATAAAAGAACTGAATGTTTTTATCAATATCATTGAATAATTCATTTGCTAAATACAAATAACTGGTCGACCGTTTTCAACCTCCAGGACCGAAAATAAAATAAAATAAAGCTGAAAACATGAGTAACTGGATTTGATTACATCCGTGATTTTTGATTTTTGGCATATACTTCAATTGAGTCGACAACTAGTACAGAATAGGTAACGATTTTCCTACTAATTTGTAGTTATGTGAATTTGATTTATATTATCAATTAATGTGTTAATAATATTAATAATAATTATCTTCATTATATTTATAATATAAATTTTTAATTCCTAATGTGTATCTGTTTATAACAGCACAAATATATATACCTGTGTTTATGTCCGTATTTTTTATACTGCTTATATTTATATATTTATATTTAAAGTTTATAATTAATGTTATTAATAAATATAACTATAATAGTAATAATACTCTTAATTATTATAACTAATAATAATACAAAATTATAATAATACACTAGTAAAAATAATATTACTAATAATAATGATAATATTGACCATATAATGGATATTGTTAATAACAATAATTATAATAATAATAATAATATAATGGATATTGACCATTATTGGTACTAACAATATTAATTTTACTGAAAATAAATATATTATTAATAATAATATAACAATTCATACTTATCTAATTTCATATATATATATATATATATATATATATATATATATATATATATATATATATATATATATATATATATATATATATATATATATATATTATATAATAATATTAATGATAAAAATATTAATCTTAAAAATAATAGTGAAAGTAATGGTAATAATATTAATATTACAATTATATTTAACTTGTAATTACATATAGTGTATTATCTTTTATCATATCATATCTACCATTTATATAATTTATTGAATCTTTAATATTTGTATATTACATTATATATAATATTACATATGTATAGAATTTATTTATACATATATTTTTATATTTATTTACAAAAAATACTTCGTGAATCGTCGGGAATAGTCAAAGGTTCACTGAATCCATATATATACAGTTCAAAATTTTAGGACTTAACCTTACAGACCTTGCTTATCGTGTCGAGATCATATGAAATTAAGTTTAAATTTGGTCGGAAATTTCCGGGTCATCACAGTTATCGTCCAGACCAACTGATGTTTTTGGCCCCCCACAATTATTTGCCCCCAAGACTACAGTAGGCCCGCAAGTGTTATCTTCCATATCCTTATCATGTTGGGCCAGCCCAATTGAATTATCTCCAGATGGCCCAGAGGAGTAATCCTGGTCCACATCATCCTTTGAATCTGCATCAACTATTGGAGCCACGTCAACATGTGGGTCATCATCTGGAATGGCAGTTTTGAAAGGACCCGTTCATATACATTATAAACGATTCACAATAGTTGATTTCATTGCGAGGTACTTGACCTCTATATGATACATTTTACAAATATTACATTCGTTTTTAAAAGACAAACTTTCATTTACATCGAAAGTTGACGGCATGCATACCCTTTCATAATATATCCATCTATAATTGACTTAATAATAATCTTGATGAACTCGATGACTCGAATGCAACGTATTTTGAAATATGTCATGAATGACTCCAAGTAATATCTCTAATATGAGCAAATGCACAGCGGAAGATTTCTTTCATATCTAAGAATAAACATGCTTTCGAGTATCAACCAAAAGGTTGGTGAGTTCATAGGTTTAATCATAAAACAATAAAATTCATCATTTTGATAGACCACAAGATTTAAATCCTGCATGGTACAAATGGGCCCGAATCCTATACCCACCTGTAATGTACATGCGATATTTTTTAAATACAGTACACCTTTCTCGTGTACGAAATCATCTATCATAAATCTTAGTAAGCGTACACATATCCCGTGCACAAAAATAACATACACATAACCTGTGTAAAAAATCATTCTATAGATACATAACATTCACTTTTCATTGCTTTCATAGCTTGGCTTGGTAACCGACCTTAACATATAATGTGCATAAATAATATCCCCAAAACAGAACATCTCGTCTGTATAATAATCATATAAACTTCGAAGTACTAAACACCACGCCCACTAGCCCTTCCGTCTAGTAAACATTCTAGGTGGGGGTGTTAAACCCGGTAGCTACCTTTAGGATTCGCGTGAATTAGGGCCATACCCGATTCTAATTCTTAGGTTACCAAGCAATAATAATCAGGGAAAAATATTCACAACAATTAGTGGCAATTATCACGTCCAACTAATATAATAATAACCCACAGAACTTTTGTCTGCATAATAATTCATTCGAGGAATGTTTTACTTGTGTCTATCTCGTCAAACATTTATAAAAGCATCTCAGTCCAAAAATATAGATTTCAAAGGCATTTAATAAAGCAGTTGTAAAACAGTTATAAAGCAGCGCATGTATTCTCAGTCCCAAAAATGTAAAGAGTAAAAGTGAATCAAATGAACTCACGATATGATATTTTGTAGTTAAAATATGCATACTACTGAACTGATCAATGCAAGGTTGACCTCGGATTCACGAACCTATATATATATATATATATATATATATATATATATATATATATATATATATATATATATATATATATATATATATCAACACATAAAATGGTAATCGAACAAACTTATATATCATTAGTGATTTAATTGTTATTTTAATTATGTGTTTCGTTAATAACCTAATTAATTACATTTATTAATATTTATTATAAAAGTATTAATATAGTTATGTTATATGTAGTAAATATATATAATATTTATTTAGTACATTAATAATAATAATCTTAATATAGTGATAATGAAAATAATAATGTTGATAATAACAATAGCCATTTTGTTTGTAGCAATAATAATAATGTAATCATAATAATATTAATGATAATAATAATGATAATAAAATAATGTAAATAAAATTATATAAAAATCATATTAATAATAATACTAATACTAATAATAATAATAACTTTACTACTAATGATAAAAATGATAATAATAATATTAATAAAATAATGAGTAATAAGTAAACTACCTCAAAGAAGTAGTTCTAAAAGAAATTGCCCAAGTCCGGGTTTGAACCCGCGACCTCCCACTAACCCGAATCACCTCTTAACTATTCCCTCTGCCTTGCTTTTCTGATATGATTCACCACCTAATTTTATTTAACCCATTTTCTAACTTCATCTTCTTTCTTCATAATTTAACTCGGCATCTTCATTATCGAAATGACTCACCATTAACATCTCATCATCATCTCTTAATCATCATCATTAACTTAATACCCTTACCATCATCCTTTCTTAATTTAACCCGTTATCATCATCAATATAGTCACACATGTACACCATGGTCCTTATCATCATCAAATTTGATCTATCTATCATTTTCGTTTATAATTACCATCATCATCTTTTATCTTTGATAATGCTAAAAACAAACATATATTTCATAGCATTATCCCTCAAGAAAGATAAGCTTTTAGTTGCAATTGTCCTATTTACAAGTGATATTCGTTTAAATAATAAAAGGTGAAGACAAAAGGCAGATTCGATAAATTGAAGACGCAAACGACCAAAAAGCTAAAAAGTACAAAGTACAATCAAAGAGGTTCAAATTATTGATGAGAAACGTCTCAAAAGTACAAGAGTACGAGCCACAAAACGCAAAGTTCAAATTATTAAATCGTACAAAAGGACGTTCGAAAAACCGGAACCAGGACATGAATCAACTCTCAACGCGCGACGCAACGGCCCAAAAATTACAAGTCAACTGTGCACAAGAATATAATATAATATATAATTAATTATATATATTATTATATATATTAATTAAAAGCCGCCCACGTTTTGGATCATAATGTGAGCTGTATTTAAGACATCCGCACTCGCGGAGTTTAGAAGAACAAAAGCTCCGCACTCGCGGAGCTGCACAGTAAAATGTGGGCCTATAAAAGCCATCGAATTCTGCACGAAAAATACACATCTTTTTCTTTTCCTTACTCTTACTCTCAAAAAAAATATATATATATATATATATATATATATATATATATATATATATATATATATATATATATATATATATATATATATAATTTTAAATTTAATTTAAGATTAATAATAATAAGGTTATGTTAGCGAATGTTTTAAGTTTGTAAGTCGAAATTCTGTCCTTGCAACGCTACGCTATTATTAATCATTGTAAGTTATGTTCAACCTTTTTAAATTAATGTCTCGTAGCTAAGTTATTATTATGATTATTTAATGCCGAAGTAATCGTGATGTTGGGCTAAATATTAAAATTGGGTAATTGGGCTTTGGACCATAATTGGGGTTTGGATAAAAGAACGAAACTTGTGAAAATTAGACTATGGGCTATTAATGGGTTTTATATTAACTTAACGATACCTCGTTAATTTAATATAAAGGTTATAATTTGACGTATCTATAAATAACCACATACGCTTAATCGGGTACGGTGGGCGGGATATCTATAAATACCAATAATTGTTCATTTTACCGGACACGGAACTGGATTAATAGTTAATGGACTAGTTGAAACAGGGGTGGATTACATTCAAGGGTAATTGATGTAATTGTTAACAAAGTAATAAAACCTTGGATTACACGCAGTCGATAACCTGGTGTATTCATTAAACAAAGTATTAAGACCTTGTTACAATTCGAATCCCCAATTAGTTGGAATATTTGACTTCGGGTGTAAGGATAATTTGATGAAGACTCTCGCACTTTATATTTATGACTGATGGACTATTATGGACAAAACCGTATGGACATATCGAATAATCCAGGACAAAGGACAATTAACCCATGGTAATAAATTAAAATCAACACGTCAAACATCATGATTATGGAAGTTTAAATAAGCATAATTCCTTTATTTCATATTTCATCGCACTTTTATTTACTGTCATTTTATTTAATTGCACATTTAATTATCGCACTTTTTAATTATCGCAACTTTTATTTACTGTCATTTTATTTTATCGCACTTTAATTTATCGCACTTTAATTATTGTCATTTACTTTATGCTTTAAATTAAGTTATATTTAAATTTTTTTTACATTAGGTTTTAACTGCGACTTAAGACATAAAATCTACAAAACGGTCATTAAACGGTAAAAATCCCCTTTTATAATAATAATAATACTTCTTATATTTATATACAAATTTAGTTTTAAAAATATAGCGTTAAACTTGGCTAGTTCCCTGTGGACGAACCGGACTTACTAAAAACTACACTACTGTACGATTAGGTACACTGCCTATAAGTGTTGTAGCAAGGTTTAGGTATATCCACTCTATAAATAAATAAATAACTTGTGTAAAATTGTATCGTATTTAATAGTATTTCCTAGTAAAAATATTATAGTATTTAGTACCCCTTCGCTTTAACATCAAGTTTTTGGCGCCGCTGCCGGGGAACAACACTTAACGCTGAAGCAAGACGCTCTTAAAAAAAAGTATTTTTAGTTATAAAATACTAATAAGTAATTTTTATTCATAATATAAGTTTTAGTTATATTATAAAACATTTTCTATAAAATAAAAACAGAAAATTAAAAACAAAACAAAAAAGTAAAAAAAAATAAAAAAATAACTGAACCTGTAATATTTCGACCTGCACTTCAACTAAACCTGCATCCTTCGCACTCGCGGAGTTTTTGAACAGCATATATCCGCACTCGCGGAGCAGTCTGACAGGCTGAAACATAGTACGTAATTAATGCGAAATTAGGGTTAAATTATTTATTATTAATTATAATTAGGGTTTATATTTAATATTAATTAGTTAATTAAATTTGTATTTTTAAGTTTTATTTAGTTTTATTAATATATAAATTAATACTTTTATAAAACAAAAAAAATAAAAATAATATTTTTATAAAAAATTGTATTTTTTACAACTTTAAGTTTTATTTTTATTTCGTACGTTTTTAATCGTTTATTCGTAATATTTATATTTTTCGCTCGTAATTAGTTTTAAGACTAGTATTTGCCGTAGTTTATTTTTATTTTTAGATTCTTAGGCTTTGCCGTAAAATCCCTTAAGTGCTTTTTCTTTAGACTAAGATTTAGATGCTTTAGAATTTTGCGACGCTGTTTATAAATTTTAAGTTCCTCTTATTTTTCGACGCACTTTTTCTTTTTCTTTTCGACGCTCTAGTTTTTAGGACTTAGAATTTTCTCTACTTCTTCTCTAATAATTCAAAACGAAAAATTATTTTAAGCGGTTAAATTGATAGACATCCAAAATTTTCTGGTTCGTAGTAATAGTTGGATTTGTTAGTGGCGAGTTGTGGGCTTCCGATTTAAAGGGTCCTGGCTACCTGCTGCATCTATTGGCTATTCGAAATGTGGGCAAAATCAGAAAAGTCTATTAATTTGATAACTTATATAATTTTTATTTTTATAACTAATAGGATATTCAGTGAATGCACCGAGCAAAACGTTCACCACCTTTTATACGTTCACCACCTGTAACTCGATCAAGACATCTAGCCAATATTGTCGCCGTTGATTTTTCTTTAGAATCGTCATTAAGTCGACCAAGTACTCCAATTCAAATTTCCGATAATCCATTTTTTGAACCCAACCTCATAATTGAGAATCCAGAGGATATTCAGGGACAATTCAGAGATCCTGAACCATTAATTTTTCCTCCGGAACCACCAATTATTCAAACAAAGATTTTCGAGGAACAAACCATTAAATCAGAATCCTCTAGTGATTCAGATTCAACAAATTCAATCATGGAAAATCTGGAACCTCTAAGTATGGAAGACCGAATGAGGGCTAAACGCACTGGCCAAGGTCACACAATTACTCAACCAGACATTAATGCGCCAGATTATGAAATCAAAGGACAAATCTTACACATGGTAACTAATCAATGCCAATTTAATGGTGCGCCGAAGGAATATCCAAACGAACATCTTCGAACCTTTAATAGGATCTGTACTTTATTCAAAATAAGAGAAGTGGAGGATGAACAGATCTATCTCATGTTATTTCCCTGGACTTTAAAGGGAGAAGCCAAAGATTGGTTAGAATCGTTACCTGAAGGGGCGATTGATACATGGGATGTCTTAGTTGAAAATTTTCTTAAACAATTCTTTCCGGCATCTAAAGCCGTAAGACTTCAAGGAGAAATTGTTACGTTCATACAAAAGCCAAATGAAACTCTGTATGAGGCGTGGACAAGATTTGGAAAGTTATTGAGAGGATGTCCGCAACATGGTTTAGACACTTATCAAATAGTACAAATATTCTACCAAGGATGCGACATCACTATATGGAAAGACATCGATATAGCAGCTGGTGGTTCCATTATGAAGAAAACCGCAGCTGAAACTTACAAAATTGTTGATAACACTGCTTCCCACTCACATGAGTGGCATCAAGAAAAATATATCGGTAGATCATCTAAAGCAGCTAGAGCCGATTCTAACCATGACTTTGATTCCATTTCCGCAAAGATAGATGCTGTCGAAAGACGAATGGAAAAGATGACTAAAGATATTCACTCAATACGAATTAGTTGTGAGCAGTGTGGAGGACCACATTTGACAAAAGATTGTCTCAGTATTGAACAAACAATGGAATAAAGAGAGAATGTTTCATACATGAACCAAAGGCCTGAAAATAATTATCAGAATAATTATCAACCGCCAAGACCAATCTACAATCAAAACCAGAATTATAACCGAAATGTTCCATACAACAACCAACAAGGTCCTAGCAATCAACAAGTATCCAACAATACTTACAATCAGTAAAGACCTATTTTTCAAAATAAACCACCACAAACCGATGATAAAAAGCTAAATTTAGAAGGTATGATGTCAAAGCTAGTTGAATCTCAAACTCAATTTTTCACATCTCAGAAACAAACGAATAAACAAAATGCTCAAGCATTTAGAAATCAACAAGCTTCTATTCAAAATTTGGAACAAGAAGTAAGCAACCTATCAAGGTTGATAGGTGAAAGAAAATCGGGAAGTTTACCTAGTGATACAAATGCTAACCCCCGGAATGAAACAGCTAAAGCCATTACCACAAGAAGTGGTATTACACTTAAACCATCGGAAATACCTGTAATTTCTGATGACTCTGTTCCTACTCCACAAGAACAACAATCTAAGCAAGATAAGGAAAAAGAACCGGTAGTTGAAAAGGTTAATGAAGATGACATAGTTAAGGGAAAACCTTATGTTAAACCATACCAACAACCACTTCCTTACCCGAGTAAAATGAGAAAAGAAAGACTTGAAGCCGAGCAATCTAAATTCTTGGATATGTGTAAGACCCAAATATTTATTGTACATAATGTATTTATGGTGTACGATGCGTGTATGAAGTTTACGTGTTGCTTGCTCGAACGCCGAAGGAAACTGGACGTTGTCTGAAGTGACAAGGTGTGTACGTATCCTTTTAACCCCAAATAAAGTTTGTGTTGATGTTCCAAAGCCTTACCATTGGAAAGGAAATCTTATCACGTTTCCAACGATATTTGATTCATCGAAAACGGAGCTACGGTCAAAAAGTTATGGCCAAAACAAGAAACTGAAAACTAACCTGAAGGTTGGAGCGGCGCTCCACCTTTCGGCGCGGCGCGCTGAACCCATCTGATGCAATTTTCAGCCTTTTTAAAAGGTCTAAATGAGGGGTACTTTGGTCTTTTCACTTGAGGTCGGTTTGGGGTCATCAAAACTGATCCATTGATCAGTTTGGATCACATCTCACTCATCAAACACTCCCATCCTCAAACCCTAGAGTGAGATTGAGTTCTAGTGAGAGAGAACTCCATTTGGAGAAGAAGGAGGTTGTTTCGGGTCAAACCTCAAGCATTAAAGTTGTTCTACTCGTCAACGGCATCATTTTGGCGGTATTGGTAAGTTCTAACTCCGAATTTCATTTTTTTTTTGCTATTCAAAGTTAGGGTTTGAACTTGATTTGTTGATAAACCCATTTAGACTCATGAAGTGGGTTTAGTGATGCTAGTAATCGGGTTTATTGTTAGTGTTGGTGGATTTTGGGTTGGTGAACAAATTGGCCTTGATTAGGACTTGTAATTGGGTTTAATCACTAGGTTTAGTGATTATGGAAGTGTTGGAACACTTTTAGGTATGTTGGTTGACTAATTTTGACTTTGGGTCAAAATTATGGTTTGGTGATGATTATGACCCAATTATCGAATTAATAAGGTTTATAAACTTAAAATGGATTAGGTTGAAGCATATAACCGAGTTAAATATGTTTTGGTGTCAAAACTTGCTAATGGCGTGATATTGACTTCTTATGGGTCAAAATAGGGTTTAAGTGTCATTTTGGGCAAGATAGGTATTTAACACCTATGATGGGGTTTAATTGGCGTATTAAGACCATTCTCACTTGTGTTAGTGATTATTGGTTAATTTTGGGCGCGGTTTGTACTTGGAAGTGCATTTGGGTCAAATTTGTACTAAGTGTCAAATTGGGTTGGTTTGTAAATCCAATCTAAGTGTGTTGTTGAATTTGTGATAATGGAATAGGTACTTTCCATTGACGAGTTGCAAATTATTCGGTAGCATTCTTCAAGGCGACAAGGTGAGTGTTAATATCCTATGTGCATATGTATGTGTAGGATGGGTGCGGGTCGGGTGAAGTGATTCTCGGCTATAGAGCTCACTTCACATATAGGTGGATTTGATGGACTTGTGTATGGGTCCAATTGGCACGATTGTGCGTTTTGGTTGACCACCTTTGATGAGGTGCACACTTTGTGTGTACGTTATCACATGGGCGTGTGATGTGGATTATATAACCCCAATGGCGAAGGGTTGATATTGTGAGTGGGATAAATATGCGTTCATGTTTATGGCGTATTTGTTTGTGGATGTTATGGTATGAACCACGTGCCGGTAGTACCATAACATGTATGTGACGGAAGTAATTGATGTGAACCACGTGCCGTTAGCATCGAGTGTGAACCACGTGCCGGTAGCACTATAAAATAATTGATGTGAACCACGTGCCGGTAGCATTGAGTGTGAACCACGTGCCGGTAGCACTATAAAATAATTGATGTGAACCACGTACCGGTAGCATCGAGTGTGAACCACGTGCCGGTAGCACTATAAACGAGTGAGACTCAAATGCGTATGGTGTGAATCACGTGTCGGTAGCACCATAGCGTTATGGTTAACCTTGGGTGTTTTTACACATTGTTATATATGTATATGGTATACATATAATGTTGTATTGTCGTAATGTAGCTAATCTTATGAGTGTAGCTTATTGGCATTGTTCACATCGTTGCTTGTGAACTCACTTTATTTATTGTTAGCTTGTTGCTTAGTGATGTTACGGTATGCTTAGACTAGCTTGCCTTTATGCTTGGATGCTTCGGTATGCGGTATTTGATATTTGTGTGGCGTGTCCATTTTATACATATATATGTATGTAGTATGTTATCATTCACTAAGCGTTAGCTTACCCTCTCGTTGTTGACTTTTTTATAGATTGCATGGATGCGGAGGCTCGGGTAAGCGGGGACTAGTGGACTCGCGTAGTTGCTTTAGAAGGCTTGCTTTTGGATTGATTAGAATTGGGTAGCGTATCCCCAATCGCCATGCTCGACCTTTATTTTGTATTACAAATCATGTGGTTGAAAACTTGTATTTTCGTACGAAAGTCGTAAAACGGCCGATGCGGGCCAGGTCTCGTAAAACTTATTTTATAAATGGTACGTGTTAGTTTTTCATATATGAATATGATGTGAAAAGCGTTTTGTCTAAATACGTCGGGAAGTGGTCAATCTTTTTCGCGTTTAAAGATTTTTTGGACAGACCCGTTTGGCGCGCCGTGCGAGGTTCTGGCGCGCCGCGCCAGTAGCTGAACAATCAAATTTTTTTTTGTGTGATACTTTAAGCGGGTTCGAACGTGGTTTGGTTTGGGTTGTTACAAGTGGTATCAGAGCATGGTCTAAGGGATTTAGGTGACTTGAGATAGGTGCCTAGACTTAGACTTTTGTGTGTGCTTAATTGTTGCGGGACTTGTAGGATTACGGGTCGGAATGGGTTTAGTTAGTGCCTTGTTTATAGATTGACTAACGTGTATATTAGTAATGCGGATATTATTAATATATTATTGTGATGTGATAATAATTCTCGCGTGTGTTTATATCGCATAGGATTTTGTTTGTGCTTTGTTTATGTTGCGGTTGCATATATCATCGAGCGAGGCGGTCGTTGTACTAACGAGCCGATACGGCGTGTATGCGTAATAAGGACTTGCAAACCTTATTACGGGTGCAAATCGTGTCTAGCAAGTGATGTACGATGAGTGTTTAGCAAGATGGGGCGGTGTTGTGCGTGTGGTCTATACGTTCATGATCTAATCGTTTGCATTCCTTAAAATGAAAATGGAAGATGGATGCGGAACGAGTGAGCCTATTCACGAAGGGAAGGATGAGTTAACGTTAAAGATTGAGGCCGTGTTTGAACAATATGTCTCGGTTTTCACCGGCAAAGTTAGAGTGGTAACCAAGGAGTTGGTCGAAGGACAAATGACGGAAATGGTCCGAGACCAAGTGACTAATGTAGTAAAGGAAGAGTTTGAAAAGAGGTTTCCCAAACCTCGAGGTAGTGATGATGAAGAGGTACTTGCAAGGATAGGATTACATGGTGCTCATGGTAAGAGGGTAAGAAGTACGCCTAAAGGCGTCGGGAATGTGAAAAAGAAGAGTAAGAAGGGTTACAAGCTTACGTGCTTTAAGTGTGGGGAACGGGGTCATTTGGCACAAGATTGTATAGTGGTGCCTTTAGGCTCAATCAGGTGTTTCATTTGCCGAATGGAGGGACACCAGAAGTCAGAGTGTTCCGAATCGCATGACGATCGGGTTAGGAGGTTAGAGCGCGAATACATGATGGGAAGTGGAGCACGGAAGCCCAACAGTTCTACATCAGGTACTTTTAGTACGAAATTATATGTTGTTAGTTTGTAATAACATGCGGTATGTGCGTAAGTCTTAGCTAAACTTTATTCTCCGTTGGAGATAATTCATAGCAAGCGGGCGGTTTACGTTTATGGTTCCGGTTTGCTCTCAGTAGAGTGTATAATTGGTGTGTTGTGCCTTGATCCTATGGTGCGAATCCCTGGGTGCTTAGGCATTTTGGTTGGTATCGGGTCGTTAAGCTTGTTCGAGTGAGACCCTTAAGGTCTAAATTGTGTTGTGCATGTTATTGATATGGGTGACGTTCCTAATGGAAGTACCCTATGGTGACTTTGGATTGTCGGGCGAAGGGCGTAAGACTAGGCGTAACCAAGCATTCCTTAGTATTTGGGAAATGTCTCTACCAAGCCATGGAAATGAGTTTTGGTGTTCGGATGTTAGAGCGTGTTCGCTCTCGTGTTGAAGTTGATGAACCATGAGGTTCGACGGGTGGGATGAAACCCGAGAAATCGAGTGTTTTGGATCTCGATGTATGTTGGTAAAGGATTCTACGTGACGCGACATTAGGTGCCTCTTTTATACCTACTAGTGTGGTGTTCGACTCCGATTGTGTTGCGGTTACATTGTACTTAGGGTACCGAAGTGAAACCCTTAGGTTCATGAGTGATCGGGTGAAATTCGACAAACTAAAGCAATTGGATGATTGCGAGTGTATAGTTCGTGTAATTTGTGGTACACTTTTCGTTCGAAATGTTCAAGGATAGGTTAGGATCCTTGGTATGCTCAAAGTTGGAGCAAGACATGGTGATGGGCCGTGCAAACCCAATCATTGGTAAAGTCTACCTTTGGTAGCATTGTACGGGTGTACGAGATGCGGTTATGGAACGTAATTCCAAGTGGAGGAGTTACACTCCTGCACGAGGAGGTTTTAGTGTGAGATTTCGGACAATGTTTTAGTAAACCGAAACTTGTGTCGGGACCTAGATTTGGTCGATTGTGGTAGAGTACAATTTCGGTTAAATTGTACTTATGATTTTGGATTTGAATTATCACCAAGGTGGTAATGTGGTAAATATCATTGAGAGATAATGGACGTGTTTGGCAAGCAAGGTGAAATCCCTCGGTTAAGGGATGTGTGTGTCGGATTCTCTTTTAGAGAATTATTGTTTTGTACCTATGTTTGATATAGGTGGCTCTTGCTCGATTGTGTGGATGGTTAGTGGTATCCGTTAGGGTTCACTATAGTGTAACAGAGTGCGATGTTGCACTACTCGTTGTTTGAGGCCAAAAGTACGTATGTGATTGGTGAAGCATGACCTTCAGGGTCCGCTGACTTCATTATAGTATTTTTGATTGGTGGAGCATGACCTTCGGGGTCCGCTGACTTCATCAGGTGTTGAGTGATCTATTGGTTATTTTATACACCGATGGTGGGATCGTGAGGACCATATTGTGTGATTAGTGATTGCGATAGCCGTGTTTCGCTCACGTGTTGTTACGGGTGTGACAATAGTCGATTTTGGACACCTTAGGATTAGCGTTGCCATAGTCGTTTTGGGCGCTTTTGGTTTTAGTCGTTGCTTATGATGTTAGGATAGTGGCGTATTGGTTGTATTGCGCACTACAAAGGATGTTTAGTGGTAAGAGTAATCCGTGAGGATTCATCTGGTTCGATCTTCAACGTTCGGATTGTTGACTTTAGGTTGAGACTTGGTCACTTTTAGCGTTGTCCGTGGTAAAGGTACGCTAAGGAATTTATATCTCGGTACGAGGTTGGTTGAGTTTTTCCCGATATGGGAAATTGAGCAGGTTTTAGTGCTCGGATTGTGGTTTTGATAAATCACGGTTGACGATTTTAGTTGTTAAAAGTGATCCATTGGGAAGAATTGTCTAGGAAAGTTCGTATTGGGACTTGAGTGAGGATCGTTGAGTTGGTCCGGATTGGTTAAGTGGAGAAGATCACGAGGACGTGATCGAGTTTAAGTGGGGGAGAGTTGTAAGACCCAAATATTTATTGTACATAATGTATTTATGGTGTACGATGCGTGTATGAAGTTTACGAGTTGCTTGCTCGAACGCCGAAGGAAACTGGACGTTGTCTGAAGTGACAAGGTGTGTACGTATCCTTTTAATCCCAAATAAAGTTTGTGTTGATGTTCCAAAGCCTTACCATTGGAAAGGAAATCTTATCACGTTTCCAACGATATTTGATTCATCGAAAACGGAGCTACGTTCAAAAAGTTATGGCCAAAACAAGAAACTGAAAACTGACCTGAATGTTGGAGCGGCGCTCCACCTTTCGGCGCGGCGCGCCGAACCCATCTGATGCAATTTTCAGCCTTTTTAAAAGGTCTAAATGAGGGGTACTTTGGTCTTTTCACTTGGGGTCGGTTTGGGGTCATCAAAACTGATCCATTGATCAGTTTGGATCACATCTCACTCATCAAACACTCCCATCCTCAAACCCTAGAGTGAGATTGAGTTCTAGTGAGAGAGAACTCCATTTGGAGAAGAAGGAGGTTGTTTCGGGTCAAACCTCAAGCATTAAAGTTGTTCTACTCATCAACGGCATCATTTTGGCGGTATTGGTAAGTTCTAACTCCGAATTTCATTGTTGTTTTTGCTATTCAAAGTTAGGGTTTGAACTTGATTTGTTGATAAACCCATTTAGACTCATGAAGTGGGTTTAGTGATGCTAGTAATCGGGTTTATTGTTAGTGTTGGTGGATTTTGGGTTGGTGAACAAATTGGCCTTGATTAGGACTTGTAATTGGGTTTAATCACTAGGTTTAGTGATTATGGAAGTGTTGGAACACTTTTAGGTGTGTTGGTTGACTAATTTTGACTTTGGGTCAAAATTAGGGTTTGGTGATGATTATGACCCAATTGTCGAATTAATAAGGTTTATAAACTTAAAATGGATTAGGTTGAAGCATATAACCGAGTTAAATATGTTTTGGTGTCAAAACTTGCTAATGGCGTGATATTGACTTCTTATGAGTCAAATTAGGGTTTAAGTGTCATTTTGGGCAAGATAGGTATTTAACACCTATGATGGGGTTTAATTGGCGTATTAAGACCATTCTCACTTGTGTTAGTGATTATTGGTTAATTTTGGGCGCGGTTTGTACTTGGAAGTGCATTTGGGTCAAATTTGCACTAAGTGTCAAATTGGGTTGGTTTGTAAATCCAATCTAAGTGTGTTGTTGAATTTGTGATAATGGAATAGGTACTTTCCATTGACGAGTTGCAGATTATTCGGTAGCATTCTTCAAGGCGACAAGGTGAGTGTTAATATCCTATGTGCATATGTATGTGTAGGATGGGTGCGGGTCGGGTGAAGTGATTCTCGGCTATAGAGCTCACTTCACATATAGGTGGATTTGATGGACTTGTGTATGAGTCCAATTGGCACGATTGTGCATTTTGGTTGACCACCTTTGATGAGGTGCACACTTTGTGTGTACGTTATCACATGGGCGTGTGATGTGGATTATATAACCCCAATGGCGAAGGGTTGATATTGTGAGTGGGATAAATATGCGTTCATGTTTATGGCGTATTTGTTTGTGGATGTTATGGTATGAACCACGTGCCGGTAGTACCATAACATGTATGTGACGAAAGTAATTGATGTGAACCACGTGCCGGTAGCATCGAGTGTGAACCACGTGCCGGTAGCACTATAAAATAATTTATGTGAACCACGTACCGGTAGCATTGAGTGTGAACCACGTGCCGGTAGCACTATAAAATAATTGATGTGAACCACGTACCGGTAGCATCGAGTGTGAACCACGTGCCGGTAGCACTATAAACGAGTGAGACTCAAATGCGTATGGTGTGAACCACGTGCCGGTAGCACCATAGCGTTATGGTTAACCTTGGGTGTTTTTACGCGTTGTTATATATGTATATGGTATACATATAATGTTGTATTGTCGTAATGTAGCTAATCTTATGAGTGTAGCTTATTGGCATTGTTCACATCGTTGCTTGTGAACTCACTTTATTTATTGTTAGCTTGTTGCTTAGTGATGTTACGGTATGCTTAGACTAGCTTGCCTTTATGCTTGGATGCTTCGGTATGCGGTATTTGATATTTGTGTGGCGTGTCCATTTTATACATATATATGTATGTAGTATGTTATCATTCACTAAACGTTAGCTTACCCTCTCGTTGTTGACTTTTTTATAGATTGCATGGATGCGGAGGCTCGGGTAAGCGGGGACTAGTGAAATCGCGTAGTTGCTTTAGAAGGCTTGCTTTTGGATTGATTAGGATTGGGTAGCGTATCCCCAATCGCCATGCTCGACCTTTATTTTGTATTACAAATCATGTGGTTGAAAACTTGTATTTTCGTACGAAAGTCGTAAAACGGTCGATGCGGGCCAGGTCTCAAAAAACTTATTTTATAAATGGAACGTGTTAGTTTTTCATATATGAATATGATGTGAAAAGCGTTTTGTCTAAATACGTCGGGAAGTGGTCAATCTTTTTCGCGTTTAAAGACTTTTTGGACAGACCCGTTTGGCGCGCCGCGCGAGGTTCTGGCGCGCCGCGCCAGTAGCTGAACAATCAAAATTTTTTTTGTGTGATACTTTAAGCGGGTTCGGACGTGGTTTGGTTTGGGTTGTTACAATATGTTTAAACAAATAAATGTCAATCTTCCTTTCATTGATGTAATTTCAGGAATGCCAAGATATGCTAAATTCTTGAAAGATCTAATCACAAATAGAAAGAAAATGGAAGAACTCTCGTGATGCTTGTCAAAGGGCCGGAAAAATAAGTTAACGTGATGAAATGCCACAAAATGTCACTCAAGTATGTGAAGTATTTGACGTTTGGGGTATTGACTTTATGGGTCCATTTCCAAAATCTCATAATAATCTCTACATTCTCGTTGCTATTGATTATGTATCTAAATGGGCGGAAGCACAAGCTCTCCCGACTAACGATGCATGAGTTGTAGTCAACTTTTTAAAACGTGTTTTTGTTAGGTTCGGAACACCGAAAGCTTTAATAAGTGATCGGGGTACTCATTTTTGTAATAATCAACTTGAGAAAGTTCTCAAAAGATATGGAGTAACTCATAAAATCTCAACCGCTTATCATCCACAAACAAGTGGACAAGTTGAAAATACCAACCGAGCATTAAAACGAATTCTAGAGAAAACCGTAGGATCAAATCCGAAGGAATGGTCCATTAAATTGGAGGATGCACTATGTGCTTTTATAACAGCCTACAAAACTCCAATTGGAACCACACCTTTTAAACTCGTTTACGGAAAAGCATGTCACCTTCCAGTAGAAATTGAACACAAAGCATTTTGGGCTTTGAAGACATGTAATCTTGATTTACATGAAGCCGGACGTCTACGATTAAGTCAACTAAACGAATTAGAAGAACTAAGACATGAAGCGTATGAAAATTCGTTAATCTATAAAGAAAGAACGAAGAAATGGCATGATAAAAGAATCAGAAGTTCAAAAGAATTTAAGGAAGGAGATAAAGTTCTTCTTTTCAATTCACGATTCAAGCTATTTCCTGGAAAATTGAAATCAAGATGGTCTGGACCATTTATAGTCAAAAGAGTTTTCCCATACGGAACAATAGAGTTAATAAATTCAAATGGGATTGAATTTAAAGTTAATGGTCACAGAGTTAAACATTACATACATGGTCCGATGGAAGTTGACAATGAAGTCAATCATAATTTCACCACCCAAGAAAACCTTCAAAATGAAAACATAAATATGTTATCAACAACATATGAAAAATCAAAATTGAAAAATGGGGAGGATTCAAATTGGAGTGATGAAGAAGAATTTCTATACAAACCTCCCATTCCAAGAAATGAAGAAAAAGAAGTTCAAATAGAAGTGAAAGAACCAAGAAAAGAACACCCGAAAAAGGTTAACAAACCAATTCGACTTACTAAAGTAGGAGACCCGGGTGAATTTATCATTTCTTGCTTGCTTAATGATGGTGCTATATATAATGGACTCGCAGATTTAGGAGCAAGTGCAAATATTATGCCTCTTTCCTTATTCAAAAGATTAGGTATGAGTAAATTAAAACCAACCAAAATAGGTGTTCAATCATTTGACCTAACCATTAAACACCCGGTTGGAATAGCAAATAATTTACTTGTTAAAGTGGGAAGTTTGACCTTTGTTGCAAACTTCATAGTTATTAATATGGAGGAAAACCTTGATATTCCTCTAATTTTAGGTCGCCCATTTTTAGCAACCACCGAAGCATTCATTGATGTAAGAGAAGGTAGAATGACACTTTGGGATGGTGATAAATCGGTCACCTTTGTGAACCGAAAGTTTGGATCTCCACCAACCAAAACTATTAAACCAATAAAAACGCATAAGTGTGGGGAAAATGGAGAAACACTTAATGATGATCCGATAACAAAGAACCCCGTTGATGATACGAAATTAGATGAACCCATTTTTAACAGTTCAACGAAGAAACTTTATAAAAGGATTCACGATGCTATGATTAAGGGAAACTTTAAGTTATGTAACCGATTAGTATCCAATTTATCACCAAAAGAAAAGGCGATGTTAGTTGAATTTGTGAAAGTTACGGAGGAAATCAACAAATGGATTAAAGCAAAAGTCAGAGATATACAAGTTGTTGATGAACCAATTGACAATGAAGTTAATCACAAATTCGATACCACAGCTAACTAAGTGTGGGGAGAATCAAATCTTTTAAGGGTAATATGTATTTATGTTAGAGTTAGATTTTCTGTTTTCGTGTAGCTTCGAAAATGGAATCCGTATGGTCTTTCCCTAGCAGACCCTAAAGAACTAGTCTTCTCCCCCCATTCTGAATTTTTATTTATTTTAGGTTTTACAAGATGAAGGATTCCTTTGATCTGAACCATGGTCTAATGCTACATGCTATGATTACTAAATGTAATAATGACACCCTTCCGAGTGAACTGGTATCATTCATAAGAGAAAAAATGGACTGAGTAAGAAAAGAACTCAGGAAAGATCATCATAAGATACATTTTGGTAAAGGAAAATCAAAATCCGCAACAAAAAAAAGAGCACGACACCTTGAAAGATGTTATAAATGCGGAAAATGATCACACGAAGGTAAATGTTCAAATAATCAAAAATATTCAAATACCGAATTTGTTACTCTATGCAGAGAAGGACCGTTTATATGTTTAGAAGAAAAGATATTGAAGAATCGAGGTTACGCTTACGTAGCTATGGAGAACCAAATCACACGAATCTTCTATGAGTCGGCTAAAGCAGGTCTCTGAGAATTCTTTTTCACAGACTGAAAGGGGTGAATCTTCATCACAGGCTCGCAATGCTCCTCCTCCTGAGAATGCGGAACAACAGGAAGTTAATGACTTTTATCGACAAAATGTACCGCATCCAATCGTTTCATTTTCAAATATCGATGTGCCAAATTTACACTCAAACTTGAGGTTTGACAGACTTTGGATAGACTATCCAGAATATCAGAGGAACTTGCACATCCTTCAGTCTAATGTTGTTGAGGTGCCTAGGATAATAGAATGGGAACCGTTAGAAGCAGTTGGATTAGTCAAACCAATCAGAGAATTACTTACACAAAGGTATGGTAATTCTACTTTTAATGATTGGGTACGTTTATTCAACATATATAGGCCTGTATATAGAGAATGGTGTGTGGAGTTGTTATGTAGTATTGAAATAAATGATCGGGTATCTACTTTAACCGATCGAAGTTTTCTTAGATTTTTATTAGGAGGTGAGATGCGCCATATGTCCCTACTAGATATGGCTCAGGCTTTACGTATATATATATGCCTGAGGAACTAGCATCTTATGATTGTCAAAGGTTGATAGTTAATGGTAGGAGGGTTGATGAAAATTTTCCTATGAACGAAATATGGAGTAGAATGACTAGCCATAACCGATTCAAAGGGGGATCTTACTCTTATCTTGATATTGATAGAGCGGAATTTAAAGTATTCCACAGGTTTTTAGCAAACTCGATTATACAGCGAGGTAGAAACAAAGAGAAGGTAAATGAACAAGATTTATTCTACCACATGTGTATTCGAGACCCACAGATCGCTGTAAGTATATATTATTGTGTGGGTTATTATCTATCGACTATGATTAGGGGTATGCGGCCTAATAGCATAATAGGAGGTGGTATCTTTGTTACATTAATTGCTGAACATCTCGGTGTGGATAGAAGTCGGGGGGGATTATTAATGGCAGAACCAGAACCCCGTGATAGGATAGATTTACGCGTGTATCATGGTGCTAAGGTTTTAAAGAAACGAAACAACGCTGCAGCACCATATGATGGTAGGCATCCACAGGTCGAGAGAGATCAACAACAAGGTAATGCGGGAGGGGGTAATCAGATGACAAAAATTCAACTTTTTATGGCTCATCATGAGTATGAAATGGCTAGACAATGAGCATTTCAAGATTGGCAGTATCATCAAAACCAAATCATAAGTCATTGTGCACACATAAATGCAAACTACATTGTTACTCCAATGCCCGTATTTCCTCCCTGGACTATACAGACACGACCACCGTACCCTACATATGACCTAGCTCAAGCATTCTACAGTGCATAGGGCTATGAATGGGATCCCTACTGGCACCATCCTCATCAACCCTGATTTTCTTTTATGCTTATTTTTATTTATTTGGTAACTTGTAATTTTATACTTTTAATATTTCTTTTGATACTATAATAGTTTTTATAATTTTCTAACTTTTATTATTAGATTTTTAATAATTTTTGAATGTGGGGTGATATACCCAACTTCAAAAATATGTATATATATGTTTGTAGTTTATCTCATGTACAAAACAGGGTAAAACAGTGCATTTTCAAAGACTGGCATTAAGTTCAGCAAAAGCAACTAATTTTGACGACAAGATGCTAAATATATGTGAAATAACAACTGCAGGAATGAACAAATGATGTGCACCATTTATCATTCAGAAAACAAACGCCAATATGTTTGGAAACTTTGGTAAAAGTTAATCATTTTTCTACACTAATCACCCTCAATAATTTAAATTATACTGATTTCTTGCAAATGAGGGCATTGCAAGATCTTAAGTGTGGGAAGGGGTTAAATTCTTTCGGATTTTTATTTTTTTTTACTTATATACTTGGTTACCATTAAAAATACTAGTAACGCAGTAGTTGTATTAGAATCTAGTGCTCTCTGATAATAAAGAACAGCCCTAGTCTTATATACTGACTACCCAATTCTAGTAAAATTTTTCAAAATTTTCAAATAAATGAATTCAAAATCATGTTTATACATATTTATGAACGATAAAACTAGGTGTTAACACCGAAATTATTGTTACCTCAGAAAGGACATAAATTGAGAAACAACCCAAAATATTAGAATTCATTTAAAATGGAATAGAGGATAATAAAAAGGCAAAGAAAGGAATATAAAAGCCAAGTGTGGGAAAAATTTACCAAGTTATTTAGAACATATATCACATATTTTTGTACAAATAATTGCAAATATTTTTTTTTGGACGATATTAATCAGTTTTACCCAGTTTATTGTAATTTAAAAGGAAGTAAAGTCTTCCGAGAGAAAAAGACATGCGCTTCTTGATTTAGGCCAGGAAGTTGTCATCCAGACCAGTTGTAGAGTCTACGAAAAACCTTGAAAATTTTTCTCGAAAATCAGCTGGAAATCCACGGACCTCAACATCAAACAGGGTCGCCAAGTGGTCAGACTTATCCTAACTATGAGAGGATCTATCTCGTAAAATGGGGAGAGCGCCGTGCAAATTAGCTTGATAAGACTAATGAATCAGACCTCCAGAAAGGATAATCTCCTTAAAGATTAAAAATCAGCTTTTAAGCCTGATATTACTCAATCCTTGAGATTGACCTTAAAGATTGAGAATTACAAACTCATGGAATTCAATGATATCTAAACTCGAGCTTGAACGAGAAAATATTTTGATCAAAATTAAAACCGATTTGTTTTCTAAAAACCTATTTTCAAGGCGTTCATTACCATTGAACGTAAAATCCTAAGAATTCATCAGAATTCATTAGGTCACCTGAACCAAATCGGGTGTCAACCGTAAGAACGGTGGTTGCATAGCATGGTCAAAGACAGGACCTTGTGCCAGACCGAAAAAACTATAGGGTGATCTTTACTATTGCTCCTACAAAGGATAGTAATTGCATCCAACACGATATAGACCATAATCAAAAGCATGTCACGGGACATTGCCTTAACAGTTGCTTGTTCAACGCTTTCTTTTACAACTGAACGGTAGTTTATCAAAAGGTAATATACGGAGCAAGTATACTGGACGTGTTGCTTTCCCAATACAAGGTTAGCAAGTGGGTGACACAAAACCGCAAGTTTTGAGCTAAAATTTTCAAATCTGAATCCCACACAACCCACAAAAACATTTTGCAAACACCGGTGAAGGGTTATTCCGGAAAACTTATCTAGGGTAAAAGCTAGATTAAATTTTCAAAAGATCAAATGTTTTCATAAAGATCCAATTTCCTAACGGATCTAAATTTTTATAGTCATGAGGGACTGTAAACCACATCGTTACTATCATTGTTCATACCGCCGTATTGAAATCACTGATGTACAATGTGTGAAGAATAAAGAAGTGATTCAAGTATGTTTTTATTCAAAGTACTATATTGCTTGAGGACAAGCAACGCTCAAGTGTAGGAATAATTTGATAATGCTAAAAACGAACATATATTTCATAGCATTATCCCTCAAGAAAGACAAGTTTTTAGTTGCAATTGTCCTATTTACAAGTGATATTCGTTTAAATAATAAAAGGTGAAGACAAAAGGCAGATTCGACAAATTGAAGACGCAAACGACCAAAAAGCTAAAATGTACAAAGTACAATCAAAGAGGTTCAAATTATTGATGAGAAACGTCTCAAAAGTACAAGAGTACGAGCCGCAAAATGCAAAGTTCAAATTATTAAATCGTACAAAAGGACGTTCGAAAAACCGGAACCAGGACATGAATCAACTCTCAACGCGCGACGCAACGGACCAAAAATTACAAGTCAACTGTGCACAAGAATATAATATAATATATAATTAATTATATATATTATTATATATATTAATTAAAAGCCGCCCACGTTTTGGATCATAATGTGAGCTGTATTTAAGACCTCCGCACTCGCGGAGTTTAGAAGAACAAAAGCTCCGCACTCGCGGAGCTGCACAGTAAAATGTGGGCCTATAAAAGCCATCGAATTCTGCACGAAAAATACACATCTTTTTCTTTTCCTTACTCTTACTCTCAAATATATATATATATATATATATATATATATATATATATATATATATATATATATATATATATATATATATATATATATATATATATATATAATTTTAATTTTAATTTTAATTTAAGATTAATAATAATAAGGTTATGTTAGCGAATGTTTTAAGTTTGTAAGTCGAAATTCTGTCCGTGTAACGCTACGCTATTATTAATCGTTATAAGTTATGTTCAACCTTTTTAAATTAATGTCTCGTAGCTAAGTTATTATTTTGCTTATTTAATGCCGAAGTAATCGTGATGTTGGGCTAAATATTAAAATTGGGTAATTGGGCTTTGGACCATAATTGGGGTTTGGATAAAAGAACGACACTTGTGGAAATTAGACTATGGGCTATTAATGGGTTTTATATTAACTTAACGATACCTCGTTAATTTAATATAAAGGTTATAATTTGACGTATCTATAAATAACCACATACGCTTAATCGGGTACGGTGGGCGGGATATCTATAAATACCAATAATTGTTCATTTTACCGGACACGGAACTGGATTAATAGTTAATGGACTAGTTGAAATAGGGGTGAATTACATTCAAGGGTAATTGGTGTAATTGTTAACAAAGTAATAAAACCTTGGATTACACGCAGTCGATAACCTGGTGTATTCATTAAACAAAGTATTAAGACCTTGTTACAATTCGAATCCCCAGTTAGTTGGAATATTTGACTTCGGGTGTAAGGATAATTTGACGAAGACTCTCGCACTTTATATTTATGACTGATGGACTATTATGGACAAAACCGTATGGACATATCGAATAATCCAGGACAAATGACAATTAACCCATGGTAATAAATTAAAATCAACAACACGTCAAACATCATGATTATGGAAGTTTAAATAAGCATAATTCCTTTATTTCATATTTCATCGCACTTTTATTTACTGTCATTTTATTTAATTGCACTTTTAATTATCGCACTTTTTAATTATCGCAACTTTTATTTACTGTCATTTTATTTTATCGCACTTTAATTATTGTCATTTACTTTATGCCTTAAATTAAGTTATATATATTTTTTTTTACATTAGGTTTTAACTGCGACTTAAGACATAAAATCGACAAACCGATTATTAAACGGTAAAAATCTCCTTTTATAATAATAATAATACTTCTTATATATATATATATATATATATATATATATATATATATATATATATATATATACAAATTTAGTTTTAAAAATATAGCGTTAAACTTGGCTAGTTCCCTGTGGACGAACCGGACTTACTAAAAACTACACTACTGTACGATTAGGTACACTGCCTATAAGTGTTGTAGCAAGATTTAGATATATCCACTCTATAAATAAATAAATAACTTGTGTAAAATTGTATCGTATTTAATAGTATTTCTTAGTAAAAATATTATAGTATTTAGTACCCATTCGCTTTAACATCAATCTCATCTATCATAATCATACATCATCACCATTAGTCTATTACCAGTATCAATCGCGAAGGGAAAAGATAAGCAAGAAAAAGAGTAGCAGCCAATTGGCTTTTACGGCCCAAATAAAGTTTGTGAAACAAGACCCAAAATACAGCCGAAATATGGCAGCCCAGCCATTTGGATTTCCAAGCCCACGTTTATCAGCATAATTTTAAGAAAGACAGGAGCTGGTCGGTGGTGGATGGATTCGAACAGAGAAAAAAAAAAGAATGTTAAAACACGTCTGCATCAATATGACCCCCCTTCCACTTTTCTTTACTAGTCGAATACAGCGTGATTGATCATTCCACAATTGCAAATGTCAACGTAAAATAAATAAAATAAACCGAACCAAGATAGTGGGCATATATGATTTGTGAGTTGGTATAATGTCAAGTGGGATGTGGTCCACTCAAGAAGTGATTTCTTATCATGCGTTTATTAATCATACGGTGTTTGGTTTTTTTGAAGGTTGGGATGTGAATAGAAACAAGGTAAACAGCCATCTCCTTTTTGCTACACTTTTATCTTTCTTTTTTTTAAACCGATATAATCACCATCATTGTTTCCCCCACTTGTTCATTATCATATGATCATCATCATCATCATTGTTCATAAAATTATGAATTATCTATCATCTTCATCATCTAACACCGAAAAATAAATGAAGCAGTAGCAACAAGGGATAGTACTAGCGAAATAGTGGAAACTCGAGTGGTTTTTGGTTCGTTCAACACAGGGAGAAGAGCAACAGTAAATGCGTTTTGTTTCTGGGTTTCACGAAGGTGAGGGGTAGAGAGAGAGATAGGTTTCAAGGTGGTCTTGCCGGTTGACTGTAACAGAAAAGAGGACAGCAGCGGTGACAGTATGGCAACAACAATAATACGCGTAATGCATTAAAACAGAAAGAAGATGAATCAAAGGTTTCGGGCTGCAGAAAGAAAAAGAGAGAGAAAATAACGATGGTGGTTGCTCGTGATTTGCAAAGTAGTTCGTGATTGTAGTGGTTCCATGGTTTCCGGTCTTGGGTGTAATCGAAAGTAGCAGTAGTTGACAATGGTTTGGTCCGTCGAACAATAAACAGGAAACGGGCAATAGGTGTTTGGTTACTCTATCAAAACGGAATAATAATAAAATTATCATAATCGAATGGGTTTGTTCAAGTGGTTTTCGTTGGGTGGTTTATGGTTGCACAAGGTGGTGAAGTGGTGTTGTTTAATTTAAACAGAAACAAACGCAGTAGTAGGAATCGTGCCATAACAATGGCGGGTTTGTATAAGAGAGAGAGAGAGAGAGAGAGAGAGAGAGAGAGAGAGAGAGAGAGAGAGAGAGAGAGAGAGAGAGAGAGAGATGATGATGTTGTTTGCGAAGTTGAAACATAAACACACAGTTTTCGTTGTGGTTTGCAGCGAGAAAACAGAATAATATAAGTAGTAACATCGATTGAAACATGAAGAAACTTGCTAGCGGTTTTGTGGTGGCGATGGATTCGGTTGTGGTTTGTCAATCAAGAAGTAGGAATAACAAGTTAGTCATGTTGGAGATTAAGAGAGAGGCGGATGGAGGGTGACCGGTGGTGGCATGGTGATCTAGAGGTGATGAACGAAGGTGGGGTGATTACTTGGGTTTAATCGATCACACAATACAAATGGTTTTGATGTTGTAAAGATGGAGATAGATAGATAGGTATATATGCAGAGATAAATAAGATAAATACTGTAGTAAATAGTAATATCACTCCTCACTCAAATAATAAGTTAAAACATGTGACAAATATTAGCAGTCTAAACACTTTTAACACGAAGTGTATCGTGCGAAACCAGTGGCGGATAAAAGTGTTCAGAAAAATCTCATATTTTTAAATTAACTATATTTATTTATTTTTGTCATTATGATATAAAATTCAATCATTAATTTATTAAATAAAAATTACATCAACTTTCCCTCTCATTTATGAGTGATATATAAAAAATGTTAAAACTTATCAAATAGTTCATAAATATATTTTTAATAAGCCTAAAATTTATAGAACTCATTTTTGGATCACCGTTTATTTTAAAATCGCATAAGTTCCTTTTAACTCATTTATTATTAATCGAAACATCAAACGAGTATTACAATCATTTAATATTTATATTTAATATACTTTATTTATATATAGAGATATATTTTAAATAATTATTATTATAATATCCTATTCTTATTTTATTAAATTTTTTAATAACAACAACATATAATACTTCAAATTATATTTCGAATTATTATTTATATATACATATACACATATCTATATACAATTAATTGTTCGTGAATCGTCGAGAACAGTCGAAGGTCAATTGAATATATGAAACAGTTCATACTTTTTGAGACTCAATATTATAGACTTTGCTTATCGTGTCGGAATAATATAAAGATAAAGTTTAAATTTGGTCGGAAATTTTCGGGTCGTCACAGGTTTGGTTTACCACCGTGTTGGGACCCGAATTTAAACATGAGTAATTAGGGTTGCCGTTGTTAACATTAGATAATGGACCGTCAACACACTGCCCAAAGTCATCATTATCATACTTTTCTCGAAATAATTCACGCATACCAAAACATCCAGACTCTTTGTCTTCTGGATTAGGGTTTACACCACCCTCTTTGCCTGACCGGCCTCCGGAGTTGCAATGTTCTTCATCATCTTTTGAATTTCTGCATTCAACCTCGATATTATTGACCTCTTCAAATTCGAATTCTGAATCCTCATTGATATCAAGATCTTCATCATCATCATCATCATTATCCTCCTTTTCTTCATTAACATCAAATGTATCTTCAATGAATTCATCATTATTAGAGACATCATCTTCACTTGCATCAGTGGAATCTCCATCCTCATGAACCATTTGTATCGATATGGCCTTATTAGGGTTCTCCTTAGCATTGATAAGAAAACGGTGACCTCCCACCTCAACCCGTGCATCTTCATTGATCTGACCAGTGATATTGGTGAGAATTAAGATATTCCCCGAAATAAGATTTTGATTTTCATTAGTAATACTGCAGTTCTCGGTGTCAAGGAGCAAGTTACGGGAACTCTAGTAATATCAATCCAGACCAGCCTCTTCTCACATCGATAGTGATGCTTGACCATACCCAGGTTACTACACCATTTATGGATTGCCAATTCTTTGTTGTTAAGAACTTTTTCAGCTTCAAAAGTAGACCCAAACACCCACATAACATCAAGACCTCCGAGGTACTTAATGTCACACCCAACAATACGTTCTGCTTTGTATAGGTCATCTAGTATCCCAATAATACGCCAATCGTGGACCGTACCAATAATGGATCTTTTGAGAGGGTGGCCCTTGCAACACGAATCATGCAGAGATATTTTTTTAATTGACTCCCCACATGCCTCCATCTTTCTGTTGTTAATCCTATCTCTTAAATCTTTCCTTTTGAGTACATCACGCAGATCATATTTCTGACCCAGGACATGATTAAAAGGGCGGTCACCTGAACCAGGATTAACGTTTCTCTCATTGGATGAAAGTGGTGGGAAGTTGTTCCTGTTATATCTGTAACCCTCTTCCTGTTGAAACTTATTACTATTATCACCCCTACGCATGAAAGCTTTGAAAATCTTGATCGGATCACCATTGAATGTAATCTTCTTGAGCGTATCTATCAGCCTATCATCATCTTTTACATTGGCAAATCGAACAAAAGTAAATCTCTGCCCATTTTTCAGCCTTCTCCCAGCCATATAGATGTCTCTAACATCACCATACGGTTTGAACGAGCGCCAGAGGTTAGCAACACTCCAATTCTCAGGGAAATTGAAGAACATGAATGACGTCAATTGGATTCCGAAAAGCCTAACTAATCTATCCTGAAGTCTACCGTTGTGTTGTTCACTCGAAATTTTCGTGCCTGCCCATTTGTGTTGATTTTCTCTCCTCACTCTCTCTCTCTCTCCTTTCTCTCTCTCTCTCTCTCACACACACACTGCATTTTTTGTGCCTCGAAAAATTTATAAATCTTAAATTAAATATATCCACGTCAAATACTTCTATAAGTATTTTTAATGTAAATAACAATAATAATATATTTTTGATAATATATATGATACTTATCGACGTAAGCAACAATCTAAATTTTAAAGTATAGGTTTAGTTAATTTAATAATTAAATAATATATTATATATTACTAAAATCTGATTGTTTTAGTTGGGTTAATATTTAAACAATACATTAATTAATATTACTAAAATCTAATTGGTTAATTAAACATTAATTTTAAAATTAAAGCATAACAACTCGCTTTCTATACATAATACATACTCGTATACATAATAATATAAAGAAATTACTAAAATCTAATTATATTTAATTAGTTTATACTTAACTAATATATTACATATTACTAAAATTTAATTGGTTAATTGAATTTCAATTTAAAATTAAAGTTTGAAACCCGTTATCTCTCTCTCTCTCTCTCTCTCTATATATATATATATATATATATATATATATATATATATATATATATATATATATATATATATATATATTCCAAACTGCGATATCAACATCGAATGCTCTCATTTGTTACCTACACACGCGTTAGGTGGAAACCCAATTCGTGACGATGTTGGCAGTACCATCGAAAGTTGAAAAACCCCCCAAAGACTTTTTCAAATTGCATTGATGTTGGCAATACCATCAAAGGTTGAAAACCTCTGCTTGAAGTGAGAATCGAACATGGGTTGGCAGTACCCCAAGTTGCATCTCACCCTCATACCACTCAAACCAAGCTCGATTATGTGTGTGTGTGTGTATGTGTGTGTAATAAAAAGGTTGCAAACTTAAACAACCCTAGTGATCGAACATAAATCTGCAGCCATGACTGGATTTATGTTGAGTGCCATATGGGAGTGTTTAAAGACTTCATGGATTTAATCTCCGGTCCGATTTACCGTGTGTAATCCTTATTGAGATGATGATCTACGAAAGGGTGATTAGAACCTAGTCCACCTATAATGGTCGTTGCCGCAATAATGGCCTCTTGGGTGGTTTCATAGGGTTATAGTTCATAAGAACATACCTGTTACCGTAAAGATATTTTCTGGATGCAATCATAATTCGAGTAATACAGAAAACATATTTTTCCATGAATGAGGTGTTATGGTTGTATTTATAGTGAGACCTTAACTCTATACCCCTTACTTCGTTCTGAATCCTTCCCGGAAAATAACCATAAATAACGTTGTGTTAGTTAAGAAAGGATTATGTTTTAATTAAGGATACGATCAGGTAAATCTTATTTACGTATGCGCCAAGCAAGACTATGTAATGCGCTATCTATTACTGTTCAGGGTTACTCATGAATGACGTGCGCACATCACGTGATTCGCACAAGCGTCATGCGCAAAGGTACGCGTATCATTACCTAGGTTAATAGGTTGTTGACAAAATGAGAGGTATTTATTTAAGGGATAAAGGAATTGCAAGATTATCATTTAATATTATTTTTATGTTTGAGGAATATATGCATGCAACATACAAATTAATATTATTGCACAAGTCATTTTCATTAAGTAACTAAATGTTAAACCTTAAGAAGATAAAAAATAAACACTTTAATACAGTTAAATATATTATCCTTAAGAGAACATCTTTTATATTGTTAAATATAGTTATATAGTTTACTGTTTTCGAGTTTTGTTCATGATTGTCTCTTTTCAAGATTATGAATGTTTATATAATTATCGTTTTTGGCAGAGAGAGAGAGAGAGAGAGAGAGAGAGAGAGAGAGAGAGAGAGAGAGAGAGAGAGAGAGAGAGAGAGAGAATCTGTTATGTGTTATCTAACCGATGACAATGTTCGAAGTACAAAGTATAAGTCTTCTTGAATTTAAGTGAGTACTCATTGTTAATTGTAAACATCGTTTCGAAAAATAGTATTAGTTTTAAACATCAAATTGTAATATTTTAGAAATGTGTTCAAAAAATACGAGTAATAGGTTAGAAATAGTAAGTACTCATTATTAATTGTAATAATCTTTTCAAAAAATTATAATTGTAAACGTCATACTCCATCCATTCCCAATTTAATAGTTCACAGCAAAATCAACACAATTTAATAAAAAATGATTGTCACATGTATTTTTTTAAATCTAATTTCCAGCCTTAGCTCAAACTTTTAACCTACATTTTTGTATTAATTAAATAAAGTAAGAGTATAAAAGTATTGTAACCAATTATTCTAATTTATTTATAAAAGTGAAAAATTAATTTGAGACGAATTAAAAATGATAAATGAACCGTTAATATGTGAACGCAAAGAATAATATTCTAAAAATGTGTTTATGACATTAGTTTTCATGACCCGTCCTAATCCATCCGGACGATGTCCACATCGATTATAAACGATTCACAATAGTTGGTTACATCGCGAGTTACTTGACCTCTATATGATACATTTTACAAACATTGCATTCATTTTTAAAAAGACAAACTTTCAATACAATGAAAGTTGACGGTATGCATATCATTTCATAATATATATCTAAACTATAATTGACTTAATAATAATCTTGATGAACTCGACTACTCAAATGCAACGTCTTTTGAAATATCTCATGTATGAGTCCAAGTAATGTCTCTAAAATGAGCAAATGCACAGCGGAAGATTTCTTTCGTACCTGAGGATAAACATGCTTTAAAGTGTCAACCAAAAGGTTGGTGAGTTCATTAGTTTATCATAAATAATCATTTCATAATTTTAATAGACCACAAGATTTCATATTTCCATTTCTCATAAACATACGTCCCATACATAGAGACAAAAATCATTCATATGGATTGAACACCTGGTAACCGACCTTAACAAGATGCATATAGAATATCCCCATCATTCCGGGACTCCCTTCGGACATGATAAATTCGAAGTACTAAAGCATCCAGTACTTTGGATGGGGCTTGTTGGGCCCAATAGATCTATCTTTAGGATTCGCGTCAATTAGGGTGTCTGTTCCCTAATTCTTAGATTACCAGACTTAATAAAAAGGGGCATATTCGATTTCGATAATTCAACCATAGAATGTAGTTTCACGTACTTGTGTCTATTTCGTAAAACAGTTATAAAAGCAGTGCATGTATTCTCAGTCCCAAAAATATATTGCAAAAGCATTTAAAAAGGGAGCAAATGAAACTCACCTAATGTATTTTGTAGTAAAAATACATATGACAACATTGAACAAGTATAGGGTTGGCCTCGGATTCACGAACCTATATCAATTATATATATTAAAACATGTAATTGAAATCTCAAAATTTCATTTATTAATATATATTATTTAAACAAATTTTGTAGTTATATAAGATTTATACTAGATTTCATTTTTTTAAAAAAATACTTTATTTTATATCTTAAATTATATGTTTTATATATTTATGTTGTATATGTATTTAAAGTGATTAATATAGTTATTTTGATATCTATATATATTTAGCATTATATTGAAAATATATAATTTGTTGTATGTAAGTTTTTATATATGTAATGTTAATATGATTTATATATAGAATATTAATATATATGTAAATAATATGTTTTATGTACAAAATATTTATTTGTCTAAAAATGATAGTTTTGATATTTCAGATTTACTACTAATATTAATAATAACTTTATTAAAATGATAATATTAATAATACTAACGATATTGTTAACAACGATACTTTTATTTAATAATAATGCTAATTATTCTAATAGTTACAAAAGTGATACTAATACTAAAATAATGATAACTTGTATTATTTTCATATTAGTAATCCTAATCATAAAGATAATAATAATAATAATACAACTATTAATGATAATAATAATAATAATAATAATAATAATAATAATAATAATAATAATAATAATAATAATAATAAGTATAATATTTGTACTAATAACAATAACAATCATTAATAATAATAACATCAGTAATACCTATCATATTTATAATAATAATGATAATAATAATTACATTTGTGATGATACTACTAATATTAATGAGAGATATATTATATTTCATTATAATAGTAATATTAAAACTAATAATATTTAATATTAATACTTAGGGATCATATCAATAATCATAATACTAAATATGTTCTATTATTAGTAAAAATAATAATAATGATACTAATACTAATAACTATATTTCTAATAATAATAACATTAATCATGATAATAACAATAATAATAATATTAGTACTAATAATAATAATAATAATAATAATAATAATAATAATAATAATAATAATAATAATAATAATAATAATAATAATAATAATAATAATAAATGAAATAAAAATAGGCTACCTCATTAGTTAAGCTTTAAAAAAAATACAGCCGCTGCCCGGGCTCGAACCCGTGACCTGTACCATCCCGTTTTCCCGTATGTATCGAAAGGTGCTCACTTAATCATTTGTACGTTTATAACTCGTTAGCTTATGCACAAATGTATGAATATATGCGTAGATATATATATATATATATATATATATATATATATATATATATATATATATATATATATATATACATACATACATACATATATGTATACTTGATAATGTGTGCATGTATAAGTTTAATCATGGGTTTGGTTAGCGTTAAGTCTTGTGAGACTATTGTTGAAGGCTAGGTGAACATAAGAAGCGGGTTTGGAATGTACAAATAAAATATAATCGAAAATTGTTTAAATCGGTCGAACTGTCCAGTTACAGCCTTAGGCCGCACCGCGACAATTGGGTCCGCGCCGCGGCATATAAAGCAATTCCAGATCAGAAGTCAAGTTAAAAGGGGTCATTTTTCCTTCGCTAGGTCGCGCCGCGACAAATGGGCCGCGCCGCGGCACCTCAGCAGTTCTGACTCCGATTTTAGCTCAAATTAATAAATTTAAGGGGCAAATTGGTAATTTAACATGTGGATCTGATGGGAGCATTAAACCTCCACCACTAGTTCATTTATTTCATTTCCTTTTCTATTTTCTTTCCAATTTCTCTCCCAAAACACAAAACCCACTTAGTTTAATCTTGAGATTTGGAGTTGGAGATTTGTGAATCAAACCTAGGAGCGAGATTTAAAGTTGTTCTCCTTGTTACTAGCTACAAGAAGATAGTCTTGGTAAGTTCTAACTTTATGTTTTAAGTTTTAATTGGTTAATGGCTAGGGTTTGGGTTACTAGAGATTTGTATGACCCATTTGAGGGTAAAATGGGTGAGTTTGGGTTATGTTGTTGTAAGGAAACCCTAATAGCCACTATTTAGGGTTTTGGCCTTGTGATTTGAGGTTGTAAGTGTCAATTGGTGTTGTAAGTCACTAATGCACTTTAAGATTTATGAAAGAAGTGTAAATGGGTAAGTTTGACTTGATTGTGAGTCTAAGTAATATAAAATGGGTCAAAATGTACTAGTTGACCTAATTAGATGAAATGGGTATGGATTACCCTAAGTTTTGTGTTAATTGAAGTTAGACTTTAATTCACTAGTCTTAGTGATTAAAGTCGAGTCTTGGCCATTTATGGGCGGTTGTGAGTAGTTGAGTCATTTAATGCAAATTGGGTCATTAAATACTCAAGTGGGAGTATTGTGGTTAATTCCACTAGTTGTGTAATTGAATGTGCACTTAATGATTTAGGTACATTGCATTGAAGCTCGGAAGTGCTAAATCACCATCCTTATGACAAGGTGAGTGGAATAAGTATACTTGTACGTATATGATGTGCTTATTTGTACGTAAGGATATGTGTTGTCCTAGTTAGTGATATATGTGTTGTACACTAACAATTTATGAACAGATATGTGTTGTTGATATTGCTCTAAACATACATATTATTCGACGCAATATCACTCATATTTCATAGGTTTTTATCTTCTACAAAGAAATTCAATGCGCATTTCACGAGAAAAACGACAAAAGTGGATAAGAGATTGCTATTTGAAGATTCAACGATAAAACGATAGTTTTAACCAGATTTATATCAAGAAACGTTTATTCGAATGAAAGTACAAGATAGATGAAGAAAAGAGTTCAAATAAGAATTGCCAAATCAGTACACGTTAACACGAGATCAACAAAAAACAACTGAAGAAGAAAAATGAAGAAATCTGACATTTACTCTTACACGAATCGTGTGGTGTTACACGAATCGTGTAATATAACTGGTCTTACACGAATCGTGTGACCATACACGATTCGTGTAATGTTAGGCCAAAAGCACTGTTCGGTTATCCAGAAGGTCGGCTGACTTTATGATTTTTAAAACACTTCTTTTCTCAAATGGAGAGACAGCAGGATTTCAACAAAGTTGCAGACTTCACCAACTACTTCAAACTTCAATTATAAAAGGAGTACGTTCAGAGAGTTACAGAGAGAGAGATATATTACAACACATTTACAACACAAGTTTATTATAGTTAAATTATTGTCAATTTTATTACGCTGTAAAAATAGTTTCAACTATTAAGGGGGTATTGTTCGTGATTAAGGGTGTTATTGTACGCGTGAAAGGGGTGTTATTATTGTAATTTTTCTACTGTTTGAAGTTAATGCAAGTGAAGATATTTTAGTAAGTTTACTCTGTTAAAATTAGCATTGTTATTATGTTTGCATATCTATATTTTTATGTCTACCTTAGTGTAATGGATAGCTAAATTTCCCTAGTGTTTGCTTAAATGTAGAGCCCCTAGTGAAATGGATTGTTACCATTAGTAAAAGTTAAAATGTAACTTTAGTATTTTTAATATTGAGCCTAGTTAAAAGAACCATTTTTATGTAATTAGGTATTTAACCCTTGCCACTTAATTTATTAAATTTAAATAACGAAAGTTGTTTTTATTTACATAAATTGAGCTTCAACATTAAAAATGATCTAGACGAATTTATGGATAAGTTATTGACACCAATTTAGAAATAAACTTCGGTGGTTTGGGTGATATCAATAAATTATATGAAGGTGAAATTATAAAAAGGGAAACCGTTATAATTTAGGTATTGGCGAAGGTTAAAACTAGGCTAGGTCTCAATTTAAATGCTTAGGGAATAGTAGCTTTCTAAAAAGAATCCAATGAAAATTAGATTTTATTTAGTTAAGTTGTAACTTTATATTTATTCGAGAGAAAAATGTAAAGTTTGATACTAGAACATTTTAATAGGGCGTAAAACTTAAAACAATCCATGGACCTAGGGGTGACACAATTAAGTAAACACTCCCATTTACCTCATTTATACTTCTTATAAAAGTTTTATCATTTTTATTTACGAATACTATTTTTAAAATATAAAAAGAAACCATAAAAATATTTCTTTTTCGAACAGTTAATTGTCACATAATTTTAGCCGTACACGAATCGTGTAGCCTCACACGAATCGTGTAAGACCTGGACGCGGCTACAGTACCAGTAGGTCAAAAATTAGGGTTTTTAATTAATTAATATTATATAATTAGGTTATTAGTTATTTTTATTATATAATTAGTTTTAATTAGTATAAAATACTAAAATACATGTTTTAATCTTAAAAATTATTATTTATTATAGTTTTATAAATTGTATCTAGTTTATAGTTAGTAAATTAATTAATTTTCTTTTAATTTGTATTAGTTTAATTAAAAATGTCATTTAGTTAATTTAAATAAGTTTATATAATAATTGCTTAAAACAAAAATCTAAATATATAGTTTTATTAAAATTTACTATTTTACTAATTACCATTTAGTAACATAATTGTCGCATCATAATTAGTATAATTTCATTTAGTTCCTTTTTAAGTTAATTATTGTAATCTTGTAATTTTATTTAGTAAATTAGTTAAGTTATTTTCTTTTACTGTTATACTATAAATTGCCTAATCCAAAACCCTCTTTAATTAAGTTTGACATCAAAGACTATTAAAAAGAAAACCATTAAACGCTCCATCTCCCTGTGGAACGAATCGGATTTACCAACAAACTAAACTACACGGATAGGACTAGTTGCCTATATATATGTGTGAAATCAACCTAAAATCAATAAAATACCACATATACAATAAATCAATTCGTGTAACAAAACAACTCAAATCCGTTCAAAATAAAGGTTACGTTCGCACACATCAACTTTTTGGCGCCGCTGCCGGGGAGTTGGCAGTTAAATAAATAGATAATTTTTCTGGTTCGTAGTAGTAGTTGGATTTGTACGTGGACCGGGTTGTTGGATCACCAATTTTATTGGTCTTTGAAGGATCCTGCCCCTCTGCTGCATCTTTTGGCTATTCGAAACGTGGGCAAAAATCAGAAGGATAATCTGTTTGTTTAAAGGTTTTTATCATTGTTTTTATGTTATTCGATCCTCTCGAGGAAATTTATTTCCAAGAAAGTTCAAAGTTTTTGAATAAATCCTTTAATTCTTTGTACAATTTCCCAAATTGTATGATCCGTTCAATCCTAAACTCGTTAAACTTAATCCAGAACCTCAAAGAATTAATAAAGGACAAAAACAACAAAAAGAAATAGGAAGTACTAGTAATTTTAAAACACCGAAAAACACTAAAAAAAAAAAAGAGAAACAAATAGGTAACCCTAGATAAACCTTTAGTGAAGTGATCTCATAATAGAAATTAATGTATGAACTTACGTTCCTCCAACGCTGAATTAACTCCTTCACATCCTGAACCCGAAAGGAAATTCCACGAACGCTTAAGAGCTCAAGAAGTAGAATCTCTTGCTAAAAATTTAGAGTCACTTTTCTTAGAATCCGACTCTGAACCAATAATTCAACCAATCATAGAGCCGATTATTAAAGAAGAAGAAGAAATGGCTGATACAAATCAAACGATGGAAGCATTAATGAAGGCCACAAGAAAAGGTCAAGGCCACGCAATCATCCAACCCACGATGACTGATGGCTTTGAAATAAAAGGTCAATTTTTACACATGGTAACTAATACATGCCAATTCGGTGGAGCTCCAAATGAGGATGCTAACGAGCATCTTCGTAAGTTTGTAAGCATTTGCAAACTATTCAAAATTAAGGATGTCACCGATGATGTCGCATGTTTAAAAATCTTTCCATGGTCATTAAAAGATGATGCTAGAGATTGGCTAGACTCATTACCTGAAGGTTATATTGAAAACTGGAATGATATGATGGATAAATTTTTGTCAGAATTCTTTCCTGCTTCAAAAGCAGCAAAATTACAAAGTGACATAAATCACTTTAAACAAAAGCCTAATGAAACTCTTTATGAAGCTTGGACCCGATTCAATAAAATGCTTCGAATATGTCCTCAACACGGGTTGAATACATTCCAAAAGGTCCAAATATTCTATAAAGGAGTCAATGTGGCAACTCGAAAAGATATAGATGTTGCAGCCGGAGGTTCGGTTATGAAGAAAACACCTGAAGACGCTCATACAATCATTGCTGATTTAGCGTCCCATTCTCATAACTGGCATCAAGAAATAGAATTTTCTAGATCATCAAATGTTGCTAGTATTGAAAGCAATGATGAAATTGCTTCTTTAAAAGTTCAAATAGCAAATCAAGCAAGGCAAATCGAGAAAGTAACCAAGGAAATGCATGCTATCAGAGTAGGATGTGAACTGTGCCAAGGTCCCCATCTTACTAGAGATTGTGATCAAAGTACAATGGAAGAACAAGCAAATTTCTTAGGATACTTACGAAAAGGTGAAATGAACTTTAGTGATTTTCCAGCTATAGAAGCAAACAACCGAAGATATCCTCCTATAAACAGCTATCAAGTAGGAGGACCTTCAGGATCAAATAATAATAACTATCAAGGAGGAAATCCAGGTTACCAAAATAACCGGAATTTCCCAAATCAAAATCAAAGAATTCCGCCACCAGGTTATAATAACCGAAATCAACCTCAACGAAATTATCAAAATAATTTCCAACACACACAACCACTAGCATTCAATCAACCACAACCATTAGCAATTATGCAACCTCAACCTGAGAGGAAATCTGGTTTAGAAGATCTCTTAAGAGATTTTATGGTTAAGCACGAGCAAAATGCAGAGCTCCAAACTCAGCAAATCCGAAATCAACAAGCCACAATACAAAACTTAGAAAGGGATGTTGGAAGGATATCACAGTTACTATCAGAGAGACCACCAGGTACTCTCCCCTCAAATACTCAAGTAAATCCCAACAACCCTCAAACAAGGAACGAGCATGTAAATGCTATAACTACTAGAAGTGGTTTAACTACTAAACCGGAGACTACAAAATCCCCGGAAGTTCCTTTATCTCCTTCTATTTTACAAATACCGGTTGATGAAAATGAGCAAGATAACAAAGAACAAGAGAAAGATGATCCACCTGAAGTCATGCCAAAGAAAAGTGAAGAACCACCAGTAAAGGTGCATAAGGAACCTATTCCTTACCCGAAAGCATTAAAGAAAGACAGACTCGCAAGGCGGTATGAGAAATTTGCGGACATGATTAAGCAAATTAGCATTAACATGCCACTCGCGGAGGTTCTTAGGGATATGCCCAATTACGGGAAGTTTTTAAAGGATCTCATATCCTCGAAGGGTAAATACCACGACGTTTCTGCCACATTCCTCCATGAGGAATGTTCGGCCATCTTAAAGAAACAAAATGTACCTCCAAAATTAGGAGACCCTGGTAGTTTTATCATACCATGTATGATGGGTGATTCGGTAGTGTACGATGCACTAGCCGACCTAGGTGCAAGTGTTAACTTAATGCCTTACTCGTTATATTTAAAACTTGACTTAGGAGACTTAAAACCAACCCGAATGGGTATTCGATTAGCAAACCAATCATTTGATACTCCAATAGGTATAGCCGAGGATATACTTGTAAAAGTTGGCTCACTCATCTTTCCCGTCGACTTTGTTATTCTAGAAATGCAAGAGGACACAAAAGTTCCTATCATTTTGGGACGTCCTTTCCTAAATACTGCAGATGCTATCATCAATGTCCAAAAAGAACAATTAAGTCTAGGTGTGGGAAACGAGAGAATAATTTGTCACATTGACAAAGCCATGAAAAGACCCACTTCTACCGATGACTCTTGTTTTCAAATTGATGTTATAGATCTTTGTGTCGAGAATGAATTGAAGAAGCTACTTGAAATTGATATCCCGGGGTTAGCCCCGGTAAGTGAGAATGAATACTTCAATATTGATAAAGATTTTGATGAGTTAATGAAGGTGGTCACGGATGACGAGACCATAATAGAAGAAATTCCCATGGAAGAGGAATCGTTTGAGGAAATCAAAAATGAAGATAGATTTCGTATAAAAAATTCCTTAGAAGAACCACCCGTACTAGAGCTTAAAGAGCTACCCAAACACTTGGAGTATGCTTATCTCGAAGGTACATCTAAATTACCAGTAATTATTGCTTCACATCTTTCAGATAATGAGAAGGATAAGCTAATTTCTGTATTAAAAACCCATAAAAAGGCTATAGCCTGGAAAACAACCGACATTCCGGGAATAAACCCGTCTTATTGTACACATAAAATTCTCCTTGAGAATGACTACAAACCCGTAGTGCAAAGACAACGCAGGCTAAATCCCAACATGAAAGAGGTTGTTAAAAAGGAGGTCGTCAAGCTTCTTGACGCCGGGTTAATCTACCCCATCTCCGATAGTCCATGGGTTAGTCCAGTACAAGTAGTACCCAAAAAGGGGGGTACAACCGTTATATTAAATGAAAAGGACGAACTCGTCCCAACTAGAACAGTTACCGGCTGGAGAGTCTGTATTGATTACAGACGTCTAAATGATGCCACTAGAAAGGATCATTTCCCTTTACCTTTTATTGATCAAATGCTCGAACGATTAGCGGGAAAAGAATATTATTGCTTTTTAGATGGTTTCTCCGGTTACTTCCAAATTCCAATTGATCCCAACGACCAAGAAAAGACCACATTCACTTGTCCTTTAGGTACCTTTGCCTATCGCCGCATGCCGTTTGGTTTATGCAATGCACCCGGAACCTTTCAAAGGTGCATGATGGCAATCTTTGATGATATGGTAGAGGATTGTATGGAAGTCTTCATGGATGACTTTTCCGTGTTTGGAGACTCCTTTGAATCGTGTCTTTTCAATCTAGAACGTATGCTTATCCAATGTGAGAAAGCAAACTTGGTCCTAAATTGGGAAAAATGCCACTTCATGGTGAAGGAGGGCATTGTACTTGGTCACAAAATATCTCGTGCAGGAATAGAGGTAGATAAAGCTAAAATTGAAGTTATCTCTAAGCTACCTAAACCATCAAATGTTAAAGCAATTAGAAGCTTTCTTGGTCACGCAGGATTCTATAGGCGATTTATCAAAGATTTTTCTAAAATCGCCCGCCCATTGACCAAGCTTCTTGAAAAGGATGCTCCATTTGACTTTGACACTAATTGCGAGAATGCATTCTCGATTCTTAAGTCAAAACTCACACAAGCTCCCATTATGGTATCTCCAGATTGGAGTATGCCATTTGAGCTAATGTGCGACGCAAGCGACTATGCTTTAGGTGCTGTTTTAGGACAACGTCCCGATAATCATTTTCTTCCGATTTATTATGCAAGTAAAACTCTAACGGGAGCCCAAATTAATTATACCACCACGGAAAAAGAACTCCTAGCGGTTGTTTATGCATTTGATAAATTTCGGTCATATTTGGTGTTGTCTAAGACCATTGTTTACACGGACCATTCGGCACTTAGGTATTTATTCTCGAAACTAGATGCAAAACATCGTCTCATACGTTGGGTTCTTTTACTTCAAGAATTTGACATTGAGATACGTGACAAGAAAGGAGCTGAGAATCTAGCTGCCGATCATTTATCCCGACTTGAAAACCCCGAATTAGATAAACTTGATGACACAATCATCAAGGACACATTTCCTGACGAATCTCTAATGAGGGTTGAAAAAGAATCTGAAATCCCATGGTTTGCCCATTTTGCAAACTATCTTGCTTCAGGCATACTACAAAAAGGACTTACTTATCAGCAAAAGAAGAAATTTTTTGCGGATTTAAAATCTTATTTCTGGGAATACCCAGACCTATTTCGTGTTGGTGCGGATCAAATAATTCGCCGTTGTGTGTACGGACAAGAAGCTCAACAAATTCTTGAGCATTGCCATCAAGGGCCAACCGGCGGTCATTTCGGACCAAACCACACTGCAAGAAAAATCCTTGAATCGGGCTTTTATTGGCCCACGATCTTTAAAGATGCCCATGATTTCGTTCGGACTTGTAACGCATGCCAACGAACGGGTAACATCACGAAAAAGGATGAGATGCCTCAGACCGGCATCCAAGTTTGTGAAATCTTTGACATTTGGGGAATCGATTTTATGGGACCCTTTCCAAGTTCACATAAGTGCAAGTACATACTAGTAGCCGTTGACTATGTATCCAAGTGGGCTGAAGCAAAAGCTTTGCCTACAAATGATGCTAGGGTGGTGATAAACTTCTTGAAAAATCTCTTCTCACGCTTTGGAATCCCAAAAGCACTCATATCCGACCGAGGAACACATTTTACCAACAACCTTCTTGAAAAGGTGTTGAAGAAGTATGGTGTAACTCATCGTTTCTCTACTCCGTACCACCCGCAAACAAGTGGTCAAGTGGAGAACACGAATCGTGCCTTAAAACGCATACTTGAGGAGACGGTTAATAACAACCCAAAAATCTGGCAACGCAAGTTAGATGACGCGTTGTGGGCTTTTAGGACTGCGTATAAAACACCAATAGGTACCACGCCATTTAGACTTGTATACGGTAAAGCGTGTCATCTACCTGTTGAAATTGAACACAAGGCGTACTGGGCTATGAGAGAATGTAATACCGACCTTGTACAAGCCGGAGAAAATAGGTTATCACAACTTAACGAACTAGATGAATTAAGATTACAAGCCTACGAAAATTCTAAAACATATAAAGAAAAAACTAAAGTATGGCACGATGCACGATTAAAAAAGAAAGAATTTGAGCAAGGGGATAAAGTATTGGTATTCCAATCACGTTTCAAGTTTTCACCTGGTAAACTTAGATCCCGATGGAATGGGGCATATATAATAAAACAGGTTTTTCCATCTGGATATGCAGAGTTGTATGATAAAGACGGCGGAACTTTCAAAGTGAACGGACACAGACTCAAGTTATACTTTGAAGAAATCAATACTACGGAAAGAGACGAAGTCACATTCTACCCTAAGGACAAATAAATTCAGGGTAACTCTAAGGTTTTAAACTCCATTCTCGATTTGTATTATTTTTTATCTTTAAGAGTGGGGTTAGATTGGTCTTTCCCTAGCAGACCCTAAAGAACTAGTCTTCTCCCTCCATTCTACCTTTTTAATTTCTTTTGGTTTGTTTTTATTGTTTATTTTTAAGATGCGAGGTCAATATATCTACAACCACTTCATTTTAATATGCGATAAGATTTTACCAAGAGATGTGGTGTTAGATATTAAGAAAAGATGCGATGCGATGAGAAAAGGAGAAAGACAAGATTATAATGAGAAAAATTATGGAAAAGGCAAATCAAAATGCGCTAAAAGGCGTCGGGCACGTCAATTGGGTAAATGTGAAAAATGTGGAAAACCAGCTCACTCAGGAGATTGCCCAAAGAACCAAACGGACTCTAATTTCGAGTACGTAACTTTATGCCGAGAAGGGCCTTTCAAATGCTTAGAAGAAAACCTCTTAAACCCACGAGGTTACGCCTACGAGGCAATGGGAAGCGAAATTTCGCGACTCGACTACGAAGCGAGTCAACGTGGGTTCACTATCTAATTCTTTTTCTCGTCGATTGTATGTATGTGCATATTTTATTTTTATTTATTTTTTTTTTTTTTTATTATTTTGTGTGTATTTTGGTTTATATTTGTTTGCAGTGAGTTTTATAAAAAGGGTCTACTATTTAAAATTGATTAAACTTGAATTTAACCTGTTTTCATTAAAAACGATAATGTTAAAGTGTTAAAACTGAATTATTGTTGTTCAAAATTGCACGCAATTAATTGTTAAATTTTTAAGATATCATTTAAATAGTAAACCACGAAAAACAAAATAAATATAAAAAAAATTCTTTCTACTAAATTGAGGTGAAACGCCTTGAGTTTAACTTGTTTCTTTGAAAATGAAAATGTTAGGTGTCACAACTGAATTTTTATTTCTCAAAAAAAAATTGTACAGAATATTTGTTAAAATCTAAAAGTCTATAGTAGATTGCAAAAATATACTCTTTTATCAATAACCGTAAAAATATATAACTTGTAAATCTTTGTCGTGGATAATGATAGGTTTGACAACCGAAATTAATCTCTACCTAGACGATAGGAAACAAAGTTTTAAGTTTGAAAATTAGTTGATTTAAGGGTGTATAACAAAAATAGAGTGAATTTTTTTTATTTATTTAATTTTTATTTTTCATGTACTTGTTTTTATTTTATTTATTTTCGATAAAATTATAAAAACTTTAAACTTTTAATTAATTGAATTTTATAAATTGAAATTAAAAATTTATAAACGGATTAAGATCAGGTGTAAAAACCGAATTTCCGTTACAAATATAAATTTATAAAAGATATTTTGAATTCAATTGATTTTAAGTTAAATAAAAATAGAGTGTATTTTACATTATGTAATTTTAATTTTTTATGAACTTGTTCTAAAATTAAAAATGTTAATATTTTTAACACAAAAATAGAGTGTTTTTATTCTTGAATTTGTTTTCAGAAAAACTATAAAAACTTTAACTATTAATAAATTAAATTTTAAAAAATTAATTTTTAAGATTTATAAACGGATAAAGAACAGGTGTAAAAATCGAATTTCCATTATAAATATAAATCTATAAAAATAGTTTTATCATTTCATTTTTTTTATTTTTTTATTTTTTTTAGTTTGTAATAACATAATTGAATGGTGTGTATTGATATTCTTTATACTTCTAATGTTTTATTGTATATTAGTAAGAATTAAGTGTGGGGTAATATTGTTTTGTATGATTGAAGTACAACCCCATATTTTGTGTGTTTTTAACATGGTTTTGACAGGTACAGACAAAAATGAAATTAGACGAAACGAAACATCGATACAAACGTTGGATAAAATCATAGGTAAACCAATTTGAAAATCCAAATCGGTTAACAAAGGAAGTTCCAAATACTTCACACTAATTGTCCTCTCAAATTTATACATTATTATCTGATTTTATGTAATGAGGGCATTACATAATCTTAAGTGTGGGGTGGGAATATATAAATTCTCGAGAACTTATAAGTTATTGTTTTTTATGAAAATTTGAAAATTTTTAAACAAATGTATCTAATCAATTTTTAAGGTAACTACGAGCAATTAAAGATCAGGTGTAAAAACCGAAATTGTTGTCTCCATACATTAAAAATACATAAGTTTATTTGTTTAAAACTTATAAAAGAAAACCATTTATAACAAGAATTCATAAATCCTTATATTGAGAACCATTTATCACATGTTTCTTTGAAGTTTATTGCAGATATCATTGCTAAGGAACGTATAAACCTGAATATTCCATTATCACGAGTAGTAGAGGATGAATCAAGTCCATCCCGTAAGGAAGTAAAGTCTTCCGAATTGACACACTTGCTAACTTATGTTAGAAGATGTAGTCCAGAACAGCTGTAGGTTGACGAAAAATCTTGTAAAGTCATCCCTAAAATCGGCTGGAAATCCACCTAACCTCAGCATCAAACAGGGTTTTTGGTGGTCAGACTTATCCTAACCATGAGAAGGATATGTCCCGTACAATGGGGGGGCACAATGCAAATTAGCTTTTAAGACTAATGAATCTAATCCCCAGATGGATGATCTCCGTAAAGATCAACTGCATCTATGTTTGACCGCGGTCAACATACATATGCCATAACAAATTGAGGTGTGCAAACTCATGGTTCACCGATGATATTTGGACACGATATAATTTTGTTCTAAAACTTATGCTATTTTATGAATTATATTTGTGTAAAACTATTTTTGGACATTTGGCTTCAAGTTCCATGATACTACAATCATGGGGGCGAATAGCTTGCTAATCGCCGACTGAGACTTCGGTTTTCAGTTACCCTCAACCGGAATTTGAGGTTAAAACCGGAAAATGTGTCTAGTGTAAAAACTAGCATGACATTTTATAAAAATCATAAAACGTTTTCACAAGGTCCAATTTTCCCTAAGGATCCAAATTTTTAAACCCTAATCACGAGTTTCATGTTTGTTTCTGTTGTCAGAATTTCATTTCGTGTGGTGTGCGTGTGATTCAATAAATACTGTGTTGTGTAATAAATTTCATATAGCGTGTGTTTCATTTCGTGTAGAGTGTGTTGTGTAATATATAATGTTCTAACTCTGTTAAAAGATGTAATTGCTTGAGGACAAGCAACGTTCTAGTGTGGGGTATTTTGATATTGCTCTAAACATACATATTATTCGACGCAATATCACTCATATTTCATAGGTTTTTATCTTCTACAAAGAAATTCAATGCGCATTTCACGAGAAAAACGACAAAAGTGGATAAGAGATTGCTATTTGAAGATTCAACGATAAAACGATAGTTTTAACCAGATTTATATCAAGAAACGTTTATTCGAATGAAAGTACAAGATAGATGAAGAAAAGAGTTCAAATAAGAATTGCCAAATCAGTACACGTTAACACGAGATCAACAAAAAACAACTGAAGAAGAAAAATGAAGAAATCTGACATTTACTCTTACACGAATCGTGTGGTGTTACACGAATCGTGTAATATAACTGGTCTTACACGAATCGTGTGACCATACACGATTCGTGTAATGTTAGGCCAAAAGCACTGTTCGGTTATCCAGAAGGTCGGCTGACTTTATGATTTTTAAAACACTTCTTTTCTCAAATGGAGAGACAGCAGGATTTCAACAAAGTTGCAGACTTCACCAACTACTTCAAACTTCAATTATAAAAGGAGTACGTTCAGAGAGTTACAGAGAGAGAGATATATTACAACACATTTACAACACAAGTTTATTATAGTTAAATTATTGTCAATTTTATTACGCTGTAAAAATAGTTTCAACTATTAAGGGGGTATTGTTCGTGATTAAGGGTGTTATTGTACGCGTGAAAGGGGTGTTATTATTGTAATTTTTCTACTGTTTGAAGTTAATGCAAGTGAAGATATTTTAGTAAGTTTACTCTGTTAAAATTAGCATTGTTATTATGTTTGCATATCTATATTTTTATGTCTACCTTAGTGTAATGGATAGCTAAATTTCCCTAGTGTTTGCTTAAATGTAGAGCCCCTAGTGAAATGGATTGTTACCATTAGTAAAAGTTAAAATGTAACTTTAGTATTTTTAATATTGAGCCTAGTTAAAAGAACCATTTTTATGTAATTAGGTATTTAACCCTTGCCACTTAATTTATTAAATTTAAATAACGAAAGTTGTTTTTATTTACATAAATTGAGCTTCAACATTAAAAATGATCTAGACGAATTTATGGATAAGTTATTGACACCAATTTAGAAATAAACTTCGGTAGTTTGGGTGATATCAATAAATTATATGAAGGTGAAATTATAAAAAGGGAAACCGTTATAATTTAGGTATTGGCGAAGGTCAAAACTAGGCTAGGTCTCAATTTAAATGCTTAGGGAATAGTAGCTTTCTAAAAAGAATCCAATGAAAATTAGAATTTATTTAGTTAAGTTGTAACTTTATATTTATTCGAGAGAAAAATGTAAAGTTTGATACTAGAACATTTTAATAGGGCGTAAAACTTAAAACAATCCATGGACCTAGGGGTGACACAATTAAGTAAACACTCCCATTTACCTCATTTATACTTCTTATAAAAGTTTTATCATTTTTATTTACGAATACTATTTTTAAAATATAAAAAGAAACCATAAAAATATTTCTTTTTCGAACAGTTAATTGTCACATAATTTTAGCCGTACACGAATCGTGTAGCCTCACACGAATCGTGTAAGACCTGGACGCGGCTACAGTACCAGTAGGTCAAAAATTAGGGTTTTTAATTAATTAATATTATATAATTAGGTTATTAGTTATTTTTATTATATAATTAGTTTTAATTAGTATAAAATACTAAAATACATGTTTTAATCTTAAAAATTATTATTTATTATAGTTTTATAAATTGTATCTAGTTTATAGTTAGTAAATTAATTAATTTTCTTTTAATTTGTATTAGTTTAATTAAAAATGTCATTTAGTTAATTTAAATAAGTTTATATAATAATGGCTTAAAACAAAAATCTAAATATATAGTTTTATTAAAATTTACTATTTTACTAATTACCATTTAGTAACATAATTGTCGCATCATAATTAGTATAATTTCATTTAGTTCCTTTTTAAGTTAATTATTGTAATCTTGTAATTTTATTTAGTAAATTAGTTAAGTTATTTTCTTTTACTGTTATACTATAAATTGCCTAATCCAAAACCCTCTTTAATTAAGTTTGACATCAAAGACTATTAAAAAGAAAACCATTAAACGCTCCATCTCCCTGTGGAACGAATCGGATTTACCAACAAACTAAACTACACGGATAGGACTAGTTGCCTATATATATGTGTGAAATCAACCTAAAATCAATAAAATACCACATATACAATAAATCAATTCGTGTAACAAAACAACTCAAATCCGTTCAAAATAAAGGTTACGTTCGCACACATCAGTTGTCTAATTTAGCAATATATGTGTTGTATGCTAACGGTTTATTAAATGGATATGTGTTGTCCAAATTGGTGTTATATGTGTTGTACACTAATGATCTTATGAACGGATATGTGTTGTCCAAGGGTTGGTGATATATGTGTTGTGCACTAACGGTTGTTATGAACACCGATGGGAATTTTGAGTACCATTCCTTTTTGCTATTGGTTAACCATGGTTGTGTGATTGTGTAATTAGCATATTAAATTATGAACTATATCCTATTGTCGGTTGCTAGCTCCTTGTGGATTGTGGATTGTAGTTTATGCATGATGTTTGCATGTTTGTTGAATAGCTAGCTTGTATGCGGTATTGTGTAAGTGATTGCAAGTAAGTAGGTTATATATGAACATGTATAATTATTGCATTCACTAAGCATTCGCTTACCCCTCTCGTTGTTTATCTTTTTAGTTGCAGGTGCGGATAAGGGCAAAGGGGTTATCGGGCACTAGGTGGCCTTTGATGATGTTTTATTGAAGTTTGAAAGTTGGCCTAACGTTTTGGGTAGTTTAGTCCCAAACCATGCTCAAAGGGTCGTTTGGATTATAAACTATCGTTGTAGTGGGTCAAACTTGTATTGAACTTAATTAATGGCCTTCGTGCCTTTTGTAAACATTTAAATTGTTGAACGTTTAAATGGAACTTGTGGATTGGTTTACATATTTTATTGGCGCGTAAATGTGTATCTTTACAAAAAAAAAATTTATCGTATGGAATACGGGTTGGGATGTTTCAAGTGGTATCAGAGCATGGTCTAAGGGATTTAGGCGACTTGAGATAGGTGCCTAGACTTGGACTTTATTGTGTGAGCGCTTTATGCGGGACTTGTAGGACTTTGGGTCTAATCGGGAATTGTTAGTGCTTTGGTTTATGTGAACTAACCTGGTGCTAATTGTTTTGTGTTGTGTTGAGCAATCATCAAGCAAGACGGACATTGTACTAGCAAGTTAATGCGACGTGTTCGCGTAACAATGATTAGCTACCATTGTTATGGGTGCAAATCGTGTCAAACAAGTAATGTACGACGATTGTTGAGTAAGATGGAGTAGTGTGGGGTATACGTATATGCATACGTGTTATGTCCTTTTGTTTTGTTCGTTGTTTAATCTTTTCCGTTTTATAGAATGAAGATGAGAAACGGACACGACACCGAAAATGGGGGTACGAGTGAGGACGTTGAGTTCACGACCAAAGTTGAGGCCATCTTTAAACGTCAAAAGGCGGAGTTCCTCGAGGATGTTAAGAAAATGTTTCTAGATACGATTGACGAGCAATTAGTCAATGTAGTCAAGGAGCAAGTGAAGGCCGTTCATCAAGAGGATAATGTGGGGAGATGGGACTTCTTTTATAAGAATTTTAAGGATTCTCAACCTTCCACCTTTGAAGGTGAACGAGACCCTCTCAAGAGTGCCCGATGGATCTTCGATATGGAGGGGGCTTTCCGTACTTGTGAATGTCCTCTTGATAAGAAGACAAGGTATGGTTGTAGCATGTTAAGGGGTGACGCCAAGCTATGGTGGGATGCGAAAATCCAAGTTTATGGTGAAGAACAATGCATGGATTTTACTTGGGATGAATTCAAGTTAGAGTTTTTCGATGAGTACCGAACTTCGGCCGATCTAACTAGGCTTAAGGACAAGTTACATTCCTTGAGGCAAGGGCCGATGGATTTGAACACTCTCAAATTCGTGTTTTTGTCCAAGACCCAATTTTGCCAAGAGTATGTCGGGAACGATAAGATGTTGAAGGAAGATTTTTATAGGATCTTGAATGATAATTATCAAGAGAAAATTAGTGTGAACGTAGTGAAGAGCTTTGATGAATTGTTCAATATGGCAAAGGGTTTTGAAGCGCTTGTGTTGAGAAAGAGTAGTTTTACTTTTGGAAAGAGGAAGTTCGAGAATTCGAGTCAATCGAGCTGTTCCAACAAAAAGAACAAGAAGGGCTCCGAAAGTGTTAACAGTGTGAAGAAAGGTGGCTCCGGTGGTCATGTACCCACTTGCTATACTTGTGGGCAAAAAGGTCACATCTCTCGTGATTGCCCCAACTCACCTTCCACACCCAAATTTACTTGTTTCAATTGTGGTAAAGGAGGGCACAAGAGGCCTGAGTGTCCCGAGTTGCGCAATGATAATGTTAAGCGGTTAGAAAAGGCGGTGGGTACGGCTAGGGGTCGAAATTATTTGATGACCAATGATGAAGCCAAACAATCGAACGAAGTTGTCTTAGGTACTTTCATGGTTAACTCTAATCCGGCAAGGATTCTATTTGATAGTGGTGCAAATTTGTCTTTTGTGTCACCTTGATTTGTACCTAAACTTAATAAGCTATTAGCTAAGTTAAGTCGTCCGGTAGAATTCAAAATAGCGGACGGCGAGACGGTGCTAGTGGTTGACGTATGTAAAAATTGTGATGTTGTGTTTGGTGTCGAAAACTTTAAAATTGATCTCATTCCTATGACTTTGGGCGATTTTGATATCGTTGTGGGTATGGATTGGCTTGATCATAATAGAGCCGATATTTCATGTAACGAAAAATTTATTTGTGTAAAGGCCCCAAGTGGGGGAGAGTTAATTATTCACGGCGATAAACGAAGAAGACTTGTGCCGATTTGTTCTTTTGCACGGGCACGTCGTTTTCTTGTTAGTGGTGGCATCGCTTATCTTACCCATGTTGTGGATACTCGTGATGAGCCACCACCCATTCGTGAAATTCCGGTAGTTAGTGAATTCGAAGACGTTTTTCCGGACGAGTTACCGGGTGTTCCGGCGGAAAGACAAGTAGAATTTCGCATTGAGTTGGTTCCGGGGGCTACCCCCATTGCTAAAACTCCTTATCGTTTAGCACCGATGGAAATGAAAGAGTTGTTAAATCAAACCCAAGAGTTGCTTGAAAATGGTTTCATTCGACCGAGCTCCTCGCCATGGGGTGCTCCGGTCTTGTTTGTGAAAAAGAAAGATGGAAGTATGCGGATGTGCATCGATTATCGGGAGTTGAACAAAGTGACGATCAAGAATCGCTATCCATTACCTAGGATCGACGATTTGTTTGACCAACTCCAAGGTGCAACGTATTTCTCTAAGATCGACCTACGGTCTGGCTATTACCAAATGCGGGTCCGTGAGGAAGATATTGAGAAAACGGCTTTTCGAACGCATTATGGGCATTTCGAGTTTGTAGTTATGCCTTTTGGTCATACGAATGCACCGGCGGCATTCATGGATCTTATGAACCGAGTGTGCCAACCTATGTTGGACAAGTCGGTGATTGTGTTCATTGACGACATACTAGTCTACTCGAAAAGTATGAACGAACATGAACGTCAATTGCGTGAGGTATTGAAGACATTACGAAAGGAGAAGTTGTATGCTAAGTTCTCCAAATGTGAATTTTGGCTAAGGGAGGTTCAATTCCTTGGCCACATTGTGAACAAAGATGGTATTCAAGTAGATCCAGGGAAGATAGAGACGGTGAAGAGTTGGAGACAACCGAGTACGCCTACGGAAATCCGAAGTTTTCTCAGATTGGCTGGTTATTATCGTCGGTTTATCCAAGACTTTTCTAAAATCGCTTCTTCGTTGACGAAATTGACGAGGAAGAACGCGAGGTTTGTTTGGGAGAATGAGCAAGAAATTGCTTTTCAATTGTTAAAAGAGAAATTGTGTCAAGCTCCGGTGTTAGTGTTGCCAGAAGGGGTAGAAGACATGACGGTTTATTGTGATGCTTCTTTAAATGGGCTCGGGTGTGTTTTGATGCAAAGAGGTAAAGTCATCGCTTACGCCTCTCGACAATTAAAGGAACACGAAAAGAGATACCCGACTCACGATCTTGAATTGGCGGCGGTGGTTCATGCGTTGAAAATTTGGCGCCATTACTTGTATGGTGTCAAGTGTACGATTTATTCGGATTATAAGAGTTTGAAACATCTCTTTAATCAACGAGATTTGAATTATCGTCAACGTAGGTGGATGGATGTGGTAAAAGACTATGATTGTGAGATACTTTATCATCCGGGCAAGGCGAATGTGGTCGTGGATGCATTAAATCGAAAGAGTCATCACCCGGCGTTACGATTGGGATTGTTACGTATGATTATTACTAACGATTTTCTTGAAAAACTCGGCGTGATTCAAATAGAGGCTTACGTTCACAACAAGCATGCAGAGCGAATTGTGAGACAATCAGAGTTCATTACTATGGGCTTGCGTGGTTTGTTGTCGTTTCAAGGAGGAGTGTGGGTACCTAAGATGGGTGGTAACCGACAAGTGCTACTTGATGAAGCACATAAGTCAAAGTATTCCATTCATCTGGGCGCAACGAAAATGTATCTTTATTTAAAGAAAGATTATTGGTGGCCGGGCATGAAACGTGATGTTGTGAAGTATGTTGAGCAATGCGTCACGTGTTTGCAAGTTAAAGCCGAGCACCAAAAGCCGTATGGTAAGTTACAACTGTTAGAAATCCCGAAATGGAAATGGGAGCACATTATCATGGACTTCATCACAAAGTTACCTAAAACGGCGAGAACCCAATTTGATTCGATTTGGGTTATAGTTGATCGACTGACGAAGAGTGCTTTGTTTCTTCCCATTAAGGAAGCGATATCGTCAGAGACCTTGGCTAAGTTGTTTATCAAGGAAGTCATCTCTCAACACGGTGTTCCTATATCTATTATTTCGGATCGAGATACTCGTTTTACATCTCGGTTTTGGGAAAAGTTTCATGAAGATATGGGTACGCAATTGAAGTTGAGCACGGCGTATCATCCTCAAACGGACGGTCAAACCGAATGTACGAATCAAACTTTGGAGGATATGTTACGAGCATGTATTATCGATTTTGGTGGTAGTTGGGACGAGCATTTGTCTTTGGTGGAATTCTCGTACAATAATAGTTATCATACTAGTGTTGGGATGCCACCTTATGATATGCTTTATGGGCGTAGGTGTCGAACCCCGATTTGTTGGGGTGAAGTGGGATAAAAGGAAATCGGGAGTACCGATTTGGTTTTAGAGAAGAATAGCAAGATTGATGTGATTCGAGAGCATTTGAAAAAGGCTCAAGATAGACAAAAGTCGTATGCCGACAAGCGTAGACGAACGATCGAATTTCAAGAAGGTGACATGGTGATGCTAAAGGTTTCGCCATGGAAAGGTATTATTCGATTCCGGAAATGAGGAAAGTTAGCTCCTCGGTTTATTGGACCATTTAAGGTTTTAGCTCGTGTTGGTGAAGTCGCGTATCCTTTGGAATTACCCGAAGAGCTTGCGAGGATCCATAATACATTTCATGTTTCCCATCTCCGTAAGTGTCTTGCGGATGATTCATCTTGGGTGCCATTAGACGAGATTGAGCTAAATAATAGGTTAGGGTATATTGAGGAACCGATTGCCATACTTGATGAGAAAGTCAAAAGGTTGAGACATAAAGAGTTTAGGACTTTTTAAGTTCAATGGCATCGTAGTAAGGGTTCCGAGTTTACTTGGGAGCCCGAAGAGTTTGTGCTGGTTTATCTTCCTTCTTGTCATGCGGCTTGGATCGCGAGGACGCGTTCCGATTCAAGTGGGGGAGAGTTGTAACATCCCGTTTTCCCGTACGTATCGAAAGGTGCTAACTTTATCATTTGTACGTTTATAACTCGTTAGCTTATGCACAAATGTATGAATATATGCGTAGATATATATATATATATATATATATATATATATATATATATATATATATATATATATATATATATATATATATATATATATATATATATATACATACATACATACATATATACATATATGTATACTTGATAATGTGTGCATGTATAAGTTTAATCATGGGTTTAGTAACATCACCATCAGCTCGTAGTATGATATTGTCCGCTTTGGACACAAGCCGATCACCGACGGGCTACCCGCGCACGAGTACAACCCCGGATCGCACTTCTACCTCACGGATTTGCTTCTCGGGTAAACACCCTCAAAACGCGTCATCACAGAGTGCGCAGCACAACTGGTATGATACTGTCCGCTCTGGGCCACAGGCCGATCACCGACGGGACACATTCCCCGGATCGCACCTACCCACACGGCTTTAAACGCGTCATCACAGAGTGCGCAGCACAACTGGTATGATACTGTCCGCTCTGGGCCACAGGCCGATCACCGACGGGACACATTCCCCGGATCGCACCTACCCGCACGGGTTTAAACGCGTCATCACAGAGTGCGCAGCACAACTGGTATGATACTGTCCGCTCTGGGCCACAGGCCGATCACCGACGGGACACATTCCCCGGATCGCACCTACCCGCACGGGTTTAAACGCGTCATACCAGAAGAGGTATCCACACCCTTATAAGGAGTGCTTTGTTTTCCTCTCCCATCGATGTGGGACGAGTCTGTTACAACTCTCCCCCCCTTCGGGACACTGCGTCCCCGCAGTGCACATCGATGCGGGCCCCAGCTCTGATACCATAAGTAACATCACCATCAGCCCGTAGTATGATATTGTCCGCTTTGGACACAAGCCGATCACCGACGGGCTACCCGCGCACGAGTACAACCCCGGATCGCACTTCTACCTCACGGATTTGCTTCTCGGGTAAACACCCTCAAAACGCGTCATCACAGAGTGCGCAGCACAACTGGTATGATACTGTCCGCTCTGGGCCACAGGCCGATCACCGACGGGACACATTCCCCGGATCGCACCTACCCACACGGCTTTAAACGCGTCATCACAGAGTGCGCAGCACAACTGGTATGATACTGTCCGCTCTGGGCCACAGGCCGATCACCGACGGGACACATTCCCCGGATCGCACCTACCTGCACGGGTTTAAACGCGTCATCACAGAGTGCGCAGCACAACTGGTATGATACTGTCCACTCTGGGCCACAGGCCGATCACCGACGGGACACATTCCCCGGATCGCACCTACCCGCACGGGTTTAAACGCGTCATACCAGAAGAGGTATCCACACCCTTATAAGGAGTGCTTTGTTTTCTTCTCCCACCGATGTGGGACGATTCTGTTACAGGTTTGGTTAGCGTTAAGTCTTGTGAGACTATTGTTGAAGGCTAGGTGAATATAGGAAGCGGGTTTGGAATGTACAAATCAAATAAAATCGAAAATTGTTTAAATCGGTCGAACTGTCCAGTTACAGCCTTAGGCCGCGCCGCGACAATTGGGTCCGCACCGCGGCATATAAAGCAATTCCAGATCAGAAGTCAAGTTAAAAGGGGTCATTTTTCCTTTGTTAGGTCGCGCCGCGACAAATGGGCCGCGCCGCGGCACCTCTGCATTTCTGACTCCGATTTTAGCTCAAATTAAATAAATTTAAGGGGCAAATTGGTAATTTAACATGTGGATCTGATGGGAGCATTAAACCTCTACCACTAGTTCATTTATTTCATTTCCGTTTCTATTTTCTTTCCAATTTCTCTCCCAAAACACAAAACCCACTTAGTTTAATCTTGAGATTTGGAGTTGGAGATTTGTGAATCAAACCTAGGGGAGAGATTTAAAGTTGTTCTCCTTGTTACTAGCTACAAGAAGATAGTCTTGGTAAGTTCTAACTTTATGTTTTAAGTTTTAATTGGTTAATGGCTAGGGTTTGGGTTACTAGAGATTTGTATGACCCATTTGAGGGTAAAATGGGTGAGTTTGGGTTATGTTGTTGTAAGGAAACCCTAATAGCCACTATTTAGGGTTTTGGCCTTGTGATTTGAGGTTGTAAGTGTCAATTGGTGTTGTTAGTCACTAATGCACTTTAAAATTTATGAAAGAAGTGTAAATGGGTAAGTTTGACTTGATTGTGAGTCTAAGTAATATAAAATGGGTCAAAATGTACTAGTTGACCTAATTAGATGAAATGGGTATGGATTACCCTAAGTTTTGTGTTAATTGAAGTTAATAGACTTTAATTCACTAGTCTTAGTGATTAAAGTCGAGTCTTGGCCATTTATGAGCGGTTGTGAGTAGTTGAGTCATTTAATGCAAACTGAGTCATTAAATGCTCAAGTGGGAGTATTGTGGTTAATCCCACTAGTTGTGAAATTGAATGTGCACTTAATGATTTAGGTACATTGCATTGAAGCTCGGAAGTGCTAAATCACCATCCTTGTGACAAGGTGAGTGGAATAAGTATACTTGTACGTATATGATGTGCTTATTTGTACGTAAGGATATGTGTTGTCCTAGCTAGTGATATATGTGTTGTACACTAACGATTTATGAACGGATATGTGTTGTCTAATTTAGCAATATATGTGTTGTATGCTAACGGTTTATTAAATGGATATGTTTTGTCCAAATTGGTGTTATATGTGTTGTACACTAATGATCTTATGAACGGATATGTGTTGTCCAAGGGTTGGTGATATATGTGTTGTGCACTAACGGTTGTTATGAACACCGATGGGAATTTTGAGTACCATTCCTTTTTGCTATTGGTTAACCATGGTTGTGTGATTGTGTAATTAGCATATTAAATTATGAACTATATGCTATTGTCGGTTGCTAGCTCCTTGTGGATTGTGGATTGTAGTTTATGCATGATGTTTGCATGTTTGTCGAATAGCTAGCTTGTATGCGGTATTGTGTAAGTGATTGCAAGTAAGTAGGTTATATATGAACATGTATAATTATTGCATTCAATAAGCATTAGCTTACCCCTCTCGTTGTTTATCTTTTTAGTTGCAGGTGCAGATAAGGGCAAAGGGGTTATCGGGCACTAGGTGGCCTTTGATGATGTTTTATTGAAGTTTGAAAGTTGGCCTAACATTTTGGGTAGTTTAGTCCCAAACCATGCTCAAAGGGTCGTTTGGATTATAAACTATCGTTGTAGTGGGTTAAACTTGTATTGAACTTAATTAATGGCCTTCGTGCATTTTGTAAACATTTAAATTGTTGAACGTTTAAATGTAACTTGTGGATTGTTTACATATTTTATTGGCGCGTAAATGTGTATCTTTACACACACAAAAAATTATCGTATGGAATACGGGTTGGGATGTTTCATGACCTCTCGGTCATACGACAACCCCATTAACCACTCAGCCAATTTTCATTTTCCTGAGTTTAACCCACCAAATATTATTATAACCGTATTTCTTGCTATGTTCATCTTCTCCCTTGGTTTCGAATTTCCAGAAAATCATCCCAATTAAAGACCACGATTAAATTATATTTGAATTAAGACATATTATTTGAATCAAAAACTAAGAGTAATCGTTGTGTTAGTTTAACAGTCATAAAAAAAAATGAAACATAACAGCTTCCTGAACCGTAAAAAAAAATATGATGAACATAATATTTGATTTTAAAATTAAAGCTATTATAGTGTATGATTTCTTCATGAAAGAGGTTTCAAATCAACCCTAGAAAGTTTCTGTACCCTCAATTGAAACTAAAACATCAAATTGAAACCAAATTTCATGATGAACTATATTGTTGACTTTTGAAGTTTGAACTTTGACTCGAAAATTCGATCTTGATATAATGAATTGGATTTTGAAACTTTGTAGAAAGCTTGAGTAGAAGATTTACAACACAATTACATTTAAAGTTTTTAAATTTGATTCGCAATTGGATTGTTAGTAAAAATGGACACGAACAGGGGAATAACGGGTTTCATGCCTTTTTCTGTTTTCAATTTGATCGACACAACACTTGTAAATTGATAATTGATAATGAGTAAAGAAGGTCAATGTGTTTGTTAAGAATGCAGAGAAATTTCTTGTTTTATAGCTAATTGAAGTCGACAGCTCCAATTTAATCAAAACAGAAGTTTAATTAAAAAAATAAAAATCAAGTTGTGATGTAGAAGATTGGTACTATCTGATGTAATGTAAAACGATTTTAGGGATATGAACAAAAATCAAAAACAGTATGGATTGAGATGTAAAACTAATTTTGATTCCTAAAATCATTCGTATGATTTTATACAGATTTATTAATAATTAATATATTAATTATAATTATCTTAATAATAATAATCTAAATAAAATGATTACTGATTTCCTAGATTATGAAACTGTATGTATCTGCGTATTTATATATTATATGTATCTGTATATGTCTATCCTTATATATATATATATATATATATATATATATATATATATATATATATATATATATATATATATATATATATATATATATATATATCTGTTATATTTATATAGTATTTGTTTTTTTTATAGTTTATAATTAGTATTACTAATAATTATTATAACTATAACTATAATAATAATATTATCAATGTCATACATATTAATAATACAAGTTTATAATTATATAATAGTAGTAATATTATTACTAATGATAATGATAACAATTACCATAAATGTATTATAATTATTATCATACATACTAATAATACAAGTTTATATATATATATATATATATATATATATATATATATATATATATATATATATATGACAATCTACATATAATAATACTTATACATAGAGAACATCTATATTTATATATATTTTTATTTTAAATTACGACATAATTATTTTTGTATTTTATTTTACATATCAAATTTCATATCTATATATAATATTATTCATACTAATATTACTATTAATATTTATTTTAATGAAAGTGATAATAATATAGAAATTTTTATTTGTAAATAAGTTTAAGATATTGATATTACATATTAATTATAACAATAATCGATTTATTAATATTTTTATATATGTAATTATTTATAATTACTTATTTATATATATACATATCTATTTACAAATCATGGTTCGTGAATCGTCGGAATTTGTCAAAGGGTAATTGCATATATGAAATTAGTTCAAAATTTTTAGACTTAACATTATAGACTTTGCTTATCGTATCGAAATCATATAAAGATTAAGTTTAAATTTAGTCGGAAATTCCCGGGTCATCACAGTTGATAATGCTAAAAACGAACATATATTTCATAGCATTATCCCTCAAGAAAGACAAGCTTTTAGTTGTAATTGTTCTATTTACTAGTGATATTCGTTTAAATAATAAAAGGTGAAGACAAAAGACAGATGCGATGAATTGAAGACGCAAACGACCAAAAAGCTCAAAAGTACAAAGTACAATCAAAGTGGTTCCAATTATTGATGAGAAACGTCTCAAAATTACAAGAATACAAGCCGCAAAACGCAAAGTACAAGATATTAAATTATACGAAAGGACGTTCGAAAATCCGGAACTGAGACATGAACCAGCTTTCAACGTACGACGCAACGGATCGTAAATTATAAATTAATTATGTATATAAATATAATATAATATATAATTAATTATATAAATTATATATTTACATATTTATATTATATTTATAATAAAATCCGTCGGCAGACTAAGATCCAAACTTGGATGAGCTGGAATCACGACCTCCGCACTCGCGGAGCTTTGAAGACCAAAATGCACCGCACTCGCAGAGCACTCCCTGCGTATAAAAGAACATGCATTTCGACGATTTATATATACCTTTTATATTTTATATATATTTTTCTTTCCCCATTTTTATGTATCAAGTATCACTCCAAATCGTAATCTCAATTTGTAATTTTAATTTTAAGTTAGTGATAATAATAAGGATCGATTAGTCGAATGTTTTAAGGTTTTGTAACTCGAAACTCTGTCCGTGTACTACTACTCTAATAAAACCCACTGTAAGTTATGTTTATGTTATTTTCATTAATGTCTCGTAGCTAAGTTATTATTATGCTTATTTAATGCCGAAGTAATCGTGATGTTTGACTAAAAATATTAAAATTGGGTAATTGGGCTTTGTACCATAATTGGGGTTTGGTCAAAAGAACGACACTTGTGGAAATTAGACTATGGGCTATTAATGGGCTTTATATTTGTTTAACTAAATGATAGTTTGTTAATTTTAATATAAAGATTTACAATTGGACGTCCCTATAAATAACCATACACACTCGATCGGACACGATGGGCGGGATATTTATATGTACGAATAATCGTTCATTTAACCGGACACGAGAATGGATTAATAGTCTATAGAATTATTAAAACAGGGGTGAAATTATGTACAAGGACACTTGGCGTAATTTTTAACAAAGTATTAAAACCTTGGATTTCACGCAGTCGATATCCTGGTGTAATTATTAAACAAAGTATTAAGACCTTGTTACAGTTTAAGTCCCCAATTAGTTGGAATATTTGACTTCGGGTATAAGGATAATTTGACGAGGACACTCGCACTTTATATATATGACTGATGGACTGTTATGGACAAAAAGCAGACGGACATATTGAATAATCCAGGACAAAGAACAATTAACCCATGGGAATAAACTAAAATCAACACGTCAAACATCATGATTACGGAAGTTTAAATAAGCATAATTCCTTTATTTTCATATTTAATTGCACTTCTAATTATTGCACTTTTATTTATTGTTATTGTATTTAATTGCACTTTTATTTATTGTCATTGTATTTAATTGCACTTTTAATTTTCGTACTCTTTAATTATCGTAATTTTATTTTATCGCACTTTTATTTATCGCAATTTCATTATCGTTATTTACTTTACGCTTTAAATTAAGTCTTTTATTTATTTAATATTTTACATTAGGTTTTAACTGTGACTAAAGTTTTAAAAATCGACAACCCGGTCATTAAACGGTAAAAACCCCCTTTTTATAATAATAATATTACTTATATATATATTTGTATTTTTATAAATTAAAACTAATATAGCGTTAAGCTTTGTTTAAAAGATTTTCCCGTGGAACGAACCGGACTTACTAAAAATTGCACTACTGTACGATTAGGTACACTACTTATAAGTGTTGTAGCAAGGTTTAGGTATATCCATTCTATAAATAAATAAATATCTTGTGTAAAATTGTATCGTATTTAATAGTATTTTTCTAGTAAAATATACGCTATTTCATATACGCCTCGCATAACATCAAGTATTTTTGGCGCCGCTGCCGGGGAACTTAAACGCCGAAAGTGCAACGCTAAAAATAAGAAGAAAAAAAGATTTTTATAAAAGTTTTTATTAAGTTCTTTTTATAAAAATATAAGTTTTAAAAATAATAAAAATACAAAAAGAAAAAAAATAATATATTTATATTTTAAAGAGTTTATAATATTTATAAAGTAAATAAGTATTTTTATTTTAGTTTTAAAATTAAATTTTTATTTAAGTTATATTTATATTTTTTATATTTTATAAAAAAGAAAAAACAAAAAAAAAATCTGAACCTGAACCCTCCGCGACTCGCGGAGCTTTTGAACTGGGACTAACCGCACTCGCGGAGGTCCTCTGACAGGTCAAACATCGTACAGTAATTAATACGATTAGGGTTTAAATTAATTATTAATTTTATTATTAACCCTAATTAAGTTTTATTATTTAATTAGTTATTAGTTTAAGTTTATTTTGTATTTTTAATTTATTTAGTTTTATAAATTATAAAATTAATACTTTTATAAAATAAATAATATAAAAATAATATTTTTTTTAAAAAAATTGTACTTTTTACAACTTTAAGTATATTTTTTATATTTTGTACTCCTTTTAATTGTTTTAGCGTAATTTTTGTATTTTTCGCTCATATTTAGTTTTAAGACATAATTTTTGCCATAGTTATTTTTACTTCTAAATTTTTAGGCTTTCCCGTAAAATCCTTTAAGTGCTTTTTCTTTAGACTAAGATCTAGGTGCTTTAGAATTTTGCGACGCTGTTTTTATATTGTAGTACCTTATTAAGATATTGCCATTTGGGATATAGTATTTCTTTTAAGCTTTAATATTTTTAGACGCAACTTTTAATTTTTAGTTTTTAGTGCCTTTTTAAGTTTAGACGCGCTACTTTCTTATTTTCATTTTTCGACGCCTATTATTTTTCGCCTTTTTATTTTTTGACGTTTTTTGACGCGCTATTTTTCTTTCTTATTTCTCAACATTCTAGTTTTAGGACTTAGATTTTTTTTCCATTTCTTCCCTAAAATTTCTTTAAATTACAAAAAAATTATTTTGAGTGGTTAAATTGATAGACATCAAAATTTTCTGGTTCGTAGTAATAGTTGGATTTGTACGTGAACCGGGTTATTGGAGCCAAACAGTACTCAATTATATTGAGACCAAACGAATCCTGCCCCTCTGCTGCATCTTTTGGCTATTCGAAACGTGGGCAAAATCAGAAAAGTCTATTAATTTGATAACTTATATATGTTTTCTTATTTTTATAACTAATAGGATATTCAGTGAATGCACCGAGCAAAACTTTCACCACCTTTTGTACGTTCACCACCTGTAACTCGATCAAGACATCTAGCAAATATTGTTGCCATTGATTTTTCTTTAGAATCGTCATCCAGTCGACCAAGTACTCCAATTCAAATTTCCGATAATCCATTTTTTTGTACCCGACCTCACAATTGAGAATCCGGAGAATATTCACGGACAATTCGTAGATCCTGAACCACTAATCTTTCCTCCGGAACCACCAATCATTCAAACAGAGATTGTTGAGGAACCTACCATTAAATCAGAATCCTATAGTGATTCAGATTCAACAAATTCAATCATGGAGAATCTGGAACCTCTAAGTATGGAAGACTGAATGAGAGCTAAACGCACTGGCCAAGGTCACGCAATTACTCAACCAGACATTAATGCGCCAGATTATGAAATCAAAGGACAAATTCTACACATGGTGACTAATCAATGCCAATTTAGTAGTGCGCCGAAGGAAGATCCAAATGAACATCTTCGTACCTTTAATAGGATCTGCACACTATTTAAAATAAGAGAAGTGGAGGATGAACAGATATATCTCATGTTATTTCCCTGGACTTTAAAGGGAGAAGCCAAAGATTGGTTGGAATCGTTACCTGAAGGGGCGATTGATACATGGGACGTTTTAGTTGAAAAATTTCTTAAACAATTCTTTCTGGCATCTAAAGCAGTAAGACTTCAAGGAGAAATTGTTACGTTCACACAGAAACCAAATGAAACTCTATATGAGGCATGGACCAGATTTGGAAAGTTATTGAGAGGATGTCCGCAACATGGTTTAGACACCTGTCAAATAGTACAAATATTCTACCAAGGATGCGACATCACTACAAGAAAAGACATAGATATAGCAGCTGGTGGTTCTATTATGAAGAAAACAGAAACTGATGCTTACAAAATTATTGATAACACTGCTTCCCACTTACATGAGTGGCACCAAGAAAAAGATATCGTTAGATCATCTAAAGCAGCTAGAGCCGATTCTAGCCATGACTTAGATTTCATTTCTGCAAAGATAGATGCTGTCGAGGGACGAATGGAAAAGATGACTAAGGATATTCACTCAATACGAATTAGTTGTGAGCAGTGTGGAGGACCACATTTGACAAAAGATTGTCTCAGTATTGAATTAACAATGGAACAAAGAGAGAATGTTTCATACATAAACCAAAGGCCTGGAAATAATTATCAAAATAATTATCAACCGCCAAGACCAATTTTTAATCAAAACCAGAATTATAACCGAAATGTTCCATACAACAACCAACAAGGTCCTAGTAATCAACAAGTATCCAATAATACTTACAATCAGCAAAGACCTAATTTTCAAAACAAACCACCACAAACCGATGATAAAAAGCCAAATTTAGAAGATATGATAACGAAGCTAGTTGAATCTCAAACGCAGTTTTTCACATCTCAGAAACAAACCAATGAACAAAATGCTCAAGCATTTAGAAATCAACAAGCTTCTATTCAAAATTTGGAACAAGAAGTAAGTAACCTAGCAAGGTTAATACGTGAAAGAAAACCGGGAAGTCTACCTAGTGATACAAATGCTAACCCCCGAAATGAAACAACTAAAGTCATTACCACAAGAAGTGGTACGACACTTAAACCACCTGAAATACCTGTAATTTCTGATGAAGCTATTCCTACTCCACAAGAACCACAACCTGAACAAGATAAGGAAAAAGAACCGGTAGTTGAAAAGGTTAATGAAGATAACACAGTTAAGGCTAAACCTTATGTTAAACCATACCAACCACCACTTCCTTACCCGAGTAAAATGAGAAAAGAGAGACTTGAAGCCGAGCAATCCAAATTCTTGGATATGTTTAAACAAATAAATGTCAATCTTCCTTTCATTGATGTGATTTCAGGAATGCCTAGATATGCTAAATTTCTGAAAGATCTAATCACAAATAAAAAGAAAATGGAAGAACTCTCGGCTGTTACTATGAATGCTAATTGTTCTGCAGTGCTGTTGAATAAGATACCAGAAAAATTATCTGATCCAGGAAGTTTCACAATTCCATGTTTTCTGGGTAGTCTTAGTTCAATAGAAGCATTGGCAGACTTAGGTGCTAGTATAAATCTAATGCCGTATTCACTATACGCTAAACTAGACATTGGAGAATTGAAACCAACAATAATAAGTATACAACTAGCTGATAGATCAATAAAATATCCTAGAGGGATAATGGAGAACATGCTAGTTAAAGTTGGTACTTTAGTATTTCCAGTAGATTTTGTTGTTCTGGACATGGAAGAAGATTCTCAAGTTCCTCTCATATTAGGAAGACCATTCTTAAACACAGCTAAAGCAATGATAGACGTGTTTGGTAAGAAACTAACCCTAAGTATAGAGGACGAGAGTGTTACCTTTTCAGTTGATAGAGCAATGCAACAACCGCAATCTGCAGATGATACATGCTATTATATTCAAACTATAGATTCACATGCAGAATTGTCAGAAGAATTTCCAGAATTACAAGGAACAGGAGAATGTTCTTTAGGAGAAGGTACCGAACCAATTGATGAAACTGAAATGTTAGCTACACTTATGGCTAATGGATATGAACCAACAACAGAAGAAATTCAAATGCTAAAAGAAGAAGACAGATATCGATATAAATCATCGATAGAAGAACCTCCGACATTAGAGTTAAAGCCACTTCCAAACCATTTGGAATATGTTTATTTACATGGTGAATCTGAATTACCTGTAATAATATCGTCTTCTCTTACTGAAAATGAAAAATCTCAACTTATTTCTGTGTTAAAAGCTCATAAACCAGCCATTGCATGGAAGATTCATGATATTAAAGGAATAAGTCCTTCGTATTGCACACATAAAATCCTTATGGAAGAAGGTCATAAAACGTATGTGCAACGCCAACGAAGACTAAATCCTAATATGCAAGATGTTGTTAAGAAAGAAATTATTAAACTGCTAGATGCAGGTTTAATTTATCCAATTTCTGATAGTCCATGGGTAAGCCCAGTTCAATGCGTGCCTAAAAAGGGTGGCATGACTGTCATTACAAATGAGAAAAATGAGCTTATTCCTACTAGGACTGTAACAGGATGGCGTGTTTGTATTGATTATAGAAAATTAAATGACATCACCAGAAAAGATCACTTTCCCTTAACTTTCATTGATCAAATGTTGGAAAGATTAGCCGGAAATAGTTACTATTGTTTTCTTGATGGTTTTTCCGGATATTTTCAAATTCCAATAGCACCCGAGGACCAAGAGAAAACTACATTCACGTGCCCTTATGGTACTTTTGCTTACAAATGCATGCCATTTGGACTTTGCAATGCCCCTGCAACCTTTCAAAGTTGCATGATGGCGATTTTTCACTACATGATAGAAGAATGCATGGAAGTTTTCATGGATGACTTTTCAGTCTTAAGTGATACATTTGAATCATGTCTAGTTAATCTTGAACGAATGCTTATTAGATGCGAACAATCAAATCTAGTTCTTAATTGGGAGAAATGCCATTTCATGGTTAAAGAAGGCATCGTTCTTGGACATAAAATTTCAAAGGAAGGAATTGAAGTAGATAGAGCTAAAGTAGATGTAATTTCTAAACTTCCACATTCCACCAATGTTAGAGGAGTTAGGAGTTTTCTAGGGCATGCCGGTTTTTACCAACGTTTCATAAAAGATTTTTCTAAAATTGCCACTCCTATGAATAAACTCCTAGAAAAGGATGCTCCATTCATCTTTTCAGATGAATGCATCAAATCTTTTAATATTCTTAAAGAGAAACTCACTAATGCGCCGATCATGATAACACCAAATTGGAATCTACCATTCGAACTAATGTGCGATGCAAGTGCTTTTGCAATGGGAGCCGTTTTAGGACAAAGGATTGAAAAATGATTTCAACCTATATATTATGCTAGTAAAACGTTACAAGGAGCATAAACGAATTATACAACTACTGAAAAAGAACTCCTTGCTATTGTCTTTGCTTTTGACAAATTTCGTTCATATCTCGTTCTAGCTAAAACGGTTGTCTATACCGACCATTCTTCTCTTAGATACCTATTTTCGAAACAAGATGCCAAACCAAGATTAATCCGTTAGATCTTACTCTTACAAGAGTTCGATATTGGAATCCGAGATAAAAAGGGAGCAGAAAATCTCGCAGCTGATCATCTTTCTCGTCTTGAAAATCCTGAATTAGAAGTTCTAAATGAATCGGCCATACAAGACAACTTTCCTGATGAATATCTATTGAAGATAGATTATAATGAAATTCCATGGTTTGCAGACTATGCAAACTACTTAGTATGTGGATTCCTTGAAAAAGGATTATCGTACCAAAAACGAAATAAATTCTTTAGTGATATAAAACACTATTTCTGGGAAGATCCACATTTGTTTAAAAGTTGTCCCGATGGAATAATACGCCGATGTGTATTCGGAGATGAAGCCAGTCAAATATTAAACCATTGTCACACAGGACCAACAGGAGGGCATTATGGGCCTCAACTCACAGCAAGAAAAGTTTACGATGCTGGATTCTATTGGCCTACAATTTTCAAAGACGCACACCTTCTTTGCAAATCCTGTGATGCTTGTCAAAGGGCCGGAAAAATAAGTCAACGTGATGAAATGCCACAAAATTTCATTCAAGTATGTGAAGTATTTGACATTTGGGGTATTGACTTTATGGGTCCATTTCCAAAATCTCATAATAATCTCTACATTCTCGTTGCCATTGATTATGTATCTAAATGGGCGGAAGCACAAGCTCTCCCAACTAACGATGCACGAGTTGTAGTTAACTTTTTAAAACGTCTTTTTGCAAGGTTTGGAACACCGAAAGCTTTAATAAGTGATCAGGGAACTCATTTTTGTAATAATCAATTTAAGAAAGTTCTTAAAAGATATGGAGTAACTCATAAAATCTCCACCGCATATCATCCACAAACAAGTGGACAAGTTGAAAATACCAACCGAGCTTTAAAACATATTTTAGAGAAAACCGTAGGATCAAATCCGAAGGAATGGTCCATAAAATTAGAGGATGCACTCTGGGCTTTTAGAACAGCCTACAAAACTCCAATTGAAACCACACCTTTTAAACTCGTTTACGGAAAAGCATGTCATCTTCCAGTAGAAATTGAACACAAAGCATTTTGGGCTTTGAAGACATGTAATCTTGATTTACATGAAGCTGGACATCTACGGTTAAGTCAATTAAACTAATTAGAAGAATTAAGACATGAAGCATACGAAAATTCATTAATCTATAAAGAAAGAACGAAGAAATGGCATGATAAAAGAATCAGAAGTTCAAAAGAATTTAAAGAAGGAGACAGAGTTCTTCTTTTCAATTCACGATTCAAGCTATTTCCTGGAAAATTGAAATCAAGATGGTCTGGATCATTCATAGTCAAAAGAGTTTTCCCGTACGGAACAGTAGAATTGATAAATTCAAATGGGATTGAATTTAAAGTTAATGGTCACAGAGTTAAACATTACATAGATACTCTGATGGAAGTTGACAACGAAGTTAATCACAATTTCAACACCACAGCTAACTAAGTGTGGGGAGAATCAAGTCTTTAAAGGATAATATGTATTTCTGTTAGAGTTAGATTTTCTGTTTTCGTGTAGTTCTCAAAAATGGAACCCGAATGGTCTTTCCCTAGCAGACCCTAAAGAACTAGTCTTCTCCCCCCATTCTGAATTTTTATTTTTTTTAGGTTTTACGAGATGAAGACTTCCTGTGAATTAAACCATGGTCTAATGCTACACGCTTTGATCACTAAACGTAATAATGACACACTTCCAAGTGAAATAGTATCATTAATCAGAGGTAAATTGGACGGAGTAAGAAAAGAATCCAGAAACGAAAATAATAAGTTACAGTTTGGTAAAGGAAAATCAAAATCCGCAGCGAAAAGAAGAGCACGACCGCACTCGAGGAGGTAAAAAAACCAGAACCATATCTGGTCGAACAGACCAGTCCCCTTCACCACCACACCCATTTTCCACAAAACACACACACAAAAACCTCTCAAAATTGAAATTTTTCACCAATAATCGTCAAATTTGTTGCTTAAATTACAATGAGGAGACTATTATCAAGGAATTACTCAAGGAAATCGGTAAATTTCTACACCTAAACACCATTTAATCTAAATTTTTAGTGTTCTTGAACAATTTCATACCTAATTCGATTTTGATGCTTTCTAGTGTAATAATGCTTAAATTGTTTCTGTATTATGCTTGCAAAACCTAGATTGATGCTATTTAACATGATTAGAAGCTTTGAACTTCAATTTTTGAATAATCTAGGGTTTGTGTTCTTGAGCAAAATTAGGGCTTTTTGATATAAACAGGTTATGGCCAAATTCTATTGTTAGTTTATGCTAAATTGAGTAGTGTAACATGTTTAGGTTGCTAAATGATCAAAACTTTGATCCTAAACATGATTTATGAAGATTCAAGTGGACTTTTTGAACCAAAATTGCATGAACTTGATTTAATTGATATGAATGCCATGAGGAACTTATTTAATTGTTATAATGATTGTTTTTGACATGTTTTAAAAGATAAATGCAAAGGAACTTTGTATAAATTTTCATATATGTATATTTGTAAAAGTGTAGAATTATTAATATTTTGAAAATGTGTATAGAGTTTAATGTGGATTAAACATATCATTGTAAGTGTTTAGATTTATGACTTTGCTAAAACTAATGCATATTTGGATGCACAAAAATTGTGTTTGATATATTTTGCAGACTGAAAGGGGTGAATCTTCATCCCAGACTCGCAATGCTCCTCCGGAAGATGCAGATCAACAGGAAATTAATAACCAATACCGACAAGATATGCCTCACCCAATTGTTTCATATTCAAACATTCATGAGGCATATTTACATCCGAATTTGAGATTTGATAGATATTGGATAGACTATCCAAAATATTAAAAGAACCTGCACAACCTTGTGTCTAATAATGTTGAGGTACCCAGAGTTATAGATTGGGAACCATTAGAGGTAGTGGAATTGGCCGAGCCAATCAGGGGATTACTTACTCAAAGGTATGGTAATTTTACTTTTAGTGATTGGGTACGTTTATTCAACATGCGTAGACCTGTGTATAGAGAATGGTGTATAGAGTTATTATAAACTATTGAAATAAATGATCGGGTAGATACTTTAACCGATCGTAGTTTTCTTAGATTTTTATTAGGAGGGGAGATGCGCCATATGTCTTTACTAGATATGGCTCGAGCTTTACGTATATATACGCTTGAGGAGCTAGCATCTTATGATTATCAGAGGTTAATAGTTTATGGTAGGAGGGTGGATGAGAATTTTGATACGAATGACGTATGGAGTAGGATGACTAGCCATCGCCGATTCCAGGGGGGATTATACTCTTATCTTGATATTGATAGAGCTGAATTAAGAGTAATCCATAGGTTTTTAGCCAATTCGATTACACAACGAGGTAAGAATAAGGAAAAGGTAAATGAACAGGATTTTTTTTACCACATGTATATTCGAGACCCACAGAGCGCTGTAAGTATACCTTTTTGTGTGGGTTATTATTTATTGACTATGGTTAGGGGTATGAGGCATGGTAGCATAATAGGAGGTGGTATATTTATTACTTTAATTGCTGAATATCTCGGTGTGGATAGAAGTCGGGGGGAATTATTAATGGCAGAACCAGAACCCCGCGATAGAATAGATTTGCGTGTTTATCATGGTATCATGGTGCTAAGGTCTTAAAGAAACGAAACAACGCGGCAGCACGTTATGATGGCAGGCATCCACAGGTTGAGAGAGATCAACAGCAAGGTCAACCGGGAGGGGGTAATCCAATGACGGAAATGCAAATTTTTATGTCTCGACACGAGTATGAAATGGCTAGACAAAAATCATTTCAAGATTGGCAGTATCATCAAAGCCAAATCATAAGTCATTGTACACACGTAGGTAGAAACTACACTCCTACCGTTATGCCCGAATTTGCTCCTTGGACTTTAGAGAGCCGACCACCATATCCTACATATGACCCAGCCCAAGCATTTTACAGCATCTATGGATACGCTTGGGGCTCATACTGGAACCATCCTCCTCATCCGTAATTTTTTATTTTCGTTTATTTTATTGTAATGTTACTAATTCTTAATTTTCTTATTTCTTATTTCTTTTTTCATATTTTATTATTATAATAGCTTTAATAATTTTCTAACTTTATTAGATTTTAATAATTTTTGAATGTGGTGTGAAAACCCAACTTCAAAAATATGTATATATGTGTTTGTAGTTTATCTCATGTACAAAACAGGGTAAAACAGCGCATTTTCAAAGACTGGCATTAAGTTCAGCAAAAGCTATTAATTTTGACGACAAAACGAAAAACAAATGTGATGTACCAACAGACGGAATGAACAAATGATGTGCACCATTTATCATTCAGCAAACAAATGCCAATATGTTTGGAAACTTTGGTAAAATTTAATCATTTTTCTACGCTAATCACCCTCAATAATTTAAATTGTTACTGATTTCTTGCAAATGAGGGCATTGCAAGATCTTAAGTATGGGAAGGGGTTAAATTCTTTCGGATTTTTAAAATTTTTAACTTATACACTTGGTTACCATTAAAAATACTAGTAACGCAGTAGTTGTATTAGAATCTAGTGCTCTCTGATAACAAAGAACAGCCCTAGTCTTATATACTGACTACCCACTTCTAGTAAAAATTTTCAAAATTTTCAATTAAATGAATTCAAAATCATGTTTATACATATTTATGAATGATAAAACTAGGTGCTAACACCGAAATTATTGTTACCTCGGAAAGGACATAAATTGAGAAACAAACCAAAATGTTAGAATTCATTTAAAATGGAATAGGGGACAATAAAAGGGCAAATAAAAGAAAATAAAAGCCAAGTGTGGGAAAATTTACCAAGTTATTTAAAACATAAGTCACATATTTTTGTAACAAATAACTGAAGATACTTTTGTTTTGGATGATTTTAATCAGTTTTACCCAATTTACTGTAATATATTTGAAACAAAGATGGATCTACACGATGAATCAATTCCATCATTAAAAGGAAGTAAAGTTTTCCGAAAAAGAAACACGCTTCTTGATTTAGGTCATGAAGTTGTCGTCCAGACCAGTTGTAGGTTGACGAAAAATCTAGAAAAATTATCACTAAAATCAGCAGCAAATCCACGGACCTCAGCATAAAACAGGGTCGGCAAGTGGTCAGACTTATCCTAACCATGAGAGGATCTTTCTTGTAAAATGAGGAGGACGCCGTGCAAATTAGCTGGATAGGACTAATGAATCAGATCCCCAGAAAGGATAATCTCCTTAAAGATCAAAAATCAGCTTTTAAGCCTGATATTACTCAATCCTAGAGATTGACCTTAAAGATTGAGAATTACAAACTCATGGAATTCGATGATATCTAAACTCGAGCTAGAACGAGAAAATATTTTGATCAAAATTATAAACCGATTTATTTTCTGAAAACCCATTTTCAATGCGTTCATTACCATTGAACGTAAAATCCTAGGAATTCACCTGGAATTCATTAGGTCACCTGAACCAAATTGGGTGTCAACCGTAAGAACGGTGGTTGCATAGCATGGTCAAAGACAGGACCTTGTGCCAGACCGAAAAATTATAAGGGTGAGCTTTACTATTGCTCCTACAAAGGATAGTAATTGCATCCGATACGTTATAGTCCATAATTAAAAGCATGTCAGGGGACATTGCCTTAACAGTTGCTTGTTCAACGCTTTCCTTTACAACCGGACGGTAGTTTACCGAAAGGTAATATACGGAGCAAGTATACTGGACGTGTTGCTTTCCCAATACAAGGTTAGCAAGTGGGTGACACAAAACCTTAAGTTTTGAGCTAAAAATTTCAAATATGAAACCCACCAAACCCACAAAAAGAATTTGCAAACACCGGTGAAGGGTTATCCCGGAAAACTTATCTAGGGTAAAAGCTAGATTTAATTTTCAAAAGATCAAATATTTTCATAAAGATCCAATTTCCTTAATGGATCTAAACTTTTATAGTCATGTGGGACTGTAAACCACATCGTTACTACCATTGTTTATACCTCCGTATAGAAATCACTGATGTACAAAGTGTGAAGAATAAAGAAGTGATTCTAGTATATTTCAAGACTATATTGCTTGAGGACAAGCAACGCTCAAGTGTGGGAATATTTGATAATGCTAAAAACAAACATATATTTCATAGCATTATCCCTCAAGAAAGACAAGCTTTTAGTTGCAATTGTTCTATTTACTAGTGATATTCGTTTAAATAATAAAAGGTGAAGACAAAAGATAGATGCGATGAATTGAAGACGCAAACGACCAAAAAGCTCAAAAGTACAAAGTACAATCAAAGTGGTTCCAATTATTGATGAGAAACGTCTCAAAATTACAAGAATACAAGCCGCAAAACGCAAAGTACAAGATATTAAATTATACGAAAGGACGTTCGAAAATCCAAAACCGAGACATGAACCAGCTTTCAACGTACGACGCAACGGATCGGAAATTATAAATTAATTATGTATATAAATATAATATAATATATAATTAATTATATAAATTATATATTTATATTATATTTATAATAAAATCCGTCGGCAGACTAAGATCCAAACTTGGATGAGCTGGAATCACGACCTCCGCACTCGCGGAGCTTTGAAGACCAAAATGCACCGCACTCGCGGAGCACTCCCTGCCTATAAAAGAACATGCATTTCCCCATTTTTATGTATCAAGTATCACTCCAAATCGTAATCTCAATTTGTAATTTTAATTTTAAGTTAGTGATAATAATAAGGATCGATTAGTCGAATGTTTTAAGGTTTTGTAAGTCGAAACTCTGTCCGTGTACCACTACGCTAATAACACCCACTGTAAGTTCTGTTTATGTTATTTTCATTAATGTCACGTAGCTAAGTTATTATTATGCTTATTTAATTCCGAAGTAATCGTGATGTTTGACTAAAAATATTAAAATTGGGTAATTGGGCTTTGTACTATAATTGGGGTTTGGACAAAAGAACGACACTTGTGGAAATTAGACTATGGGCTATTAATGGGCTTTATATTTGTTTAACTAAATGATAGTTTGTTAATTTTAATATAAAGATTTACAATTGGACGTCCCTATAAATAACCATATACACTCGATCGGACACGATGGGCGGGATATTTATAAGTACAAATAATCGTTCATTTAACCGGACACGGGAATGGATTAATAGTCTATAGAATTATTAAAACAGGCGTAAAATTATGTACAGGGACACTTGTCGTAATTGTTAACAAAGTATTAAAACCTTGGATTACACGCAGTCGATATCCTGGTGTAATTATTAAACAAAGTATTAAGACCTTGTTACAGTTTAAGTCCCCAATTAGTTGGAATATTTGACTTCGGGTATAAGGATAATTTGACGAGGACACTCGCACTTTATATTTATGACTGATGGACTGTTATGGACAAAAAGCAGACGGACATATTGAATAATCCAGGACAAAGAACAATTAACCCATGAAAATAAACTAAAATCAACACGTCAAACATCATGATTACGGAAGTTTAAATAAGCATAATTCCTTTATTTTCATATTTAATTGCACTTCTAATTATTGCACTTTTATTTATTGTTATTGTATTTAATTGCACTTTTATTTATTGTCATTGTATTTAATTACACTTTTAATTTTCGTACTCTTTAATTATCGTAATTTTATTTTATCGCACTTTTATTTATCACAATTTCATTATCGTTATTTACTTTACGCTTTAAATTAAGTCTTTTATTTATTTAATATTTTACATTAGGTTTTAACTGCGACTAAAGTTTTAAAAATTGACAAACCGGTCATTAAACGGTAAAAACCCCCTTTTTATAATAATAATATTACTTATATATATTTGTATTTTTATAAATTAAAACTAATATAGCGTTAAGCTTTGTTTAAAAGATTTCCCTGTGGAACGAACCGGACTTACTAAAAACTGCACTACTGTACGATTAGGTACACTGCCTATAAGTGTTGTAGCAAGGTTTAGGTATATCCATTCTATAAATAAATAAATATCTTGTGTAAAATTGTATCGTATTTAATAGTATTTTTCTAGTAAAATATATGCTATTTCCTAGTACGCCTTGCACACATCAACAGTACCTACCCGTTAAAGAAATTTTGTCCCGAAATTTGAGTGAGGTGGTCATGGCTAACAATAAAAATGTTTTCATGACCAATATGAGTTGATAATTAGAGATTTATCATCATTGAATAATAATGATAAAATAATTCGATTATTCTAAGGATACGAATGAAGCTATCGCAAAAGAGTGAATTGAAGAAAAATAAGATTTTCCTTAGCTTTTGACGTAAACAGGGTTGAATTTAGAAAATAAGGTGCGTCTTAACTTTTGACGGGTTGAATTCCGGAATTCAAGGGATTTAAAGAAAATCTTCGAAATTTTAAAAGATTTGATTCTTCGGCGAGTAAGGAAGTTAAGATCTCTATAATTAAATACGGTGATCTGCCTCGGTTACTCTATCTGATATTTCCATTATAAATTAAGCTCTTCTGTTCCATTATCCTCACCATTCCTATACTTTCCTTCTTAGTTCATACATCCAAATGATTGTGAAAATGCTTCATCCAGTACTAATTCTTGATATTTTTCTAATTATCATTTCTGTCATCATTCTTTTCAATCTTCCACCAGAAGAATCTGTTTACTTCTACTATTACTTTGGGATGATACTATTCTTAATTCTACCGTGTCTTTATATTGCTATTCGTATTAATATCCACGATTTGTAATTTATGTGTTTTTATCGTCCTTATATCTTCCCTTATACTTCGAAGTCCTTGCTTCTGTTTTCTATAATCATTATCATCCCCAGTTAATACTCCCCCCTATTTGCTGTGATTTATACTCCAATTTCTATTTCGGAGCCTTGTCCCTTCGTTTCTTCTTCTTGCGATTGGGCATCTCTTGTAATGGTCCAGAATTCATAGATATAAGTTTCAGAATGAACATTGCTAATGTCCTAAGAAAGAAACGGTAATAGCACAATTTGACTTGTCAAATTACCAGAATTCAAGGAAAGCTAGGACTATCAAGAAAAACATGTTCTTGATATGTTTATAGATTATACAGAACGTAAGGGTCGTGTAACATGGCACATGATGACGTTATGATCTGCGAATCATCACATTTCATTTAGAAACTCAGCATGACTTACTGTAATATAATCACGTTGATCAAGTGTCATTATATTATACTAACTCATGCTTCAGTTCCCAACACTACTTCAAAACATTCGTATTTTAAATTCGAAAGTTTACAGAATATAGAAACTAATAGTTTCTCATATGATGTAACACTGATAGCTCAAAGAGATAAATCATTTCAGATAAAATTAGTTATGAAAATATATTCAGAAATGTCGAGGATATTTATAATGAAAGATACAATAATATCTTTGAATATCTAAGATCAGATGATGATGGAGACTATTGTCCGCAAGGGTTTAGAGTAAGGAGCAAGATATTCGTTAAAGTCTTTAGTAGGCATTGAATCATTTGGATTCTTTGAAGTCAAACTTATTCTTTGTGATTTGTCCACGGCTTCCTTCATAGTTTCGCATAATCCGCTTCTCGGTACTAAATTTTCTATTGAATGTTTCCAATACTCCATTCTTTATCATCAAACTTTCGACGGTTAAGATCGTGTACAGTTTTTTTGCCGCTGTATTCAGCTTTTTCAGAATTTGTGGTATTGATTTGTAGACTGGGTGCTTTTCAGAATTTCAGAATGGAAGATCATAATTCTAAGAGATAAATGTTATATGTTTACATATAACTGTTGATGTAGACATGCTGCGAGATTTTAAAATATTGATTGCTGATTCTAGGTGTTTGGTATGGCAATTCTCGTTATCAGATGCAGATGAGTAGATGATAGGATTTTAATGAATATAATAACTTTTTATAAAGTCAAAGATCAATGATGTTGCTGGTAAGTTTACTGCTAATGTAGTGAGATATAAACGATTTTCCGGTATCGACGACGAAAGGCAACTTATATATCAGGGTTATAATAAGCTAATCTGAGTGAAAAGTCGAAGTTGACTTGTTGGAGCTGTGACAAAATTGGCTAATTTGGAAAGGGATTGCAAAGTTATGTTGAGTAATAATAACACTAAAGGGATTAACACAGCTATGTGTTAAATGTTTACTCAGTTTCTGAGAGTTTTTTTTTTTTTCCAGGCGCATAACTATATGCATAAATCTTTCCTTCCGTAGATGAAATGCGGTTGGTTCATCCTCTCAATTTAGGTGTTCCCAAGATTCGTGAAAGGTTTGAACGCAGATTGTAATCGTCAAGATACAAATGAGGTTTAAGATGAAATCAAGTGGCAAACTTGAAGAATTGTTTAGTTTCATATGTTATAATCAATATTTTAATTCATTTTAATTGTCCAATGTTGGTAGTCCTCAGTTGATAGTCCATAGTTAGCAATTCAATACTTCATATATAGTTAAATATATAATATTCGAATTAATCAATATGTATCGTAACCCGTGTACATGTCTCAGACTCGATCACAACTCAAAGTATATATATAATTGTAGAATCAACCTCAACCCTGTATAGAGAACTCGATCATTACTGCATATAGAGTGTCTATGGTTATTTCAAATAATATATATATATATATATATATATATATATATATATATATATATATATATATATATATATATATATATATATATATATATATATATGATATGTCAAAACCTTGTAAATGTGTCCCGATATTTAAAGTGCGTAAAATAAATAACAGAAATTAAATGACGATAAATAAAATTGCGATAATTAAATTGCGATAAATAAACTGCGATAAATAAAATGTAATCAGTTAGCTAGGAACAGTTAGCTAGGAACAGTTAACGTGGATTCTTAACAAAATTCCTCATAGTTAATTTGTTTGTTTCTAACAATTTTTATTTTGTCAAATGTTTTCTTCATTATGCCACTTGTTGGATTCTGATAAATAAAAATCCAAATATAAAATTGGATGAATATGGTTATTCTGTGGTGAATGTATTTGTATATCGGTGGATGTAAGTAGGATGGTAAACGACTGTTGAATCAGCTTTGAAGAATGTACAGTGTAACTTATTAATGTGAAATCTGAATATTCCTCGGGTATTACCTACCCGTTAAAATATTTTCACCATTAACAGTTTGTACGAAAGAATTTTTTTAATTACAATCTTTATGAAAATATATATACATATATATTTTCTTCAGATATAATCATGGATTTAATGAGTTAATGTGATATTAATCTCATTTGATTTACCGTTAGAACTAGAATATATAATCTCTAAAACATTGAAGATTACATAATCGTCATGTCGAACGAAGATAATTGATGTAGAACGATTCGTAGAACTATGATTATGCTCGAGGTACATAATGAGATGTTGAGGCGTGTTTTGTTGCAACTTGAGTTGTTGGTGGTACAGTTGGTGCCGGTGATTTTGTTGAAGCTGATATATTTTGTACCATATTTTCCAAGGCTACAACTCGGGCGCGAAACTCGTTAACTTCTTCTATTATTCCAGCATGATTGTCGATCGAAACGAGCGGATGAATAAGGTTTAGAATTTTAGATAGAATATAATCGTGGCGAGATATTCGGAAAATGAGGGTGAAAATGGTGTTTCGGACAGGTTCGCCGGTAAGTGCTTCAGGTTCTTCACCAAGAGGTGAATTTGGTTGATGGAAAGGATCGCCTTCTTCGCGTCTCCATAGATTAAGTCGACTACAAACCCATCAGATGAGTTGGGGATGGCTGATTGATTGATTCATTCTGGTGACACCGCTTTCGGAGCTTAGGTGAACATTCATGTCGAAATAGCTGTCGGAATAACTATCGGAATAGCTATCGGAATCTGAAGGACTCAAACTGGTTGAAGGATTCATCTCGTACGATCAGATGACGGATTTTCGATAAGAAATAGATTATAGGATGTAGATTAGTACCCTAATATACATAATTTACATATGCATATATAATACTAAAATTTCATAAGTTACGGAGGAATCTACAGAGAATGACAGGCAAAGTTTACAATAACAGATATGCTAAGATATGAATTAGCAGATATGCTAAGATATGAATTTTATCTATACACTAATCATGCAATCAATGCAATAAGATGTGTCTAGACTAAGGATGATAAGCAAGTGATTCTCTAAGAATGATAAGCAGGTAATTTTTGACATGAAATGATAAGCAAAACTTTTGACATGCAGACACGGTCAAAATCCAGACTCACTAATGCATCCTAACGACTTCTCAGTCAGACACACAAATGCAGACCTAGTTCACTAAGACCACCGCTCTGATACCAACTTTCATGACCCATCCTAATCCATCCGGACGAAGTCCACATCGATTATAAACGATTCACAATAGTTGGTTACATCGCGAGGTACTTGACCTCTATATGATACATTTTACAAACATTGCATTCATTTTTAAAAAGACAAACTTTCAATACATTGAAAGTTGACGGCATGCATATCATTTCATAATATATATCTAAACTATAATTGACTTAATAATAATCTTGATGAACTCGACTACTCAAATGCAACGTCTTTTGAAATATATCATGTATGAGTCCAAGTAATGTCTCTAAAATGAGAAAATGCACAGCGGAAGATTTCTTTCGTACCTGAGAATAAACATGCTTTAAAGTGTCAACCAAAAGGTTGGTGAGTTCATTAGTTTATCATAAATAATCATTTCATAATTTTAATAGACCACAAGATTTCATATTTCCATTTCTCATAAACATACGTCCCATACATAGAGACAAAAATCATTCATATGGATTGAACACCTGGTAACCGATCTTAACAAGATGCATATAGAATATCTCCATCATTCCGGGACTCCCTTCGGACATGATAAATTCGAAGTACTAAAGCATCCGGTACTTTGGATGGGACTTGTTGGACCCAATAGATCTATCTTTAGGATTCGCGTCAATTAGGGTGTCTGTTCCCTAATTCTTAGATTACCAGACTTAATAAAAAGGGGCATATTCGATTTCGATAATTAAACCATAGAATGTAGTTTCACGTACTTGTGTCTATTTCGTAAAACAGTTATAAAAGCAGCGCATGTATTCTCAGTCCCAAAAATATATTGCAAAAGCATTTAAAAAGGGAGCAAATGAAACTCACCTAATGTATTTTGTAGTAAAAATACATATGACAACATTGAACAAGTATAGGGTTGGCCTCGGATTCACGAACCCATATCAATTATATATATTAAAACATGTAATTGAAATCTCAGAATTTCATTTATTAATATATATTATTTAAACAAATTTTGTAGTTATATAAGATTTATACTAGATTTCATTTTTTTTTTTAAAATACTTTATTTTATATCTTAAATTATATGTTATATATATTTATGTTGTATATGTATTTAAAGTGATTAATATAGTTATTTTGATATCTATATATATTTAGCATTATATTGAAAATATATAATTTGTTGTATGTAAGTTTTTATATATGTAATGTTAATATGATTTATATATAGAATATTAATATATATGTAAATAATATGTTTTATGTACAAAATATTTATTTGTCTAAAAATGATAGTTTTGATATTTCAGATTTACTACTAATATTAATAATAACTTTATTAAAATGATAATATTAATAATACTAACGATATTGTTAACAACGAAACTTTTGTTTAATAATAATGCTAATTATTCTAATAGTTACAAAAGTGATACTAATACTAAAATAATGATAACTTGTATTATTTTCATATTAGTAATCCTAATCATAAAGATAATAATAATAATACAACTATTATATTAATAATAATAATAATAATAATAATAATAATAATAATAATAATAATAATAAGTATAATATTTGTACTAATAACAATAACAATCATTAATAATAATAACATCAGCAATACCTATCATATTTATAATAATAATGATAATAATAATTACATTTGTGATGATACTACTAATATTAATGAGAGATATATTATATTTCATTATAATAGTAATATTAAAACTAATAATATTTAATATTAATACTTAGGGATCATATCAATAATCATAATACTAAATATGTTCTATTATTAGTAAAAATAATAATAATGATCCTAATACTAATAACTATATTTCTAATAATAATAACATTAATCATGATAATAACAATAATAATAATATTAGTACTAATAATAATAGAACAATAATAATAATAATAATAATAATAATAATAATAATAATAATAATAATAATAATAATAATAATAATAATAATAATAATAATAATAATAATAATAATAATAATAATAATAATAATAATAATAATAATAATAATAAATGAAAGAAAAATAGGCTACCTCATTAGTTAAGCTTTAAAAAAAATACAGCCGCTGCCCGGGCTCGAACCCGTGACCTCTCGGTCATACGACAACCCCATTAACCACTCAGCCAATTTTCATTTTCCTGAGTTTAACCCACCACATATTATTATAACCGTATTTCTTGCTATGTTCATCTTCTCCCTTGGTTTCGAATTTCCAGAAAATCATCCCAATTAAAGACCACGATTAAATTATATTTGAATTAAGACATATTATTTGAATCAAAAACTAAGAGTAATCGTTGTGTTAGTTTAACAGTCACAAAAAAAAAATGAAACATAACAGCTTCCTTAACCGTAAAAAAAATATGATGAACATAATATTTGATTTTAAAATTGGAGCTGTTATAGTGTATGATTTCTTCATGAAAGAGGTTTCAAATCAACCCTAGAAAGTTTCTGTACCCTCAATTGAAACTAAAACATCAAATTGAAACCAAATTTCATGATGAACTATATTGTTGACTTTTGAAGTTTGAACTTTGACTCGAAAATTCGATCTTGATCTAATGAATTGGATTTTGAAACTTTGTAGAAAGCTTGAGTAGAAGATTTACAACACAATTGCATTTATAGTTTTTAAAATTTGATTCGCAATTGGATTGTTAGTAAAAATGGACACGAACAGTGGAATAACGGGTTTCATGCCTTTTTCTGTTTTCAATTTGATCGACACAACACTTGTAAATTGATAATTGATAATGAGTAAAGAAGGTCAATGTGTTTGTTAAGAATGCAGAGAAATTTCTTGTTTTATAGCTAATTGAAGTCGACAGCTCCAATTTAATCAAAACAGAAGTTTAATTAAAAAAATAAAAATCAAGTTGTGATGTAGAAGATTGGTACTATCTGATGTAATGTAAAACAATTTTAGGGATATGAACAAAAATCAATAACAGTATGGATTGAGATGTAAAACTAATTTTGATTCATAAAATCATTCGTATGATTTTATTCAGATTTATTAATAATTAATATATTAATTATAATTATCTTAATAATAATAATCTAAATAAAATGATTACTGATTTCCTAGATTATGAAACTGTATGTATCTGCGTATTTATATATTATATGTATCTGTATATGTCTATCCTTATATATATATATATATATATATATATATATATATATATATATATATATATATATATATATCTGTTATATTTATATAGTATTTGTTTTTTTTAATAGTTTATAATTAGTATTACTAATAATTATTATAACTATAACTATAACAATAATACTATCAATGTCATACATATTAATAGTACAAGTTTATAATTATATAATAGTAGTAATATTATTACTAATGATAATGATAACAATTACCATAAATGTATTATAATTATTATCATACATACTAATAATACAAGTTTATATATATATATATATATATATATATATATATATATATATATATATATATATATATATATATATATATATATATATATATATATATATATATATATATATATATTACAATCTACATATATTAATACTTATACATAGAGATCATCTATATTTATATATATTTTTATTTTAAATTACGACATAATTATTTTTGTATTTTATTTTACATATCAAATTTCATATCTATATATAATATTATTAATACTAATATTACTATTAATATTTATTTTAATGAAAGTGATAATAATATAGAAATTTTTATTTGTAAATAAGTTTAAGATATTGATATTACATATTATTTATAACAACAATCGATTTATTAATATTTTTATATATGTAATTATTTATAATTACTTATTTATATATATACATATCTATTTACAAATCATGGTTCGTGAATCGTCGGAATTTGTCAAAGGGTAATTGCATATATGAAATTAGTTCAAAATTTTTAGACTTAACATTATAGACTTTGCTTATCGTATCGAAATCATATAAAGATTAAGTTTAAATTTAGTCGGAAATTCCCGGGTCATCACATTAGTGGCCCACTGAAATTATAGAACTTGTAATAGCATATTGATAGTCCACCTAAATAGAACTTGTAATAGCCTATTGTTGGCCCACTGAAATAGCATTTTGGGATCCCTAAAATGTGTGCCCTGATCAAATAATCACGTTGTTTCTCCATTGGGCCGAGATTGATTGGTTTTAATGAGTAGAAAGTTATGTGATTGATTTGTAATAAGTGAGAAAGTAATCATTCATCAATTATGTGTTTTAGTTTTTTTTTCCCGGCGAAAGATGAAAATTTTATTAAATCACAACCCGATAACTTCATCAACACAATGAAAAGAATCGGAGACAATTACATACTAAAAGGAAAAACAAGAAATAATACAAGAACGTTACAAAAGAAAGATCCTATATGACATATAAAAACGGATTTCGTTCTCATACGTACGCTTGCAAATCGTGCACCATTTTGAGGATAGATGCCCAAAGAAAGACGCTTAAATTGAAGCTTTCGTACGACAATTGATCGGGATGTAAATTTACCATTGAAGATAAATACTTCTCAAGCCATCCAAATTAGCACAAAATTATAAATGATAACTACCATCAATAATTGGTCATCACAACCTCCTGAACAAAGTTACTTCAATAAAGCCCTGCATCCTGGAAACTGAGACCAATAAGCCCACCAAGCCCACTAGGAAACATAAATAACACAAGCCCAACTTCTAAAGGGCTTAAGCCTGTTCATAAACCAAATTGAGCGAATCGAATCATTTGTTGAAGTGGAATTTCCTCCCCAAAATTGATTTGCAGACGTAAAAACGAAAACAAGATCACTAAAACCTCTTCGACAGTATGAAAGAATTCGCTGGAAAATTAAATATGCTTTGAAGACGAGACGCAAAAGTGAGCTGGACCATTGAATTGACAGTGTGTTGGCGATTAAAGCCTGGCTTTAATTGGAAGTTGAAACAATCGGATTGGCTGAACGCTATGAAAATGAAGAAAGTCGATTGATTTTTGAAACAATATGGAAGATACTTGCATTTTTAAACCTCAAACGTAACAGTTTTTTTTTATATGACCTGCAAACTCAGTCAATTCATCAAAACGAGCCTCAAGGTTTTGAAGGTTTGATAGGCGTGTCGTCATCCATCATGTTACCCATGAAAATCCCAAAATTGTGCAACTCCTCTTTGAAGGACATCTTCTTATTAACGCACATAACACTTTCCTCTATGTTGAAATTTTGACGAGATCCTTGACCAACCTTATGATCAATTTCGCTAGAGGTATCAAACATACTGGATAAATTAGGGATGTTATCAAGCTAATCATTCCCTTTTTCTTTACCACTGTTATTCTTATAAACTTTAGGTTGGAGAAGAATTTCTTTGGTGGTGTTGGATTGTATACAACGAGATTTGATCTCATTACATGACTTGCGGCAAGCAGACCCAATACATTGGTCCTCTATGATCAAGGGAGAAACAGGTTTGGAGTTCAGTTTTGCAGCAAAGGTAGTTTGGGTATCAATAAAGGTGTTAACTGTAGGTGTATGTTTTGCAGGGGAAGTAGGCAATTTAAGAGAAGAATTGGGAGAAAAATGGTCAAGGGAAGGATAGTCCTTATCATTTAATTTAAAAGGTAGACTTTGCGATTTGTCACATGTCACCTCTTTATCAAAAGATTTGAAGAGTGACCTTTTGATTTCTTCTGCCACCAATTTCGACCCATGCTTGTTTGCTTTTTGAGACAATAAAGCAGAGGTTACTTTTTCCATAGAGTCGTGAACTCCATGAAGTTGAGACAAAGCAGCTTTAGATACCTTCTCAGTAACCTTTTCCAATGAATTATGTACTACAACAGGTTTGTTGACTTTAGAAGGGGTTTGTAAATTCAAATAGTTACCGTTAACATTGATCTCACCTTCTTCCAATAGCACCTCCGGTGGTTTTTCCGGTGATTGTTGACAGAATTCCGGCACTGAAGAATAATTCTGAACCTCATTTTTTAAGTCATTTGTAGCTTTAATGGAGAGCTGCAGTATAGAATTATACTCAGTAATCGCTTCATCTGGAACAATTTCAATCTCTTCATTATAATTAATCTCCTCAACCCATAACTTGCAAGTAGTGCAATTGTCAATGTTAGCTGTAACTAATTTATCGATGGGTCCTGGACAGAATACTTCGATTAAAGCAAACACAACATCTGCACGCTTAAGTTCATGTGAATTTCTGTTAATATGAAGAACTCTTCCAAAGTTTTGTGCGACTTCAATGGAGCAATTTGAAGAAACACACTCGTAAGGAATACCCGAGATCGCTACTTTAGAAAACCTTGAATACTTTAGGCTACGTAGACTCATCGGGATAACCTCAAGAAATTCGTCTACACTTAAAGTTGGTCCCATCGTCATTCTTTTGAAGCTCTCTTCATCCGAACATTGGACAATGTACCCAAAAAGACCCCACGCAGAGATCAAATGTATAGCAATGAAACGACCCTTAAGCCATTTGAGCAGCTTTAAGGCCGTGATGGGAGTTTTATCAATGATAAGAGCTGTTAAGTGAATTCGATTACTCACTTCTGAGTTACGTGACAGATTAATAAAAGGAAAATTAAAGAAAGTTTTTATGTTAGATGACTGAAAATGTTGAGAAGGAGTGACAGGATTCAAATCCTTCTTAGCATAGTTCACTGTAATTCTCATTCCATTAATGATCTTGCCATTCAAAGAGTCAATAACATTGGTTGCCTGTATAATATTTTGAAGTTTAACAAAGGCAAAGGTTCGATCCTTTCTCCATGAAAAACCCAATATAGTATTGAATCCTTGCAAGATATTATGGATAGTAGAAGGATTAGTTAAACGTGAAAGATTGCCCAAGAAGATGGTGGATTTTCGTGAGAAAGGTGGTTGATTCTTTGAAGATTTAGGGTTATAAGTGGAATTGGGTTTAATTGGGATGGAATTGAGAAAGGTGGGTATGAAAGGTTGAGAGGATTTGGTGGTCATGTTTGTTTGGAAGATAATACTTGTACTATCTATTATCGAAGAGTGGAATGGCCAATTGAAAGAGTAAAATGACAAAGCAATTAATAGGGAGTAATTGAACTTACCGGAAAAGAAGAAAATAGTTGCCGGAAAATTATTTCTCCGATGGGCACATTTCCCAAGTCAGAGAGTAAGATTTCCGTTTAGTTAAGAGGAAGGACCAAATGCTCATCAATAAAGTGAGATGTACATCGAAGAATGATACAAATCATTTAATAAAATATATATATATATATATATATATATATATGTGTGTGTGTGTGTGTGTGTATATATATATGTGTGTGTGTGTGTGTGTGTGTCTATATATATATATATATATATATATATATATATATATATATATATATATATATATATATATATATAGGGGCAGGATCAATGGGGAAGTAACCAAGCGGGGGGAAGCAAAAAAAAAATTTGATTTTTGAAAAAACTTTGTTCACGAACATTATAGATTGGATGAAAATAAGAACATTTAGAAAAGACACTTCGTGATGAATGTTATTATTTTGGCGGAAAAACGATTAACAAAAATAACATTCAAGATAATATTGTTCGTGAAGAATGTTAACATTTTTTTTCATGTTTTGTGAAGTAAAATTTAGCCCGATTTAGAGTTTAGGGTTTAGGGTTTAGTGTTTTGGGTTTATTCTATAAACCCAAAACACCAAACCCTAAACCCTAAACCCTAAACTCTAAACCGTTCGTGTTAAAAACTCAATCTAAATCCTAAATCTAAACTCTAAATCTAAACCCTAAACCCTAAATTTCTAAACCCTAATATCTAAACCCTATAAACCCTAATATCTAAACCCTAATATCTAAACCCTAATGTCTAAAACCTCAACATACGCTCGAAAAACATGATAATTGTTATATATTACTTCTTCGAGCGTTTTTCCGCCAAAATAATAACATTCATCACGAAGTGTCTTTTCTAAATGTTCTTATTTTCATCCAATCTATAATGTTCGTGAATAAAGTTTTTTCAAAAAACGAAAAAAAAAATTTGCTTCCCCCCGCTTCCCCCCGATTGATTACTTCCCTCTTGATCCTACCACTATATATATATATATATATATAAATATATATATATATATATATATATATATATATATATATATATATATATATATATATATATATATATATATATATATATATATATATATATATATATATATATATATAGTTTTTTTAAAGGTGGAACGTTATATGGTTGATTTGTAGTAAGTGAAAAAGTTAAAACAATAATAAAGTGAAAAGTTATGTAGTTAATTTGTGAGAAAATAATAATAATGATAAGTTGTTAAAAAGCTAAAAATTATGTGGTTAATTTGTAATAAGTAAAAAGTTTTATAGTTGATTCATAAAAATTGTGAAAAACTTTGTAGTTAATTTGTAAAACGTGAAAGTTTTGTGTTAATTTAAGTTGTGCGGTTGATTTTGTAGTAAGTAAAAGTTTTGTGGTTGATTTATAAAAAGTATGAAAAGTTTTGTGGTTGATTTGTAAAAAGTGAAATTTTGTTGTTAATTTGTAAAAAATGAAAAGTATAATATTCATGAATTTTGTGTTTTAGATAAGTTATGTGATTGATTTGTAGTAAGTGAAAAGTTTTGCGATTAATTTGTAAAAAGTGTGAAAAGTTATGGCTGATTTGTAAAAGTGAAAAGTTTCATGTTAATTTTTAAAAATGAAAAGTATACTATGTATGAATTTTGTGTTTTAGATAATGGTATAATATGATTGTAAAAGAACTTTATATCATTATTCTTTTCTATTTATGAAAATGGATCGTTAATTTGAAACATTATATAATGAAAATAATGAAAAATAAATTTTCGATAGAGAAAGTAAATTGGTAGTTTATGACAAAACGGAGGTGATGTATGAATTATCTCATTTTTTAGGTGCAAAATGTTATAAAGATTTTTTTTTTTTTTTTTTTTTTGCAAATTGATTAATATCTCTTTCATAAACTCGTCACATATTTCGTTATCATAAACTTTGCAATGCAACATTATGAAAGCAATACGTAAAATTATTAGCAATTAGCAATTAGCAATGAAAACAAAGCTCATGAGATGGTATAAAGTCAACTCAAGTCAAAATAAGAGAAAATAAAGTCTAGAAGGTATTCTGTAAATACTGCAAATTTGAAGTTCAAGAGTGTTCTGTAAATAATAAAGTACCGGGGACTGAAGTTGTAACTTAGCTAAAATATTTTTGCTATAGTCGTTAGGGTTGTTGCTAGGTGGTTAGCGGCGGTTAATTGTAATTTAGGCATATAATCATTTATAATTCATTTGTAAAATCAGATAGTGAGTAATGAAATGTTGTTTGCTCTCAAAGTATGTGTATGTTCAAATTTTTTTTATTTTTCTTTTTGGAAAAGCTAAATTTCATTAAACACCAAAGCTCAAAATGAGCATGCATTTACACCTTGCCTACAAAACGCAAACAAAGAAAACGCCAAAAAAAGAAAACCTCATATACAAAACACCAATATGTGTCTCAATGACAAGAAAAAAACGCCATCAACCAATTTCTATCAGCTTGATGCCGTTTTTCTTTTTGGAAAAGCTAAATTTCATTAAACACCAAAGCTCAAAATGAGCATGCATTTACACCTTGCCTACAAAACGCAAACAAAGAAAACGCCAAAAAAAGAAAACCTCATATACAAAACACCAATATGTGTCTCAATGACAAGAAAAAAACGCCATCAACCAATTTCTATCAGCTTGATGCCGTGATCCTCCAAGGGCTTGCTTTCCAGTCAATCGCTGATATCGGCCACTTTTTCTTGCGGGAAAATATCCAAAGATGCGAGAGCAGGTTTGAAGACGCCAAAACATTCTCGTTTAGAATAGCTCTCCACCTATTTACCGGATTGTATATTATTTTATTTCTCCATTTTCATATCGACTATTAAAGAACGTATCTCGAAGCTAGACACCCCAAATTTGAGGTGTCATCAAGTTTGCCCCACTGATTGCATTTGGAATCCCATTCGGTATTGTTCGATTCAAACCCCACCAGTTGCAAAAACCCCGCCATATTGGGATCATGTAGCTCCATTTAGTGAACAAATTATCGAAATCTTCAATTGATTCTAGGTTGGGATTATACATGACTATTTCTATGTGTCATATGTGTCATGTTAATCTCATATTTTTAAACTTAAATTACAAAAACTTTTGTATTGTATTGTATAATTATAGACGATATATCGCATTTTTTAACAAGGGTTGTGATAAATCCACACTTTATATTGATAAGTTATTTGAAAATTGTATTAACATGTTGTATATTACAATCAATTAATCAATGCTCAATTTTGAAATTTGATATATTATATATTATATAAAATAATAAAATTGAGTATTTTTTTTAAAGGCAAATTATATATATATATATATATATATATATATATATATATATATATATATATATATATATATATATATATATATATATATATATAAAAATTAAAAATAATGTACAAGGTGGGGGGTAGCCGAATTAGCTACCAACACCAAACACGAAGAAATACAAACATGTTACACGAGAGGACAAAAATACACAACACGAAGACCATTACAAAGATTACATACAACACTCATCGCGGGTCATAATTCACGTCCAATACGTTTGAGGATGTCGGATTAAGAAGCCATTGATGCCAAGACGAAAAGAATTTTCTCGAACGATTTTTTACCCACTGACTTCACTCGAGTTTTAAACAGCTTATTAATCAAGTACGGAGTATAACCATGAGTGTGGTGGTTGAATGGTTATGACCATGGCTTCCATAGTGGAGGTCATGGGTTCGATTCCAGGCACCCACAATTATCCACTCATGATCACGGAGGTTCGCCTGCAATGACTCCGGGCTGCTCGCGTAGCGAGTAGTCGTCCTGGGATTAGTCAAGTTGACCGTTTGGATACCCAGGTTAAAAAAAAAAAAAAAAAAAATCAAGTACGGAGTATATAATAAAAACTGTATTTGGTTTTTGTATGTTCAATACTAAGTAGTCATGGTTTGTTTTTTTCAATATTTTATATAAGGGATTATGTATGTGGAGGCTACCCAAATTTATAAATATGTGTTTTTAGTCAACTCAACTATAAAAATTATTTTGAAGACTATCCAAATTAATATTTTGTGCAAAATATACCAAAATATAACCAAATTTATAGATGTCGAAATGACACAAATAACCGTAGGTTATAATAACATTAATGTTAGTGTACATTTGTCCAACTCCAAATGCGTATATATTGCTGTTAGTTTACATTTTTTCCGATTAGCTTCAAGTATTTTGGGAAAAATTTGAATTTTCTTTTTAAGAAAAAAAAGAACAGGTAAAATATGAATTTAAGTGGGTTGTAAATTTATTTTTAAATTCGAGAGCATAAAAAACAAATTGATAAATTATGTTTCATGAGGACTAAGTATATATATTTATATTTATTTATTATTTATATTTATATTTATATACGGAGTAAATGAGTAATTCATTACTGGTATATCTTTTCAAAAATGTGAACTGTAAAAAAGATAGACTTAGTAGAATTTATTACATTGCAATAATAAATGAGGTCCAGTAAGTTGAAAGATGAAAGGGGGTTAGGTTGTGACTTGTACAAAATCGTAGACAAATTTTTACAATTTATAGATGATAAGAAAACAAGGTAAAACCGCACGCGAATCAAACACAAGTAATTCGCCATTTTCCCCACTAACCGAATCATACCCGACTCCTCCACTATAACCCGACTCAACATTAATCTGCTTACCGACCCGACCCGCTATCACTCGACATACAAGCATTGCTTTCCGGCCTTTACCCCCACCGCCACGTTCATGCGCTACACCGCTGCCGGAAAATGTACACAACGCCGACCGCTTACCCCGCTGAAACGACCACCAACCACCTCCGGCTGTTTCATACGCGCCACCGCCACCGGTGGACCCCAAACATTGAAACCTCATTACCTCATTTCCATCGGCAACACACCGTGAGTGGTCTTCATCAATCTGATTTGAACCGGACCCGGATTTGACTAACTCTCTATATTCTTCGAAGTGGTTGACGGTTCGGGCCGAATTCTGGACTTTAAAAACCATCTCTATCCGACCCGAGAAAACCTTGGGTACAGACCAGCTGGTGTGAAATATTATCTCTACCACATTACGTGACGGATGTCCCTCCGGTAGATCAGTCAACGCTGGAAAATGTGATTCCGATGGACGTCGTGGATTGGACGCTCCGTTGGCGGTTCGAACCCGGGTTGCGGGCGTATCGGGTTTTCTTGAAGTGGGTTTATTTGTATCTGTTTGAGAGTGTTTGGCTTTTGTAGGTTTATTATTGTGTTTTGTAATAGTAGTAGTGTCGACAACATCTTTTAGACTTTGAAAACTTTTTCTACAACTTGAAGATGCGGAAAGAATATGCATCTGGTGGTGGTGGTGGTGAACGACGTCGTCTGCAGCTCTCGCTTTGCATTGTAACGACTTTACCCATCCTGCCGCCATCACCGGCGGCTTTTTTTTTTTTCTTTTCCTTTAGCCCTTCAATTTCAGATACAAAATGGCAATATTTCTTTTTTTATCTTTTTTTTTTGTTGTATGAGAATAAGGAGAATAGAAGAATAAGAGAAAGGATGTGTTTGTGAGTGTATATTTTTTGTGTTGGTTGGAAGAATGATGTTGAAAAAAATACAATGAAAGTGAAATAGTTTCATAATATGTTAAAAAGACAAAAATGCCCATCAGAAATTTTAATAATTACATGACCACGTGGGGAAGGGAAGCAACCAAATGGGGGTATTAAATTGAAGGATCCAAAAGCCCATTAATGGTGGTCAGGCTGTTTGAGAGAGAGATGAATATGATGATGATTCCACGTTACCATATTTCATGGTCATGGAAATTCAAATTATACCATGATTTGTGCTAATCTTATGATTGTTTTAGACTTTCAACTATTCTTTCTTTTTTATTTTTATGATTGTTTTCTTTAATTATTTTTAATCTGTAACATATCGTATATCGTATATTACGATAATAATGCAATTGCATGTATTGTATATCATGAAATCATGAATTTGGAAGGATTCGGCAATCATTACTGCTGACTAATTAAGACGACTTTTAGAATTAGCATCTCTATATTACGGAGTACTAGTTTTTTACAATCGACGGTAAGTAATTATAGCTATGTTGTCTCAGAAGGATGGTGATACATTCTATCATTGAAAATGATAAATTAATCACATTTGTGTATTAATTATTACAGTAATTAATTTAATTACTTTTATAAAACAAATATATAATGTAAAAGTGTGGTAATCTATTACGGAGTATTTTCAATAATATATATATATATATATATATATATATATATATATATATATATATATATATATATATATATATATATATATATATATATATATATATATAGTAAAACCTCTATAATTTAATACTCGATAAATTAATAATCTCGATAAAATTAATAATTTGTCTGGTCCCAACTTGGGACCAGTATAAAATTGGATCTCAATCGATAAAATAATAAGATAATAAGCTTTTTGAAATTCCAATATAAATATATTGGTTCCAACAAAATTATAAATTAATAATTACTAAAATATTCTAAAATTCTAGTAAAAAATGAATCTATAGTCACTCGTTGTTTTTTTTTTTTTTTTTTTTTTTTTTTTGTGAACTTCAAATCTATATTAAGTTCATCTTTAAATATCCTCACAGTTAGCTGATAGGAACTCCGATGATCTCTTAAAGGTGTTTGATACCTTGGCTAACTTTAAAATTGAAAGTTTTGTCAACCCAGTGTCGCAAATATTGTTGAGTGCATCCTCGGTGATCTCTTTTATACTGCATAATTATTTACGTTGTTGATTGGCCATCGTTGATTTTTTTAACACCTTAAAGATTAGAAGTCATATTTGATGTGATTTTAAAATTTATCATTAGACTTTTTATAGTGTTCAATCTAGATTTATGTATATTAAACTTGACAAATTCATTAATGTGTGAAAGTCCTATATGGGAATTTTGAAGGTCCATGTTTATGATATATTCAAATAGGTAAAGTGAACGGACATGGTAATTTCGAATGTCAATATATAAATTTGATAGTTGCTCACAAATATAAGTCAATTTTTAAATTAATAATTTATTAATTTATCGATATAATAATATCTCGCTAAATTAATAAAATATTTCGGTCCCAACATTATTAATTTATAGAGGTTTTACTGTATATATACATATATATATATATATATATATATATATATATATATATATATATATATATATATATATATATATATATATATATATATATATATATATATATATGTGTGTATATATATATATATATATATGTATATATATATATATATATATATATATATATATATATATATATATATATATATATGTGTGTATATATATAGGGGCATGATCAATGGGGAAGTAACCAATCGGGGGGAAGCGGGGGGAAGCAAAATTTTATTTTATTTTTCGTTTTTTTTGGAATTTTTTTTCCCGGCATCAAGATCACACGAAAATATGAACATTTAGAAGAGACACTTCGTGATGAATGTTATTATTTAGGCGGGAAAACGATCGACACAAATAACATTCAAGATAATATTGTTCGTGAAGAATATGAACGTTTTTTTTTCTTCATGTTTTGTGAAGTAAAATTTAGCCCGATTTAGAGTTTAGGGTTTAGGATTTAGGGTTTGGTGTTTTGGGTTTATTCCATAAACCCAAAACACCAAACCCTAAACCCTAAACTCTAAACTGTTCGTGTTAAAAACTCAATCTAAATCCTAAATCTAAACTCTAAATCTAAACCCTGAACCCTAAATTTCTAAACCCTAATATCTAAACCCTAATATCTAAACCCCAATAGCTAAAACCTCAATATACGCTCGAAAAACACGATAATTGTTATATATTACTTCTTCGAGCGTTTTTCCGCCAAAATAAAAACATTTATCACAAAGTGTCTCTACTAAATGTTCATATTTTCATCTCATCTATAATGTTCGTGAACAAATTTTTTTCAAAAAACAAAAAAAAAAGTGTTTGCTTCCCCCCGCTTCCCCCCGATTGGTTACTTCCCTCTTAATCCTACCACTATATATATATATATATATATATATATATATATATATATATATATATATATATATATATATATATATATATATATATATATATATATATATCAATTCTTTGTGTAAAATTATGTTTCTCTTACATTATTATCATACTAATCCTTATAAATTTTTTTATGCGAAAAAAACATAATATCAAATAAAATAAGATTCAAATATCATTAAAGTACAAACTCATACAAAGGAACAAAATATAACTTTAATCCACAACCATAACATACGGTAAAACAACGAACAATAATAACCAAATTAAACCTAACCGCAAACAAGGTGGACATAAAGAACCAGAAGCATTGTCAAGACTATACCAAATGCGATGAACGAATCAGGTCGTCATGGAAATGTCGAAATCTGCTGCATCAGTCATAAATCAAACATCAGCCACAACTTGTCTTCAAAAGCCATAAGAAGATGAAGCCTAACTACAAGACATTGTCCGCAACTACCGACGATGAAATCAGATCACCAACAGAGAGAATCGTTGCTTGGTTCACCCCTGAAGATGAGTAAAAACGAAGGAGTCTAGCGAGAAAGGACAAGTCGGCGAGCAAAACGACGGCCAAGTACACCACCAAGAGCCGTTGTGATGACACGACAAAATCGCCATTGACGGCGCCTTCAACTTAGGTCCCATTACGTGGTCATAGTCCCTAAATGAGACGCGTTTGACCAAAATTATGTCGCATTCATTTGAAACGTGTATGACTTGCAAAGTTTTAAGTTACCAAACAGTTCGACAACGAGTTTAAGTTTACAGAAGTTGTAAAGTATAAATGAAATAACTTGTGACATAATATAAGTTGAAAATCACGAATGCTATCAATAGCGTATGCATGTAAACATTAAATTTGAATCCAAAGGTGCTATCACTAGCGTATGCATGTATGCTTGACCCCAAGCAAGTAATCAAAGTGTGCGGAAGCATGTATCAAGTAGCCAAGTATGAACCTGAGAAACATATAGAAAACTGTCAACGAAAAACGTTGGTGAAATCATAGGTGTAATTGTAAACGTATGTTTTTGAACCACAAGATTTAGTAATAAGTTGATTATCCAAATCGTTTGCATTCCAAAGATGTTGTTTGTTTACCGAGCACCCAATTATCAAGGCTTAACTGAATGGTACCTCTGAATCATAGTGTTAGAACCTACACTATACCCGAAAATATATTTCATCTGCTAACGGTAGCGAACCGTCCGAATGAGGGTTCGCCAAACCCGTATGGCCACACAACATAAGTTCACGCTTACACCCTACAAGTGTAACTAATGATAATTGGACTTGAGGATTTTTGTTCTAACTCGCACGTGGAATGTTTGTTTTCGTACTTGTGTTCAAAGTATAAAGTATAAACCGTATATGTTTCTCATCCCATTATTTAAAGAATAAAAGTTGTTGAAAAGGTGGGACTATGATCTCACCGTAGTTGCATGCCAAAGTACTTCATTTTAAACGTTGTGCATTGAAAGTTGTTTAGTCTTGACCTAAACAAGTAAGTTGTATCAATACCGGGTAAGACACAAAGTCGGTCGAAATGTGTTCAATTAGTCCTATGGCTCGTTACGACTCGATTATATAGCATGTGAGTCAAGTTGTCAAGTTTCATGCAAGAATCAAGTATAAAAGAAGATTAGAACGATTTCATAAGTTTTTGGTTAAATTTGACTAAAAGTCAAACTTCGGTCAAGTCAACGTCAACGAAAAAGTCTACGTGTTCGGGTCGGGTCTCGGACAATTTTTCTGAGTTTCATAATGATACATGAGCATCTTAGAACGAATTACATGTTAATCGGAGGTGCGTAGCATAGTTGGAATTAAACGAAAAACAACAATTTTGGACAGCCCGCTGATCAGGCTTATGTCGCGCCGCTGCCAGATGGGGCGCGCCGTGGTGGCACCTGGTCAACAAGCTGGGCAGTTTTCAAGTGCTTATTTCGAACCAAAATTCACCAAATCACAATTAATGAGCCGATAACACTCAAAACACATATCTTATATCGTTGGAAAGGTAATTTAACGAGGAATACAACTAAACACATTTCATCAAACAAAAACATCATTTACAATAACTAAATCCGTGTCGAATGATCATTAAATGTTCATCCTTAAAGATTCAAGTTCATAAAATGCATTTCATGATTCGGGAATCCAATGTACACATACGATATGCTGTTTCGAAGGTAATTAAACATACATTGCAACTAAACACTTATCAACAACATTTCATAGCATTCAATGCATTAAAATTTCATATTTAAGTCTATCAAACCCTAACCAAAAATTACAAAATCAATAATCATGTAAGTGAAGTTTTCCAAGTCAACCTACACATCATTTAACACATTTAATACATGAACTTTAACATTTAATCAATATTTAATCAACCAAAATCAAAGATTAAACTAACCCATTTTTCATATTCAAGCTAGTTACTCATACAAGCAAATCAAGCAACCAAATTACATATCCATCAACCTAATGAGCCATAGACACTAACTAACACCATTTCAAGTTTATAAATCGAATTAGAGAAATTTGAGTTTTTGAAAAACCTTACCCCGAGTTATGAAATTAGTATATAGTTGTAGAGGAAGATTCAAGGATTTCAAAAGTACAATTTGTTTTGATGTTAGCTTCTTGATTTGGATTTAGATGATGAATTAGTGATGAAGATGAAAAGAATGTAATAATGGAAGTAGAAATTGAAAGGAAAATGAAAAAGAAAGGAAATGGAAGTGAGTGGGGAAGTGGGAGGTGGTGATGCCTAGTTGACTTGGTCAACTACTAGTTGATCAAGTTTGGCCAAGTGACAATGTTAGTCCCTCGAGTTTAAAAGCGGGTGCGTGAATTAACCGAACAAAATATTTAAAATACGCTAGGGTGACGAGAGATGTTAGAATTAAATAACGGGAAATATTAAAACACTAGTCAACGGAAGATACGAATTTAGATAACGAAAAATATTATCTTTTTTTTTAAAAGACGGCGTTAAAATAAATTAACGGAAAAAGGCGGGTTATTACAGCCGCCACCATCCTCGACAAAATATCGGAGCATCACCACCAACAAGGTGGTGAAAATAACCATAAACCACTGCCAAAGGAAAACTCTGGTGGGACCAAAAGGCTGAAAAATACCCAATTTGGCAAGAAGCTGAGAAAACAAACCATAAGAAACACTCAAACGTATGAGAACGTCGACGAAAAAAGCATTACAGTCGGAGAACGTCACATGTCGAAAATGTTGCGGAATATCCAAAAGAAAGAGAGCCCGACGAGAAGCTTAGTCACTAAACCACTTTTACAAACCCACACACGAGGAAGGTAGTGGAGAAGAAAAGAAACACCCCCAACTCGCCGAAAAAAAAGAGAAAACCATGCCACCACTGAGATGTCGATGGTCAGGGGAAAGAACACCTAAGAAAAACATAAACCATGATGCAACATTCAACCCGAAGCAGACCACCATGAAAACTACTGGAGACGAACCCTCAAACCCCAAAAACCTGGACCTAAAACAGACAATCCAAACGAATGATGAGAAGAGTGGCGGCGCTAAGTCCGGCTCACGAAACTGAAACAACTCAACCCGTAAAATTTTTTCTTTAATACATTAATATTTAGATCCCAATTATGTTTTCCAAAAACATCTTTAATACAATAGTAAGTTTAATAAACTTTAAAACATTTAATACATGAGTTAAATAACCAACAAAACCGAGCATGGTGATTGGGGATACACTACCCAATCCTAATAACTCCAAAAGCACATCATCTAAAGCAAACTACGCGAGTCCACTAGTCCCCATGCTTACCCGAGCCACCGTGTGAAGACCCATCCTAATCCATCCAGACGAAATCTTCAACCTTTGATTCCAGAGCGATGATCTGACTTCTATATGCCATAAACGACTCCATGCAAGTGAGCATATGCACAGCGGAAGGTTTCTTTCATACCTGAGAATAAACATACTTCCAAGTGTCAACCAAAAGGTTGGTGAGTTCATTAGTTTAACATAAATAGTCATTTCATAATTTTAATAGACCACAAGATTTCATATTTCCATTTCTCATAAACATACGTCCCATGCATAGAGACAAAAATATCATTCATATGGATTGAACACCTGGTAACCGACATTCACAATATGCATATAAGAATATCCCCATCATTCCGGGATCCTCCTTCGGACATGATATAAATTTCGAAGTACTAAAGCATCCGGTACTTTGGATGGGGCTTGTTGGGCCCGATAGATCTATCTTTAGAGTTCGCGTCACTTAGGGTGTCTGTTCCCTAATTCTTAGATTACCAGACTTAATAAAAAGGGCGATATTCGGTTTAATAATCCAACCATAGAATGTAATTTTAAGTACTTGTGTCTATTCCGTAAAACAGTTATAAAAGCAGCGCATGTATTCTCAGTCCCAAAAATATATATTGCAAAAGCATTTAAAAAGGGAATAATGGAACTCACGTATATAAATATTGTAAAACAGATAATAAAGCATTTGCATGTATTCTCAGCCCAAAACGTAAAGAGTAAAAGGGAATCAAATGAACTCACCTAATGTATTTTGTAGTAAAAATACATATGACTTTATTGAACAACTGAACAATGCAAGGTTGACCTCGGATTCACGAACCTATATCATTTGTGTACTTATTAATATACATAACTGTAATCGAATTAGTTTATATATGTCTAATTTTATTTGTTATATCCATTTATATATCTTGTAGTTATTTAGGATTTATTCTTATAAGTTTCATTAAAAACATACTCTTTAATTATGTAAATCATATCTTAACTTATATGTTATATATATATTTACTTTATATTTATATCATTACGATAATTAATAACTATACTATTAGTTATCTTATTATATATATATATTTATATACACATGTGTTTAGTATTATATTAAAAAAAATCAGTATTGTATAAGTATTTTAAATGTTAGCCTATTTGATATATAGTTATATGGGATATTATCTTAATTGTGGTGACTGTAATCAGTATCTTTTATGAAATTAATATTTATTTGTTAAAATGATAATTTTTATAAATAAGTTACTAATAATAATAATAATAATAATAACAACTTTATTAATAATGATAATACTAATACTACTACTAATAATAATAATAATAATAATAATAATAATAATAATAATAATAATAATAATAATAATAATAATAATAATAATAATAATAATAATAATAGAGATAAAAGAGTATACCCTTAAAACTCTCCTCTAAAAAGAATTGCACACTACGGGGCTCGAACTCGAGACCTCTCGGTTAAGCATAAACACCTTGAACCATTACACTGTCCCCCTTCTTTTTGAATTAAACTAGGACTCGAATTTAGTTAACCAATTTTGATCTTCAAACCCAAAACACAAATCAATCCAACAGCAAAACCTGAGTCCAACTACTCAGCCCAATGTTTTAATCGGCCCAACAGCTAATAGACTAAAACTCTTGAGGCATCTTTTATTGAAGAAAAAAAATATATGGAGACCCCTGGTTTCGAACCCATGACCTCCTGTTCAACACCCTCACTCCAAACCACTTTCTATCTGATTCTTTCTGAAATAATGAGGACATTTAATTCCTTAATACGTAAGGGCTGTTCATCATCTCCTAATCTTGTCTTCATGATTTCCTTTTATCACAACATTATATATCTATCTATCTCTCGTTTTCTGTTGTGATGGTAACCATGAACCAACCGACTAGTAATACTAGATTAAATAATACATATAACTTTTAAAGACAACTTGAGTGGGTGAGGTTCTTGAGGTGGTGAGGGGATTATAATCGAACAAGAAAGCCATATTGTAGCAGAAAAAAAAATGGTAGCGAGCAGTTTTGAGTAGGAGATCGACTTAGAAACCGAAAAAAAATATAGTAGTAGCGTAGCAGCAAGGGACATGGTGGATGTGGTGGTGGTTGTGCAATCACAAAAAAAAAAATATGGAAGGTGTTGTTTATTGAACGAGAATAGTGAGAGAGAGAGACAAGGGTCTAGGTGGTTTTCAAATGGAAGTAACAATAATCGAAGTTGTTCGTATTGTGGTGGTTGTTTTATGGAATCACGTTAGTCACCCTCCTCATTCTTCTCATTTGATCAACAACAATATCTATCATCTTTCATCGTCATGCACATCATTATCCTTCATATCATCCCTTCGTTATTATCACTGTCATCGTACGTAATATCATTATTGGGTGGCAAGTTGTTGAGCGTAAACCGTCGGCAGTAGTGGCGATGGCTATTGAGTTCATAAAGCATAACATTTACATGTATATGTGAGTTATATATCTATATATATTTTGATAAAACAATATAGTAATAAAAGAATCTGCAAGTGTAAGAAGAATGTTGTCTTATGTTTTAATCTAGAAAAGAAAGAAGGAGTACTGGCAAAAGATTGTTGAGTGGCCTTTTAGTTTATGTAAGAATCCATAAGTGTGTATAATATATATATAAATTTGAGTGGAGAATATGGAAAAACAAACACAATAGACAAAAGTTGTTATGTGTGTCTATGTACTAGAGTCCAATAAACATTGGTAAAATATTTGTGTTTTGATGAAATAAAAATCTAGATAGACTCAAAGTCAAAATGTTAATCACGGGTTTGAAAGAATCTAGAAAAATAGTGTGTTTGTGTGGTTAGATTTGAGGGTAGGGGCTCCCATGCATAATTATCACGTATATATATATAAAGTTAGATTATTAATGAATTAGGCAAAACAGTGTAATCATACTAACAATTGGATTACGAATGAAGATGAAACGATCAAGTTGGTGAGGAAATCATAAAGTAAATACAGTAATCTTCGATCACCATTTAATATCACGGATATATAATTGTGGTTATGTTAGTGTGTATATATATATATGTATCTTATATAATTATAATAATTAATAATAATAATAATAATTGCAACTTTAGTCAAAAGTGAAAGAAGAAGAAAACAAAGGGCATAATCAAACGTGAAAAATCAAAATGAAAATCTGCCGACACTATTCACCTATCACGGACTGGAATATCTTGCTCCGTTGTTAAACAGTGGCGGATAAAAGTGTTCAGAAAAATCCCATATTTTTAATTTAACTATATTTATTTATTTTTGTCATTATGGTATAAAATTCGATCATTAATTATTAAATAAAAATTACATCAACTGTCCCTCTCAATTCTGGGTAAAATATAAAAAGTGTTGAAATTAAATAACCAGATTCTAAATACATAATTAGTAAGTCTAAAATTTATAGAACTCATTTTCGGATCGCCGTTTGTTTTAAAATTACATAAGTTCATTCTTAACTCGTTTACTATTCATTTAATAACAATTGAGCGTTTCCAATGTTTACGAAATAAATTCGAATTCACAAAATATATATTTAATATACTTTATTTATATACATAGATATGTTTTAATATTAATTATCATGATATCGTATTTTTATTTTATTTTATATATATAGCTTTAATAACAACAACATATAATATTCTAAATTATATTTCAAATTGTTATTATATATATTCATATGTTTAAATATTTATGTATCTATTTACAAATAGTGGTTCGTGAATCGTCGAGAATAGTCACAGGTTAAATGAACAGTTCAAACTTTTGGAGACTTAACCTGATGTGGAACCATACTCCTAATTTAATTGGGATTGAAGTTCACGAAATATCCTGCAAAGCAAAAGACCATATATTTTAATTATTAAGTTTTTATCTATTTAGTTATTAGATTATTTGTTTCCTAATTGAAAGTTAGAGTCCTAATAGTTGTAGAGTCTAAGTCCAAGTCGGCTGTTTATTTTTATTATATATATTCCACATGTATACAGTCGATGGAAAACCATCTACCTCTCTTTGAATTAATTAAACATTGAGTTTTATACTCCTCCTTGTTTATACGTAAATTTATTACGTGAATATTATTGATTAAAACACGTTGGTGTTTTAATTGACTGTTGCGAAGAGCGTTTGTCTTCCAACGGATCCTTTGATCCTCATTAATTGGTATCAGAGCAATCGATCCACCCTATCATCATTCGATTAGTTGGGTCTCTCCCACTTTTGGATTTTGATAGTTTATCCCACATATCTTAGTTCGATTACTTGGGTCTCTCCCACGTTTGAGTTTTGATATCCTATCTCCAAAAAAAAAAGTTACTGTTCATCGCTGCTGTTCATCCGAAGGGACTGTTCATCCGTCAGATTACTGTTCATCCGTCAGAAATCACTGTTCATCCACCGGGTTACTGTTCATCCGAAAAAACACAATTTTTTTTTATTTTCTTGTTTTAATGGCCGACGATAATGGTAATCAAAGTCGCGATCTCGCTATCGCCCTCAAAAGACTCCAGAACACGTTGGATATAGTTAATAAATCCAACGAGCGTGCAAAACAACGATGGCTTGAAGAAGAAACCCGAAGAGCTACTTATGATGCTTCAGTCAAATCACAACAATACTATCAATATGAACTCCCACAATACCACCGATGTCACATTTACTATGAACCACAATCCTACCATCAACCCTACTATCCACCACTGCCCTACTATCATCCATACTATCAGCCACAACTCTACCAGCAGAGTCAACCTGTTAAGGGGAATCTCGATACAGATGAAGTTTTTGATTCGATGAAAAGTTTAATAGAGAGGTTGAAGAAATCAGATTCTGATTCTCGTATGGAGAAGTGTGATAAAATAGTTGAAGAGAGTCAGGTAGAAAATATATCATCGTGTCCAGAAAAAGAAATTATTTTGGAGGAGCTGCAGAATGATATAGTTGCTAGTGTTGAAGAAGATTCAAATTCGTTAGGCTCTAATTTAATAGAAGAGAATTTATCAATATGTAATTTAGCCGCGAGTTCGGAAGGTATCCATGACGAAGGTGTAGTTGTAGAGATTTCAAAAGATTATGAGGGCAAGAAAATATCATATGCTTATTTGAATAACTCCATAGATGCAAGTCAGAGTGTTAATAAAGGAGATTTGTTCATGTATAAACCGTGCATTGAGAACTCGAGGTCGAGTTCTTTTCAAGAAGGGGAGAAGAGTGAAAGGGTTTTAGAGCATAATACTTTTACAAGAGATCGTCGCAAACTTATCTGGAATGGCTATGCTGAATTTGTACTTGGTGTGTTTGTATTTGACTCGGGTATATCATTTTATTTGAGTTGCACTATTCACCGAGTTGTCATTGATTGGTTTGTCTTTGACCGGGGTATATCATCTTCTTTGAGTTGGAACTCGAGGGCGAGTTCTTTTCAGGTGGGGAAGACTGATGTGGAACCATACTCCTAATTTAATTGGGATTGAAGTTCACGAAATATCCTGCAAAGCAAAAGACCATATATTTTAATTATTAAGTTTTTATCTATTTAGTTATTAGATTATTTGTTTCCTAATTGAAAGTTAGAGTCCTAATAGTTGTAGAGTCTAAGTCCAAGTCGGCTGTTTATTTTTATTATATATATTCCACATGTATACAGTCGATGGAAAACCATCTACCTCTCTTTGAATTAATTAAACATTGAGTTTTATACTCCTCCTTGTTTATACGTAAATTTATTACGTGAATATTATTGATTAAAACACGTTGGTGTTTTAATTGACTGTTGCGAAGAGCGTTTGTCTTCCAACGGATCCTTTGATCCTCATTATAACCTTACAGACTTTGCTTTACAGACTTTGCTTATCGTGTCAGAAACATTAAATCATTTAAAGATTAAGTTTAAATTTAGTCGAAAATTTCCGGGTCGTCACAGTACCTTCCCGTTAAAGAAATTTCGTCCCGAAATTTGAGTGAGGTGGTCATGGTTAACAATAAATATGTCTTCATGACGCATACAAGCTGAAAATTTAAGTTTTATCATTATTGAATATTATGGATAATTCAACTCGATTATGTAAAGAGTACGAGTGAAGGTATCACTAAATAGTGAAATGATAAAGACATGTTTCATCATAACTTTTGACTAGTCATGGTCGAATTTAGAGAACAAGGTGCGTTTTAGCTTTTGACGTTGTCTTGGTTGAATTCCGGAATTCAAGGGATTTAAAATAAAATTTTGGAAACCTATAAAATCTGATTCTTCGGCAAATAAGGAAATTAAGATCTCTCCTATTTTGCTGCAATTTATACTCAAATTTTCTATTTCTTTTGGAGCTTTGTCCCTTCGTTTCTTCTTTTTATGATTGGACATCTCTGGTAATGGTCCAGAATTTGTAGATATAGAGTTTTGAATGATCATGGCTAATGTTCTAAGAAGAAAATCGTAATGGCATGATTTGATTTATTGAATTATCAGAATCACTGAGAAAAGATAAAACTATCAAGGAAATATGTTCTTGATATGTTTATAGATTAGATAGAATGTAAGAGTCGTGTAACATGGCACATGATGACGTTAAGATTTGTGAATCATTACGTTCCATTAAAAAAACTCAGCATGACTTACTGTAATATAATCACGTTGATCAAGTGTCATTATATTATACTAACTCATGCATCAGTTCCCAACATTACTTCAATAACATTCATATTTTAAGCTCGAAGTTTACAGAATATAGGAACTAACAGTTTCTATATGATGTAACACTGATAGCACGAAGAGATTAATGATTTCAGATAAGAATAGATATGAAAATATCTTCAGAAATATGGAGGAGATTTATAATGAAAGATACGATGATATCTTTGAATATCTACGATTAGAGAATGATGGAGACTATTATCTACAAGAGTTTAGAGTAACTAGCAAGATATTCGCTAAAGACTTCAGCAGACATTGAATCATTTAGATTCTTTGAAGTCAAACTTATTCTTTGTGATTTGTTCACGTCTTTCTTCATAGTTTCGCATAACCTACTTTTCGGTACTAAATTTTCTCTTAAATGTTTCCAATATAATGATACACAGGAAACACGAAGAGGTATATAATTTTGAACGAGAATATTTTTGAAAATATCCTCAGAAATATCGAAGATATTGGTGATGATATTTTGAAATTTCTAAGTTCGATGGTTGATGAAGAAGATTTTCCGCAAGATTTTAACATGAGTACGGAGCAAGATATTCGTTGAAGGTTTCATCGGATCCAGAATTACCTGGATTCTTTGAATATATGGTATGGTCCTTGTATTTGTCCTTGGTCTCCTTCGTGGTTAGCTCAATCCGTTTTCCAGTTTCAACTTTTCTGAGCTTTTCCAACATACTATTCTTTATCATCAAATTTCCAATGATTAAGGTCGTTTACGGTTGTCTATGGTTTCTGCTGCTTCATTCAGCTTTTTCAACATTCAGAGTATTGATTTGTGACTGAGTGCTTTTCAAAATTTCAGAATGAAAGATCATAATTCTAAGAGATAAATGTCATACATATAACTGTTGATGTAGATATGCTGTGAGTTTTCAAAGTACTGATTGCTGATTCCTGGTAATTGTTATGGCAGTTCTCGTTACAAGATGCGGATGAGTATATGATAGGGTTTCAATGAATAAATATGATGATTTGTTAGAGAGATTTAAGCCAAGAAGTAACGAGGTTGCTGGTACGTTTACTGCTAATGTAGTGAGATATAAACGGTTTTCTGGTATTGATAACGAAAGGCAACTTTTATATCAGGGTTATAATAAAGCTAAACCGAGTGAAAAGTCAAAGTTGACTTGTTGGAGCTGTGACAAAATTTACTACCTTGAAAAGGGATTGTGAAGTTATTTTGGGTAATAATAATGTTAAAGGATCTAACACAGATACATGTTAAACGTTTACTCAGGTTCCGAGTATTTTTAGGTGCATAGCTATATGCATCACTCTTTCCTTCCGTAAATGATGTACGATTGGTTCATCCTCTCGATTGAAATGTTTTCAAGAATCATGAAAGGTTTGAACGCAGATTGAAATCGTCAAGATACAAATGAGGTTTAAAATGAGATCAAGTGGCAACTTGAAAAAAATTGTTTAGTTTCATATGTTATATTCAATATTTTAATTCATTTTAATTGTCCAATGTTATTAGTCCACAGTCGATAGTCCACAGTTGACAGTCCAATAATTCATATATAATTTAATATATAATATTCGAATTAATTAATACGTATCGTGACCCGTGTACATGTCTCAGACTCGATCACAACTCAAAGTATATATATTATTGTAGAATCAACCTCAACCCTTTATAGAGAACTCGATCATTACTGCATATAGAGCGTCTATGGTGATTCCAAATAATATATATAGATGCGTCGATATGATATGTCAAAACCTTGTATACGTGTCCCGGTATTTAAAGTGCGTAAAATATATAACAGAAAATTAAATGACAATAAATAAAGTGCGTAAAGTAAATAACAGAAATTTAATGACGATAAATAAAATTGCGAGAATGTAAATTGCGATAAAATAAATTGCGATAAATAAAATGTAATCAGTTAGCTAGGATTTTGTTAGCGTGGATTCTTAACAAAATTTCTCATAGTTAATTTGTTTGTTTCTAACAAATTTTATTTTGTCCAATATTTTCTTCATTATGCCACTTGTCGAATTCTGATAGGTCAAAATCCAAATATGAAATTGAATGAAAATGGTTATTCTGTGATGAACGGATTCGTATAGCTATGGTTGCAAGTAGGATAGTAAATGACTGTTGAATCAGATTCGAAGAATGTACAGTGTAACTTATTAATGCGAAATCTAAATATTCCTCGGGTATTACCTACCCGTTAAAATATTTTCACCATTAACAGTTTGTACAATAAAATTTTTAATTACAATCTTTATGAAAACATATATACATATATATTTTCTTTAGACGTAATTATGGATTTAATGAGTCAATATGATATTAAACTCATTTTATTTACCGTTAGAATAAGAATATATAATCTCTAAAACATTAGAGATTACCTAATCGTCATGTCGAACGAAGATAAATGATGTAGAACGATTCGTAGAACGATGATTATACTCGAGGTACAGAATGAGATGTTGAGGCATGGATTGTTGAAACTTGGGTTGTTGGTGCCGGTGGTGTTGTTGAAGGTGTTACATTTTGCACTACGTTTTCCAAATTGATTACTCGAACGTGAAGTTCGTTGGCTTCTTCCATTATTCCGGGATGATTGTCGGTTCGGACGAACGGATGAATAAGATCTAGAATTTTAGATAGAATATGGTCGTGGCGAGATACTCTGGAAATGAATATGAGAATGGTGTTTCGAATAGGTTCGCCGGTAAGTGCTTCCAGTTCTTTGCCAGGAGTGCAGGTTGGTGGGTGGAAAGGATCGCCTTTTTCTCGTCTCCATCGATTAATTCGACTACAAACCCATCAGATGAATTGGGGATGTCTGATAGATTGATTCATTCTGGTGACACCGATTTCGGATCATGTTGGAATAGTTATCGGAATAACTATCGGAATAGCTATCGGGATCTGAGGGACTCGAACTGGTTGAGGGATTCATCTCGTACGATCAGATAAAGGATTTTCGATAAGAAATAGATTATAGGATGTAGATTAGTACCCTGCAATACATAATTTACATATGCATATATAATACTAAAATCCCAAAAGTTACATAGGAATCTACGGAAGCTGTCAGGCAAAGGTAACAATAACAGATACGCTAAGATATGAATTCATCTATACATTGTATATGCAATAGAAGCAGTAAGACGTGTCTAGACTTTAAGTATGATAAGTAAGTAATTTCCGACACGAAATGATAAGCAAAACTTTTGACATGCATACACGGTCGAAGTCCAGACTCATTAATGCATCCTAACAACTATCAGTTGGACACGCTAATGCAAGACCTGGTTCGCTAAGACCACCGCTCTGATACCAACTGTGAAGACCCGTCCTAATCCATCCAGACGAAATCTTCAACCTTTGATTCCAGAGCGATGATCTGACTTCTATATGCCATAAACGACTCCATGCAAGTGAGCATATGCACAGCGGAAGGTTTCTTTCATACCTGAGAATAAACATACTTCCAAGTGTCAACCAAAAGGTTGGTGAGTTCATTAGTTTAACATAAATAGTCATTTCATAATTTTAATAGACCACAAGATTTCATATTTCCATTTCTCATAAACATATGTCCCATGCATAGAGACAAAAATATCATTCATATGGATTGAACACCTGGTAACCGACATTCACAATATGCATATAAGAATATCCCCATCATTCCGGGATCCTCCTTCTGACATGATATAAATTTCGAAGTACTAAAGCATCCGGTACTTTGGATGGGGCTTGTTGGGCCCGATAGATCTATCTTTAGAGTTCGCGTCACTTAGGGTGTCTGTTCCCTAATTCTTAGATTACCAGACTTAATAAAAAGGGCGATATTCGGTTTAATAATCCAACCATAGAATGTAATTTTAAGTACTTGTGTCTATTTCGTAAAACAGTTATAAAAGCAGCGCATGTATTCTCAGTCCCAAAAATATATATTGCAAAAGCATTTAAAAAGGGAATAATGGAACTCACGTATATAAATATTGTAAAACAGTTAATAAAGCATTTGCATGTATTCTCAGCCCAAAACGTAAAGAGTAAAAGGGAATCAAATGAACTCACCTAATGTATTTTGTAGTAAAAATACATATGACTTTATTGAACAACTGAACAATGCAAGGTTGACCTCGGATTCACGAACCTATATCATTTGTGTACTTATTAATATACATAACTGTAATCGAATTAGTTTATATATGTCTAATTTTATTTGTTATATCCATTTATATATCTTGTAGTTATTTAGGATTTATTCTTATAAGTTTCATTAAAAACATACTCTTTAATTATGTAAATCATATCTTAACTTATATGTTATATATATATATATTTACTTTATATTTATATCATTACGATAATTAATAACTATACTATTAGTTATCTTATTATATATATATATATATATTTATATACACATGTGTTTAGTATTATATTAAAAAAAAAAATCAGTATTGTATAAGTATTTTAAATGTTAGCCTATTTGATATATAGTTATATGGGATATTATCTTAATTGTGGTGACTGTAATCAGTATCTTTTATGAAATTAATATTTATTTGTTAAAATGATAATTTTTATAAATAAGTTACTAATAATAATAATAATAACAACTTTATTAATAATGATAATACTAATAATAATAATAATAATAATAATAATAATAATAATAATAATAATAATAATAATAATAATAATAATAATAATAATAATAATAATAATAATAATAATAATAATAATAATAATAATAATAGAGATAAAAGAGTATACCCTTAAAACTCTCCTCTAAAAAGAATTGCACACTACGGGGCTCGAACTCGAGACCTCTCGGTTAAGCATAAACACCTTGAACCATTACACTGTCCCCCTTCTTTTTGAATTAAACTAGGACTCGAATTTAGTTAACCAGTTTTGATCTTCAAACCCAAAACACAAATCAATCCAACAGCAAAACCTGAGTCCAACTACTCAGCCCAATGTTTTAATCGGCCCAACAGCTAATAGACTAAAACTCTTGAGGCATCTTTTATTGAAGAAAAAAAATATATGGAGACCCCTGGTTTCGAACCCATGACCTCCTGTTCAACACCCTCACTCCAAACCACTGTTCTATCTGATTCTTTCTGAAATAATGAGGACATTTAATTCCTTAATACGTAAGGGCTGTTCATCATCTCCTAATCTTGTCTTCATGATTTCCTTTTATCACAACATTATATATCTATCTATCTCTCGTTTTCTGTTGTGATGGTAACCATGAACCAACCGACTAGTAATACTAGATTAAATAATACATATAACTTTTAAAGACAACTTGAGTGGGTGAGGTTCTTGAGGTGGTGAGGGGATTATAATCAAACAAGAAAGCCATATTGTAGCAGAAAAAAAAAATGGTAGCGAGCAGTTTTGAGTAGGTGATCGACTTAGAAACCGAAAAAAAAATATAGTAGTAGCGTAGCAGCAAGGGACATGGTGGATGTGGTGGTGGTTGTGCAATCACAAAAAAAAAAAAAATGGAAGGTGTTGTTTATTGAACGAGAATAGTGAGAGAGAGAGACAAGGGTTTAGGTGGTTTTCAAATGGAAGTAACAATAATCGAAGTTGTTCGTATTGTGGTGGTTGTTTTATGGAATCACGTTAGTCACCCTCCTCATTCTTCTCATTTGATCAACAACAATATCTATCATCTTTCATCGTCATGCACATCATTATCCTTCATATCATCCCTTCGTTATTATCACTGTCATCGTACGTAATATCATTATTGGGTGGCAAGTTGTTGACAGTAAACCGTCGGCAGTAGTGGCGATGGCTATTGAGTTCATAAAGCATAACATTTACATGTATATGTGAGTTATATATCTATATATATTTTGATAAAACAATATAGTAATAAAAGAATCTGCAAGTGTAAGAAGAATGTTGTCTTATGTTTTAATCTAGAAAAGAAAGAAGGAGTACTGGCAAAAGATTGTTGAGTGGCCTTTTAGTTTATGTAAGAATCCATAAGTGTGTATAATATATATATAAATTTGAGTGGAGAATATGGAAAAACAAACACAATAGACAAAAGTTGTTATGTGTGTCTATGTACTAGAGTCCAATAAACATTGGTGTTTTGATGAAATAAAAATCTAGATAGACTCAAAGTCAAATTGTTAATCACGGGTTTGAAAGAATCTAGAAAAATAGTGTGTTTGTGTGGTTAAATTTGAGGGTAGGGGCTCCCATGCATAATTATCACGTATATATATATAAAGTTAGATTATTAATGAATTAGGCAAAACAGTGTAATCATACTAAAGATGAAACGATCAAGTTGGTGAGGAAATCATAAAGTAAATACAGTAATCTTCGATCACCATTTAATATCACGGATATATAATTGTGGTTATGTTAGTGTGTATATATATATATGTATCTTATATAATTATAATAATTAATAATAATAATAATAATTGCAACTTTAGTCAAAAGTGAAAGAAGAAGAAAACAAAGGGCATAATCAAACGTGAAAAATCAAAATGAAAATCTGCCGACACTATTCACATATCACGGACTGGAATATCTTGCTCCGTTGTTAAACAGTGGCGGATAAAAGTGTTCAGAAAAATCCCATATTTTTAATTTAACTATATTTATTTATTTTTGTCATTATGGTATAAAATTCGATCATTAATTATTAAATAAAAATTACATCAACTGTCCCTCTCAATTCTGGGTAAAATATAAAAAGTGTTGAAATTAAATAACCAGATTCTAAATACATAATTAGTAAGTCTAAAATTTATAGAACTCATTTTCGGATCGCCGTTTGTTTTAAAATTACATAAGTTCATTCTTAACTCGTTTACTATTCATTTAATAACAATTGAGCGTTACCAATGTTTACGAAATAAATTCGAATTCACAAAATATATATTTAATATACTTTATTTATATACATAGATATGTTTTAATATTAATTATCATGATATCGTATTTTTATTTTATTTTATATATATAGCTTTAATAACAACAACATATAATATTCCAAATTATATTTCAAATTGTTATTATATATATTCATATGTTTAAATATTTATGTATCTATTTACAAATAGTGGTTCGTGAATCGTCGAGAATAGTCACAGGTTAAATGAACAGTTCAAACTTTTGGAGACTTAACCTTACAGACTTTGCTTTACAGACTTTGCTTATCGTGTCAGAAACATTAAATCATTTAAAGATTAAGTTTAAATTTAGTCGAAAATTTCCGGGTCGTCACACACCGCCTCCAAGCCAATCTATAAAAATGTAAACAACGAGAGGGTAAGCTAACGCTTAGTGAGTGAGAATATACTACATACATATATATGTATAAAATGGACACGCCACACAAGTACTCAAATAACGCATACCGGAGCATCCAAGCATAAAGGCAAGCTAAGCTAAGCATACCGTACGATCACTAAGCAACAAGCTAAAAATAACAACAAAGTAAGTTCACCGACGACGATGTAAACAATGCCAAATAAGCTACGCCCGGAGGGTTAGCTACATCACAACAATACGACAATATATATATAACAAGGCGTAAACCGCCCAAGGTTAACCCCTTAACCCGAATACCGAAAACCAAATACCAAAATGAAGATTGGCCGAACTACACGAGCCTGAGTAAATCCGCATCCACACGAGACTACTATCTTCAATACCACAACAACATCGAGGTTGGCCGAACTACATGAGCCTTAGTGAATCCGGAGCCACACGAGATCACTACCTCAATAAGATGACCGAACTACACGCGTCATCGTGAATCCGCATCCACACGTGACTAACTTCTCACAACAAACCCACGCCATCAGGATTATACAAATCCACATCATCGGGGTTACTCAAACCGCATTTCAAATACCAAATCCCACGCCATCGGGATTATCCACATCACAAGACCATGTGATATCGTACACACAAAATGTGCACCTCGCCAAAGGTGGTCAACCAAAATGCACAACCGTGCCTATTGGACCCATACACAAGTCCATTAAATCCACATATACGTGAAGTGAGCTCTATAGCCGAGAATCACTTCACCCGACCCGCACCCATCCTACACATACATATGCACATAGGATATTAACACTCACCTTGTTGTCTTGATGAATGCTACCAAAATAATCCGCAACTCGCCGATGGAATGTACCTATTCCATTAACACAATACAAACAACACAATTAGGGTGGATTTACAAACCAACCCAAATTGACAACTAGTGCAATCTCGACCCAAATGCACCTCCAAGCACAAACCGCGCCCAAACTAACCAATAATCACTAACACTGGTGACAATGGTCCTAATAAGCCAATTAAACCCGAACACAAGTGTTAAACACTTGTCTTGCCCAATTTGACACCAAAACCCTAATTTTGACCCATTTCAAAATTACTCAACCAAACACACCCAAACGAGTTCCAACACTTCCATAATCACTAATCATAGTGATTACACTCAATTTAAATGTCTTATAAGCATAAACTTGCACACCAAACCCAAAACCCGCCAACATCAACAATAAACCCGAATCTTGGTGTTAATCTTCAATTAACAACTAATGGGGTTTCCTCTATGAACATACAATCAAAAGCCCCAAATTTAGATGATGAACACGAACATGAAATTCGGAGTTAGAGCTTACCGCTAGTATCACTTTGTAGCTAAGAACGAGGAGAACAAGGTTGCCTCTTAAGCTTTCGATCAAATCACGAATTTTCCCTTTCAAAATCCCTCTGGAAAGATTTGGAGTATGTAAGTTTTGAGAGGAAATGAAGAAGAAAAGGAAAAAGAAATAAAGAAAATGAAATGAATGGATGAGATTAAGACCTCAAATCTGGCTCACACGCGAAAAGACCAAAATGCCCTTGAACCTCATTTAAAATTACAAAAATCTGGTACCAGTCCGCCTAGAACGCCGCGCCGCGGCCCTCATCGTCGTGCCGCAACATTAGACGTCGTCTGGTGCCTGTCTTACCATGCCTCCTGATCCTGAAATTTGTTCATTGTCGCGCCGCGGCTCCTTCTGGCGCGCCACGGCCCAAAGCGTGGTCTGATCACTTCTCGCCTACATGAACTTTAACACACGAATGCGCCTCGAACCCTTCATACACCTATCGTACATACCCGATGCACCTATAAATCATATACGGGGAAAATGAGGTGTTACAACTCTCTCCCACTTAGATTCGATCACGTCCTCGTAATCCTAGTCACTTAACCAATCCGAACCTACACGCTATGGTTCTCAAACAATCGTTCCAATCCGACTTCCAACACATTTCTCATTAATCCGAAGATTAACCCATTAACTAAATACACACTTGCACGCATTCCGAGACGTACAATACACACAATCATCCGAAGTCTATAACGATCACTTAGAATACGCGAAATCGCCACGTATTCTTCCAACTCCTCTAGGCGATTCTCCTCAAAGAATTACCCTTAACAACTAAATCGGCACCCGCGACTTATTAAAATCCACAAATCCGAGCACAAGAACTTGCTCAATCCCTCGCATCGGGAAAAACTCAACCAATCTCGTACTGAGATATCATCTCCTAACCTACCATACCAAGTACATCGCTAGTAACAACCACATACCAAAATAAAGTCAACCATCTAACCGATGAAGACCGAATAAAAGTGAATCCTTAACGATAACACTTACCATTTAATAACCCTTGTAGTGCGCAAACGCATCTATTACGCAACTACCGCAACACGTGAACAAAATACGACTATTGCATGACAATTCACACTCAAATGGTCCTTACGACACCACCATTGGCGTATAAAACAACCAATAGATCACACAACATGGTCCTTACGACCCCACCATTGGCGTATAAAACAACCAATAGATCACACAACATGGTCCTTACGACCCCACCATTGGCGTATGAAACAACCAATAGATCACACAACATGGTCCTTACGACCCCACCATTGGCGTATGAAACAACCAATAGATCACACAACCAACAACATGAAGGCTGGCCGAAACTACACGCGCCTTAGTGAATCCGAACTACACGCGACTCATTACCTTCACCGCAACAACAATCGGGATTGGCCGAACTACACGAGACTCACTTCCTCAATATAATGACCGCATCCACACGTGTCATTGTGAATCCGAACTACACGAGACTCACTTCCTCAATATAATGACCGCATCCACATGTGTCATTGTGAATCCGAACTACACGAGACTCACTTCCATAATAAGATGACCGAACTACACGTGTCATCGTGAATCCGCAACCACACGCGATCCACTTCCCAAATCTCAACACAGGAATGGTACTCCCATTCCTCATCACTCGCATTTCCCGATAACGTTATACCATACTAATATAACACTACTCCCAACACAAATATCCGTTAGTGTACAACGACATATATCACTAACTCCCAGGTGATGTCTTAAACACCGCGACTAACTCACCCCCATGACAATGTGTTGTCTTGAACACCGCAACAATTCCGCATGTCAATCAAACCAATGAGTGGTGTCTTGAACACCGTGACAATCCCACTCGTTACATAGAATGTAGTGTCTTAAACACCGCGACAATTCCACATTCCACGCTACACAAATAAATACATTATATACGTACACGCATAATTATTCCACTCACTTGGAAATCCTTGTACACGCATCACACGCACATGTACACATCGCCACCACAATCGAGTAAGAACCACCTATATCGCACATAGGCACAAAACAATAATTCCCCAAAAGAGAATCCGACACACACACATCCCTTAACCGAGGGATCTCACCTTGCTCGTCAAACACGCCCATTATCTCTCTACCTCAGTGATAATTCAAATCCAAACTCATAAGTACAAATTAACCAAAATTGTACTCTACCACAAATCGACCAAATCTAGGTCCTGACACAAATTTCGGATCTACTAAAAGCGTCATCCGAAATCTCACTCTAAAACCAGTGTAACTCCCCCACTTGGAACTACGTTCCGTAACCGCATCTTGTACAATCGTGCAATGCTACCAAAGGTAGACTTTTCTATAATTGGGTTCACACGACCCATCACCACATCTTGCTCCAATCTTGAGTACACGAAGGATTTTGGATCATCCTTGGCTACTTCAACTGAAGTAGCTACCAAACCGTACAAGTATCACTCTAGCAATCACCGGGTTGCTATCACTTATAACTTCCACACCGTCACTCAAGCACCTAAGGGTTTCTTACCGGTACCCTAAGTACAAAGTAACCGTAATACCATCGGAGTCAAATACCACGCTAGTAGGTATGAAAGAGGCACGTAACAACGCATCACGTAGAATCCATTACCAACATACATCGAGATCAAACACTCGATCTTTAGGGTTCTATTCACCCAACGAACCCCGTGGTTCACCATCCTCAACACAAAAGCGAACGCGCACTTAACATCCGAACACCAAAGCCCATACCCATGGCTTGGTAGAAACATTTCCCAACACTAAGGAATGCTTGGTTGCATCAAGTCTTATGTCCTTCGCCCATCAATCAAAACATCACTGTAGGGTAATTCCATTATGAACGTCACCCATAATAATACTATGCACAACACAAGGTATTTAACAAACCCGAGCTCAATCGGCACATAATAAATAATCAAAGGACATATTTATTAAAATGAAACGTACCTTAACGTCTCCTTGCCGCACCCGTCCCCGCTAACTCGGGACACTCCGACTTACGATATCCTTCCTCTTGGAAATTGAAGCACACCATGCCATCACCCTTTGGCACCGAACATTCCCAAGACTTGTGACCCCTCACGCCACAATTGTAACACCTAGACGCACTAGAATCTGATATATCCGTCCGTGTACCACCCGTGCTCACACTCGGACCCTTAGTCCTCTTACTTGGAGCACCATACGAAACAACCCTTCTCTCACTTGAAGGTTCACCCATCTTCGATCGCGAATACGACTCGAAACCCCTAGCCACCGCGAATAACTCTGCAAATGACTTCGCGTAACCCCGACTAATTTTATTCTTCAAGTCATCATTCAAAGTTCGATAGAAATCTTCCATCAACAAACGATCATTCCCCAAATACTCCGGGCAAAAACGAGCCTTCGCCATAAAGGTCGTCTTGAGAGTATTCAAATCCATAGAACCATGTAGCAAATTTCGCAACTCATTACGCAATTCTGACAAGTCAGCTGATGTCCAGAACTCCTCAAAGAATTCCTCCTTAAACTCGTCCCACGATAACGCCATAAACGGCTCACCACTGATAAGATCAATCTTACCATCCAACCAATCCTTCGCCCTACCTAGCAACAAACTAGTAGAGAGTCTTGTCTTTTTCTCAGGAGGGCATTCAATAGTACGAAAACACCCTTCGACATCCGAGATCCATGTTGTACTTACCAAAGGATCCGATTTCCTGTCATACATCGGGGGTTTAGTCCTCATGAAGCTCTTAAGACAACGCTTCATTTCACCACTACTTTGAAGTTCGGAATACTTCCTATCCATTTCTTCTCAAAATGCACCCATTTGCTCCGCAACGGCGGCCGCAACTCTAGCGTTAAACTCAACTTCGTTCGTCCCGATCTCGTTTCGCTTCGTCATTCTAAATAATTCAAAACGATTAGTCCACGAATGTATAAAACAACACGCACTACACTGCCCCATCTTGCTCAACACTCGTCGTACATCACTTGTTAGACACGATTTGCACCCGTAATAAGATTTGCAAGTCCTTATTACGCACACACGTCGTCTCAACTCGTTAGTACAATGACCGTCTCGCTCGATGATATAACCAACACAACGAAAATTCTACGCGATATAAACACACGCAAGGAAATAGCATCACAACACGAGCCAAAAATCCTAGTTAGTCCAACTACAAACAAGGCACTAACTATAACCCGTTCCGACCCGTTCACCTACAAGTCCCGCAACAAATAAGCACACATAAAAGTCCAAGTCTAGGCACCTATCTCAAGTCGCCTAAATCCCTTAGACCATGCTCTGATACTACTTGAAACAACCCAACCCGTATTTAAACCGGCCCGTAAAATTTTTTCTTTAATACATTAATATTTAGGTCCCAATTATGTTTTCCAAAAACATCTTTAATACAATAGTAAGATTAATAAACTTTAAAACATTTAATACATGAGTTAAATAACCAACAAAACCGAGCATGGTGATTGAGGATACGCTACCCAATCCTAATAACTCCAAAAACACATCATCTAAAGCAAACTACGCGAGTCCACTAGTCCCCAAGCTTACCCGAGCCACCGCCTCCAAGCCAATATATGAAAATGTAAACAACGAGAGGGTAAGCTAACGCTTAGTGAGTGAGAATATACTACATACATATATATGCATAAAATGGACACGCCACACAAGTACTCAAATAACGCATACCAGAGCATCCAAGCATAAAGGCAAGCTAAGCTAAGCATACCGTACGATCACTAAGCAACAAGCTAAAAATAACAACAAAGTAAGTTCACTGACGACGATGTGAACAATGCCAAATAAGCTACGCCCGGAGGGTTAGCTACATCACAACAATACGACAATATATATATAACAAGGCGTAAACCGCCCAAGGTTAACCCCTTAACCCGAAACCGAAAACCAAATACCAAAATGAAGATTGGCCGAACTACACGGGCCTGAGTAAATCCGCATCCACACGAGACTACTATCTCGCCCAATTAAACCCGAACACAAGTGTTAAACACTTGTCTTGCCCAATTTGACACCAAAATCCTAATTTTGACCCATTTCAAAATTAGTCAACCAAACACACCCGAACGAGTTCCAACACTTCCATAATCACTAATCATAGTGATTACACTCAATTTAAAAGTCTTACAAGCATAAACTTGCACACCAAACCCAAAACCCACCAACATCAACAATAAACCCGAATCTTGGTGTTAATCTTCAATTAACAACTAATGGGATTTCCTCTATGAACATACAATCAAAAGCCTCAAATTTAGATGATGAACACGAACATGAAATTCGGAATTAGAGCTTACCGCTAGTATCACTTTGTAGCTCAGAACGAGGAGAACAAGGTCGCCTCTTACGCTTTCGATTGAATCACGAATTTTCCCTTCCAAAATCCCTCTTGAAAGATTTGGAGTATTTAAGTTTTGAGAGGAAATGAAGAAGAAAAGAAAAAAGAAATAAAGAAAATGAAATGAATGGATGAGATTAAGAACTCAAATCTGTGACGACCCGGAAATTTTCGACCAAATTTAAACTTTATTCTTATATGATTTCGACTTGATAAGCAAAGTCTGTTAAACTGAGTCTACAAACTTTTGAACTATTTACGTAGATTCATTTATACCTCTGACTATTTCCGACGTTTCACGAACATTGATGTATAAATAAATATGTAAATATATATGAAATCTATACATATGTAATATTGTAATAACTATATATATAATTAATAAATAATAAGGATTCAATAAAATTATATAATTAAAAGATATTATAATAAATAGAATATATTAAATTTAATTACAAGTTTGAATATAATTGTTATATTAATATTATTATCATTACATTTATTATTTTTTATTAATATTAATATTAATAATAATAATTGTAATATTAATATTATTACCTCTAGTATAAAATATATAAAACTTAATATGTATATGTGGTTATATTATTATTAATATTATTATAATAGTAATATTATTATAACTAATAGAATTATTATTATCATTAGTATTAATATTATTAGTAATTTAATTTATTAAAGTTATCATTATTGTAGTATTAATATTAGCATATTAATAGTTATCAATTATTGTTACTAGTCTTTTTATTAATACTAATATTATGATTATTAATATTAATATTAGTATCATGAATATTATTATTATTAGCATAATTATAATATTAAGGTTATGATTATCAAAATGAAGATTTTAAATATAACGATAAGACTTATAAATTAGTTGTAATATTATTAGTTAACTAAAAGCAACAAGTAACAAACTGATCCGTACATTAGAATGAATAAAGTAAGTTTCACTGTATATGATTTCAGGTTAAAATCTAGTTATTGTATTAACAATAATATTATTGTTACTACTTTCATTATTACTATTAAGACTAATATCAATATTAGTATTGTTAATAATATTAATACTACTGTTATAATTGTAATTTATAAAAATCTAATAATTTTAGAGTTATCAAAATAATAGTTATAAAGATATATATTATAAAAGAGTGATTGAATTTATAAATTTGTTAGGATGTAAATAAATTATTAGCTATTATTATTTTCAAAAATTAGCATTGTTATTATTATTAAAAATCATTAATTTTAATATCATTACTATTATTAGCATTATTTGACATTTTTATTAGTATTGTTATTATTATTAGTATTATTATTAATATCATTCTTTACAATTAGTAATAATATTTATATTATTATATATTATAACAATACTATTATTAATATGTTTATATTTCTTAATTATTAATAAAAAGTGTAATTTTTATAAAAACAGATATATATAGTACGCGTATAATCAGGAATACTGGATTGATTAAGCACTTTAGTCAACATATCTGTTTAATTTTTATCTTCTTCCTCCTAATTGATATTCCTAATCGATTTTCCTGTCTGAGTATTGTTATCAGTCGACATCACCCCTCACTACAATACCACCTCAATCAGTTCATGTTACCGTATCCATATATTACCTACACTCTATAATCCCTTATACAATTCGAAGGAAAAGGGAGAGAAAAACAAAACAGATTTATAGAAGCAAGCTTAGTCCCCTGCTTCGTGTTATTTACTTATTTTTTTAAACTCAAATACAATTCAATCTTCAAAAACTATAAATGCAAGACTGTTAGGAATTGTTCACGCAAACTACATGAAAAGTTTCAGACCCCAATCCTTTTTATCTAGTTTCAATTTTGGAGTCAAAGTATATTTTCAAAAAAGTCAACGACTTTGTTCATAGTAAAATTCAAGTTCGTGTTAATGATTTTGGATCAATTGATGCTCCAGAAAGTTTATAGAGATGATTTAGAACACATTTCGTTTTATAACTATCATCTAAACAGGTCCTGATTTTAAAAATCAAATTTGGGTTTCTATTTTTTTTTCTCGATTAAACAGCAGGTCTGTTTATATTTTTATTTTTCTTGTTCCCTTTTAATTGAAAGGGTTTAAATTCAGAAAATCAAACATAGCTGAATGGTTGAGGGTGTGTTCGGGTTAACTAGAGGTCTCGTGTTCGATTCCTGGATGGAGCATATTTTTTTTTGAAGCCTTTTTCCTTAAGGTAGTCTTCTAGTTTTATTAAAATTATTATTATTATTATTATTATTATTATTATCATTTTCATTTTCATTATTATTATTATTATTATTATTATTATTATTATTATTATTATTATTATTATTATTATTATTATTATTATTATTATTATTAATATTGTTGATAAGTATTATTATTAGTGCTAAGTTAATCATTATTATTACTATCATTATTATGATTAATTGTAGGATTATGATTTTAGGTATTATTATGATTGTTATCATTATTATTGTTAATAATATTATTATTATCATTATTATTAATAATAATAATATTACTAATATAATTAGTATTGTTATTATTAGCATTAACATTAATATCGCTACAATTTTACCAAGGTTATAAATATTGATACTAATATTATTTTACTTATTTATTTATTACTAATACTAAAATATTTTAATTTAACACATTAACAATTATAAATCACCTTTTTAATTTAATATTAAGTATTTACTTCAAATTATTGAAAATAAATATATTCAATTTATAATGAGTTATAAATCATTCTTATTACCATTATATTAACAATATAATTAGTATTATCATTATTATTATCACCGTTGTTATTATTATCGCAAATAAATATTGCAAATATTGTAAGTTTTAATACACGATATGATATTTCTAAACATCAATATAGGATATATATATATATATATATATATATATATATATATATATATATATATATATATATATATATATATATATATATATATATATATATATAATAAATGACATATCGTATACTTTAAATCTAATATACACATAAATATTAAGTATTTATATATATAAGATGAATATAAATAATTAATACAAGAAGTATATTAATAATATTAATATATATAAACTGATTATGTCACACCCCCAAAATGGACCAGGGGTAATTGTGACCAATCATATCATAACACAGTTGTATAAGCGAGAACGACTCTAAATGAGACTTTTTAAATAAAACCTTTGTTAATAGAACAGCGGAAGCAGTAATACATGTTTACATTATTATTAAAACGTAAAATAAATGTTTATGAACTAAAATATAATATGCGATGTGGACTCCATGCAAGCATCAAATCTATCATCACAAAGTTGCAAATAGCTAGCTCAATCATCACCTGAGACAAAACATGCTTAAAGTGTCAACCAAAAAGGTTGAGTGAAATTCACAGGTTTATAAATAATATCCAAAGTTTTAGACCACAAGATTTAGTTTAAAGTTGATTGATATAGAAATATCAATCTAAAAGTGTTGCTGCATTTTGTAATATCACTACTAAACAAGTTTACCCTATGACACCTTGTACTGTCAGTGTCGTGGAATCATTATTATGTAACCAAAGACCAACGGTCGAATGGTTAGAGACGTTACTCTCAATAGGCCTACTCACAATAATTAAGTTTGCATTTAAACGTAGCAATTGACGATATTACGGTAGGGATTTAGCATGAATCAAAGCATGACAGCATAGTTAACAATTTAGTACTTGTGTCTAAGTGTAAAACAGTTATAAAGCAAACATGTGTCTCACCCTAAAAGTTATAAATATTTAAGTAAACAGTAAAAGTGGGGCTATGAAAATCACCTTAGTAGCACACGAAAGAATTGAACGGAAGGACGTGACCGAGATCTCAACCTAGAGATAGAACGTATGATCAGACATTGCCTAACAGACAATAGTATATAGTACTATATTGATAGTAATGGTTCACTAAAGAATTTCCATTTTCAGAAGGTTACTATTTATGGAAAGTTTCCACTTATAGTAATTTTCCAATTTTAGAAAGTTCGGGTTAATCTTTAGCAAGACGTTGTATAACTTTACTCAAATTTCGTTGCTATCAAATAAGTCAGGAATGACCAGATGTAACCGGGGGCCCAGGATTCTTGACCAGAATCTAAGTCATGGCATTCGAGATCCACAAGCTTACCCATAAATGGTAACCTAGACATCATTCACTTACGACCGTGAGTAGCGATGAAGTTCACATGAATTATACATTATCTTTGATTAACCTTCACTTTAGGTGTATACACACAACGAAATATTAATGTACTTAATAATTATATATGTGATAATATAACCTAAGTTTTATTTAATATTTAGTTATTATACCTTAGTATGTCTTATATATATTAAATATAATTACCTTTAAATAAATACCTAAATTACTTCAAAAATAATAGTGTTTTATTAATCAAACATTATTCAAAAATGTCTAAATAATAAATTATATATCTAAAAATTACATACATAATTTTTATAGTCTTAGTTAATCATATAGATTAGTAGAAAAATTTAAGAAAACGTTTTTATTATATTTTTGTATTTATTTTTGTTTTTACCCTTAATGTATTCACAAAATAATTTTAATTCTACATAATTACTAAATAAACCCAAATAATTATTTTTATAATTTTTATAAGTTTCTATCAGTCTAATAACCTGTAAAAAAATATTTAAAAAATATTTTTTTATAATTTTATATTTATTCTTAATTTACCTTCGAATTACATAATAATAGAGTTTAATTATATAATAAATACTAATTCGACCCAAGTAATTATTTTTATAATTTTTTCAGATCTATATAAGCTTTAAAAACTCAGAAAAAAATTATATATATTTTATTTTTGGTTAAAAGTATTTATTACGAATTTTACATTATTTTTACGTTTAAACACTACATAATTCGTATTTAATTATAAATAATATTCCATAAATTATCAAAATTATTTTTATGCATCATAACACTTATAATACTAATTATAACATATAAACATAATTAATTTCGAATTTTACAAAGAATATACAATAAATATAAATATAAATGATAATATTGAAAAAAAATTAATAAAAATAGAAAGTACCTCAAATTTTCTTCAAGGTTTTGAGAGAATAACTTAAGTTTTTGTGTTTGGCAAGAAAAAATGAATGAGGAGCCATGTATTTATAGGTAAAAAATGGTTGGTGAAAAGAAAAAAAAATAATAAAATAAAGGTGCCAATTTTGACAAAATAATAAAAACATGTTAAAAATGTTTTTAATAAGTTTTTGTTTTTGAAAATATTTAGTCAAAATTCATGGGCTCATTATTTAATTTATAAAAAAAAATCTTATTTCTTTTTATTTTTATTTTTTTATAAGCTAAAAATATATATAATGATTAAAATAACTTATCATTTAATTAATAATTATGTTACATATAGTTTTAAATATAATATGCATTAATATTAACTAAAGTTATTTTATATAATTAGTGTAAACTTTAGTTAACAGAACGTGTCAACTAAAAATAAATATTTGATCAACGTCGAATTTAATTATATATTACGTATGGATAACAACCCTATAGTCAAATTAGTCAATTCAGGTATGGAAATATGAGGGTTGTTATAGATTAATTGTCATTATATGTTTTAATATATATACGAATGATATAGGTTCGTGAATCCGAGGACAACACTATAATTATTCAATGCATCATATGTATTTTTACTACAAAATACAATATTGTGAGTTTCATTTGCTCCCTTTTTAAATTCTTTTGCAATATATATTTTTGGGACTGAGAATACATGCGCTGCTTTTATAAATGTTTGACGAAATAGACACAAGTACTTGAAACTACATTGTATGGTTGGATTACTATACCGAATATTGCCCCTTCAAGTCTGGTAACCTAAGAATTAGGGAAATGGTCTCTAATTGACGCGAATCCTAAAGATAGATCTATGGGCCTAACAAACCCCATTCTGGAATTTGGAATGCTTTAGTACTTCGATTTAAATGGTGATTGCGATTGCCAATATTATATGGCATACTTGCGAGTATGCGGGGGATATTCTATATGCATTATGTTAATGTCGGTTGCCAGGTGTTCATCATACGAATGGATTTTATACACTTGCGAGTGTAATGATATTTATGAAAAATGAGGATCTTGTGGTCTATTAAAATTATGGAAATGATTGATTACGATAAACTAATGAACTCACCAACCTTTTGGTTGACACTTGAAAACATGTTTATTCTCAGGTATGAAAGAAATCTTCCGCTGTACATTTGATCATATTAGAGACATTACTTGGAGTCATTCATGACATATTTTAAAAGACGTTGCATTCGAGTCGTTGAGTTCATCAAGATTATTATTAAGTCAATTATAGTTGGATATATTATGAAATGGTATGCATGCCGTCAACTTTCATTGAAATAAAAGTTTGTCTTTTAAAAAAGAATGCAATATTTGTAAAATGTATCATATAGAGGTCAAGTACCTCGCGATGTAACCAAATGTAGTGTATTCGTCCAGATAGATTAGGACGGGATGTTATAGGTGGTATTATAGCGGTGGTCTTAGCGAACCAGGTCTTGCATTAGTGTGTCTAACTGATAGTTGTTAGTGAGTCTGGACTTCGACCGTGTCTGCATGTCAAAAGTTTTGCTTATCATTTCGTCTCGAAAATTATCTGCTTATCATCCTTAGGAAATTACCTGCTTATCATTCTTAGCCTAGACACTTCTTATTGCATTGATTGCATAAATAGTGTAGAGACAAAATTCATATCTTAGCGTGTCTGCTAATCCATATCTTAGCGTATCTGTTATTGTAGACTTTGTCTGACACGTTTCCTTAATTTCCACCGTAATCTACGGGATTTTCTGTACTATACATAGATATTCTATGTAATTAGAATATCATCCGATATCCGAAAATCATTTCATAAAATCCTTTACCTAACTGTGCAAGATGAATTCCGCAACCAGTTCAAGTTCGTCGGATTCCGATAACTATTCCGATATTGATTTTCACTCGAGCTCCGAAAGCAGTGTAACCAGAATGGATCAACCGATTAGCCATCATCTATTCTGGATGAATTGGGGCTGGGTTCGTAGCCTCCTCAATCATTGGAGACAAGAAGAAGGTGATCCTTTTCATCCACCACATTGCCCTCTTGGCGAAGAACCTGAAGCACTTACTGGCGAACCTGTCCGAAACACCATTTTCTCTCTCATTTCCAGAGTATCTCGTCACGATTATATACTATACCAAATTCTAGATCATATTTATCCGCTCGTCAGAGCCGACAATCACCCCGGTATAATAAAAGAGGTCAACGAGCTTCGCGCTCGGGTAGTGGCTTTGGAGAATATGGTGCAAAGGTTACAAACACCAACAGCAGCACCAGCAGCATAACCAGTACCATTACCACCACCAACAACAACCGCATCGCAAACCTCAATTTCACAATCTGTCCCACGAACATCAACATCATATGCACCATAGATACCAAGGAGTACCAACAACAATGAACGATGAAGTATTAATCCATAATTTCATTGAATAAATAGTCTACGAAGAATATGTGGTTTCTAAAAGTTTTAGAGATTATTTATTCTAACTCAAACCAAAAATCAAATGAGTTTAATATCATATTGACTCATTAAATCCATTATTACATCTGAAGAAAATATATATGTGTATATATTTTCATAAAGATTGTAATTGAAAATTCTTTCGTACAAACTGTTAATGATGAAAATATTTTAACGGGTAGGTAATACCCGAGGAATATTTAGATTTCACATTAATAAGTTACACTGTACATTCTTCAAATCTGATTCAACAGTCATTTACGATCCTACGTACATCCACAGATATACGTATCCATTCCCCAGAGAATAACCATTTTCACTCAATTTCATATTGGATTTTGACTTATCAGAATCCAACAAGTGGCATAATGAAAAAAACATTGGACAAAATAAAAATTGTTAGAAACAAACAAATTAACTATGAGAAATTCTATTAAGAATCCACGCTAACAAAATCCTAGCTAATTGTTCCTAGCTAACTGTTAATTCCTTATTACATTTTATTTATCGTAATTTAATTATCGCAATTTCTATTCTCGCAATTTTATTTATCGTCATTTAATGTTTGTTATTTATTTTACGCACTTTAAATATCGGGACACGTATACAAGGTTTTGACATATCATATCGACGCATCTATATATAATATTTGGAATAATCATAGACACTCTATATGCAGTAATGATAGAGTTAGCTATACAGGGTTGAGGTTGATTCTATAATAATATATATACTTTGAGTTGTGATCGAGTCTAAGACATGTACACGGGTCACGATACGTATTAATTAGTTCAAATATTATATATTAAACTATATATGAATTATTGGACTGTTAACTGTGGACTATCGACTTTGGACTAATAACATTGGACAATTAAAATGAATTAAAATATTGATTATAACATATGAAACTAAACATTTCTTCAAGTTTGCCACTTGATTTCATATTAAACCTCATTTGTATCTTGATGATTCCAATCTGCGTTCAAACCTTTCATGATTCTTGAAAACACCTCAATCGAGAGGATGAACCAACCGCACTTCATCTACGAAAGAAGAAATTGATGCATATAGTTATGCACCTGAAAACACTCGGAACCTGAGTAAACGTTTAACACGTGTCTGTGCTAGCTCCTTTGGCATTGTTATTACCGAAAATAACATTGCAACCCTTTTCCAAATTAGCCAATTTTGTCACAGCTCCAGCAAATCAATTTTGACGTATCATTCGAATAAACCTTATTATAACCTTGAGATATATGCATGCTCTTTTATTGTTACTGGGGAACCTTTTATATTCCACCATAGTACCATCAGCGTTTAATCATATAAAAACACAATTCTTCTGAAACCACCTCAGATTGATAACCGATGATTCAAATATCGTAGCATTAAATGCAGAGAAAACAGAAAAATTGTAGATGGTCTAAACGGCCAAAAGTTTGTTGATAAAGAAGGGAGTGTTAGGTACGCTCGATAGAAAATTTGGTACTGAAAAATAGATTGAGCAAACCATGAATAAAATCAAGGCCAAATACAAGAACCATACCATATATTCAAAGAATCCAGGTAATTCTGGATCCAATGAAACCTTCAACGAATATCTTGCTCCGTACTCATCTTGCGGAAAATCTTTCTTCATCAACCATCGAACTTCGAAATTCCAAAATATCATCATAAATATCTTTGATATTTCTGAAGATATTTTCATAACTCTTCTTGTCTGAAATTAGTTATCTCTTTGTGATATCTGTATTACATCATGAAGGAAACTAATTTAGTTTCTAAATTTCTTTAAAAATTCAAGTTTGAATTATGAATGATTTTGAAGTAGTGTTGGAAATTGATGCATGAGTTAGTATAATATAATGACACTTGATCAACGTAATTATGTTACAGTAAGTCATGTTGAGTTTCTAATGAAACATGATGATTCACAGACCATAACGTCATCATGTACCACGTTACAAGACTATTACATTCTACTAAATCTCTAAACAAAATCAAGAACATATTTTCTTGATAGTTCTATCTTTTCCAGTGACTTATGATAATTTGGCAAATGTTTCGGAAATATGAATTGAAGTATAAAAGATGAGAGTTGTGGAAATAATGGGACGGAAGAAGTTCATTTATAGTGAAATCTCATACAGAGCAATCGAGACAGATCATCGCATTTAACCAAAGAAGATTCTAATTTCCTTAATTACCAAAGAACCAGATCTTATCACGAAGATTTTCTCCAAATCCCTTCAACTCCGGAAATCAACCATATCTACGTCAAAGGATATGACGAAACATTATTTTCTCATTTCACTCTTTTGTGATATCTTCACTTATGCTCTTCGCGTAATCAAATTGTTTTATTCATATTACTCAATAATGATAAAACTCCATTTATCAACTCGTATGTGTCATGAAAATATACTTATTGTCAACCATGATGAACCCAACCAAATTTTGGGATGAAATTTCTTTAACGGGTAGATACTGTGACGACCCAAAAATTTTCGACCAAATTTAAACTTTATTCTTATATGATTTCGACTTGATAAGCAAAGTCTGTTAAACTGAGTCTACAAACTTTTGAACTATTTACGTAGATTCATTTATACCTCTGACTATTCCCGACTATTCAAGAACATTGATGTATAAATAAATATGTAAATATATATGAAATCTATACATATGTAATATTGTAATAACTATATATATAATTAATAAATAATAAGGATTCAATAAAATTATATAATTAAAAGATATTATGATAAATAGAATATATTAAATTTAATTACAAGTTTGAATATAATTGTTATATTAATATTATTATCATTACATTTATTATTTTTTATTAATATTAATATTAATATTAATAATTGTATTATTAATATTATTACCTCTAGTATAAAATATATAAAACTTAATATGTATATGTGGTTATATTATTATTAATATTATTTTAATAGTAATATTATTATAACTAATAGAATTATTATTATCATTAGTATTAATATTATTAGTAATTTAATTTATTAAAGTTATCATTATTGTAGTATTAATATTAGCATATTAATAGTTATCAATTATTGTTACTAGTCTTTTTGTTAATAATAATATTATGATTATTAATATTAATATTAGTATCATGAATATTATTATTATTATTAGTATAATTATAATATTAAGGTTATGATTATCAAAATGAAGATTTTAAATATAACGATAAGACTTATAAATTAGTTGTAATATTATTAGTTAACTAAAAGCAACAAGTAACAAACTGATCTGTACATTAGAATGAATAAAGTAAGTTTCACTGTATATGATTTCAGGTTAAAATCTAGTTATTGTATTAACAATAATATTATTGTTACTACTTTCTTTATTACTATTAAGACTAATATCAATATTAGTATTATTAATAATAATATTAATACTACTGTTATAATTGTAATTTATAAAAATATAATAATTTTAGAGTTATCAAAATAATAGTTATAAAGATATATATTATAAAAGAGTGATTGAATTTATAAATTAGTTAGGATGTAAATAAATTATTAGCTATTATTATTTTCAAAAATTAGCATTGTTATTATTATTATTAAAAATCATTAATTTTAATATCATTACTATTATTAGCATTATTTGACATTTTTATTAGTATTGTTATTATTATTAGTATTATTATTATTAATATCATTCTTTACAATTAGTAATAATATTGATATTATTATATATTATAACAATACTATTATTAATATGTTTATATTTCTTAATTATTAATAAAAAGTGTAATTTTTATAAAAACATATAGATATAGTACGCGTATAATCAGGAATACTGGATTGATTAAGCACTTTAGTCAACATATCTGTTTAATTTTTATCTTCTTCCTCCTAATTGATATTAATAATCGATTTTCCTGTCTGAGTATTGTTATCAGTCGACATCACCCCTCACTACAATACAACCTCAATCAGTTCATGTTACAGTATCCATATATTACCTACACTCTATAATCCTTGATACAATTCGAAGGAAAAGGGAGAGAAAAACAAAACAGATTTATAGAAGCAAGCTTAGTCCCCTGCTTCGTGTTATTTACTTATTTTTTTTTAAAACTCAAATACAATTCAATCTTCAAAAACTATAAATGCAAGACTGTTAGGAATTGTTCACGCAAAATACATGAAAAGTTTCAGACCTCAATCCTTTTTATCTAGTTTCAATTTTGGAGTCAAAGTATATTTTCAAAAAAGTCAACGACTTTGTTCATAGTAAAATTCAAGTTCTTGTTAATGATTTTGGATCAATTGATGCTCCAGAAAGTTTATAGAGATGCTTTAGAACACATTTCATTTTATAACTATCATCTAAACAGGTCCTGATTTTAAAAATCAAATTTGGGTTTCTATTTTTTTTTTCTCGATTAAACAGCAGGTCTGTTTATATTTTTATTTTTCTTGTTCCCTTTTAATACAATCAACTATCAACGATTGTTTCTGTGCTCATTTAAGAATCTAAAGATGTTTAACTAATTGATTCGTGGATTGATTCCTGGTCGGCTATTTTGAGGAGGAAGAAGAAGAATTAGGGAATAATTGGAATATGGGTTATAAATAATTGAAAGGGGTTAAATTCAGAAAATCAAACATAGCTGAATGGTTTAGGGTGTGTTCGGGTTAACTAGAGGTCTCGTGTTCGATTCCTGGATGGAGCATATATTTTTTTTGAAGCCTTTTTCCTTAATGTAGTCTTCTAGTTTTATTAAAATTATTATTATTATTATTATTATTATTATTATTATTATTATTATTATTATTATTATTATTATTATTATTATTATTATTATTATTATTATTATTATTATTATTATTATTATTATTATTATTATCATTTTCATTATTATTATTATTATTATTATTATTATTATTATTATTATTATTATTATTATTATTATTACTATTATTATTATTATTATTAATATTGTTGATAAGTATTATTATTAGTGCTAAGTTAATCATTATTATTACTATCATTATTATGATTAATTGTAGGATTATGATTTTAGGTATTATTATGATTGTTATCATTATTATTGTTAATAATATTATTATTATCATTATTATTAATAATATTACTAATATAATTAATATTGTTATTATTTGCATTAACATTAATATCGCTACAATTATTACCAAGGTTATAAATATTGATTCTAATATCATTTTACTTATTTATTTATTACTAATACTAAAATATTTTAATTTAACACATTAACAATTATAAATCACCTTTTTAATTTAATATTAAGTATTTACTTCAAATTATTGAAAATATATATATTCAATTTATAATGAGTTATAAATCATTCTTATTACCATTATATTAAAAATATAATTAGTATTATCATTATTATTATCACTGTTGTTATTATTATCGCAAATAAATATTGCAAATATTGTAAGTTTTAATACAGGATATGATATTTCTAAACATCAATATAGGATATATATATATATATATATATATATATATATATATATATATATATATATATATATATATATAATAAATGACATGTCGTATACTTTAAATCTAATATATACATAAATATTAAGTATTTATATATATAAGATGAATATAAATAATTAATACAAGAAGTATATTAATAATATTAATATATATAAACTGATTAATTGTCATTATATGTTTTAATATATATACGAATGATATAGGTTCGTGAATCCGAGGACAACCCTACAATTGTTCAGTGTCGTCATATGTATTTTACTACAAAATACAATATTGTGAGTTTCATTTGCTCCCTTTTTAAATTCTTTTGCAATATATATTTTTGGGACTGAGAATACATGCGCTGCTTTTATAAATGTTTGACAAAATAGACACAAGTACTTGAAACTACATTGTATGGTTGGATTACTATACTGAATATTGCCCCTTCAAGTCTGGTAACCTAAGAATTAGGGAAATGGCCCCTAATTGACGCGAATCTTAAAGATAGATCTATGTGCCTAACAAACCCCATTATGGAATTTGGAATGCTTTAGTACTTCGATTTAAATGATGATTGCGATTGCCAATATTATATGGCATACTTGCGAGTATACGGGGGATATTCTATATGCATTATGTTAATGTCGGTTACTAGGTGTTCATCATACGAATGGATTTTATACACTTGCGAGTGTAATGATATTTATGAAAAATGAGGATCTTGTGGTCTATTAAAATTATGGAAATGATTGATTACGATAAACTAATGAACTCACCAACCTTTTGGTTGACACTTGAAAACATGTTTATTCTCAGGTATGAAAGAAATCTTCCGCTGTGCATTTGCTCATATTAGAGACATTACTTGGAGTCATTCATGACATATTTCAAAAGACATTGCATTCGAGTCGTTGAGTTCATCAAGATTATTATTAAGTCAATTATAGTTGGATATATTATGAAATGGTATGCATGCTCAACTTTCATTGAAATGAAAGTTTGTCTTTTAAAAACGAATGCAATGTTTGTAAAATGTATCATATAGAGGTCAAGTACCTCGCGATGTAACCAAATGTAATGTATTCGTCCAGATGAATTAGGACGGGATGTTATAAAATCTGGCTCATACGCGAAAAGATCAAAATGCCCTTGAACCTCATTTAAAATTACAAAAATCTGGTACCAGCCCGCCCAGAATGCCGCGCCGTGGCCCTCATCGTCGCGCCGCGATATTAGGCGTAGTCTGGTGCCTGTCTTACCATGCCTCCTGATCCTGAAATCTGTTCATTGTCGCGCCGCGGCTCCTTCTGTCGCGCCGCGACCCAAAGCGTGGTCTGATCACTTCTCGCCTACATGAACTTTAACACACGAATGCGCCTCGAACCCTTCATACACCTATCGTACATACCCGATGCACCTATAAATCATATACGGGGAAAACGGGGTGTTACAGAAACCCTACGTCGAAAAACATTGTGCAACAAGAATGGAAGAGATCTGGCAACTAATAAAGCAGGAAGACACATACCATACGGGAACCCATAACATACCAGACGGGAGCTCATAGATCTCAAAACCAAAACGCGAAAGATGCCTGGATCTGAAACGTGAGCTTTGTCGGAGATGGAAACCAAATCTCAAAAAAATTAAACAAGTGCGAAAAAATGAAGGATGAACAATAAGACGAAGAAAAGAGAAGAAATAACATAGTAGTCTCAATTTAAAATTTTAACATGTATTATGTATTAATTTTCTTTCTCTCATATTCTTACTTAGTCTTGTCATGTGTGATTATCATACTCGTTATGATAATACTCTATGATAAGAGATTAGATTGTAAAGATAACTCATTACTCAATTAAATTTACGACAAACATAAATTCGGGACGCGTCTACGTCAATCTTTTTTTTTAAAGGCAAATTTCATTAAAAAATAACAACATGAACCGAAAAAATACACTGGGGATTCTTACATACTTTTGAATCACCCAGTAGACTCCCACATATGACACTTTACATCACTAAACAAACTCGAAAGGATACATATACATATAAATTACGGTTGCAAAGAAGGCTGTTGGGGGAGAATGTGGGTTAACATGGGATAATGCTTAATGACTATACTAATCTTAGCCCATAATAATAAGTGTTTTGATGATGACATATGCACATAACTAAAGGTGATGGTAGACATCTTGACATAAATATACAAGTTCACTAATCCACACTTACTCTAGCAAAATACCAAAACCAAATAAAGCTTAAAACGGAAAATGTAAACTACACGGTTAGGACTACGGTTGACCGTGAAGAATTGCACCCAGATTTATGAAATCAGGGTTGTACGATCGACTCCACAATTGACCGTAGATCGACCGTAGAAGCGTCTGTCCCAAAATCCATCGATTTTGGTTTGACTACTTCGGGGCATCTATAATTCATGAAATCTGTTCAAATATGCTTAGGATAGTTGCCTCCTTCATTCTCAAAGGAGTTTTAGTCACTAGAACACTAATCTTGGTTAATCACGCCTAATGACACCTTAATGACGATTAAGCCTTGATTAAGAAAAACATATAAGTGTTTTAGGAAAACATGTACATCTAAAATGTATCTAGACATTCTTAGGGTGGTCACCAAGTCCCAACCAAGAATTGCTCCTTCCTTGTACATGTGTTGAAAATTAATGTATACTTATAGATTAATCTTGCAAATGCCACTTTGCAAGTAAAACTTACATAGCCTTAGCTTAATGCTATGTTATCACTACATGTTTAATTCTAGATTATTTAGTGATCTCTTGCTAGTCATTACATGAATATTACTTGACTACTTGCCATTAATACATGTGTATTATGTGACTATGTGCTAAGTGCTAAATGCTAAATGCTAAGTAGTTATTTAATATGTGTATGTATGAACCATGTCTTGCTATGTGTTACAAGTTGAATTCCACCAACTAATATTTGGACTACTTCATTGTATGCTTGTGCTACTTGGATAATGCTTAAAATGTCATAATCTAGTGATTTTAAAAGACAATGAATAATTAACACACATAGGTTTGCTTAAATCTAAAATTAAGTTTATGAATAATTTTAAACTTGATTAACTTGATGTCTTGAAACATGCTTAATTTTTATTTGCTTAATTTGTTAAGACATCATTAACACACTTAATTAATTACAATCAAGTTCAAATTTAAATACTAGCATGCTTTGTGATCAAAGTGGGTTTGTGTCATCAATGACATGTTGACCAACCAATAGAGATTTAGCAAATGTGTTAATTACAAATAAAGGATTATGACAAAACTAATATTGCCTCAAATGATTATCATGAATTCTATCCAAGAATGTTAGACTTTCCACTTTGAGTATGATAAGTCACTATCAAGGCAATACATCCAAGGTAAATAGACATTTAATGTAAATAGTACTTGTATAGGATGTTGAGTATCTTTTGCAGGTGTTAAATGAAGTAAAGTGTCCAAAGAGTGATGTCCAAAACTGATTCAAACGGCTATACAATGGATATGTTTTTTGGAATGGATCGCGTGCGGTCGACCCACGGTTGATCGTGGTCCAAGCCGCAGAAGTGGTTGAATTTTTTATCTCTCCATATAAATAGCATGTAATACCCGTGTTACATCCGTCCCACATCGGTTGGAGAGGGGAACGAAGCATGCTTTATAAGGGTGTGGAGACCTTTCCTAGCATGATGCGCTTTGGGACCACAAGCGCAGCAGATCCCATGAGAACTCTGCAGTTAAGCGTGCTCAGGTGAGTGCGCTACCAGGATGGGTGACCTCCTGAGAAAGTTCTCATCGTGTTTGGTCGCCAAGAAAAATCCGTGCGCCTATCGGCAAAGCGAACAATATCATGCTAGGGGAACGTGTTACCTGGGATGTTATAGATGGTATCAGAGCCGGTATAACCGCATCCATGTGTGGCGGGTTAGTCGTAAAGGAGGTTCTCACAGTGTTACCTGTGACGAAGCATTGGCTCTTACTCCTTGCGATCCCTTACGAGGGTTGGCAATTTCCGAGAGGCAGACCCTAAAATCAGTATCTGAGGTACACTCAGTGGTCACCAGGCGGTTAGCTGGGAAGGCACTGGGTGGGACGTGTGGTGTCCCCAACTGACTTTCAGATGGTATCAGAGCCAGGCTCCGGACCAAACGTGCACAACGAGGACGCTGTGTCCCATTGGGGGGAGGATTGTAACACCCGTGTTATATCCGTCCTACATCGGTTTGAGAGGGGAATGAAGCATGCCTTATAAGGGTGTGGAGAACTTTCCTAGCATGACGCGTTTTGGGACCACAAGCGCAGCAGATCCCATGAGAACTCTGTAGTTAAGCGTGCTCAGGCGAGTGCACTACCAGGATGGGTGACCTCCTGGGAAAGTGCTCGTCGTGTTTGGTCGCCAAAAAAAATCCGTGCGCCTATGGGCAAAGCGGACAATATCATGCTACGGGGAACGTGTTACCTGGGATGTTACATAGCAAGGCTTGGAGAATTTTAAAGACTTGGACCTCTTGCATGCTACAACTCAAAATCATCAGAGAATCACAAGAACATAACATTCATACATATGTTTAACAAGAGAAGTTCTATAATCTAATAGGTTATGGAATGGGTGTTTGTAAACTTACTTTCAAATTCTTATCTTTGTGAGTTTACATAGTGTTGTATTAATCCTTAGAATTGTCTTAGGATTATCATCACTGTTAAAGGGAGAGTCTTTGTACTTTGTAATTAGTAGCATATGCTAGCTTAGCTACCATCTTTCTTAAAGGAAACTAGGGAGTTGATTAATCTCATTGGAGATTAATACTTGTCCAAGGTGAAGACAAGTTGATCTAAGTTGGAGGTAATACTTCAAAGGGATGGAAGGATTAGGTTTGTTGTCTAAGAAGAAGTACAAGGCTTGTAAATCGGATCTCCACCGAATTTGGAGAAAGGTGCTTAGTGAAGCAATAAATCTCGATTAGTGAATCGGGGAGTGGATTTTTAAGGTGGATTAGTTAATATCCACCCGAACCACTATAAATCCTTGTGTTTATGTTCTTTACTTTACATTTCGCACTATTACAAACATAAACATACCACACAATTGTTTGAGTTGATTAATATGATCAAGTATTGTTCAAATCTTATTGATCATCAAAAAAGTTTTAAAAATCGTATTAAGTAACTATTCACCCCCTCTAGTTACGTACATTTGGTATCAGAGCGGTTGCTCGTACATTTGCTCTAGAAACGCTTTTTGATTGAGTCAAAAATCATTTTGGGAAAAAAACCCGAGTCAAATCAAAGGATTATGACATGTGGAGAATTATCAAGGGAGGAAACCTTGTTTCTCAAGAATCTTCAACAATGGTGAAACCAACATTCTAAAATGATGAAGTAGCAAACAAAATGCTAAAGCAATTTGATGCTATAGTACTACTTCATAGAGTTCTTCCTAGTGAAGAAAGGGTTAAAATGCTTTCATGTGAAAGTGCAAAGGAATGTTGGGATACACTATATCCTCAAGTAGAAGAAGCCTCTAGTTGCTCAATGAAGAATGAGTTTGAAGAAAAGGTAACAAGACTTGAATGTCTTGGTGAGAATTGGTTAGTTGATCAAGATGGAGATGAAAATGGAGACTTTTGTCTCTTGGGTTCAAGATACTCTCCAAGTCAAGATGCTCGAAGTGAAGATGATGTTGAATCATGCTATCAAGAAGAGGAAGGCTAAAGCTCAAGCATTCAAAGCGATGAGGTACATGTATTATATCCTTATAATTATGAAGATTTGCTAGATGGGTACAAAGCGTTAAAATTTGTATATACTAGAAGTTGTGATAAAGTAATTGGAAAAAGAATTACAAAAGGTAAATCAACTCAACAAAATTTTAAGTGATGAAAACAATTATTTAAAAAGATCTTTAAATGATAAAAATTGCTTTAAAGATAAAATTGTTTCAAAATCTAGACACAATTCTAGTAAACACAATCAAAGTACTCTATGTTCAAGTTCAATTATTAAGAAAGTTGAAAACCTAGAAAGGGTAAACAAATCTAGCAAATCTATAGGAGGGATAAGTCAAAGGTTGGGTAATCTTAGGATAAATGAGAATCAATGATCAAACTTTAAGAAAAGAGGATTGCATATTTAAAACTTAATGTGTTTTAAGTCAAAGTGTCATTATTTCAAAAATTGCACATCCTCTAAATGGTTAAAAGGATTTCTCAATAAGATTATGCTTAACTTAGAAATAAATTCTTACTTGAATGGATTACATGCTAGTTGTAGGACAATGTGCTTCAGGTGTATAATTTATGTGTAACTATATATATATATATATATATATATATATATATATATATATATATATATATATATATATATATATATATATATGTATATATATATATATATATATATATATATATACATGCCTCCATACGTGTCATTTTTGATGAAATATCGGTTGGATGTGATCATACAATGTTAAGCAAAGAAAACTTGTCCTCATTTATTCTATAGAATCGACAAAATTGCCAAAACGCGCTCGATGTGAAGAATTGGACAAAAAGCCCACTATTTCAAGCTACACGGTCAAGCCACGGCAGATCGCAAGATCAACTGCATAAATTCTCCACAGCCAACTCTACGGTCGATCGCAGTTCGACTGTACGGGTACTGACGTGACTTTTTAACCTTGTTCTTGCCTCGTTCTGTATTTTATTCAAAATTGTTTTTATTTCCCTCTCCTTCACGGCTCAAGATCTCCAACCGCACTCCAACGAATCTGCTCCTTCTCATCCTTAATCTTCAATCTCGGTAAGATTTATCTATGAATCCTCTTCATTCAATTGTGTTGGTATGATGAATTCTTCAAACATTGTTTGAAAAAACCCTAAATCAAAAATCTTACTCAAATTGATGCTAATAATCAATTGTGTTCATGAAAACCTCTAAAACCTTTGAAATCATGATTAACATTGCATCAATTTAAGACTTTGAATTCTAGGGTTCATCATACAACTAGATTAGGTTCTCATAAGTTCATTGTTCACATGATTCAAACACATTGTCACTAATGAAGAGTAATAATGTAGAAATTGATAACATCAAAACATTTATGTTGATGAAAATCAAGTTTACAATTGTGTATTGATGAGACTTGAATTTTTAAAACATGAATCCATGAGAACATTATGAAAACCACTAAAAAACTAAAGTGCAAACGCATTGTTACCAAAAGAGGGTGAGAATGTAAAGAATGTTAACATCAAAACACTAGGTATTGATGACAACTAGGTTTGCAAATCATTATGTTATATAAATATTGTGGGAACATATGTTCATATATTTTTAAACACATTCTTACCAAAAGAGGGTAAGAATGTGAAGAAAGTTAACACTAGAACATACAATGTGCTTATGTTAGCCAAGTTTTCAAAACATCGATCACACAATTGAGTCATTTGTACGTTCACTTTGATTTATATTGAAGTGTTTCTTGTACAGGAAATGGCAAGAACTAAAGATGCGGAATCAAGAGGAAAGAAAGCTTACGATCCTCCAAAAACGCTAAATGCAAAACTCAAATACAACAAACAATTCCTTAGCGATAGGAAGATTGCCGAAGGAAGAAAAGTTGCCTATGGTCAACTACCTGAGCTTATGACTGCTTTCTCCGCACTCATGTGGGAGTCTTTTCTTACTATTGATGGACCAATCTATCCAACCCTCATCCAAGAATTTTATACCAACTTTACCTTTGAGAATGGGGTAATCTCCTTCTATCTTCTCAATAAAAATTACACATATTCCTTTAAGGACTTAGGTGAATAATGAGTGTTCCATCAGTGGGTGAAGAATTCTACAGCCGTTATCACGACCTAAGTATTCTTCCATACTTTCTATCAAAAGAAGAGAAAGTTCTTGATCTATTGTGTAAAGAAGATGCTCCACGAGAAGAGATTGCTAGAAAAGGTGTGTTGGGAAGATATCTAAAGCCCAAATGATGGCTTGCATTAGTTTTTTTTCCGAAACTCGAGCTGTGATTTGGGCCACTCTCATTTGTGAGGTAGCGTACGTTGTTTCCTGAAAATGGACCCAAGTTCCACCATTTATAAACCCGAACCCAAACCTCGAAAGAAAACTTGCACGAAAGCAACACATGATCAATTGATTCCACATCCTCATCGCAAAGCGGACATCGCACCGTGTGTAAATTAATCCCTCGTTTGTCAAGCTTGAGTCTCATTGGCAAGCGTTTGTTATTCACTCGCCAAATGAAAACCTCAATCATTTTGGGTACAAGGGAATTACAAATGAACTTATGCATCAATGGGTCTTGGCCAAGAATTTGAGCATCGATTAACGATGCCAATTTCTTCACTGTGAGAACCCCATCCGAAGCTAAACACCATGACCAAGAGTCCCTGCTATTGGAGTTGAACCTGTAAGAAGACAGCAAGTCGGTTAGGGACAACAACTCTCCTACAGACCTTCCTGTGGGATCAAAGGCCCAATTCCAGCTTAGCCCAATTGCACCATTTGTAGCAGCCACCTTATCCTTAATAGTTGTACATTTATCCATCTCTAGCCTGTAAAGCCTCGCGAACCTTCTGCATAATTTTTCATTTCCTATCCAATGTTCATGCCAAAAAGAAGTTGTACCACCATCTCCGATAGAAGTTGTACCACCATCTCTGATATATTTGACGAAGGAGCTTTTAAAATGCACTTGAATGTCTTGAAAAGAGTTACCTGCTAAAATAATTTTATGTCATGTACCTAATGTTGAGGGGTGATTAAAATCACCCTCCAACATTAAGCCAACCCAAGGACCGTGAACACTACGAATAACATTAACCCAAAGTGTGTTGGTCTCGATTTTGAACCTCCACCACCACTTCCCCAAAAGAGCAAGGTTTTTACTCTTTAAAGACCCGATATTTAGCCCCCATTCCCGTAAGAATTAATGACATTTTCCCATTTGATCCAACAAATTTTAGAACCCGAACCCGACCCGCCCCAAAAAAAGATCGTCTCATACTCTCTAATTTTTTGATCACACAAGGCGGAGTGCGAAAGAGCGAGAAAAAGTACAACGGAAGACTATTGAGCACCGATTTCACGAGGACTAATCTTCCTCCAAATGACAACGATCTCATTTTCCAACCCGAAAGTCTAGCGTTAAATTTATAAATATCCGGGAGCTAATCTTTCATCTTGTTCATTTTCAATCTTTCATCTTGTTCATTTTTGAACCTATAGGAAACCCTAGATACACAAAAGTGAGTTTGCCTATTTGACAACCAATGCGACTTGCAAGGATATGAACTTCCGAATGATAATTCCCAGCTCCATAAATACAACTTTTTTGAAAGTTAACCTTTAAGCCGGAAGCAAACTCGAAACACTTTAGTAAATTTCTCAAGCTTAGGATATTTGTACGACTCCATTCAGAAGATGGTATCATCAGCGTATTGTAGGTGTGAGACTAGCACTTTATCTCTACCGACTTCAATTCCTTTAAAGAGACCTTTCTCCAATGCCGCTTTTGTAAGAATATTTAGACCTTCGGCCACAAGAATGAATAAAAATGATGATAGAGGGTCAGCTTATCTCACCCCTCTATAGTAAAAACTCGTTTGTAGGCGACCCATTAATCAAGATAGAAATGGATACCGATGTAAGGCATGCCATAATCCATTTTCTCCATTTGCGGCCGAACCCCATGCTTTCCATTACTTCCTCAAGTAAACACCAACTAAGGCTATCGAACGCCTTTTTGAATTCAACTTTAAAGATCACACCTTTCTTCTGATTAGTTTTGAGAAAAGCGATAGTCTCGTTTGCAATTAAAAATAGTCTCGTTTGCAATTAAAACTCCATCAAGGAAATACCGCCCTTTTAAAAACGCACTTTGTTCCGGGCCTACGAGGGATGGCAAGACCTTCCTTAGCCGATTAGAAAGTATCTTAGCCACAATTTTATAGAAACTACCGATTAGACTAATATGTCTATATTCCCTAAACCCCAATGGATCCGGCTTTTTTGGTATAAGGGTAACGAAGGAAGCATTACATCCTCTAGATATCTCCTCATTATCCTAAAACCAAGTGATTTCATCTATGAGATCGGGTTTGATGATGTCCCAAAATTTTTTGTAGAAATGTAGGTTAAACCCATCCGGACGGGCACTTTTGTGCTTCCACAATCATTAATAGCCTCTCAAATTTCGGTTTCTATAAAAGGGGCTTCTAATGCAATGGCTTCATCTTCTGATACTGTAGGATAAAAAAGATCAGACAATGATGGCCTTGAAGGATCAGGTTCCTCAAACCCTTTTTTAAAGTGGTTGTAAGCTTAGTCTTTAATGTCTTTCGGATTTTCATTACATTGCCCATTAATATTAATACCACGTATGTTGCTCTTGTTGTACCTGTTTCGTATGATCGAATGAAAAAACTTTGTATTTTCATCCCCTTCTAGATTCCATCGAAGACAGGCCTTTTGCTTCATCATACACGATTTAATCTTCTCTTTTTGTAACCAACCCGCTCGAGCTTCCTTCCAAGATTCAAGTTTCGAGGGATTTAGTACACTCGTTCTGCCTTAAGTTCCCATTTTAGAGCTTTGTCCTTGAGGCAATCAATCTTGTAGTCCAGCTGACCGAATTTGTTGTTACTCCATGCTTTGAGGGCCTTTTTATGTTTTTTAACCTGTTAAGGAAGTTGCAATCTCTACGAAAACTGCTGCTGATTGGTTCCTCCCATGCATCAGCAATGAGTTGTTCCACCCCATCTTCATCGAGCCATATGTCAAATATTTTGAAAGGCTTTGGACCGAAATTTTTTATGTCGTCTTTTAAGGAAATAGGGACATGATCTGAGCTCGTTCTGTCTAATGCTATAATAGAAAGATTACCCCACGAGTTGTAGAACATTTCTGAGACCAAAAAATGGTCCAACTTGCTAAATTTGGTGCCATCGTCGTTGATACGCGTAAAAAGTCTACCACCAATTGGGATGTCTATTAATTGTGCCCCGATTATGAAATTATTAAATAGCCTCGCCCTACTTTCGACATAAATAGTCTCGCCCTACTTTCGACATAAATAGTCTCGCCCTACTTTCGACATACACATAATTAAATCGTTCCGATTAGTCTCTTACCTCGTTAAAATCTCCGCACAAGACCCATTCCTCGTTACTACCCTCTACCGATTTAGTCAAATCATCCCACAACTTCCGTTTCTTACCATCATCATGAGGACCGTACACATTGATCACATTCAGCATATTACCGTTACTTTTCCATTTGCCTCAGATCCCAATTACACATTCGAATTGAACCACTTCCTGAGCCTCGAAATAATTTGTGTCCCAAATAAGAAGTTGCCCTCCCGATTTTCTAACCATTTCCCTCTGTATGAAATCGCATTCACTGGAGCCTATCATTTTTGAATCCACAGGTTGTTGACTGTGTGCAACTTGGTTTCTTGAATTGCAAAACAGTTTGGTTTTTCTTTAAAAATCAGCTTTTTTGTATCCCCGAATTTGCTTTCTTTCCTGACCCCGAATCCTCTAATATTATAAGAGATAATTAACATTGAGAAGCAGATAATAATGATACAGGAGAGAAGAAATTACTGAGCTGGGGGTTTCCTCTGCCATTTTAACCCTAATTGGCAACCAAATTCATACACATCGTCTGAATTTAACGGTTTAGCAACACACAAAGGACCCACTGATTTCAAGCAATTATCCAAACTATTCGATTGAGCTCCTTGATTTTTAAGTTTCAATTTCGAGTCCTTAACCCCCTTGGACAACAAAATTGATGAGTTACTCTTCTCAGCACAGGAAGTACATCTAGAGCGAAGTGGCTGCTTCTCTGCCCTAGGTTTCCTTGCTACATTTTTGATATTCAACATCCGAGAAGAAGATTTCCATCTTCTTATGTTAGACCAACAGCATTCCCTTCTGTTTTTGTCGCTTGTTTTAACACCTGAACATTCCCCTTTTTGACACTTCAATCGTTTGGTTTTGCACTTGGTGTTTTTAGAAGTCGAAGCAGGCCTTTCCACAAATCTATTTAGGCTTTTGGTAGACTGTGGTAATGGCCCAGTAGGTGGACTCCTAATTGGTGTTGTATTGGGCCTAGTGTAGTTAACCATGTTCTCCTTTGGGTCTACCTTATTTGTTGGGCTTGGTAAATTAATTTGTGTTTTCTCCACCCTCACATTTTGGCCCAACTTATCAGAAGAGTCAGCCGTGTAAACATGGATTGAATCATTCGGCGCCATATTTTGCTCATGATTGGCAGCTGTGTCAGCCCTAGGGGACCCTCCCTTATCGAGACTAGGGCACCCCCTCTTCTCTATACACGCGTAATTATTATTTTCTTGGGAAGATTTCAACCCTTCGCATCCTGATTGTTCATCTTCTACATCCCGATTGTATAGCTTCCGATGAACATCGCCGGAATATTGAATGTTATTAGCATGAACACCATCTCCGTCACCATCACAATCTGCATCCATATTTGAACATGTATGGACATTTTCAGGGTCTAAGTTGAAAAATTTTGCATCATCATCCGATAATTCGAAAGTGTCATCCACAAATTAATCATCTGAACTAGATCTTTCAGATTGATTCCAATCCGATTTGTTATTTTTACCAAAATCCATTTAGACCACCCTGTTACCGTCTTCTTTTATTCTTACATAGAATCTGTTGCTGCCATCGGAGAGATTCACCCAACCATCGTATTGGATAGTACTATAACGGACTTGAATTAGAACACTACCATAAGCAAGATTTTGGTTATCATTATCAACGGTGCAGTTTTCCATCTCCTGAAATTTTCCCCACCACCCTGCAATTAGTTTGAATGTGTCCTCGTTCCAACAGGTCACTGGTACTCCATGGATATTAATCCATATCAGTCTCCCTGGTGATCTAGAGGATTTATCGAGGATTCCAACGTAGTTGCACCACTTATGAATAGCATGATTAAGATTACTCATAATGTTATTTGCCATGTCGGTCGATTCACACACCACAAGAACACTAATCCCTCCCAAGTATTTCAGCGAGTAATTAATCATTCCTTCTGTTGTGCATAAATCTTCAAGTCGGAAAAGAAGGTCCATGCTTTTCAATTGATTTCTCTCCCTATCAGATTATCATTGAATGTCTTCGAATTAATAGTACGTTCATCACTGTACCTCATGTTATCAGCATTCGACTCAACCCGTCTCTTCATCTCTATCTTCTCATCTCTCCTATTTGATAATTTCGATCTCAGATCTTCGTGTTTCTGCTTGTTTAGTTTTTCCCTTAGATCATCCTTTGTTCTCATGTCACCCTTATGCTTCTTACTTAATCTGTCCCTCAAGTCTGCTTGATGGAATCTTGCTACATCAGAGAATCTGTTGTCATCTCTATATGCATTCCCGTACTTCCGATGAACATTGTTAACAGCCTATTTACCCTCACTAACCCCTTCACATTCTCTTTCTTTAGCTTTGAATATTCTGATAGGTAGACCACTGAATTTGATCTTGTCAAGTTTATCTAGCAAGTGGTCTGCACAGCTGACATTACCATATCGAACAAATCCGAATCGATCCCCATTTTTCAGTCTTTTAGAAGCTAGATATATGTCTCTTAAGTCCCCAAAAGGTTTGAATGTCTTCCATAGATCTTCAACGTTCCAATTATCCGGGAAGTTGAAAAACATAAAAGATGTCAAATGGATTCCAAAGAGCCTAGTTAGTCGATCTTGAAGTCTAACGTTGTACCCATTTCGCATCCATCTTGCTCCGCCACTTTCAAGCTTGTTTGCTCTCCTCACTTTCTCTCTCCTCACACTCTCTCTCCCACATTCCATTTTTATAGTGAGTTGTATTTTATAGCTGCGTTGAATAGACTTTTTTGTGTCGTTGGTCCCTCCATTATACACCAAATAGTGAACAACATCCATTTCGTTTTTTTTTTCTGCTTACAACATCCCTCTATTTTACAAATTTGTGTTTCAGTGTCCCTCTGTCAACCAAACGTTAACTTTGGACATTAAATGCTGACATGTGCATTGCATATGAAGGTATAATCGTCTTTTTAACCTATTTTTCCAGCTTTTCATGAAATACCTTGTTTATCCTTTTATTGTTTTCCAGATCCATTTGATACCAAAAGTCCTTCACGAATTTGTTTAACCTATATTTTCAGCTTTTCATTTCTATCTCAGATTACAAAAAACACAAAAATTACATATTCATGAATCATATATGCCGAGTTCTTTCGTACATAAACATGAAGCTCAAAATACAAATCATTTAATAGCTATTCAAATCTCATATCCGAGTTCAGGAATTTGTTCTACATTCAAATCCTAATCTACGAGATCAATTAGCAACGATTAACATCAAGAAAATCATAGTGAATTGGATCGAGTTCATCTCTTAACCGAACAAATAACCGTTTTGGTCTCCGGATGAATTCAGAAACATTTAGCGACAAGTAAAAGTGCAATTCGATTAAGATTCACATCGTGAATCTCTCTGCCAAATTTCAGATTCAAATTCGCTGTTCTAATCATTATCAACTCATATCTTCCAATTTATCACCGGGTGAGTTTTTAATTTCTTAAGCAAGGGTTCTGTCATCAATTCTTTTAGCCCCAATTATGTTCGAAATTAAGGCACCATCAATTGTTGTTCTTGTTCAACTTAGTTGAACTTTATTATCAATTACATGTTCTTATATAACGCATTAAGCAAATTAAGCAATTAATGGGAATGTTTATAAGTTGAATCTGATTTGTAAGTTCCACAAATTCATCCCTGTTCCGTAACTTTTTTTTTTTTTGGTTAATTTTTTTTTTTTTGGAACAACAATATTTAACTTGGTGTTCATGTAATTTGGTATTCATGTGTTCAAACGAGATCCACAAATTAAAAACACAACCAATCGTTTACCTCGAGAATAAGAAAGGATAATAGATCGCAGGTGGTGGTCGAGAATAAAATCACCGGAGATGGTGTCGGTTGTTTATGTTGTTGTGGTTGTAATGAAGTACCGAAGCTTATGAATTAAAATTTATAAAACATCAAGAAGAACAAGTTGAGCAACCACGAAGAAGATGGTTAAAAAGACGAAATTACCCTCACATGCAGTGCACATGTCATGACTTAACGGATTTATTTAACGAAAAGTTGACGGAGGGACACGGTACGTTTAAATGTGATAATGGAGGGATGATGTTAGCAGAAAAAAACGAAAGGGACGCTGTTTGGTGTATAATGAAAGGACCAACGGCACAAAAAGTCCGTTGAATAAGAAATACGAGTAATTAGGATGTCTACCTCAATCTTAATCCTTGTCTCGTTGAGATTCTTAGTTTTGATATTCGAAGGTAAATTGTACGGTACGGAGTTTTTGTATTATATATTACTCCGTATTTATATATAGAGTTTTATTTATATATTCTATCTATATTCTATATATTACAACAACAAATTCAATCTTACATAAGTGAGTATGAGTGAGGTAAGATGTAAACAATCTTTATCATATTCTAAAATAAAGAGTGTCATTTTTTTCACCCAGAGTGAAAACACCTCCAAGAGTAGAGAAAATTCTCACTCTAAATGTTCTATAGACAAAAAGATTGCTTTCGAATGGACCTCCGACAATAAGTAGGTTGAAAAAAAGGGAAAAAAAATATGAGAAGCCATGAAAATAGTATAATCAAATTTCCATGGGTATTGAACCTCCATGAAGTTCAATTTAGACTCTAAATGACAATCAAGTCGTTAATAAATCGACAATAAAAAAAATTATTCTATGTATTAGATAAAATAAATTTCTTTGTAAGGGAACTTAGTTATGACTTTCGGCATGTGCCTTTATAAGATTTGCAACTAACATGAAACCTCAACCTGCTTTAGAAGAATAATTTCTTGAAATACTGTTGTCAAAATTATTTCAAACAGAATAAAACATAAATGACGACCAAGCTACGCAATGACAATGTCCATTATTAAGTTTTGTTGTTCAATATATCACCCCCATTTCCACTAATATCCCTTCCTCACATAAAGCATGGTTATCAAGTCCAAGGTGTCAGACCCACAACCCCACACTCTATCTAATCGCCACGTGGCATCACTGTACTTTTTTTTTTTAAACAACTAAAAAAAAGGAATTTCATCCGTTCCACATACGGTTACAGCAAATCCTCTCTTTTTTTCATCTTCCTCCTCCTCATTTCTTCAATTTACGCCCAAAACTTATTCCCAATTATTCATAAGCCTTTAATTAGTTCACGGCCTGACTAATACGTTTTTAATTTGATTGTCATTGAATTGGTACACTTTTGATTCAATTCGTCTCATCTAACCCTAATTGAATTAATTTCCCCAAAAAACCGAATGCCGGCACCCTAATTAATCCGTCATCATTTTTTACACACATCGGTATCACTTTTGTATAATTTACCCAATTTTTTATAACACCAGGGAGTTTTTCCGGCTCTGAATCAATTCGATTTCCTTACAGGTATCAACAAATTCTTCTGATATGGAATCTGGGTTGTTATTTAACCCTAATCGTTCGTATTTTTCAATTGGGGTTTTTCGTTGTAAATTTTGCGATTAATTTTTTTAGATTTATGGCGACCTTTTGCAGTAGATATGATAAGAGGTATTCGGTTAATGTTTTTCGATTCATCATCATCTTCATCATACAAAACACAACCGCCTTCATCTTCATCTGCGATTTTACAATTCATTAGGGTTGTGACTGTCTATGCAGGTGTTCTTCATCTATTATTAATTTTCTTTTTGACATGTTTTCTTAATTTTTTACATCGTGAAAAGTAAATCGTTGTTTTGGTTTTACCAAATTTTTCTGCTCTGTCGACTTCGTTATTTCTACGGGTATTAATGGAGATATTAATGGTGTTGTTTGTTTGATTCTTTTTGCTAATTTGGTTTGGTTGACCACATATTTCTTTTGCTTAATTCTTCTGTTAATTTGGTTTGATTGACAAATATTTTTTTGTGTTGTTTCAGTTATTGCTTGACATCTTTGCATCTGCTTTGTTCTGGTAACATTATGCTCCGTTTTGTCTTTATGTTGGTTAGTTGTTTTTTCTGTTAATCTATTTTCTGTTTGTACACTTAACTGTGATTGTTCGTGTGGGATTCCCGTTCGTGTGACATGCTAACAGTTGCATTCTATTACACTGTTGTATTTGTTTATAGTTGCTGGTAGTGTTTGTCTTGCTGAATTATAGTATTGGTGATTCTCAGAATGCCAACTCGAAAAAAAACAACGGTAATTGTAATTTGTTTTTGTATGAATGTATGATTAATCTGTGAGAGATAATGTTGTTGTTTATGAGGCTCCTTCTACTTCTGCCAGGCAACTTGCTGCAACGGGTTATCTGTGAGAGATAATGTTGTCTTTTATTCAATAGATGTGGAATGCACGTGCTCTGCAAGAAAGTTCTGCAATGTCTTCAGTCATTCTTCACGGTTAGTATTTATTTAGATATACTAGATTATTGTCTTATTTATCATGTGTAGTTTGACTCCTGTTTTGAAAAATGTATATGACAATTGTTAGTTACAGTATATTATAACACATTTAGTATATTACTCCGTATAACATAGTTATATGTCGCTGCAATGCATCTTAACCCATTTTTTACTTTTTTTCATGTATCAAATCACGTCTCTTTCATGGATTCTTTTTTGACCTGCCAAACTAATTCAACTTCATACTTCTGCCCAAGTGTTAATCTCAAGTGAACAAGTGTTAATTGCAATGAGTATTAACTGTAATCTCAAAAGAATTCAAGTTTCTAAAATGCAAAATGAATGAAACAGGTAGCTAAATGTATTTTTAATATCAATTCTGCAATACCCTGTTGTTGAAATCATTTTATGTTTTCTTCATGAAATCATTTTTTTATTAATCAATTAATTAGGTTTTATAATCATCTTTGTGTTTGGGGCGACCCTTTTTTGTTCTTTCTTATGTTTTTTGGTATTTGGTTATGAGTTGTTGTTTTTCTCATATGTTATTTGAGATAATGACAACAAAAAAGGCAAAAGAACATAATGCATAGCAGATGTATGTATGTTGATGATGTATATATTTCACCTTTAATATGCCATCTATATTTGAAATTGGGCAGGTATTTTTCATTCTTTATGCATTGAAATTGATTTTTTAGATATAAAGTGTTGTTAAGTGTCTTAACAACAGTTTATATTATATTATAAACAGGTATTTTCATGTCAGTGGTATAAAGCGTCTTACGTACTGCTGAAAGTAGGAGTGTCAAATTGGGCGGGTCGTGTTGTTTGTATAATAGGTTTAAGGCTTAACTAAGTTATACTTTCAAATTGAATGATATTCTAAGGACAACTGTTTTGTTTTCCATATGAACATTAAGCAGTGAGTGACTTGGCATAAAAGGTCATTGGTGGTTTTGGATTGGATAGACGTTTCATTTTGTATCCTCATCTTCCAGTATCATTTTTCATTTACTGATTCGATTCGATACTCGAATCATTTGTAAATAAAGGTATTATCCTCACTTATTATAACTATTTTTTTTTCCTGACGTGCAACACACGAGATCCATAAAGAACATAATTTTATAAGTATGAAAAATTTTGAAATCGAAGAGAGTTTGTTTGCTCTTGGTGAACCAAAGGTAAATATAGGTTACACTTTTTAATTTTTAATGTAATGTAATTATTTAAAAAAATGATAGTCGAATTTGTGTATTTTAAATGTATGTATGCATCGTTTTCATTAGTTGTTATTTGGGTATTATAAGACCAACTATTAATAGATATTAATGAGGTAAGTATTTATAAAGTTAGAGCAATGTGTTGTGAACAATCACAAGTTGTTAATGCATCTAATGAAATACTACATACGGGCTGCAACTTATGGGCCCAGCCAACAATCAGAGTCGTAGCCCATTCGTGTAATTATGTTTGTTATGAGTCTGTACATCTTAAGACTAACAATGTGCTATAACTGTAGCTACATGGAGAAATGTGCAAAACGCTTGCGTTGATTGTTGTCAAAGTCTTCAGGGATTCAGGCATTATGTTCTTTGCATATATCAATATTGAAAGCAAAGATGGTTCTTCAATATTGTGCTGAGTGTAGCAAAATTTACTTGGTACATTTCTATATCATTTTACAGATCCAATGATTTTAAGATTTAATATTCTGATGGTTAAGTAACGTTTCTATATAATATTTATGTCTATTTGGGTGTTTTTAATGTTTTGCAGGCTATAGCGGAAGACTCGGTTGTGTAGACAATTGAGACGGCAAGATCAGCTCTCGAAGATAGGCTTATAAAGATTGAAGATATAGTTTCGCAAACTATTGGATGTCAGGTATTTATAAGAAAATCTTCTGCCAAACCTTTTTATTGGAGGTTGCAAAATAGGCAAGTTGCACGGGCTGGTTAGCGGGTGAAGTGTGTGAGTTTTTTTTTTTTTTTTTTTTTTTTTTTTTTTTTTTTTTGTCATACGGGTTCAAATAGTGGTCAAAGGAGTCGTAAGTAACAAATATTTCTCTTCAATCACATTAGGATCTTTGACTCTTTGGACAATTTAACATATATATTTGTTCAATCTCGATAGGATCTTAAATACATGCGTCTTTGACACCTTGTCCAATTTAACAAATATATTTGTTCAATCCCAATAGGATCTTTGATTACCCCTTATATATAGGGGTATATATGTTAGTGTAGTGATTTTGTATAATTAGCCTACAATTGGGATACTGAGAGAGAAGTTAGTCAATTGGTGGCTTTTTGACTATATATCTTCTTTTTTACTTTGGTTATAGTCAAAACATGACTCAGTTAGGATTCACATATTGAGGTTCGAGGATCATCGATTTGTACATGCAGGGAGTAGGAACTTGAAGAACTGAAAGAATTTCAGGAAGAACGGGAGAAGCTGGTAAAAATACATGAAGAGAAGTTGAAGGAAATGAAGAAAAGGTATTGGGAGCAACAACTTGCGTTGGAGGAGGGATTTAATGCCGAGGTGTCTCCGTTGATGGATAAGTACACTCCCATATCATAATTTAGAGAATGACGAGATTTAATCAAAGGCATTATCTAATTACAAAAAGACTTCTTTTATATAGATTAACTTAAAAAAAAGCATTTACATACCTTAAGGTTTAATCTGCAATCACAGTTAAGACATGAAAACACTTGAGCTGCTATTGGTATATAGGGCAGGGCATGATATTTTGTTGCTATATCGTGCAATCTTAAAATTGAATGTGATGCATTTGTTTAATTTAATGGTGTTTTGTTTTTGGGTTTGCATCTTCTTGATGGTGGTGTCAATGTGTAATGGTGGCACTGAGCTTAGTGCAGGTAACTTCACTGAATTCATGCTTGCTGAGGAACTGGTAATGCTTATTTATCTTTCCTTTTGCCTAATGTTTTTATAGTTATAACAGTGCGATTTTCATATTTTGTTATGATTTTGTTACATTTTGATACTCCGTATAATGTTAGACAATTAGGTGTAGACTGAAATTTATGTGTTGTTTAAGTTTTTTATTTTTAAAAAAAAAAAAAAAAACACTATATTAGATTTGTCCATAAAACCATCATTGGATAGACATAAGATGAACAAGTTTTTAAGAACCGGAAATTCAAAATATCAATTTTGCATTTATGTTTTGTAATTCAGTTGAACATATTTTGTTTCCCGTTTGTTTGAATATGTATGTTATTTCGCAAGGTGTCGTTTATTTTTTCCATACATATTCTATCAGGTTCTTAAGTCTATAATTTGACATACATTTTCACTTCAGAATATTTGTTTGTAAACTTAGATATATGCATTATTAATTATTACAGACAAAATATAAAATTATATTACCCTAATTAATGCAATATTCATAGCTACAACAATATAAATGGCAAGGTATAATAGAGCTTTCATCATTCAATACAACAATTAAAACATTATTGTACAGAATTGTGTAGAAAAGAAATGACAGTTAAGGATGAAGAAACGACGATTAACAAGGAGACGTTGGAAACTGAAGAACATAAATCGGAGTCCGATGGTACTTCATCCTTGAACATTAGGGTGTTTACCTACTGTGGAAAGTGTGAAAAAAATCATTCTGCAACACGTGGAGTGTACGTTTACGATGGGTGCCAGGAATTCATGTCACTGAGTCATCGCTATGTTTATGTTTTTGAACAATTTTATATTTTGTGTTTGACTTTGAGGCGACATAACATTTTTACATACACATTTTCTTTGATTAAGAATAACCGTGCAACGCACGGGCTCTTAAAGGCTAGTTAAAACCAATATTGTATGTTATAAAATCTCATATGTACTCAACTTTCACATTTGAAAATCATAAGATATTAAATACTATGTATAATAAATAATTAGCTATCACGCGATGCGGTTTTCGTCACTAATAATAATAAATTGGTCACAAATTCAAGTTAATGACAAAAATAGGTAGGTCATGACTTGTCACAAAACATCATTGGAGACCAAAATATTAATATTGGTCAATAATCAATATACCATTTGTTTGGTCACTAATATCGTTAGTGAACAAAATTTAGTGATGACTTTTCTAATGGTAACTAAATAGCATTATTAATTTTTAACGACGATTTTTTGACATTAGTAAATCATTTATTTCAACAACTATCATCATTTGCACGTAACGCACACGTTCAGGCGGAAATCCAAACCCGATCGAAAGTACCCGGGTACACATCCATTCGGGCAGTGTTCCGGGTAGAGGTCCGTGAACGAATCCAGTAAAACCTCCCTATAGGGTCAATATATACCATCATTATTGGTGTTCAACTGGTTTAAAGAAAATCATGTCATCCCTAAGGATCGAACTCATGACCTCTTCTTATCCCATTACAAAAAGTACATGGGGGAACCGTTAGACTATGCCCGCAAGTTCTAAATAGCATTATTAGCGATCAAATAATAAGTTGTTATTATAAGAGCGTCACAAAATAACCATTTTTCTTGTAGTGTTTCATAGTTATTTTAATAAATAAATATATACAAAAAAAAAATTATTGACGCCGAATCTTATTTTACTCTCTTCGACTATTTTTCTCTTTTTGCTTTGCAAAAAATGACTATCCAATCGTGAATAATTATTATGCAATTTTAAGTAATTACATAATGACTATGTAATTTCTTTTTAAATGATTATTTGATTTGAAAGTACATCGTCATCATTCGAAATTGCATAGTCGTTAACCGAAATTGAATAAAATTGCATAGCCACTAATTTGAAATTATATAGCCACTATTTAAAATTGCGTATCCACTATTCAAAATTACACATTCATTATTTGAAATTGTGTAGCCATTATTTCAAATTTCATAATCATTACTTGAAATTGCAAAACCATTATTTGAAATTGCATTACTATTTTTTAAATTTTATAACCATTATTCAAAATTGTAAAGTGGTAATAATAATAATAATAATAATAATAATAATAATAATAATAATAATAATAATAATAATAATAATAATAATAATAGTAATAGTAGTAGTAGTAGTAGTAATACTAATAATAATAATAATAATAATAATAATAATAATAATAATAATAATAATAATAATAATAATAATAATAATAATGATGATGATGATGATGATGATAATAATGATAATGATAATGATAATAATAATAATAATAATAATAATAATAATAATAATAATAATAATAATAATGCGTAAGAGCTTTGTTTATATTCATAAACATATTTATATTTTTTGTTCCTTCAGTTCTTGGCGTTTTACTTTTAGTCCCTATTGAAAAAATATATATTCAGCGTGTCAGGTTGGCTTCAAAATTTGATTTAGACTTTAAACGGTGTTAGCCGCACCAATGGACCAATCAAAACTGTTGGAGACTTATGCCATACGCATTATTGATTATTGATATTGATATATGTTCATTCATGGATTTTGATTTTGTACTGTAATTGTTGTTGGGATTAAATGGTAATTAAATTAATCAATCTTTAAACAATTTATGTAATTTCTGAAATAAATATTACTTTGGTGGTAGGATGCTTGGAAAGTTCCAAAGGGACCCAAGTTCAATCCTCACTTGCTACACTTTGGGGGGCTTGCCTTTCAAAAAAAAAAAAAAAAAAAAAAAAAAAAAAAAAAAAAAAAAAAAAAAAAAAAAAAATATTACTTTGGTGGTGGTCACCGGTGGTGGCCGATGGTGGTGGTAGCGTTAGTGTTTCTTTCGGTTAATTTGTCATGTTAGTCCACTACTCTTTGGTGTGGATTACAAGTGTTTTTGCAGGGCGGTGTGAGATGGTGGTAAGTGTGATTTGGGTCTGCTTTTGTTTGTTGTCATTGTGGATTCTTGATCGGGTTTCCTCTTTTCGATTTCGCCTTCGGGGTTGAACCAGACGGCAAAATCTATGTTGGGCATCTGGTTTTTGCGTTGGGTGAGACGATGTTTTGTGGATTAGATCTTTTTTGTGGTGGCTCGAGTTTGTTCGTGGTGTTTGGGGTTCCTTTGTTCCTAATTTTTGGTTTTTCACGTCCTTTGACGTTCTCCCATTGGTGTTGTTTTTGCAAAAAATGGTTTTTCGAGATTTGTGTCATAGATTTTAGTCGTGTATGTTATAGTTAGCCTCGTTAAATTTTCCACCTCATTGTCGGTTAAGTTTAGTTATAGGTTACTGCTTGTTGCTGGTCGTGTTTAGCTATTTTTCAGTTACTCGTGAAATCCGTTTGTACCTTATGAGTATTTGAATCCGTTTATTTATATAATCGATCTTTTAAAAAAAAGGACAGATATATTTAAAATACATTAAAAAATAAAATATAACATCTAAAATCCTTTGGCCGCATACCCTCCTTGATCACATATTTGTTCATCTAAAATCCTTCAACCTCTCTCTACCATTTTCGTTTACTTATTTACTATTTATTTTGTTCAATTTATTTATACTTGGGTTACCCGTAATCGATTTGTTAGACATGTTTTATTTTCCTAATCAATTGTATTCAACATATCCATTCAATGTTATAATATTTTTCGTATATATATATAGGCGAAACTAGGATTTTTTTCACCGGGGGCAAAAAAATTTTTTTAAACCGTAGCAATTTTTTTGGACAAAAATTGAAGATTTTGGGGCAAAAGTTGGAGAATTTGGAGCAAAATTTGAAGGTTTTGGGGCAAAACATGTAGGTTTGGGGGGAAAAAAAAATCCACCGGGGTCAAAGTCGAAAAAACCAAAATTTTTACACTGAAAAAAAAATCCACTGGGGGCGCCCGCCCCCTGCCCCTTACCATTTTCGCCTCTGTATATATATATATATATATATATATATATATATATATATATATATATATATATATATATATATATATATATATATATATATATATATATATATATATATATATATATATATATATATATATATATATATATATATATATGGGGAAGTAACTAATCGGGGGGGAAGCGGAGGGAAGCAAAAAAAGTTTTTTTCGTTTTTTTTGGAATTTTTTTTTCAGACATCAAGATTATACGAAAATATGAACATTTAGAAAAGACACTTAGTGATGAATGTTATTATTTAGGCGGAAAAACGATCCACAAAAATAACATTCAAGATAATATTGTTCGTGAAAAATGTTAACGTTTTTTTTCCATATTTTGTGAAGTAAAAATTTAACCCGATTTAGAGTTTGGGGTTTAGGTTTTGATGTTTTGGGTTTATTTCATAAACCCAAAACCCTAAACTCTAAACCGTTCGTGTTAAAAACTCAATCTAAATCTTAAATCTAAACCCTAAATCTAAACCCTAAATTTCTAAACCCTAATATCTAAACCCTATAAACCCTAATATCTAAAACATCAACGTACGCTCGAAAAACACGATAATTATTATATATTACTTCTTCGAGCATTTTCCTGTCAAAATAAAAACATTTATCACAAAGTGTCTTTATTAAATGTTCATATTTTCAATCTATAATGTTCGTGAACAAAGTTTTTTCAAAAAACGAAAAAAAAAGTTTTGCCTCCTCCCGATTCCCCCCGATTGGTTACTTCCCTCTTGATCCTACAACTATATATATATATATATATATATATATATATATATATATATATATATATATATATATATATATATAGATGGATCAAATGAGAATTTTTTTTGTGTGGGAACCCTGAGAACTCAAAATACACTGAAATTCGAGCAAAAATGGGAAATTCGAGCAAAAATCTCCATATTCGAGCAAAAAATAGGACACGAACGAACAAAAAACATGATAGTCGAGCAAAAATGGAGAAAGTCGAACAAAAAAAAAGAAGGACGAACAAAAATTTGATATTCAAACAAAAGTTTTGATATTCGAACAAAAATGTGTTCTACATTTCTTTTCGGAAAAAAAAGTTATTTTTTGCTCGACTATGAAATTTTTGTTCGTCCGTGTTTTGTATTTTTGCTCGAATTTCCCTTTTTTGCTCGAATTTAAGTGTATTTGGGTATATTTTGGAGTTCCTAAAGTTTTCACACTAAAAAAATTATCACTGGATCCTCTCCATATATATATATATATATATATATATATATATATATATATATATATATATATATATATATATATATATATATATATATATATATATATATATAGAACTTTTTAGTGTGAGAACTCTAGGAACTCTAAATACACTAAAATTCGAGCAAAAAAGTGCGCAGACGAGAAAAAAAACGAAATTCGAGCAAAAATATAAAACACGGACGAACAAAAAAATCATCGTCGAGCAAAAAATTCTTTTTTTTTTCGAATTTTAAAAATGTAGAACACATTTTTGTTCGACTATCATGTGTTCTACATTTTTTTGTTCGAATTTCAAAAATGTAGAACACACGAAGTAATAACATTCACGCCGTAATAACATTATATATTCACGCCGGCCATAGGTTATACGGAGTAATTCATTAACTGGTCACCGGTAAATAAGAAGTTAAATAAACGATTTTTAAGAATAATCAAGTTGTCACTTATATGCAAAGTTAGGGTGGGTGATCTGAGGTTATCACTTTCATGGTTGGTGCGTAGATCGCGATCAAATACAAGTCTTAGTTTGTAATATTGTACTGTCATATAACTTTAATCAGATGATAGGAATCTTGGAATGATGTGTCTTAAACTCAAAGTAAACTGCATCCATTAAATTAGTTTTCTTTCATAGCACTTACGTAACATCATATCGTGATGTTGAGATGTGTTTGAACTTTAAAAGAAAATGAAAATCAAAATGGAAACGTACAAAAATTTGGTTTTTCAATCGATAGATATGTATTAGCCTCTTAGGAGGATGCCAAATTTTGCCCATGGTTTTGAAAATATAATATAACACAACCAGTGGCGAATTCAGGATGAAAATTCAATAGGGGTCTCGATTTTTTTTTTCAAGACTAATTAAATTTTATACACTTAAGTGGTTGTTTACATAAAAAAAACTATAAATTTTCAAAATATATGGGCAGTGGCAGAATTAGGATTTTTTTCACCGGAGGCAAAAAAAAAATTTTAAAACCGTAACAATTATTTTGGACAAAATATGGAGGTTTTGAGGCAAAAAATTGAGGTTTTTAGGCAAATTATGAAGGTTTTTTTGCCAAACGTTGAAGGTTTTTAGGCAAAATTTGAAGGTTTTTAGGCAAAATTTGAAGGTTTTGGGCAAATTTCAAAAGTTTTGAGGCAAAATATGTAGGTTTTGGGGCAAAATAGTTGGTTTTGGGGCAAAAACACAAAATCTACCGGGGGCAAAGTCGAAAACCCAAAATTTTAACACTGAAAAAAAAAAATCTACTGAGGACGGGCGCCCCGCCTGCCCCATGTATTTTCGCCACTGTATATGGGGTCTTATCCTTAAATTTAATGATGACATACACAAATTGAAGTATACATTCTATAAAAACGTGTTACAGTAGCGGTTTATAGGACTCCACTCCTTATATAGTAAACTCGCCACTGAACACAATTAATTTATCCAAAGTTAATCTTTTGTGTAATAATAATGTATCTCTTTTTTTTTTTTTAGAACGGCGATGTATAATAAAAAAAACTAACAAGATACTAGAAGAACATTACAAAGAGTTTATCGGATTTTGGAACCAAACATTCCAATTAATCCTAGACTTCTTATATCTCGCCGCAAACCAATCAAACGAGAAAAAAATGATAGAGTCAACAATATGACTTTTCTTAAACTTAGACTCGTTGAAAATGTTAAAATGCAATGCAAATTTGATATAATATGGAATTTGTATATGTATATATGTAAAATATCTAGATATTAATATGTAAAAGAAAATATCTAGATATTAGAAAATAAAAGAAAAATCTAGAAAAGAAAAATATAGATATTTGTATAGAAATATCTAGATATTTATTTATCCATGGAAATATCTAGTTTCTAGAAACTTCCATGGAGTAGTATAAATATAGGTGAGGATTTCATTTGTGTGTAAGGTGTGAGTAAGTTGTGAAAAGAGTGAGAGTTGTGAGGAAGTAAGAAGTGTGTGAGTTAGAGAAGAGAAAACTTATAAGTAAGTAATACTGTAATTGTATTTTGTATTAATAAAAGTGTTATTTCCCGATCAAGCCTTAGTTTGTATTTAAGTTCTTATTGCACTTTTGTTGTTCTTATTATATGGTCGGCTCTGCCGCCTAAGTAATACATGGTCGGTTATACCGCCTAAAGATATATGGTCGACACTGTCGCCTAAGTACATTGTGCACTAAGGATTTATAAAATTAAAGGCTAACCAACGTCAAAGTGTTGGTGTAGTGAGTCTAGTATATTCTAGATCCTCTATAGTGGGTGTGTTGGGCTCGTCGAAGCTTCCAACAATTGGTATCAGAGCGGGTCGTTCGGGACCATTTCTAGTGGAGAAAATCGGTAAACGTTGGACGTTTACATCGTCTTGTTAACACCAAGGCCCTAAGGGAGATTCTGTCGGAGCACAGTTAGGAACTGTGAAAGCTCATCGGTCAGGGACCAAGCTTATTGGACGTTGGACGTCATGATGACAGATCTTGCAAGTACGAGCAGTGGAATCAAGAGTCTCAATAACCACAACTATGGTTATTGGCGGACTTGCATAGAATCCTACCTACAAGGACAGGATTTATGGGAAATAGTTGCTGGTAGTGACACTACGCCTTCACCGAAAGAAAATGACGAAGCCTTGAGAAAATGGAACATCAAGGCCGGGAAGGCTTTATTTATATTGAAGACTACAATCGAGGAGGATCTATTGGAGCACATCCGTGACGAGAAAACACCAAAGGCAGCTTGGGAAACTTTTGAAAAATTATTTTCAAAAAAGAATGAAGCACGCCTCCAGCTCTTGGAAAATGAGCTCGCGGGTATCTCACAAGGAAGTCTGTCTATTTCTCAGTATTTCACCAAGGTGAAATCTATTTGTCGTGAGATATCTCAACTTGCTCCTGAAGAGAAAGTGAGTGATGCAAGGATGAAGAGAATTATCATCCATGGCTTAAGATCCGAGTATAATGGATTTATAGCCGCTGTGAGAGGATGGCCTACTCAACCATCATTAATAGAGTTGGAGAATTTATTGGCTAACCAAGAGGCATTAGCCACGCAGATGAATGAAGTGAGCATAAAAGGCGAAGAAGAAGCACTCTTCACCAATAAGAAGAAAGCTATGTCTCAAAGACAAGAAGTGACGAAAGAAAGACATACATATGGAGGCAAAGGTCATCTAAAACCAAAAAGCAATGCTTCAGGGGGAGCTCAACAAGGAAGAAAAGATCATCGCCAACAATATGGAGAGAATGATAAGAGAAAGAATGGTGAATGCTTCAATTGTGGCAAGAAGGGTCATTTTGCTCGAGAATGTAGATTCTCCAGAAGGCGAACTTTCGAAGGAAATGTGACTACCGCAAGAGATGAGAAGAAAGAGGTCACATCCGAAGCAACCATTAATGAAGAAACATGGGATGCAGAAGCTGGACTCTCTGTTGAAGCTGACATAGATGATCAAGCTCTTACAACAACTTTAAAGTCAAAAATAAACTACAAAGATGATTGGATCATCGATTCTGGGTGCTCAAATCATATAACCAACGATGGGACAAAGCTGCAAGAAATGGAGGATTACAAAGGAAAGAGAGTCGTGTTGACAGCCAACAATTCAAGGTTGTCTATTTCTCACATTGGAAAGACAATAATTCCAAATGAAGGCGACTCTCAAAAGCTCCAACTCGAGAAGGTGTATCTTGTCCCTGGCCTAAAGAAGAATTTACTGTCAGTACCACAACTGACAGCAGAAGGGAATTATGTGCTCTTTGGACCAGAAGATGTGTCCGTATTCAAGAGAGTGAAGGTGGTTGGCAATCCAATTATGCAAGGAAGAAGAATAGAGTCGGTCTATGTACTATCTGCTGAAACAGCATATGTGGATAAGACTCGAAAGAATGAGACGGCTGATCTTTGGCATGAACGTCTTGGGCATGTGGGCTACAACAAGTTAAAGGAGATGATGGTAAAACACATAGTAAATGGGCTTCCTCAAATTGATATCCGAACGAATACAATATGTGCTGGATGTCAATTTGGAAAAGCTCACCAATTGCCATTCAAGGAGTCACAACATCAGTCCAAGACACCACTAGAGCTCATACACTCAGATGTCTTTGGCCCAGTTAAACAAACATCACTTGGAGGAATGAAGTATATGGTGACATTCATTGATGACTTCTCAAGGTATGTGTGAGTTTACTTCATGAAGGAAAAGTCGGAGACTTTTCAGAAGTTTAAAGAGTTCAAGAAGAAGATAGAAAGTGAGCTCAATAATAAGATTAGGTGCTTACGCACAGATAATGGAGGAGAATATTTATCGACTGAGTTCAATATCTATCTAGAGAAGCACAAGATTAGAAGACAATTAACTTGTCCCAATACTCCACAACAGAATGGAGTCGCAGAATGCAAGAATCGTCATCTTGCCGAAACTTGTAGAAGTATGCTTCATGGTAAGAATGTACCAGGAAGATTTTGGGCCGAATGTATGAGGACAGCTTCATATGTGATTAATAGGCTTCCACAAACAAAGTTGGGGCATATCTCACCATATGAAAGATTATGGAAGATCAAGCCGACCGTCAACCATCTCAAGGTTTTTGGATGTGTATGCTACATCTTCGTGCCAGATCATCTACGAAGAAAATTTGATAAGAAGGCAATTCGGTGCATTTTTGTTGGTTATGATGGATCAAGAAAAGGATGGAGATGTTGTGATCCAAATACTGGAAAGTGTCATACTTCAAAAAATGTGGTATTTGATGAAGCTTCTTCATGGTGGTCACCTCAAAAGATAGAGCTTCTAGAATCTCATGGATTAGAAGAAGGTCCAAAAGAAAAAGAAGAACATAAAGAGCACATATCGGATCCAATTAAAGAAGGAGATGGATCGTACTCTAAGGAAACGAGTCCATGGAAAACTAGGGTACATCAATCTACATCCGAAGAGGTTCATCCAAGCCAAATGGATGCCGAGGAGCATGTGCAAGAATTACGGAGATCAATAAGGCCGAGGCAACCTAATCCGAGGTATGCCAATGCTGCTCATGTGGATGAATCAATACCTATTGAGCCTTCTACTTATGAAGAAGCAGCACAAAGTCGAGAATGGCAGAAAGCGATGGAAGAAGAAATTAATGCACTAAAAGAAAATCAGACATGGAGTTTAGTTCCAAAACCAAAAGATGTGAAACCAATATCTTGTAAGTGGGTTTACAAGGTGAAGACTCGATCCGATGGCTCCATTGAAAGGTATAAAGCTCGACTTGATGCTCGAGGTTTTTCTCAACGATATGGGCTAGATTATGATGAAACATTTAGTCCGGTGGCAAAGATCACAACAATTCGAGCTCTACTAGCTTTAGCCGCTAGCAAATCTTGGAAGTTGTGGCAGATGGATGTCAAGAACGCTTTCTTACATGGAGAACTTGACAAAGACATTTATATGGAGCAACCAAGAGGCTTTGAGAACAAGTTCCATCCTGACCATATCTGCAAATTAAAGAAAGCACTATACGGCTTGAAGCAGGCTCCAAGAGCTTGGTACGGGAAAATTGGTGAGTTCTTGGTACAAAGTGGTTTCACAGTTGCTCCTTCAGATTCTAGTTTATTTGTGAAACAAGATCAAGGAAAACTAGCCATAGTGCTAGTATATGTGGATGACTTAATCATCACGGGAGATCACTATGAGGAGATCCAAAGGACAAGAGAGAATCTGTCTATCAGATTTCATATGAAGGAGCTTGGAGAACTCAAACATTTTATTGGACTCGAAATAGAGCAGAAAAGAGAAGGATTATTTCTGGGACAACAGAAATATGCGCGAGATCTTTTAAAAAAAGTACGGAATGCTTAATTGCAAACCTATCTCAACTCCGATGGATCCGAATACAAAACTACGAGCAGATGAAGGAAAAAATCTTCAAGATGTTACCATGTATCGAAAGATGGTCGGAAGTCTTATTTATCTCACACTAAGCCGGCCAGACATATCTTATGCAGTTGGAGTGGTTAGTCGATACATGAGCAATCCGAAGAAGCCTCACCTTGATGTTGTACGACGCATCTTAAGGTATGTTAAAGGCACTATCAACTTTGATATTTTATACAAGAAAACAAAAGAATGTCATGTGACTGGATATTGTGACGCCGATTATGCTGGAGACTATGATACACGACGGTCAACAACTGGATACATGTTTAGTCTTGGATCAGGAGTAATATCATGGTGCAGCAAGAGACAACCAACAGTATCCTTGTCAAGCACCGAAGCAGAATATCGATCGGCATCATCAGCAACACAAGAAATTACATGGTTGAAACAACTAATGAAAGATCTTCATCAATCAACAGACTATCAAGTAGAGCTTTTCTGCGATAACCTATCAGCTATACGTCTAGCAGAGAATCCAGTCTTTCACGCAAGAACAAAACATATAGAAGTACACTATCACTATGTTCGCGAGAAGGTCCTTGAAGGGAGATCAAGATGGTGCCAACAAAGACAGATGAACAAGTTGCAGATATATTCACCAAGAGCCTAAGTAAACCAAAGTTTGAAAAATTCAGAGAAGCACTTGGAATGATCTGCAAGTCATCAACGGAAGAAAATTTGCATTGAGGGGGAGTGTTAAAATGCAATGCAAATTTGATATAATATGGAATTTGTAGATGTATATATGTAAAATATCTAGATATTAATATGTATAAGAAAATATCTAGATATTAGAAAATAAAAGAAAAATCTAGAAAAGAAAAATATAGATATTTGTATAGAAATATCTAGATATTTATTTATCCATGGAAATATCTAGTTTCTAGAAACTTCCATGGAGTAGTATAAATATAGGTGAGGATTTCATTTGTGTGTAAGGTGTGAGTAAGTTGTGAAAAGAGTGAGAGTTGTGAGGAAGTAAGAAGTGTGTGAGTTAGAGAAGAGAAAACTTATAAGTAAGTAATATTGTAATTGTATTTTTTATTAATAAAAGTGTTATTTCCCGATCAAGCCTTAGTTTGTATTTAAGTTCTTAGTGCACTTTTGTTGTTCTTATTATATGGTCGGCTCTGCCGCCTAAGTAATACATGGTCGGTTATACCGCCTAAAGATATATGGTCGACACTGTCGCCTAAGTACATTGTGCACTAAGGATTTATAAAATTAAAGGCTAACCAACTTCAAAGTGTTGGTGTAGTGAGTCTAGTATATTCTAGGTCCTCTATAGTGGGTGTGTTGGGCTCGTCGAAGCTTCCAACAGAAAATGACTCCGCTCTGATAACGCCATATCTTCCGGATCGTAGTAAAAGTAATGGCTTAAGGAACCCCTATTTTCTCCGAATTTGGGAAAGTAGAGACAAGCCAGCTCCTAAAATCATCATATGTATACCAAGTTGGGAAACTAATACCGGTACATGAGTCAATGCAAGCCCAAACTTATGCAGCTATTGCGCACCGGAAAAACACATGGTGAATATCTTCAGTTCCGAGATTGCAGGAAGAGCATATCACACTCGGGATGTCAACTCCACGCCTTATGAGATTACACTTATCGGGGAGACGATTAAGGAACAAGCGCCATATAAGCATATTAACTTTTGGAGGCACGAATTTTCACCAAAAAGTGGGCTGCGAACTAGCAAGAACCTCATCAAATAAATGTCTTATGCCACTAACCGAGAACATAGAAAAAGTAAGAGCAGGGAACGTCCATTTATCTATTCAATCTGACAAAGAAACCTGCAAAATTAAATTAGACAGAAGCTCAACTTGGTTCATTTCAGCAACAGAGCGAAGAGCCCTTTGCCACGACCAACTCCCATTTCTTGATGGATGCCTAGCGGCAACAGAGCAATGTTTCTCATTTTCAAGAGCATATAGTCTTGAAAATCGGACCATTAAGGGAGAACCGTTACACCGAGTTCCATGCCAAAACAAAGTATCATGGCCATTACCAATCTTTATTTTCATAATGAGCTAAAAAAATTGTATTCCGAATTAAGAGAAATCAACCATTTATTTACCTTAGCCCATGTACCTCGGGTATTCAGTTTGGTAATATGAAATAAACCATCATCTTGAACTTTGTGAATTGCCTGCACAATTTTGACCCACAACCAATACTTACAATTCACATAGCGCCACCTCCATTTATATAAAGAGCATTATTAAGAGATTCGAGACTAACAACACCTAAACCACCTTTGTCTTTTGGTTTGAGAATATCTTCCCATTTAATCCAATGAATTTTTCGATCCACCTTCTTGACACCCCATAGAAAGTTCGCACGGGCCGATTCAAGAGCACTAATAACACCCCGAGGAGCTTTAAAAAGTGAAAGATAATAAGTCCCCAAAGCTCCCAAAACAGATTTTATCAAAGTAAGACGTCCACCATACGAGAGAAGATTTATTTTCCATGAGGAAAGACGCTTTTCGACCTTGTCCATAATTGGTTTTCAATTAGAGATAGTGCGCATATTAGCCCCATTTGGAATGCCCAAGTACGTAAAAGGGAGATGAGTCGAGTTACAACCAATACTTACAGACATTCGTTGAAGCTTTGTATTGTTAATACTGATCCCAATTAAATTGGATTTTTGGATATTTATTTGTAATCCAGAAACCAAAAAAAAAAACAACCCAAAAGAGTTATGAGATTATGAACATTAAGATCATTCCACTCACCAATAAAGAGGGCGTCATCGGCAAAAAAGCAGTGAGAAATAATAGTAAAACTGTTTCGAGAACCCACTTTAATGATGTATATATTAACCATTTAGTGGTACATATTCAGGTTTCTCTATTTTAATTTTTTGAACGGAAAATACAACTTATTATGCCTCTAATAAGGTACTAGAATGCCAAAAGCAAGCATACAAGCAAAGTTACAACGACTTTAATAGCCCATTGTTCTAAATAGATTTTTCTTTACATCGATTAAAAAGCCAAAAGTAACAGGTAGTTCGAATCTGATCGAATAGCTCGCCTTTTGTAACAACTCATCTTGAAATACAATCCCATTACGAAACCGCCATAAAACCCATAAATAAGCAGCAACAATGGTGTAAGCCCGAACTTTTGAAATATTAGGCTCAACCCAATTATCAATCCCATATATCCATTCGTTCCAGGTTGTGAAGTTAGGAAGCCCCGCGTCCATCCAAATTCTCAATCTTTGCCACAACTCCTGAGCTAATTCGCATGTAAAAAAGAGATGGTTCGAAGACTCATGAACTGTATTACAAATCACACATGCTAGATTCTGAATAGCGAAACCTCGACGTGCAAGATTAGAGCGAACAGGTAGGCAATCTGTAGCAATTCTCCACAAAAGGATGTTAAATTTAATCAGTAATTCTTTCATCGATCTTGTTTTACAATTATCAGTTGGAAGCGTACAATGATCAATTAGTTTTCTTGTGCTAGATACTTTGTATTAATTTGAATTATTTATCGTCCATCGGAGGGAATCACTTTCGTTTGTGAATTGTACCTCTGATAGAATTAAAATTAAATTGTTGAGGCTTTCTTTATTTCGACCACCAATACATTCACTGTTTCACACCCATTTCCAATTGCCATCAACAAACTTATCTTTGACTGTGCATAACTTATCACCTGCCAAATGAAATAATCTTTTGAATTGATTCATTAAAGTTACCCCATTCAACAAGTTATCAATCCAAAATAATGTAGAAAGACCATTAATGACTTTGCAAGCAATAGGATTTGATGGAATTTTATTACTCTGCTGCTTGTTAATGAAGCATTTAACAAGGTTTGTCCAGATGCCATCTTTGAGGCTAGTAACATTCTCTATAGCCCCACGAGGATCATAAACAGAAGATATAACTTTTCTCCATAATTGATTTAGTTGTGTATGAAACCTCTAAATCCATTTAAACATTAGAGCCAAATTGAAAGATTCCAAACTTCCAATACCTAATCCTCCTTTATCCATTGAAGAAAGGATTGAATGCCATTTAATCCAAGACATTTTCTTTGTCTCAACATCACTACCCCAAAAGAAATCTCTTCTTAATCCTTCTAGAATATGAATTACATTCTTAGGGCATTTAAAATTCGAGAGGTAGTAAATTCCAATACTTCCAAGCACTGATTTAAGCAAAGTTAACCGACCTACATATGATAACATTTAAGCTTGCCATAATGAAAGCCTCTTTTTGAATTTATCTATCAATGGTTTCCTACTGGCACTCAAATTCATGTCAGTGCTTAATGGCGGTCCTAGATAGGAAAAAGCAAAAGTACCTGAGGCAAAACCAAAATGACTTACCATTTAAGCAACATCCTGATCATTGACTCTAATTCTGCATACGTTCAATTTAGAAATGTTTATTTTTAAACCGGACGCAAGGTAAAATATGTTAAAAACTCTAATAATGTTGTCAATCTCCTCTTGATTCCATTCGAAAATAATCAAGGCATCATCGGCATAAAAAAGGTGAAAAATATTAGTATTATCAACACCAATATTAACCCCCTTAATAACATTTAATTCCACCGCCTTTTTAATATTCAAATGTAGTCTTTCCATTATTATCAAGAAAAGGAAAGGACTAAAAGGATCCCTTTAACGAAGACCACTCTGATCAAATTCTCTAGTCGGACTTCCATTTACCAAAATTGAAGTTCGATAGCAAGATAAACACATTGAAATTCAATTTCTCCAAACAATTGCAAAACCCAATTTACAAAGCATGTGATCCAGATATTGCCAAGTGACAGAGTCATATGCTTTTTCGAAATCAACCTTTAGTATCATCAGTTTCCCTGAGTTATGTTTGTTCCAGTTAATAATTTCATTAAGAATTATGGGGCCATCCAGAGTTTGACGATTAGTAATGAAACAAGATTGTTCAATACTAATCACTTTATCAATAATTGAAGACAATCTAGTTGCAAGAATTTTTGAAACTATTTTATACTACACCCCAATAAGAGAAACTGGTCTAAAATCGTTGATCAAAGTAGGGTTTGAGACTTTAGAGATTAACGTAATGAATGCAGATCCAGTCCCATTTGGCATATACAAATTATTGATAGTATATTGAATAGAAGTAACCAAATCCTCTTTAAGTAGATCCCAATATTTCTTTATGAATAAGAATGTAAAACCATCGAGTCCCGGGGTCTTCGTACCACCACAATCCCATACAACTTGTTTGATTTCACCTCCGATAACCTCACATTCCAATCTAAAGCTATCAATTGATGATAATTTATTTTGTGCAGGTTGATCATTTAAAAGAACAGTAGAGTGAAAGTTACTGAATTTGTGCTTGTAGAACTCTAAAAAGGAAGACTTGATTTCAATTGGATAAGTGATCCAGGTACCATCAACAAAAATTCCACACATGTTTTGTTGGGCTCTTCTACTGTTAATGATCGAGTGAAAGAATTGTGAGTTTTCATCACCATCAATAATCCATTTATGCCTTGATTCTTGAAGAAGATCCAGTTCTGATCGTTTGTGTAGCATCCCGCCTTTTTTCGTTTACTTTTCCGTTTAACTATTTAAATTCCGTTATATGTTTATAACATCTCCCGTTAATACGCGTTTTAAAAATATCTCGTTTAGGTAATTCACGCACCCGCAACCGAACTTGAGGGACTAGTTTCGCCAAAGTGCCAAAGAGGTGACTAGCATTTGACTAGTCAACCCCTTCCTCCCACCTTTTTTCATTTCATTTCTCTTTTTCTTTACTACTTTCAATTTTTCTCTCAAACTCCATACCAAAGAATCATCATCTAAATCCAAGCTAGCGGGTGTCTTGCAAAACAAATTACATATTTGGAATCCTTGCAACTTCCTCTTCGATTTCATACCGATTACATCTAATTTGGGTAACTTTCTAAAATCACTAGATTTTGTGTTCTTGATGTTTTTAACTTATAAAGTTGTTAATTAGTGTCTATGGCTCAAGTCTAACATGAATATATGATTTATATGTTCGATTTCGTTATTTGGAGTAACTAGCTTGAGTATGAACTTTGGTGTGTTTGATTTGATAATTTGGTTGCTTGAATGTTGTTAAATGTTATAAATGCATGTATTAAATGTGTTCCTAGTATCACTAGCTTTAATTTGATGTGTAGGTTGCTTGAGAAAACTCCATAAACTTGATTAGTGATTTTGGTGAATTCGGGTTAGGGTTTGATAAGCTTGAAATGAATATTTGATGCATTGAATGCCATGAACTATTGTTAGTAGGTAGTTAGTTGTATTGTATGCTCGATTACCTACAAAACGGCGTGTTGTATGTATGCATTAAATGCCCGAATCATAAATGTGCACTTGCATTAAAGGTGTGCATTAATTGATCATTTATTTTGGAAAGCCGATTGTTACAAATAACATTTTTGGTTGTTGAAATGTATTTAGTTGTGTTCTTTGTCAAATTTCCTTTCTAACGATATAAGATACGAGTTCTAAGTATTAGCGATTTGCGAGTTACACTTGGACATTTGAGACTGACCAGGTACCAGCTCCCGTGCATTGTCGCGGCGCGGCAATCCTTGGTCGCGGCGCAGCCTAAGCCGTGGTCAGGCTCTGACCTCCTTGGTCAAAATATGAAAAATGTTTGGCACGCTATGGACCTCCGATTCACATGAGACTTGTTCCAACATGTTTATATATGAATAAAAACCTCAGAAAAATAGTTCGGGACCCGACCCGAACGTGTTGACTTTTTCGTTGACTTTGACCGACCAAAGTTTGACTTTTTGTCAAACTTAACCAAATGATTATGCAACTTTCCTAACTTATTTCTATACTTGTATCTTGCATGAAACTTGACAAATTGATTTCACATGCTACATAATCGAGTCGTAACGAGCCATAGGACTAATTGAACATCTTTGACCTATCGTGTTTACCGTTATTGATACGACCTATTTGTTTAGGTCAAGACTAGCACTATCCTTCGCACACGTTACTTTGTGAAGTACTTTTCATACGTGCACTCAAGGTGAGATCATAGTCCCATCTTTCGAACAACTTTTATGCTTTAAACTATGGGATGAGAAACATATACGTATCATACTTTTACACTTTGAACACAAGTACAAAAACGAACATTCTACGTACGGGTTTGAACGAAAATCCTCAATTCAATTATCATTAGTTACACTTGCAGGGTATAAACGTGAACTTATATTATGTGATCACATGGGCTTGACGAGCCTCATTCGGACGGTTCGTTACCGTTAGCAGATGAAATATATTTTCGGGTCTAGTGTATGTTCTAACACTACGCAAAGGGTGCAAAATAGTTAAGTTTGATAATTGGGTGCCCGCGAAACAAATAACAACTTTGGAATGCAAATGATTTAGATAATCATATTATATTAAATCTTGTGGTTCAAATGCAACGTTTACTAAAACACCTATGATTTCACCAACGTTTTCGTTGACAGTTTTCTATATGTTTTCTCAGGTCCTTGAAAGCAACTTGATACATGCTTCCGCACTCTTTTTGATACTTGCTTGGATGTCGAGTATACATGCATAGTTGGAGCATCTTTTGACTACTTTAAATTGTGTCGCATAGGTTTCATTCGTACGTTAAACTTTGTGATGTAACTAGTCTTTTGAACTACGTTTGTAAACTTGAAACATCCTTTTACTTATGAAATGAATGCGACATATTTTGGTCAAACGTCATGATAAAGACTTATGACCTCGCAACGGGACCTAAGTAGTCAGCGCCGTCAAACATGATTTGGTCGGGTCGCTACAGATGGTATCAGAGCGTTGGTTGTAGGGATTTAGAGTTCATTGGTGTCAACCCCGAGTCATAGGGTACATTGGTGAGTCTAGACTACAACAGGCATATAGACTTGAAGTAGGAATTAATTGACTACTTGTGCATTATACTCGAACTCGTCTATCATATCTAATTCTTATTCAATCTTAATCTCACGTTACTTGATTTAATTGACGCGCCACCTCGACTATATTAATTAGTGTCGAATGCACATATGAATTAGGGTAATATAATTTCCGGGATTATATTACGGTGACTCATATGAACATTCTGACATTATGACATAAAGAATTTAAGGCGAGTCAAGGAAAATTTCTCTCTATCCTTATTCCATATCATGGTTAGTATTATTAAGAATACTAATCAACGGTATTTTTGTGTTTTGAAGGAACAATGCCTCCTCGTCGTGTGTCACGCCATGAGACTCCCGAACAAGCTCTACAACGAATGATAGCCACCGCCGTGGAAGCGGCCATGGCCGATCACTCCTCCAACAATAACAACAACCACAACAATAATCAAGGGGCCGATAACTCAAGCGAAGGGTGCTCCTACAAAGCCTTCATGGGGTGCAAACCTCACACTTTTGATGGAACCGGGGGACCAGTTGTACTCACTCGATGGTTCGAACAAACGAAAGCCGTTTTTAGCATAAGCGGTTGTCGAGACCAAGATAAAGTCAAATATTCCACCCACACCTTTGCCGATATCGCCCTCACGTGGTGGAACACGTATGTACAATCGGTGGGTACCGATGAAGCTCATGCCCTCTCTTGGGCCGATTTGAGGGAAATGATGATCGTCGAATTTTTCCTTCGTGAAGAAACCCGAAAGCTCGAACAATAGCTAAGAACTTTAAAGGCAGTCGGAAACGATCTCAAGGCCTACAATCAACGATACGCCGAGCTATCCTTGATGTGTCCCAACCTCGTGAACCCCGAATCTCAAAGGGTTGAACTCTATATGGATGGTCTTCCAAAGAGCATCAAACAAGGAGTGATGTCATCCAAACCCGCTAACCTACAACAAGCTTTGAACATGGGCCGCCAATTGATCGAAACGGTTGACGAAATCATAGTTCCGGCACCTAAGGCCGAGGATAAATCGGGTGGCAACAAAAGAAAATGGGAAGCCCCCCAATCAAGCAACAACTACAACAACAACTTCACCAAAAAGCCTTTTACCTCCGACGCCAAGAAAAGTTATGGCGGAAATAAACCCTTTTGCAACAAATGCCACAAACACCACTATGGTGAATGTAGCAATCTATTTTGCCATCGGTGCCAAAGGGGTGGTCATGTGGCCAACGATTGTAGAAGTGCCGCCCCCATCGCTCAAAAGGTGCCCAATGCACCAAAACCGGGTACTTGTTATGAATGTGGCCAAACGGGACATTTTAGGAATGCATGTCCGAAGAAGAAAGCCAACCCCAACACACGCGACCGAGCTTTAAACATCAACACCGAGGAAGCCCGAGATGACAATGAATTAGTCACGGGTACGTTTCTCCTCAACAACACTTATGTTACTTGTTTATTCGATTCGGGTGCCGATAAGAGTTTTGTATCCAAGACTTTGACTCATTCTTTTAATACTCCACCACTCCCACTAGATACCACTTATACCATTGAAGTGGCCAACGGAAAACTATTGAGTGCCGACACATATTACCGAGGGTGTACGTTAAACATTTTGGGTAATGAGTTTGAAATTGACTTGATACCCATGGAACTAGGAAGCTTCGATGTAATAATCGGTATGAATTGGCTAGCCAAAATGAAATCTCACATCCTTTGTGATCTTAACGCAATCCGAATTCCTATCGAGAATGGTGAACCTTTGATCGTCTATGGCGATAAGAGTTGCACCGGACTCAACCTCGTTTCATGCATTAAAGTTAGAAAACTACTCCGTAAGGGTTGTTTTGCGATCCTTGCTCAGGTTAGGAAAGTCGAGTCCGATGAGAAGCAAATCGATGATGTGCCAATTGTTAGTGACTATTTCGATGTATTTCCCGACGAATTTCCGGGTCTTCCACCTCATCGACCGGTTGAATTCCAAATCGATCTTATTCCGGGAGCCGCACCCGTAGCACGTGCACCTTATAAACTCGCTCCATCCGAAATGCAAGAATTGCAAAGTCAAATCCAAGAACTACTTGATCGTGGTTTTATCCAACCTAGCCATTCATCTTGGGGTGCTCCGATTTTGTTTGTTAAAAAGAAAGACGGATCCCTACGAATGTGCATTGATTATCGTGAACTAAACAAATTGACGGTTAAGAACCGATATCCTCTTCCTCGCATCGATGACCTCTTTGATCAACTACAAGGGTCTTGTGTATATTCAAAAATCGATCTCCGCTCGGGTTATCATCAATTAAGGGTTAAGGGGGAAGATGTCTCCAAAACCGTTTTCCGAACTCGTTATGGTAGCTATGAATTTCTTGTAATGCCATTTGGTCTCTGATGTTATGCGAGGTGTATATAAAATAGCTTATATTTTACTAGGAAAAACTATTAAATACGATACAATTTTACACAAGATATTTATTTATTTATAGAATGGATATACTTAAACCTTGCTACAACACTTATAGGCAGTGTACCTAATCGTACAGTAGTGTAGTTTTTAGTAAGTCCGGTTCGTTCCACAGGGAATCTTTATTTTAAACAAAGCTCAACGCTATATTAGTTTACTTTTATAAAAATACAAACATATATATAAGTAATATTATTATTATAAAGGGGGGTTTTTACCGTTTAATGACCGGTTTGTCGATTTTAAGACTTTAGTCGCAGTTAAAACCTAATGTAAAATATAAAATAAATACAAGACTTAAATTAAAGCGTAAAGTAAATAACGATAATGAAATTGCGAATAATAAAAGTGCGATAAAATAAACTTGCGATAATTAAAAAGTACGATAATTAAAAGTGCGATTAAATAACAATAAATAAAAGTGCGATAATTAGAAGTGCAATTAAATATAAAATAAAGGAAATTAAATATGAAATAAAAGAATTATGCTTATTTAAACTTCCGTAATCATGATGTTCGACGTGTTGATTTTAGTTTTATGCCCATGGGTTAATTGTCCTTTGTCCTGGATTATTTAATCTGTCCGTCTGGTTTTTGTCCATAACAGTCCATCAGTCATAAATATAAAGTGCGAGTGTCCTCATCAAATTATTTTTATACCCGAAGTTAAATATTCCAACTAATTGGGGATTCGAATTGTAACAAGGTTTTAATACTTTGTTTAATGAATACACCAGGTTATCGACTGCGTGTAAACCAAGGTTTTACTACTTTGTTAACAATTACACCAATTACCCTTGAATGTAATTTCACCCCTGTTTTAATTATTCTAGTGGCTATTAATCCATTCCCGTGTCCGGTTAAATGAACGATTATTCGTACATATAAATACCCCGCCCATCGTGTCCGATTGAGTGTATATGGTAATTTATAGGGATGCCCAATTGTAAATCTTTATATTAACATTAACAAACTATCATTTAGTTAAACAAATATAAAGCCCATTAATAGCCCATAGTCTAATTTCCACAAGTGTCGTTCTTTTGTCCAAACCCCAATTATGGTACAAAGCCCAATTACCCAATTTTAGTAATTAGCCCAACATCATGATTACTTCGTTTTAAATAAGCATAATAATAACTTAGCTACGAGACATTAATATAAAAAGGTTGAACATAACTTACAATGATTAAAAATAGCGTAGCGTTACACGGACAGAATTTCGACTTACACCCTTACAATATTCGCTAACATACCCTTATTATTAGAATTATAATTAAAATTAAAATTAAAATATAAATTATATATATATATATATCGTTTACGTATGATAAGAGAAGAAAAAGATTATCATTTTTGATCAGAATTCGGTTTGCTTTATAGGGGGTTTTTCATTTTGGGGCTCCGCGACTCGCGGTGAAATCCTCTTCAAACTCCGCGAGTCGCGGAGAATGAATTTACAGCTCACACCCTTGGAGTCTTTCTCTGCCGACGGTTTTTAATATATATATAATATATATATAATTAATATAATTAATTATATATTATATTATATTTATATACATAGTTAACTTGTAATTTTTAGTCCGTTGCGTCGAGCGTTAAGAGTTGACTCTGGTCCCGGTTCCGGATTTTCGAACGTCCTTGCATACAATTTTATATTTTGTACTTTGCGTTTTGAATCTTGTACTCTTGTGATTTCGAGACGTTTCTTATCAATAATTGGAACCTCTTTGATTGTCTTTTGTTCTTTTGAGCTTTTTGGTCGTTTGCGTCTTCAATTCGTCGAATCTGTCTTTTGTCTTCACCTTTTATTATTTAAACGAATATCACTTGTAAATAGAACAATTGCAACTAAAAGCTTGTCTTTCTTGAGGAATAATGCTATGAAATATATGTTCGTTTTTAGCATTATCAGTCTCACTAACGCACCGGCGGTGTTCATGAATCTTATGAACCGCGTGTGCAAACCGTATTGTGATGACCCAGAAATTTCGACTAAATTTAAACTTAATCTTTGTATGATTAACATTTCCGACACGATAAGCAAAGTCTGTAAAACTGAATCTCAAAATTTTTGAATTACTTTTATATATTTAAATACCCTTCGGTTGTTTTCGACGATTCGCGAACAATTATATGTAAATAGATACATATATACTATAACATGAAAAGGTAACAATGTATTAATTGTTTGATACCGTACATTAAACTTATTGGTTTAAATATCTATTTGAATGTATATGATAAGTTGAAATATTTATTATTAAAATTTATTTATAAATAACTTCCAATGTGTATTTAAAAACTGATTTATGTATATTAAAAAGATATATACATATATATAATAAACGATAGTAACATTCGTTTATTGATTCAATTGATATTTAGATAAGTTAACTAAAGCGTTTAAGATGAACCAGTTAAACACTAATTCGTCGAATCTGTCTTTTGATTGTCTTTTGTTCTTTTGAGCTTTTTGGTCGTTTGCGTCTTCAATTCGTCGAATCTGTCTTTTGTCTTCACCTTTTATTATTTAAACGAATATCACTTGTAAATAGAACAATTGCAACTAAAAGCTTGTCTTTCTTGAGGAATAATGCTATGAAATATATGTTCGTTTTTAGCATTATCAAATATTCCCACACTTGAGCGTTGCTTGTCCTCAAGCAATATCGTCTTGAAATACAAGAATCACTTCTTTATTCTTCACACTTTGTACATCAGTGATTTCTATACGGTGATATAAACAATGGTAGTAACGATATGGTTTACAGTCCCACATGACTATAAAAATTTAGATCCATTAAGGAAATTGGATCTTTATGAAAACATTTGATCTTTTGAAAATTAAATCTAGTTTTTACCCTAGATAAGTTTTCCGGGATAACCCTTTACCGGTGTTTGCAAAATATTTTTGTGGGTTTGGTGGGTTTCAGATTTGAAAATTTTAGCTCAAAACTTGCGGTTTTGTGTCACCCACTTGCTAACCTTGTATTTGGAAAGCAACACGTCCAGTTTACTTGTCCCGTATATTACCTTTCGATAAACTACCGTCCGGTTGTAAAGGAAAGCGTTGAACAAGCAACTGTTAAGGCAATGTCCCCTGACATGCTTTTAATTATGGTCTATAACGTGTCGGACGCAATTACTATCCTTGGTAGGAGCAATAGTAAAGCTCACCCTTATAATTTTTCGGTCTGGCACAAGGTCCTGTCTTTGACCATGCTATGCAACCACCGTTCTTACGGTTGACACCCGATTTAGTTCAGGTGACCTAATGAATTCCAGGTGAATTCCTAGGATTTTACGTTCAATGGTAATGAACGCATTGAAAATGGGTTTTCAGAAAACAAATCGGTTTATAATTTTGATCAAAATATTTTCTCGTTCAAGCTCGAGTTTAGATATCATTGAATTCCATGAGTTTGAATTCTCAATCTTTAAGGTCAATCTCTAGGATTGAGTAATATCAGTCTTAAAAGCTGATTTTTAATCTTTAAGGAGATTATCCTTTCTGGGGATCTGATTCATTAGTCTTATCCAGCTAATTTGCATGGTGCCCCCCATTGTACGAGATAAATCCTTCTCATGGTTAGGATAAATCTGACCACTTGGCGACCCTGTTTAATGCTGAGGTCCGTGGATTTCCTGCTGATTTTAGTGATGACTTTTCTAGATTTTTCGTCAACCTACAGCTGGTCTGGACGACAACTTCATGACCTAAATCAAGAAGCGCGTGTCTTTTTCGGAAGACTTTACTTCCTTTTAATGATGGAATTGATTCATCGTGTAGATCCATCACTTCTTTTCTTTCATCGGGTAAAACAGTTTAGTTTAGTCCAAAGCAAAAGTATTTTCAGTTATTTGTTACAGATATATGTGACATATGTTTAAGATAACTTGGTAAATTTTCCCACACTTGGCTTTTATTTTCCTTTTTATCGTCCTCTATTCCATTTTAAATGAATTTTAACATTTTAGTTTGTTTCTCAATTTATGTCCTTTCCGAGGTAACAATAATTTCGGTGTTAAAACCTAGTTTTATCGTTCATAAATATGTATAAACATGATTTTGAATTCATTTAATTGAAAATTTTAAAATTTTTTTACTAGAATTGGGTAGTCAGTATATAAGACTAGGGCTGTTCTTTTTTGTCAGAGAGCACTAGATTCTAATACAACTACTGCTTTACTAGTATTTTTAATGGTAACCAAGTGTATAAAGTAAAAATTTTAAAATCCGAAAGAATTTAACCCCTTCCCACACTTAAGATCTTGCAATGCCCTCATTTGCAAGAAATCAGTAACAATTTAAATTATTGAGGGTGATTTGTGTGAAAATGATTAAATTTTACCAAAGTTTCCAAATATATTGGCGTTTGTTTGCTGAATGATAAATGGTGCACATCATTTGTTCATTCCGTCTTGTTGTTATTTCACATATATTTTGCATCTTGTCGTCAAAATTAGTTGCTTTTGCTGAACTTAATGCCAGTCTTTGAAAATGCGTTGTTTTACCCTGTTGTGTACATAAGATAAACTGCAAACATATATACATATTTTTGAAGTTTGGTATATTACCCCACATTCAAAAATTATTAAAATCTAAGAATAAAAGTTAGATAATTATAAAAATGATTACAATATTAACAAAAGTATTAAACGTATCAATAATTACAAATTACAAAATAAAAAAAAATAATAATAAGTAAACTAAGGATGATATTGGTACCAATAGGGGTTCCAGGCATAACCATAAGTGCTATAGAATGCTTCGGCAGGGTCATACGTAGGATAGGGTGGCTGCATCTCTATAGACCAAGGAGGGAAGATGGGTTTCGGTGTAGGAATATAGTTTCTACCTATATGTTGGCAATGAGCTATGATTTGGTTCTGATGAACTTGCCAATCTTCAAATGCTCTCTGTCTAGCATTTTCGTATTCCTGAGAAGCTATAAACCTATGCATTTCTTGCATCTCATTCCCCCCTCCTATATTACCTTGCTGCTGGTTTCTCTCCACCTGTGGATGTCTACCATGGTATCGTACTGCGGCGTTATTTCGCCTCTTCAAAACTTTCGCACCATGGTATACATTTAAACCTATAGTATCGCGGGGTTCCGGCTCTTCTAGTAATAATCCCCCCCGACTTATATCCACACCGAGATATTCACCAATCAAAGTAATAAAAATACCACCTCCTATTATGCTATGTGGTCGCATCCCCCGAACCATAGCTGATAAATAATAACCCACACAATATGGTATACTTACAGCGCTTTGTGGGTCTCGAATACACATATGGTAAAACAAATCCTGTTCATTTACTTTTTCCTTGTTCTTACCCCTTTGTGTAATCGAATTAGCTAAAAACCTATGTATCACTCTTAATTCGGCTCTATCTATATCCAAATAAGAGTAATTTCCCCCTTTGAAATGGTGATGGCTTGTCATTTGACTCCACACACCGTGTGTATCAAAATTCTCATCTATCTTTCTACCGTTTAGTATCAATCCTCTACAATCGGCAGACGCTAACTCCTCAGGCGTATATATACGTAAAGCCTGAGCCATGTCTAGTAAAGACATGTGGCGCATCGAACCGCCTAACAAAAATCTAATAAAAGAACGATCGATTAAACTAGCTACCCGATCATTCAACTCTATACTACATAACAATTCTTCACACCATACTTTATATACAGGTCTACGTATGGTGAATAAATGTACCCAGTCATTAAAAGAAGAATTACCATACCTCTGTACAAGTAATTCCCTAATTGGCCCGGCCAATTCTACAGCTTCTAAGGGTCCCCATTCTATGACCCTCGGTACCTCAACAACCTTAGAATGAAGAGTATGCAAACCCCTTTGATATTTTGGATAATCTATCCAAAGTCTGTCAAATCTCAGGTTCGGGTGCAACTCTTCCAAGTGCATATCGGAAAAGGTCATGACTGGATGAGGTATATCCTGCTTGTAGTAGTTATCCACCTCCTGTTGTTCCAAATTCTCAGCAGGAGCATTGCGGGCTTGGGATGAAGATTCACCCCTTTCATTCTGCAAAACACATCAAACACAATTTTTGTGCATCCAAATATGCATTAGTGTCAGCAAAATTATCAATCAAAATAATTACAATGACATTATCAATTTATATCAAACTTAAGCTCATTTTCACATTTGTATCAAATCTACACTTTTTCAAATAAGCATATACCAAAATGTTTGCCAAGTTCATAATCATTCAACTCAAATAACATATCAAAATAATCATTACTAGCAATTAAACAAGTCTCAAATGGCATTATCTTTCAAAAATCAAGTTCATGAATTTTAGACTTGAAAAAGTCCACTTTAATTCTCAAAATCATGTTTAGGCTCAAAGTTTGGATCATTTAACTACCTAGACATGTTACACTACTCAATTTAGCAACAATTCATGACAAAAATCGGCCATAACCTGTTTATATCAAAAAGCCCCAAATTGCTCAAGAACACAAACCCTAGATTATTCAAAATTTGAAGTTTAAGGCTTCTAATCATGTTAAACAGCATCAATCTAGGTTATACAATCATAATACATAAACAATTTAAGCCTAATTACACTAAAAAGCATCAAAATCAAATTGTAAAATAAATTGCTCAAGAACATCAAATTTCGAATTAAATGGTGTTTAGGTGTAGAAATTTACCGTTTTTCTTGAGTAATTCTTAGATAGCATCCTTCTCAACATGATTTTAGTAAAAAATTTGGTGATTAACGGTTAAAAATTGTGATTTTTGGGGTGTTTTTGGGTGGTTTTTCGGGGTTATGTTCGCAGTATTTTTGCTGTTGTTTGAGTTGTGTGGTGCACTGATCTGTGTTTTTACGTTTTATTTTTTTTTTTCTGTAAATTGGTCCCTCCGCGAGTCACGGAGATTAACCCTCCAAACTCCGCGAGTCGCGGAGTTTGGTATTTTTTTTTTTTTAATTTTTTTTTTTTATATAATCATTAACTTATTAAAACAATTAAGTACTTAATTTTAAAATTTTGTTTCCCTTGTTATTTAGGACGAGGTCGTTTCGGATCGATGTCCTAGTCCGTCCCTCGACAAAATTTTAAAATTTGTCTTTTTGTAGCGATTGTTTTAAAAGCTAAGATTTTTTGGTTTTTTCAATGTTTTTGGCATACTTTAATTCAATAAGATTAAAAATAATGATAATAAAAGTTCTCGTCCCTCCCTCGGGTAAAGCAATTTCGGTTCAAAGACCTAGTCTTCAACTTACGACGAATTTTAAAAATCATAGTTTTAACTTAATGAGATAGAGTAAATTTTTGTTTTTAAGTTCACACAACTTAAATATAAAATTCAAAATTTATATTAACAATTCACACCAAACTTAAAATTTAAAATGCATAAAATTAAAAATTTATATTTTAAAAATAAAAAATTCACACCAAACTTAATTTTAAAAATTTATAAATTCATACCAAACTTATATTAATTTTTCAAATATTTACAATTTTAAATATATTGTTTTTACAAAATTTACAATATTAATTTAACATTTAAATATTAATTTTTAAAAACATGGTAAAAATAAATTTAAAAATCTTTTTGTCTTTTTATCCCACTTTTATCAATCAAATATTATCAAAAATATGCGCCCCTCTTTTCGGTAAAGTAATTTCGGTTCCAAGACCTAATTTAACTCATGACGAATTTTTGAAATATTTTGGGTTGATTGATTAAAGATATTTATACCTTAAGAATAAACGTTAAATTTCGCAGTGATGTAATAAATTTTTGAATGATATCAATAATTTCGGTCGCCAAACCTAATTTTATTCAATACCAATTTAATACTTTTTAGCGAACAAATTAGCGTTTATTATCAAAAGGTTAAAAATAAAAATAAAAATAAAAACTGTACAGACATACCTGTGAAATAGATTTCTTAGTTATATGATCTATCCCATTCATAAGATAGTCGGTTTAATTGGTTTTCCATGGCTACATAGGCGTAACCTCGAGCATTCAGTGTCTTTTCTTCTAAACATATGAATGGTCCGTCTCTGCATAAAGTAACAAATTCGGTATTTGAATAGGTTTGATTATTGGAACATTTACCTCCATGTGACCATTTTCCGCATTTGTGACATCTTTCTAGGTGTCGTGCTCTTCTTTTCACTGCGGATTTTGATTTTCCTTTACCAAATTGTAACTTATTTTCTTCGCATCTGGATTCTTTTCTAACTCCGTCCATTCTTTCTCTGATTACTGATACTATTTCACTCGGTAGTATGTCATTATTTCTTTTAGTGATCAAAGCATGTAGCATTAGACCATGGTTTAGTTCACAGGCAGTCTTCATTTTGTAAAAACCTAAAAAAAAAATAAAAATTCAGAATGGGGGGAGAAGACTAGTTCTTTAGGGTCTGCTAGGGAAAGACCATACGTGTTCCATTTTCGAGAACTACACGAAAACAGACAATCTAACTCTAACAGAAATACATATTATCCTTTAAAGACTTGATTCTCCTCACACTTAGTTAGTTGTGGTGTCGAAATTGTGATTAACTTCGTTGTCGACTTCCATCGGACCATGTATGTAATGTTTAACTCTGTGACCATTAACTTTAAATTCAATCCCATTTGAATTTATTAATTCTATCGTTCCGTATGGGAAAACTCTTTTGACTATGAATGGTCCAGACCATCTTGATTTCAATTTTCCAGGAAATAGCTTGAATCGTGAATTGAAAAGAAGAACCCTGTCTCCTTCTTTAAATTCTTTTGAACTTCTGATTCTTTTATCATGCCATTTCTTCGTTCTTTCTTTATAGATTAACGAATTTTCGTATGCTTCATGTCTTAATTCTTCTAATTCATTTAGTTGACTTAATCGTAGACTTCCGGCTTCATGTAAATCAAGATTACATGTTTTCAAAGCCCAAAATGCTTTGTGTTCAATTTCTACTGGAAGATGACATGCTTTTCCATAAACAAGTCTAAAAGGTGTGGTTCCAATTGGAGTTTTGTAGGCTGTTCTAAAAGCCCAGAGTGCATCCTCCAATTTAATGGACCATTCCTTCGGATTTGATCCTACGGTTTTCTCTAGAATACGTTTTAAAGCTCGGTTGGTATTTTCAACTTGTCCACTTGTTTGTGGATGATATGCGGTGGAGATTTTATGAGTTACTCCATATCTTTTAAGAACTTTCTCAAGTTGATTATTACAGAAATGAGTACCCCGATCACTTATTAAAGCTTTCGGTGTTCCAAACCTTGCAAAAAGACGTTTTAAAAAGTTGACTACAACTCGTGCATCGTTAGTTGGGAGAGCTTGTGCTTCCGCCCATTTAGATACATAATCAATGGCTACGAGTATATATAGATTATTATGAGATTTTGGAAATGGACCCATAAAGTCAATACCCCAAATGTCAAATACTTCACATACTTGGATGACATTTTGTGGCATTTCATCACGTTGACTTATTTTTCCGGCCCTTTGACATGCATCACAGGATTTGCAAAGAAGGTATGCGTCTTTGTAAATTGTAGGCCAATAGAATCCAGCTTCATAAACTTTTCTTGCTGTTAGTTGAGGCCCATAATGCCCTCCTGTTGGTCCTGTGTGACAATGGTTTAAAATTTTACTAGCTTCATCTCCAAATACACATCGGCGTATTATTCCATCGGGACAACTTTTAAACAGATGTGGATCTTCCCAGAAATAGTGTTTTATATCACTGAAGAATTTCTTTCGTCTTTGGTACGATAATCCTTTTTCAAGGAATCCACAAACTAAGTAGTTTGCATAGTCTGCAAACCATGGGATTTCTTTATAATCTATCTTCAATAGATATTCATCAGGAAAGTTGTCTTGTATGGCTGATTCATTTAGAACTTCTAATTCGGGATTTTCAAGACGAGAAAGATGATCAGCTGCGAGATTTTCTGCTCCTCTTTTATCTCGGATTTCAATATCAAACTCTTGTAAGAGTAAGATCCAACGGATTAATCTTGGTTTAGCATCTTGTTTTGAAAATAGGTATCTAAGAGCAGAATGGTCGGTATAGACCACCGTTTTTGCTAGAACGAGATATGATCGAAATTTGTCAAAAGCAAAGACAATAGCAAGGAGTTCTTTTTCAGTAGTTGTATAGTTCGTTTGTGCTCCTTGTAACGTCTTACTAGCATAATATATAGGTTGAAATCGTTTTTCAATCCTTTGTCCTAAAACGGCTCCCATTGCAAAATCACTTGCATCGCACATTAGTTCAAATGGTAGATTCCAATTTGGTGTTATCATGATCGGTGCATTAGTGAGTTTCTCTTTAAGAATATTAAAAGATTTGATACACTCATCTGAAAAGATGAATGGAGCATCCTTTTCTAGGAGTTTATTCATAGGAGTGGCAATTTTTGAAAAATCTTTTATGAAACGTCGGTAAAAACCGGCATGCCCTAGAAAACTCCTAACTCCTCTAACATTGGTGGGATGTGGAAGTTTAGCAATTACATCTACTTTAGCTCTATCCACTTCAATTCCTTCTTTTGAAATTTTATGTCCAAGAACGATGCCTTCTTTAACCATGAAATGGCATTTCTCCCAATTAAGTACTAGATTTGATTGTTCGCATCTAATTAGCATTCGTTCCAGATTAACTAGACATGATTTAAATGTATCACCGAAGACTGAAAAGTCATCCATGAATACTTCCATGCATTCTTCTATCATGTCGTGAAAAATCGCCATCATACACCTTTGAAAGGTTGCAGGGGCGTTACAAAGTCCAAATGGCATGCGTTTGTAAGCAAAAGTACCATAAGGGCACGTGAATGTGGTTTTCTCTTGGTCCTCGGGTGCTATTGGAATTTGAAAATATCCGGAAAATCCATCTAGAAAACAATAGTAACTATTTCCGGCTAATCTTTCCAACATTTGATCTATGAAAGGTAAGGGAAAGTGATCTTTTCTGGTGGCGTCATTTAATTTTCTATAATCAATACATACACGCCATCCTGTTACAGTCCTAGTAGGAATAAGCTCATTTTTCTCATTTGTAATGACAGTCATGCCACCCTTCTTAGGCACGCATTGAACTGGGCTTACCCATGGACTATCAGAGATTGGATAAATTAAACCTGCATCTAGCAGTTTAATAATCTCTTTCTTAACTACATCTTGCATATTAGGGTTTAGTCTTCGTTGGCGTTGCACATACGTTTTATGACCTTCTTCCATAAGGATTTTATGTGTGCAATACGAAGGACTTATTCCTTTAATATCATGAATCTTCCATGCAATGGCTGGTTTATGAGCTTTCAACACAGAAATGAGTTGTGATTTCTCATTTTCAGTAAGAGAAGACGATATTATTACAGGTAATTCAGATTCACCATGTAAATAAGCGTATTCCAAATGGTTTGGAAGTGGCTTTAACTCTAATTTCGGAGGTTCTTCTATCGATGATTTATATCGATATCTGTCTTCTTCTTTTAGCATTTGAATTTCTTCTGTTGTTGGTTCATATCCATTAGCTATAAGTGTAGCTAACATTTCAGCTTCATCAATTGGTTCATTACCTTCTCCTAAAGAACATTCTCCTGTTCCTTGTAATTCTGGAAATTCTTCTAATAATTCTGCATGTGCATCTATAGTTTGAATATAATAACAGGTATCATCTGCAGATTGTGGTTGTTGCATTGCTCTATCAACTGAAAAGGTAACACTCTCATCCTCTATACTTAGGGTCAGTTTCTTACCGAACACGTCTATCATTGCTTTAGCCGTGTTTAAGAATGGTCTTCCTAATATGAGAGGAACTTGAGAATCTTCTTCCATGTCCAAAACAACAAAATCTACTGGAAATACTAAAGTACCAACTTTAACTAGCATGTTCTCCATTATCCCTCTAGGATATTTTATTGATCTATCGGCTAGTTGTATGCTTATTCTTGTTGGTTTCAATTCTCCAAGGTCTAGTTTAGCGTATAGTGAATACGGCATTAGATTTATACTAGCACCTAAGTCTGCCAATGCTTCTATTGAACTAAGACTACCCAGAAAACATGGAATTGTGAAACTTCCTGGATCAGATAGTTTTTCTGGTATTTTATTCAACAGCACTGCTGAACAATTAGCATTCATAGTAACAGCCGAGAGTTCTTCCATTTTCTTTCTATTTGAGATTAGATCTTTCAAGAATTTAGCATATCTTGGCATTCCTGAAATCACATCAATGAAAGGAAGATTTACATTTATCTGTTTAAACATATCCAAGAATTTGGATTGCTCGGCTTCAAGTTTTTCTTTCTTCATTTTACTCGGGTAAGGAAGTGGTGGTTGGTATGGTTTAACATAAGGTTTAGCCTTAACTGTGTTATCTTCATTAACCTTTTCAACTACCGGTTCTTTTTCCTTATCTTGATCAGGTTGTGGTTCTTGTGGAGTAGGAATAGTTTCATCAGAAGTTACAGGTATTTCAGGTGGTTTAAGTGTTGTACCACTTCTTGTGGTAATGGCTTTAGCTGTTTCATTCCTGGGGTTAGCATTTGTATCGCTTGGTAAACTTCCCGGTTTTCTTTCACCTATTAATCTTGCTAGGTTACTTACTTCTTGTTCCAGATTTTGAATAGAAGCTTGTTGATTTCTAAATGCTTGAGCATTTTGTTCATTGGTTTGTTTCTGAGACGTGAAAAACTGCGTTTGAGTTTCAACTAGCTTTGTCATCATATCTTCTAAATTCGGCTTTTTATCATCGGTTTGTTGTGGTGGTTTGTTTTGAAAATTAGGTCTTTGCTGATTATAAGTATTATTGGATACTTGTTGATTGCTAGGACCTTGTTGGTTGTTGTATGGAATATTTCGGTTATAATTCTGGTTTTGATTGTAAATCGGTCTTGGCGGTTGATAATTATTCTGATAATTATTTCCAGGCCTTTGGTTTATGTATGAAATATTCTCTCTTTGTTCCATTGTTAATTCAATACTGAGACAATCTTTTGTCAAATGTGGTCCTCCACACTGCTCACAACTAATTCGTATTGAGTGAATATCTTTAGTCATCTTTTCCATTCGTCTCTCCACAGCATCTATCTTTGCGGAAATGGAATCTAAGTCATGGCTAGAATCGGCTCTAGCTGCTTTAGATGATCTAATGATATCTTTTTCTTGGTGCCACTCATGTGAGTGGGAAGCAGTATTATCAATAATTTTGTAAGCATCAGTTTCGGTTTTCTTCATAATAGAACCACCAGCTGCTATATCTATGTCTTTTCTTGTAGTGATGTCGCATCCTTGGTAGAATATTTGTACTATTTGACAGGTGTCTAAACCATGTTGCGGACATCCTCTTAATAACTTTCCATATCTTGTCCACGCCTCATATAGAGTTTCATTTGGCTTCTGTGTGAACGTAACAATTTCCGCTTGAAGTCTTACGGCTTTAGATGCAGGAAAGAATTGTTTAAGAAATTTGTCAACTAAAACGTCCCATGTATCAATCGCCCCTTCAGGTAACGATTCCAACCAATCTTTGGCTTCTCCCTTTAAAGTCCAGGGAAATAACATGAGATATATCTGTTCATCCTCCACTTCTCGGATTTTAAATAGTGTGCAGATCCTATTAAAGGTACGTAGATGTTCATTTGGATCTTCCTTAGGCGCACCACTAAATTGGCATTGATTAGTCACCATGTGTAGAATTTGTCCTTTGATTTCATAATCTGGTGCATTAATGTCTGGATGAGTAATTGCGTGACCTTGGCCAGTGCGTTTAGCTCTCATTCGGTCTTCCATACTTAAAGGTTCCAGATTCTCCATAATTGAATTTGTTGAATCGGTATCACTAGATGATTCTGATTTAATGGTTCGTTCCTCAACAATCTCTGTTTGAATGATTAGTGGTTCCGGAGGAAAGTTTAATGGTTTAGGATCTACGAACCGTTCCTGAATATTCTCCGGATTCTCAATTGTGAGGTCGGGTTCAAAAAATGGATTATCGGAAATTTGAACTGAAGTACTTGGTCTACTGGATGACAATTCTAAAGAAAAATCAACGGCGGTTATATTTGCTAAATGTCTTGATCTAGTTACAGGTGGTGAACGTACAAAAGGTGATGAACGTCTTGCTCGGTGCATTCACTGAATATCCTATTAGTTTTAAAAAGGAAAGAAAAATTATAATAAGTTATCCAATCAATAGACTTTTCTGATTTTGCCCACGTTTCGAATAGCCAAAAGATGCAGCAGAGGGGCAGGATTCGTTTGGTCTCAATATAATTGAGGACTGTTTGGCTCCAATAACCCGGTCCACGTACAAATCCAACTATTACTACTAACCAGAAAATTTTGATGTCTATTAATTTAACCACTTAAAATAAATTTTCGTAATTTTAAGAAATTTAGATAAGAAGTAGAATAAAAAAAATCTAAGTCCTAAAACTAGAATAGCGAGAAATAAGAGAGAAAAAGAGTTCGTCGCAAAAGGTCGAAAAAGAAAAAATGGTTGAAAAATAAAAGGTGACGGAAAAATAAAAGAAACTTATAAAAACTTAAAAATACTTGACTAACCTAACCTTATTACTACAACTAACTTAAAATTATAATCGCAAATTGATATTACTAATTGGAATGATAATTGGTACATAGTAAAAGTCGTCTAAAAATATTAAAGCTTACAGGAAAAACTAAATCCCAAATGGAAATAACTTAAAAAGAAACTAAAACTTAAAAAGGCGTCGCAAAATTCTAAAGCACCTAAATCTTAGTCTAAAGAAAAAGCACTTAAGGAATTCTACGGCAAAGCCTAAAAATCTAGGAGTAAAAATAACTATAGCAAAAACTAAGTTTAAAATTAAATATGAGCAAAAAAAAATACAAATATTACGCTACAACGATTAAAAAGGGACAAAATATAAAAATATACAAAAAGTTGTAAAAAGTACAATTTTTATAAAAATATTATTTTTATATTATTTATTTTATTAAACTATTAATTTTATAATTTAATAAAACTAATTAAACTAAATAAAACAAATTAAATAAAAAGAAATTTTAAAATAAAACTTAATTATAATAATAATACATAATTAGGGTTTATATTAATAATAATTAATAATAATCCGTAATAAATGCTGAATTAGGGCTTCTGTCGGCGTGTCAGAAAGTCTCCGCGACTTGCGGTATTTAATGCTTCAAACCCCGCGACTCGCGGGGTTCAGAAATTCAGTTGACAGATTTAATCTTTGACGCGTTTTTTCTTTATTTATTTATTTTTATTTTCTGTTTTCTGTTTTTTCTATAAATAAAAGATATTTAATAAAACTTATATTTTTATAAATTAAAATAAAAATAAAGAAACTTATAAAACTTAAATATTTAACAAAATCTTAAAAAATACTTATATTTTTGTTTTTCTTTTTATATTTTTGAATAATTAAAACGTATTTTTACAAAAACGAATTTTAATAAAAGTAAGCTAAATTTTTTTTTTTTTTTATATTATTAGCGTTGCGCTTCCGGCGTTTAGAAATTTCCCCGGCAGCGGCGCCAAAAATGCTTGATGTTATGCGAGGTGTATATAAAATAGCTTATATTTTACTAGGAAAAACTATTAAATACGATACAATTTTACACAAGATATTTATTTATTTATAGAATGGATATACTTAAACCTTGCTACAACACTTATAGGCAGTGTACCTAATCGTACAGTAGTGTAGTTTTTAGTAAGTCCGGTTCGTTCCACAGGGAATCTTTATTTTAAACAAAGCTCAACGCTATATTAGTTTACTTTTATAAAAATACAAACATATATATAAGTAATATTATTATTATAAAGGGGGGTTTTTACCGTTTAATGACCGGTTTGTCGATTTTAAGACTTTAGTCGCAGTTAAAACCTAATGTAAAATATAAAATAAATACAAGACTTAAATTAAAGCGTAAAGTAAATAACGATAATGAAATTGCGAATAATAAAAGTGCGATAAAATAAACTTGCGATAATTAAAAAGTACGATAATTAAAAGTGCGATTAAATAACAATAAATAAAAGTGCGATAATTAGAAGTGCAATTAAATATAAAATAAAGGAAATTAAATATGAAATAAAAGAATTATGCTTATTTAAACTTCCGTAATCATGATGTTCGACGTGTTGATTTTAGTTTTATGCCCATGGGTTAATTGTCCTTTGTCCTGGATTATTTAATCTGTCCGTCTGGTTTTTGTCCATAACAGTCCATCAGTCATAAATATAAAGTGCGAGTGTCCTCATGAAATTATTTTTATACCCGAAGTTAAATATTCCAACTAATTGGGGATTCGAATTGTAACAAGGTTTTAATACTTTGTTTAATGAATACACCAGGTTATCGACTGCGTGTAAACCAAGGTTTTACTACTTTGTTAACAATTACACCAATTACCCTTGAATGTAATTTCACCCCTGTTTTAATTATTCTAGTGGCTATTAATCCATTCCCGTGTCCGGTTAAATGAACGATTATTCGTACATATAAATACCCCGCCCATCGTGTCCGATTGAGTGTATATGGTAATTTATAGGGACGCCCAATTGTAAATCTTTATATTAACATTAACAAACTATCATTTAGTTAAACAAATATAAAGCCCATTAATAGCCCATAGTCTAATTTCCACAAGTGTCGTTCTTTTGTCCAAACCCCAATTATGGTACAAAGCCCAATTACCCAATTTTAGTAATTAGCCCAACATCATGATTACTTCGTTTTAAATAAGCATAATAATAACTTAGCTACGAGAAATTAATATAAAAAGGTTGAACATAACTTACAATGATTAAAAATAGCGTAGCGTTACACGGACAGAATTTCGACTTACACCCTTACAATATTCGCTAACATACCCTTATTATTAGAATTATAATTAAAATTAAAATTAAAATATAAATTATATATATATATATATATCGTTTACGTATGATAAGAGAAGAAAAAGATTATCATTTTTGATCAGAATTCGGTTTGCTTTATAGGGGGTTTTTCATTTTGGGGCTCCGCGACTCGCGGTGAAATCCTCTTCAAACTCCGCGAGTCGCGGAGAATGAATTTACAGCTCACACCCTTGGAGTCTTTCTCTGCCGACGGTTTTTAATATATATATAATATATATATAATTAATATAATTAATTATATATTATATTATATTTATATACATAGTTAACTTGTAATTTTTAGTCCGTTGCGTCGAGCGTTAAGAGTTGACTCTGGTCCCGGTTCCGGATTTTCGAACGTCCTTGCGTACAATTTTATATTTTGTACTTTGCGTTTTGAATCTTGTACTCTTGTGATTTCGAGACGTTTCTTATCAATAATTGGAACCTCTTTGATTGTCTTTTGTTCTTTTGAGCTTTTTGGTCGTTTGCGTCTTCAATTCGTCGAATCTGTCTTTTGTCTTCACCTTTTATTATTTAAACGAATATCACTTGTAAATAGAACAATTGCAACTAAAAGCTTGTCTTTCTTGAGGAATAATGCTATGAAATATATGTTCGTTTTTAGCATTATCAGTCTCACTAACGCACCGGCGGTGTTCATGAATCTTATGAACCGCGTGTGCAAACCGTATTGTGATGACCCAGAAATTTCGACTAAATTTAAACTTAATCTTTGTATGATTAACATTTCCGACACGATAAGCAAAGTCTGTAAAACTGAATCTCAAAATTTTTGAATTACTTTTATATATTTAAATACCCTTCGGTTGTTTTCGACGATTCGCGAACAATTATATGTAAATAGATACATATATACTATAACATGAAAAGGTAACAATGTATTAATTGTTTGATACCGTACATTAAACTTATTGGTTTAAATATCTATTTGAATGTATATGATAAGTTGAAATATTTATTATTAAAATTTATTTATAAATAACTTCCAATGTGTATTTAAAAACTGATTTATGTATATTAAAAAGATATATACATATATATAATAAACGATAGTAACATTCGTTTATTGATTCAATTGATATTTAGATAAGTTAACTAAAGCGTTTAAGATGAACCAGTTAAACACTAATTTGTTACAGTGTTTTCAAATTGCCACATTACTCAAAATGCTACAGTGTTTTCGAAAATCACTATTTGCTACAGTGAAATTGACTTTGCTACAGTGAATTGCTACAGTAAAACGCTATTATAAAAATGTATTTTAACAAATAGCGAGACGATGATTTATAGAAGTAAATGACCAAAACACTCGAAAGTTTAAGATACACTTTGAGTGATATAATTAAGGGATAATTTAAGGCTATTGATAAGGCTAAAAAGGAACATATATTTCATAGCATTATCCCCCAAGAAAGACAGGATTTTAGTTGTAATTGTTCCATATTCAAGTAATATTCGTTTATATTTAATAAGTGCGAAGACAAAAGGCGAAAACGAAGAATTGAAGACGAAAAGGTCCAAAATGCTCAAATGTACAAGATACAATTAAAAAGGTTCAAATTGTTGATGAAGAACGTCTAAAAATGACAAGAGTACAAGTTGCGGAACGCAAAGTACACGATATAAAATAGTACGCAAGGACGTCTGAAAATCCGGAACCGGGACCCGAGTCAAGAAGAAACGCCCGACGCAATGGACCAAAAATATCTAGTCTACTATGCACAAGAATAAAATATAATATATAAATAATTATATTAATTATTTATATATTTATATTTATTTTATATTATGTCGATAAGCTAGGAGCCAAAACAATGTGAGCTGTCCCTGGTCCTCATGCGAGTCGCATGGCCAGAAGGCCATTTCCATGCGAGTCGCATGACTCCAGATTCCAGGCCAGGTACTATAAATTCAGGTGTTTTGCTCGAATGAAAAATCAAACACACATACACAAATATATATTACTCCGTATAATATTTATTATTATTATTATTATTATTATTATTATTATTATTATTATTATTATTATTATTATTATTATTATTATTATTGTTAAGATTATTATTAATCTTATTAATCTTATTATTAGTATTATTATTTTTGCGATACAAAAATAATAATGTACATAAAATATTACGACGGAGTACTGTCCAAGTAATTTTCAAAACGAGTTTCCGAGCGAGCTAGAGCTAAGGAAAATATGGGTTATTGCCAAGGAGGTTATGGGTAATGTTCGGGGGTATTTTTGTGAATCAAACCTCGTGTTTATTATCTCCGATGCGTCTACATGCTTTCCTACAATATTGTATATCAATATTAAACAGTGAGTTTATAGATCCCTTTTTAAATACTTTTAATATTTTTGAGCTGAGAATATATGCAATTTATTTTAAACGCGATAAGACACAAGTACATACTAAATTCTACACTGAGTTAAACCGAAAATCCCTTAGCTTTGGTAACTAGTAGCTGCCAGTACATAGGATATGGACTGGTGGGCGCGAATAATTGTATATGGATCCATAGGGCTTGACATCCCCGTCCGAGCTAGAGCGCTAGCCTTTTAACGGACGTATGTTATTTGAGTTTAGTACACGTTGGATTGCGTGTATTGTACATGTTGGTTGCATGTATGTTAAAACAGGGGTACTTATTATAAACGTTAAAGCTTAGTTACCAGGGTGCTCAACTTTGTAGAACCGATTGATAAACGTTTCTGGATGAAACAACTGAAATCTTGTGGTCCACCTTTTATGTAAAACCGATTGATAAACGTTTCGGATGAAACAACTGAAATCTTGTGGTCCACCTTTTATGTAAAACCGATTGATAAACGTTTCTGGATGAAACAACTGAAATCTTGTGGTCCACCTTTTATGTTAAAACATATTGATAAACGTTTTGAATAAAATAACTGAACTTTTGTAATCCATATTGATATATGGATTATGTGTAATATTAAAACTATGAACTCACCAACCTTTGTGTTGATATTTGAAGCATGTTTATTCTCAGGTTCCCTAGAAGTCTTCCGCTGTTTGCTTAGATGTTAGACAAGCTATGTGCATGGAGTCTTACATGACATATTTTCAAGGAAACGTTGCATTCACCAAATCATCACCATGTATCTTATTTTAACTGCATTGTCAACGGAAATACTGTTGTAAACTATTATTTATGGTGATTGTCTATATGTAAAAATCATCATATGTCGAAAACCTTTGATTTAAATATTCATTTATGGTGCGCCTTTTCAAAAGAATGCAATGTTTACAAAACGTATCATATAGAGGTCAAATACCTCGCAATGAAATCAATTAATGACGTGTTCGTCCATATGGATTTGGAGCGATCGTCACACGTATCTTGACAAATTCGTTATCGTGTTCATCGATGATATTTTGGTCTATTCAAAAAGTGAAGAAGAACACGAGGAACACCTCCGACTTGTGCTTGAACTTTTAAGACAAGAACGACTCTATGCCAAATTCTCCCAGTGTGAATTTTAGTTAAAGGAAGTTCAATTTCTTGGTCATGTTGTAAGTGACCAAGGTATTAAAGTCGATCCAACGAAAATCAAAGCCATTAGTAAATGGGAGACTCCTACTACACCTACTCACATTCGTCAATTCTTGGGTCTCGCCGGATACTACCGTAGATTCATCAAGGATTTCTCTTTGGTTGCTCGTCCTCTAACCGCTTTAACTCACAAGGGAAAGAAATTCAATTGGGCGACCGAACAAGAATCCGCATTTCAAATCTTGAAAACAAAGCTAACCACCGCTCCTATCTTGTCACTTCCCGAAGGCAATGACGATTTTGTTGTGTATTGCGACGCCTCGAAACATGGTTTTGGGTGTGTGTTGATGTAACGAACGAAAGTCATTTCTTATGCGACTCGACAACTCAAAATTCATGAACGAAACTACACGACACATGATCTCGAACTCGGAGCCGTTGTCTTTGCACTTAAAATGTGGAGACACTATCTTTATGGAACCAAGAGTACTATCTTTACCGATCACAAAAGTCTCCAACACATCTTCGACCAAAAGCAACTAAACATGAGACAACGAAGGTGGATTGAAACCTTAAACGATTACGATTGCGAGCTTCGTTACCATCCCGGGAAGGCAAATGTAGTAGCCGATGCCTTAAGTCGAAAAGAAAGAGCGGTGCCTCTTCGTGTCCGAGCCTTAAACATCACCATCCACACCAACCTTAATAGCCAAATTCGGGTAGCCCAAGATGAGGCTCTCAAGAATGAAAACGTTTCACACGAGCTCTTGAACATTCTCATCTCTCGATTCGAAATTAGTGAGACCGGACTCCGATATTTCGCCGGAAGGATTTGGGTGCCTAGTTATGGGGACCTACGAAGCCTTATTTTAGATGAAGCCCATAAGTCACGATACTCGATTCACCCCGGTGCCAATAAGATGTACCACGACCTTAAACAACAATATTGGTGGCCGAACATCAAAAGGGACGTAGCTACTTATGTTTCCAAGTGTTTGACATGTTCCAAAGTCAAAGCCGAACACCAAAGACTGTCCGGACTACTTTCCGAGATCCCGCAATGGAAGTGGGAAAGGATAACGATGGATTTTATCACCAAACTACCAAAAACGACGGGCGGTTATGATACCATTTGGGTTATTGTTGACCGTCTCACCAAATCTGCACACTTTCTAGCCATGAAGGAGACCTACAAAATGGAGAAACTTGCACAACTTTACATTAAGGAGATCGTAGCTCGACACGGTGTACCTTTATCGATTATCTCCGACCGAGATGGCCGTTTTGTTTCTAGATTTTGGCGTACCTTGCAAGAAGTGTTGGGAACGCGTTTAGACATGAGCACCGCATATCATCCTCAAACCGATGGACAAAGTGAAAGCACAATTCAAACCTTGGAGAACATGTTACGAGCTTGTGTGATTGATTTTGGAAAAGCTTGGGACAAGCACTTACCTCTCGCCGAGTTCTCTTACAACAATAGTTATCACGCGAGTATTAAAGCCGCCCCATTCGAAGCGTTATATGGCCGAAAATGCCGTTCTCCTCTTTGTTGGGCCGAAGTAGGCGACGTACAAATCACCGGACCTGAACTCATTCACGAAACCACCGAGAAGATCGTTCAAATCCGAGATAGGCTTCGGATGGCCCGGAGTCGTCAAAAGTGCTATACCGACAAAAGACACAACGACCTTGAATTTCAAGTCGGTGACCGCGTCATGTTAAAAGTCGCACCTTGGAAGGGTGTAATCCGTTTTGGGAAACGCGGGAAGCTAAATCCGCAGTATATTGGTCCTTTCGAGATCTTGAAGCGTATTCGAACCGTTGCTTATCGTTTAGATCTTCCGCCTCAATTGAGCTCCGTTCATCCTACCTTCCATGTATCTAACTTGAAAAAGTGTCTTGCCGAGCCCGATATCGTCATCCCTCTCGAGGAGCTTACTATTGATGACAAACTTCATTTTGTGGAGGAACCGGTTGAAATTGTGGACACCTCCGTCAAGACATTGAAACAAAGCCGAATCCCGATTGTCAAGGTTCGTTGAAATGCTAAAAGAGGACCCGAGTTCACTTGGGAAAGGCAAGATCAAATGCAAAAGAAATACCCTCACTTATTCCCGATTCTGGAAACGCAAGATCCCGAGGAAGAAACAACGACTACTACGCCTACTTAAATTTCGGGACGAAATTTCTTTTAAGGAGTAGGTAATGTAACATCCTGGCTTTTTCCGTTTACTTTTTCGTTTAACTATTTAAATTCCGTTATATGTTTATAACATCTCCCGTTAATACGCGTTTTAAAAATATCTCGTTTAGGTAATTCACGCACCCGCAACCGAACTTAAGGGACTAGTTTCGCCAAAGTGCCAAAGAGGTGACTAGCATTTTGACTAGTCAACCCCTTCCTCCCACCTTTTTTCATTTCATTTCTCTTTTTCTTTACTACTTTTCATTTTTCTCTCAAACTCCATATCAAAGAATCATCATCTAAATCCAAGCTAGCGGGTGTCTTGCAAAACAAATTACATATTTGGAATCCTTGCAACTTCCTCTTCGATTCCTTACCGATTACATCTAATTTGGGTAACTTTCTAAAATTACTAGATTTTGTGTTCTTGATGTTTTTAACATATAAAGTTGTTAATTAGTGTCTATGGCTCAAGTCTAACATGAATATATGATTTATATGTTCGATTTCGTTATTTGGAGTAACTAGCTTGAGTATGAACTTTGGTGTGTTTGATTTGGTAATTTGGTTGCTTGAATATTGTTAAATGTTATAAATGCATGTATTAAATGTGTTCCTAGTATCACTAGCTTCAATTTGATGTGTAGGTTGCTTGAGAAAACTCCATAAACTTGATTAGTGATTTTGGTGAATTCGGGTTAGGGTTCGATAAACTTGAAATGAATATTTGATGCATTGAATGCCATGAACTATTGTTAGTAGGTAGTTAGTTGTATTGTATGCTCGATTACCTACAAAACGGCGTGTTGTATGTATGCATTAAATGCCCGAATCATAAATGTGCACTTGCATTAAAGGTGTGCATTAATTGATCATTTATTTTGGAAAGCCGATTGTTACAAATAACGTTTTTGATTGGTGAAATGTATTTAGTTGTGTTCTTTGTCAAATTACCTTTCTAACGATATAAGATACGAGTTCTGAGTATTAGCGATTTGCGAGTTATGCTTGAAAGTGTTTTGATTTGAGACTTGGACATTTGAGACTGACCAGGTACCAGCTCCCGTGCATTGTCGCGGCGCGGCAATCCTTGGTCGCGGCGCGGCCTAAGCCGTGGTCAGGCTCTGACCTCCTTGGTCAAAATATGAAAAATGTTTGGCACGCTATGGACCTCCGATTCACATGAGACTTGTTCCAACATATTTATATATGAATAAAAACCTCAGAAAAATAGTTCGGGACCCGACCCGAACGTGTTGACTTTTTCGTTGATTTTGACCGACCAAAGTTTGACTTTTTGTCAAACTTAACCAAATGATTATGCAACTTTTCTAACTTGTTTCTATACTTGTATCTTGCATGAAACTTGACAAATTGATTTCACATGCTACATAATCGAGTCGTAACGAGCCATAGGACTAATTGAACATCTTTGACCTATCGTGTTTACCGTTATTGATACGACCTATTTGTTTAGGTCAAGACTAGCACTATCCTTCGCACACGTTACTTTGTGAAGTACTTTTCATACGTGCACTCAAGGTGAGATCATAGTCCCATCTTTCGAACAACTTTTATGCTTTAAACTATGGGATGAGAAACATATACGTATCATACTTTTACACTTTGAACACAAGTACGAAAACGAACATTCCACGTACGGGTTTGAACGAAAATCCTCAATTCAATTATCATTAGTTACACTTGCAGGGTGTAAACGTGAACTTATATTATGTGATCACATGGGCTTGACGAGCCTCATTCGGACGGTTCGCTACCATTAGCGGATGAAATATATTTTCGGGTCTAGTGTATGTTCTAACACTACGCAAAGGGTGCAAAACAGTTAAGTTTGATAATTGGGTGCCCGCGAAACAAATAACAACTTTGGAATGCAAATGATTTAGATAATCATATTATATTAAATCTTGTGGTTCAAATGCAACGTTTACTAAAACACCTATGATTTCACCAACGTTTTCGTTGACAGTTTTCTATATGTTTTCTCAGGTCCTTGAAAGCTACTTGATACATGCTTCCGCACTCTTTTTGATACTTGCTTGGATGTCGAGTATACATGCATAGTTGGAGCGTCTTTTGACTACTTTAAATTATGTCGCATAGGTTTCATTCGTACGTTAAACTTTGTGATGTAACTAGTCTTTTGAACTACGTTTGTAAACTTGAAACATCCTTTTACTTATGAAATGAATGCGACATATTTTGGTCAAACGTCATGATAAAGACTTATGACCTCGCAACGGGACCTAAGTAGTCGGCGCCGTCAAACATGATTTGGTCGGGTCGCTACAGTTTGTTAATCTCATTCAATTCATGAATAATTTGCAATCTCTCATCTCTTTCATTATCAATTCATGAATTTTGAAGAGGGTTTATTTATGGTTAGATGGTTATGGTTATGTAGTATTTTCTTTATACCTAAGTAATACCCCCTTCGGCTTTATTAATTGTTTGGTATTTCTTTTTGTAATGTTCCAAATTAATTTTAAATAGATAATAATAAATTGATAAAATTCCTTTATACCATTACTTTATATATATAAGACAAAAAATAAGTAAAAAGAATGAGGTAATTTGTAATTTAAATAGAAAGTACAACGTAATGATGATAATTTTTGAACTGAGTATTTCTTGGTTGGAGATAATAAATATAGGACGGCGAGAGTATTAGTATTACTTCTAAATTAATTAATCAGTCGATATTGAAAATCTTCTTGAATGGAGGCGATTGATAATAATACCACTGAGGCATTGCCTGAGTGGTTTCCAAACGTTAGTAGGGGGACCCGCGATTAGTTGCCAAGCAACCCGAGTTCAATTCTGATTAGGGGGAGGTTTTCTCCCGAATTTTTCCGCAATTAGTTGTCAAGCAACTCGGAACCCGCGATTAGTTGCCAAGCAACCCGGGTCAATTCTTAAAGTTTCATATCTAGCGTGCGTGGGTCGCAAATGAGAGTATTCGATGCGAAAATTTGCTGTTAAAAAAAAGATAAGAGTAATAATGATCAAAGAGTTTATAGTTTAACAGTATTCCATGAATTATTAAACCAAAGATGTTAAGGGTTTAAGGTCGTGGGTGGATATATTGATGGATTAATAGATGTTAAGTGTCTGCATTGTCATTAAACAAAAGAAGATACAAGTAATAATGTGTGGACCTAAAAGTATAAGTTTTTTTTTTTTTTTTTTTGGCAAAAAATAGAAAAGTATAAGTTAGTGACATAATCAATATCAAAATTGATAAATCACAAAAATTTCGTGTTAACAAATCTATAAAATGATATTGTCATAAATAAGAATTATTTAAGCTTAAAAAATCAAAAATAAAGAAAAAATTTCTAAGCCTCTCATGATGATATCATTAAAATAAATTATTTTTAATAAAAATATTAACATTTTAATTGTATAATATATGAATCATTATGTACAATCTTATGATAAAATACTCCCATGACCATATGTATAATATTGGAAACATTATGTACAACTTTATGATAAAACACTCTAATGTCATATGTATACTATTTGAAACATTATGTACAACCTTATGATAAAACATCCACATGACTATATGTACAAACTTTAAAATAAATTGTACAATCTCTTATAAAACACTCCATGAACACATGTACAAACTTTGAAGCATATTGTACAACCTTTATCTAATAATTGTATTTTAGTTTAAAAAAACAAAATTAAAGAGACATTTATTATTACTAATAATAATTATTAAAAATATAAATACTCAATTTTAGAGCAAACTTTATTATTATTATTATTATTATTATTATTATTATTATTATTATTATTATTATTATTATTATTATTATTATTATTATTCAAATATGAGTTTTCTTTACGGGATTAATTAGGTTACATATGTATCAATGTATGCGAAACACATGTATCAATAAAATGTTGTAATGTACGGAGTAGCTTTTATGACAAGAAAAATATTAATTGTGATGAAAATCGAAAGAAAATGGTAGGAGAATAAATGTAATTCATTTGATCTGACCAAGTTAAGTATATCAATATGTTTGTAAAAACAACGACAAGTTTTTTTAGTCGAAATCTATGGTTCCACGAGTTATTAAACTAAATGACTATAGCACTTACGTTCACTTAATACTTAAAATATATTACTCCGTATTAAACTGTTTTGTTTAAACAAACTCGTAATTTCACGAGTTATTTTACTAGTTTATACTATATAATGTTTAAGAAAGAATATTTATTACTCCCTCCGTTCCAATTTAATAGTCTACAGACAAAAAACACACAGTTTAAGAAAAAGTGACTGTCACATGTACTTTTTGTCTACTTTCTCCCTACTTTTCAGTTTTACCCATTACTTTTTACCTAAACTTTTGTCTTACTTAAATAAAGCAAGGGTATAAAAGTACTTTAACTAATTATTTTTTTTCATTTATGGAAGTGGACTATTAATTTGAAACGGACGAAAAAGGAAAGGTGGACTATTGATATGGGACGGAGGGAGTACTGATTTATTTTATTGAATGATGAATTTAGTACCACCCGGTCCACCCATAAGTTTAAGACGTGCTTAATCAGATCTATATAGATCATTATATTTATCTAATTTAATTTAATTTAATTTAATTTAATATTTGTGTCTTAAAAAACGTGCCTAATCAATGCATCTTTGTACAATTTGATTGTACCATTTATTTATTTATTTTTTGTAGCGAAAAAAGAAATATTTTAACATGTACCATTTTTTTTTAAAAAAATGTACCATTTATTTATTCTTAATTTTCTTCAATTATTATTTATTGTTCACCGATCCTACTTTTAGATATCTTTTAGGTATGTTAATTTATAGACATGAATACATTTTAGTAGGACTAGGATATGAAGTTTGAAATTTTATGAAAAATTCAGCCTGATATAGAAAGAATCGAGAAGAAGGAATCTTGGCGTGGACATGGGAGTTTGAAAATAGAAGGATATTGGGGGAATGGAAGCTGTCAATATATTTGAATAGATTCTCAAGATTAATGCTTACTTGAAAAATCTACCCCTTATATTTTCGTATAATATCACTCTAACCCCCTTCTATTCTCTACATGCGATACAATCTTTTGTTACTATCTATTTTAGCTACTTATACGCACCATTTGGTTCACTGATTCACTCATTCACTCCTGCATATCTCATGTTATTTCTTTAGGTTTAATTTATTTTCTTGTATAAAACTCATTCATGATTTCTTAAATTGGTACCATGGTTCAGGGGCGGATGTAGTGTTATCCGTGATTGTACAGGACGCCATTGAAATACGCGATTTGTGGGAAAAAAAAATTTGGGTTTTAACTAATGATACCACTGGATAGTGTAATTTTTTTTTTTTTTGTGGCACCATTTAAATAAGCCATCGAGTAGAAAATATTTTGAATTTTAAACTGATGATACTAGTGACCACAAATTCTAGATCCGCCACTGTCATGGTTATTGATATGTATATCATATAGACACTATGGTTTATTATATCGTCCAACTTAGCTTCTGATTTGTCTGCCTCACTAGATGTTATTAAGTGGAAGATTCAAGTGGCAATTCCTACGAATTTTTGGTCAAGCAGGTTTGGCCGAGAGCTAGCCAAGTTCCTTGATTCTCGGTGGTTGGTATTCTCAATGCATATCGAGGCATACTCTTGTTTATTGTTGCACATGGCAACATGGGTGAAGGATTAAGACTCGATATAAGTTGAAAGCATGGGAACTTCATTCTAGTGCTTCTATGTCCTCTTTGTATCCAGGTTTATGATTCGATCATAATCACTTATTTTTTACTTGTATTTACTCTTTGCGAGTTTGGTCGTTGGTCATGAAGCATGTTTGTTTTTCAATTATTGGCAATGGTTGGAGAGATTTCTCTATTTTGTCGAGTCCTTTTGCTTCAAGAAATCTTGTCGGGATCATTGTTACTAAGTTGGTCTATGGAGCCTCTGTAAATTGTATTTGGCAAGAAAGGAATTTTAGAATTATCAAGATGACGTCAATCTGCTGAGAAGGTTTATGAAATTTTCTATTGAGAGAGAGGTTGAATTTAATGCGCTTGAAATGGAGGAATTCGACTAGTGTTTTGAGGTTGAAGTCGGATCGAAAGATTTTTTAATTTATTGTTCAGAGCGTTTGTTCCTGTTACTTTGACTTCTCTTAGTTGAAGCTTGATTGTTTTTGAAATTATAGGGTATGTTCAATAGTTATTTGTGTATTTTTGTAACTCTTTGTATTTTATTATATTTATCGAGTGAACCCTTTACTAGAAAAATCATATATCCTTGTCTCAAAATTATATTTTGCATTTATTATTTTTTCAATTTAATTGTACACTTTTATAAATAAATGACTTTAATTGATTAACCTATTTGGAGGAAAACTTGAATTAAATGTTAAGAGAACTTTTTATTGATAAGTTCTTTCTTAAAAAAGGTATGATGCCTCATTATTTACGCTCTAGCTTTAATTCATAACTCCTAGTTCGATCATATTGCGAATGGCTAACAACCATCTTTGCGAAAAGGGAAAATTAATTGAAAATGCATTGAACTTTCATCAAAGACCAGGCCAAAGGCGAAAAAGAGAGAAAAAAAAAAAAGGCAATTCCTTCTCTTCTGTTGTCACAAGAAGGGACTAGGTTCCTATTGTATGCATTCAACTTTCAAAGTTCATATTGTATGCGTTAAAGTTTTTAATTAGTTTAATTGTATGCAACTTATGATCTATAACCGGTTAAATGCTTATGTATATCCAGTCACCACCACATAGGATACAATTACCTCTATTTTCTCCACACAGGATCATATTCTTCCACATAGGATCATACTCCCCCAAACTTATTTTTAACCTTTTAGAACAAAAGATCCAACATTTTCTTTGGAGAATCTGAACATGCCCCTTCTTATAATCAAGATTTTTTTTAAGATAGTAATTTTTATTAGATTAGTTGTAAAAACAGATTTTTTTTATTACAAAAATGGTAAAATCAAAGTTTGAAACTTCAGTTTTGCCATATCCGAAGTTTCAAACTTTGGTTTTAACTCTGCATGTCAGTCGAAACCCTAATATGAAGTTTGACACTTCGAATTTATCAAAACCGAAGTTTCAAACTTCGGCTTTCCATCTGCACTATATAAACTCTAATTTATCTTTTGACGCTTAGATTTGATATGTTATTTTACAGTTATTTACGCTACTATTATCTTAAATCCAATAATAACATTACAAACAATAAAATATTATAATTAGTAATCTACAAATACAAATTTTTTGAACAACACTTTTATTATTAACAATAACACGGTTACAATTTTTTGAAATTAAAAATACATAATTAAAAACAACACATAAAGTAGATGTAAGACATAATTAAACTAGATGCAAGGAAAGTGTAACAACCCGACTTTTTTCGTTAACTTTCGTTAACTTTCGTTTACTTTCGTTTACTTTCGGTTAATACTTAACGACCGTTAGTTAAATTCTATGAATTTATACGCCGGAATTTTTTTTTTTTTTTTTTTTGAAAATACTATTTATAATATGTGCTACATATTAAATGATTTCATACTTTGGTTTAGAAGTATGCGAGAAACTTAGAAAACGCAAGAAAAATGTACGGTTAGTGAAAACCGAAAAAACGTATTTGAGACAACGAAACGATTGATAATTCACTTTTAATAATTATTTTATATAACTATTAGTTTTTAAAGATAATTTTAATTTATTAGAAGTTTTATAAATTTAAAACGCGTAGAATTCGCTAAAACTCTCGGTTAACGTTCCAGCTTTCAGTTTCGGTTGACAACACTTAGCAAAGAATTAAATAATTATTAAGTAAAATAATTATTCCATGTATTTTATAAAATTAGAATTCTTTTATAATTAATAGAATTAAAGTTCATTCAAGAATATGAAGGATTTAACGTTTAGCTATTCGGTTCGCGTTTTCGGTTAACGATTTATGGGAACGAGCCTAGGAATTTCTCTAGCTAGACAAAGGGGCCCATGGGCACCTTATTCCAGCCCCATTCGGCTGACCACATGCCACTAATCCATCCCATATTTTTAATTGTGGCCCGGTTTACTTGTTTAGCTCAACCCACCTCATTTAAAGCCTTTAAACTAAATTAATACCTAATTTTAAACAAAACACAAAAGGGGAACGACTTCTCCCTTCCATTGCAGCCAATTTCAGCCTCCAACCTCACCCATATCCACATCTTCTTGCTCCAAGAACTCATCACACAATTGCTTCATCGTTAAATCGTTTACGGATTCTTGTTCCTCTCTTCGTGCTCTATGCATCTATACCACTAATTGCTTGCTTAGGGTATGATCTAAAAACTCTATTTTTCCAGATTTTATTGTTATTATACATGTAAGGTTATAATGGTGTCTAGTGTTCAAACCATGATGCGTGTGAAATGTCCCGTTCTTATTGATTAAAAACGTTCTATATTAATTGATTTCGTTGCGAGGTTTTGACCTCTATATGAGACGTTTTTCAAAGACTGCATTCATTTTAAAACAAACCATAACCTTTATTTCATCAATAAAGGTTTAAAAAGCTTTACGTAGTTTATCAAATAATGATAATCTAAAATATCCTGTTTACACACGACCATTACATAATGGTTTACAATACAAATATGTTACAACAAAATAAGTTTCTTGAATGCAGTTTTTACACAATATCATACAAGCATGGACTCCAAATCTCGTCCTTATTTAAGTATGCGACAGCGGAAGCTCTTAATAATCACCTGAGAATAAACATGCTTAAAACGTCAACAAAAATGTTGGTGAGTTATAGGTTTAACCTATATATATCAAATCATAATAATAGACCACAAGATTTCATATTTCAATACACACCCCATACATAGAGATAAAAATCATTCATATGGTGAACACCTGGTAACCGACATTAACAAGATGCATATATAAGAATATCCCCATCATTCCGGGACACCCTTCGGATATGATATAAATTTCGAAGTACTAAAGCATCCGGTACTTTGGATGGGGTTTGTTAGGCCCAATAGATCTATCTTTAGGATTCGCGTCAATTAGGGTGTCTGTTCCCTAATTCTTAGATTACCAGACTTAATAAAAAGGGGCATATTCGATTTCGATAATTCAACCATAGAATGTAGTTTCACGTACTTGTGTCTATTTTGTAAATCATTTATAAAACCTGCATGTATTCTCATCCCAAAAATATTAGATTTTAAAAGTGGGACTATAACTCACTTTCACATATTTTTACTTCGTCGGGAAGTAAGACTTGGCCACTGGTTGATTCACGAACCTATAACAATATATACATATATATTAAAGTATGTTCAAAATATATTTACAACACTTTTAATATATTTTGATGTTTTAAGTTTATTAAGTCAGCTGTCCTCGTTAGTAACCTACAACTAGTTGTCCACAGTTAGATGTACAGAAATAAATCGATAAATATTATCTTGAATCAATCCACGACCCAGTGTATACGTATCTCGGTATTGATCACAACTCAAACTATATATATTTTGGAATCAACCTCAACCCTGTATAGCTAACTCCAACATTCACATATAGAGTGTCTATGGTTGTTCCGAAATATATATAGATGTGTCGACATGATAGGTCGAAACATTGTATACGTGTCTACGGTATCTCAAGATTACATAATATACAATACAAGTTGATTAAGTTATGGTTGGAATAGATTTGTTACCAATTTTCACGTAGCTAAAATGAGAAAAATTATCCAATCTTGTTTTACCCATAACTTCTTCATTTTAAATCCGTTTTGAGTGAATCAAATTGCTATGGTTTCATATTGAACTCTATTTTATGAATCTAAACAGAAAAAGTATAGGTTTATAGTCGGAAAAATAAGTTACAAGTCGTTTTTGTAAAGGTAGTCATTTCAGTCGAAAGAACGACGTCTAGATGACCATTTTAGAAAACATACTTCCACTTTGAGTTTAACCATAATTTTTGGATATAGTTTCATGTTCATAATAAAAATCATTTTCTCAGAATAACAACTTTTAAATCAAAGTTTATCATAGTTTTTAATTAACTAACCCAAAACAGCCCGCGGTGTTACTACGACGGCGTAAATCCGGTTTTACGGTGTTTTTCGTGTTTCCAGGTTTTAAATCATTAAGTTAGCATATCATATAGATATAGAACATGTGTTTAGTTGATTTTAAAAGTCAAGTTAGAAGGATTAACTTTTGTTTGCGAACAAGTTTAGAATTAACTAAACTATGTTCTAGTGATTACAAGTTTAAACCTTCGAATAAGATAGCTTTATATATATGAATTGAATGATGTTATGAACATCATTACTACCTTAAGTTCCTTGGATAAACCTACTGGAAAAGAGAAAAATGGATCTAGCTTCAACGGATCCTTGGATGGCTCGAAGTTCTTGAAGCAGAATCATGACACGAAAACAAGTTCAATTAAGATCATCACTTGAAATAAGATTGTTATAGTTATAGAAATTGAACCAAAGTTTGAATATGATTATTACCTTGTATTAGAATGATAACCTACTGTAAGAAACAAAGATTTCTTGAGGTTGGATGATCACCTTACAAGATTGGAAGTGAGCTAGCAAACTTGAAAGTATTCTTGATTTTATGTAACTAGAACTTGTAGAATATATGAAGAACACTTAGAACTTGAAGATAGAACTTGAGAGAGATCAATTAGATGAAGAAAATTGAAGAATGAAAGTGTTTGTAGGTGTTTTTGGTCGTTGGTGTATGGATTAGATATAAAGGATATGTAATTTTGTTTTCATGTAAATAAGTCATGAATGATTACTCATATTTTTGTAATTTTATGAGATATTTCATGCTAGTTGCCAAATGATGGTTCCCACATGTGTTAGGTGACTCGCATGGGCTGCTAAGAGCTGATAATTGGAGTGTATATACCAATAGTACATACATCTAAAAGCTGTGTATTGTACGAGTACGAATACGGGTGCATACGAGTAGAATTGTTGATGAAACTGAACGAGGATGTAATTGTAAGAATTTTTGTTAAGTAGAAGTATTTTGATAAGTGTATTGAAGTCTTTAAAAAGTGTATAAATACATATTAAAACACTACATGTATATACATTTTAACTGAGTCGTTAAGTCATCGTTAGTCGTTACATGTAAGTGTTGTTTTGAAACCTTTAGGTTAACGATCTTGTTAAATGTTGTTAACCCAATGTTTATAATATCAAATTAGATTTTAAATTATTATATTATCATGATATTATCATGTATGAATATCTCTTAATATGATATATATACATTAAATGTCTTTACAACGATAATCGTTACATATATGTCTCGTTTAAAAATCATTAAGTTAGTAGTCTTGTTTTTACATATGTAGTTCATTGTTAATATACTTAATGATATGTTTACTTATCATATTATCATGTTAACTATATATATATATCCATATATATGTCATCATATAGTTTTTACAAGTTTTAACGTTCGTGAATCACCGGTCAACTTTGGTGGTCAATTGTCTATATGAAACATATTTCAATTAATCAAGTCTTAACAAGTTTGATTGCTTAACATGTTGGAAACATTTAATCATGTAAATATCAATCTCAATTAATATATATATAAACATGGAAAAGTTCGGGTCACTACAGTACCTACCCGTTAAATAAATTTCGTCCCGAAATTTTAAGCTGTTGAAGGTGTTGACGAATCTTCTGGAAATAGATACGGGTATTTCTTCTTCATCTGATCTTCACGCTCCCAGGTGAACTCGGGTCCTCTACGAGCATTCCATCGAACCTTAACAATTGGTATCTTGTTTTGCTTAAGTCTTTTAACCTCACGATCCATTATTTCGACGGGTTCTTTGATGAATTGAAGTTTTTCATTGATTTGGATTTCATCTAACGGAATAGTGAGATCTTCTTTAGCAAAACATTTCTTCAAATTCGAGACGTGGAAAGTGTTATGTACAGCCGCGAGTTGTTGAGGTAACTCAAGTCGGTAAGCTACTGGTCCGACACGATCAATAATCTTGAATGGTCCAATATACCTTGGATTTAATTTCCCTCGTTTACCAAATCGAACAACGCCTTTCCAAGGTGCAACTTTAAGCATGACCATCTCTCCAATTTCAAATTCTATATCTTTTCTTTTAATGTCAGCGTAGCTCTTTTGTCGACTTTGGGCGGTTTTCAACCGTTGTTGAATTTGGATGATCTTCTCGGTAGTTTCTTGTATAATCTCCGGACCCGTAATCTGTGTATCCCCCACTTCACTCCAACAAATCGGAGACCTGCACTTTCTACCATAAAGTGCTTCAAACGGCGCCATCTCAATGCTTGAATGGTAGCTGTTGTTGTAGGAAAATTCTGCTAACGGTAGATGTCGATCCCAACTGTTTCCGAAATCAATAACACATGCTCGTAGCATGTCTTCAAGCATTTGTATCGTCCTTTCGCTCTGCCCATCAGTTTGTGGATGATAGGCAGTACTCATGTCTAGACGAGTTCCTAATGCTTGCTGCAATGTCTGCCAGAATCTTGAAATAAATCTGCCATCCCTATCAGAGATAATAGAGATTGGTATTCCATGTCTGGAGACGACTTCCTTCAAATACAGTCGTGCTAACTTCTCCATCTTGTCATCTTCTCTTATTGGCAGGAAGTGTGCTGATTTGGTGAGACGATCAACTATTACCCAAATAGTATCAAAACCACTTGCAGTCCTTGGCAATTTAGTGATGAAATCCATGGTAATGTTTTCCCATTTCCATTCCGGGATTTCGGGTTGTTGAAGTAGACCTGATGGTTTCTGATGCTCAGCTTTGACCTTAGAACACGTCAAACATTCTCCTACGTATTTAGCAATATCGGCTTTCATACCCGGCCACCAAAATTGTTTCTTGAGATCCTTGTACATCTTCCCCGTTCCAGGATGTATTGAGTATCTGGTTTTATGAGCTTCTCTAAGTACCATTTCTCTCATATCTCCAAATTTTGGTACCCAAATCCTTTCAGCCCTATACCGGGTTCCGTCTTCCCGAATATTAAGATGCTTCTCCGATCCTTTGGGTATTTCATCCTTTAAATTTCCCTCTTTTAAAATTCCTTGTTGCGCCTCCTTTATTTGAGTAGTAAGATTATTATGAATCATTATATTCATAGATTTTACTCGAATGGGTTCTCTGTCCTTCCTACTCAAGGCATCGGCTACCACATTTGCCTTCCCCGGGTGGTAACGAATCTCAAAGTCGTAATCATTCAATAATTCAATCCACCTACGCTGCCTCATATTCAGTTGTTTCTGATTAAATATGTGTTGAAGACTTTTGTGGTCGGTATATATAATACTTTTGACCCCATATAAGTAGTGCCTCCAAGTCTTTAATGCAAAAACAACCGCGCCTAATTCCAAATCATGCGTCGTATAATTTTGTTCGTGAATCTTCAATTGTCTAGACGCATAAGCAATCACCTTCTTTCGTTGCATTAATACACAACCGAGACCTTGCTTTGATGCGTCACAATAAATCACAAAATCATCATTCCCTTCAGGCAATGACAATATAGGTGCCGTAGTTAGCTTTTTCTTCAATAACTGAAACTTTTTCTCTTGTTCATCATTCCATTCAAATTTCTTCCCTTTATGCGTTAATGCAGTCATGGGTTTTGCTATTCTGGAAAAGTCTTGGATGAACCTTCTGTAGTAACCAGCTAGTCCTAAAAACTGGCGTATGTGTTTCGGAGTTTTCGGGGTTTCCCACTTTTCAACAGTTTCTATCTTTGCCGGATCCACCTTAATACCTTCTTTGTTCACTATGTGACCGAGGAATTGAACTTCTTCCAACCAAAATGCACACTTTGAAAACTTAGCGTACAATTCTTCCTTCCTCAATACTTCTAACACCTTTCTCAAATGTTCACCGTGTTCTTGGTCATTCTTTGAGTAAATAAGTATGTCATCAATGAAAACAATGACAAACTTGTCAAGGTATGGTCCACACACTCGGTTCATAAGGTCCATGAACACAGCTGGTGCATTAGTTAAACCAAACGGCATGACCATAAACTCGTAATGACCGTAACGTGTTCTGAAAGCAGTCTTTGGAATATCATCTTCTTTCACCCGCATTTGATGATACCCGGAACGTAAGTCAATCTTTGAATAAACAGACGAGCCTTGTAGTTGATCAAATAAGTCGTCGATTCTCGGTAGTGGGTAGCGGTTCTTGATGGTAAGTTTGTTCAACTCTCGGTAGTCGATACACAACCTGAATGTACCATCTTTCTTCTTGACAAACAAAACAGGAGCTCCCCACGGTGATGTGCTTGGTCGAATGAAACTACGCTCTAAAAGTTCTTGTAATTGGCTTTGCAGTTCTTTCATCTCTCTGGGTGCGAGTCTGTAAGGAGCACGAGCTATTGGTGCAGCTCCTGGTACAAGATCTATTTGAAATTCAACGGATCGATGTGGGGGTAATCCCGGTAATTCTTTCGGAAATACATCGGGAAATTCTTTTGCAATGGGAACATCATTGATGCTCTTTTCTTCAGTTTGTACTTTCTCGACGTGTGCTAGAACAGCATAGCAACCTTTTCTTATTAGTTTTTGTGCCTTCAAATTACTAATAAGATGTAGCTTCGTGTTGCCCTTTTCTCCATACACCATTAAGGGTTTTCCTTTTTCTCGTATAATGCGAATTACATTTTTGTAACAAACGATCTCTGCTTTCACTTCTTTCAACCAGTCCATACCGATTATCACATCAAAACTCCCTAACTCTACTGGTATCAAATCAATCTTAAATGTTTCGCTAACCAGTTTAATTTCTCGATTCCGACATATATTATCTGCTGAAATTAATTTACCATTTGCTAATTCGAGTAAAAATTTACTATCCAAAGGCGTCAATGGACAACTTAATTTAGCACAAAAATCTCTACTCATATAGCTTCTATCCGCACCCGAATCAAATAAAACGTAAGCAGATTTATTGTCAATAAGAAACATACCCGTAACAAGCTCCGGGTCTTCCTGTGCCTCTGCCGCATTAATATTGAAAACTCTTCCGCGGCCTTGTCCATTCGTGTTCTCCTGGTTCGGGCAATTTCTAATAATGTGGCCCGGTTTTCCACATTTATAACAAACTACATTGGCATAACTTGCTCCGACACTACTTGCTCCGCCATTACTCGTTCCGACACCATTTGTTCCTTTCGTTCTATTAACCCCTGGTCCGTAGACCTCACACTTCGCCGCGCTATGACCATTTCTTTTACACTTGTTGCAAAATTTGGTACAGAACCCCGAGTGATACTTTTCACACCTTTGGCATAGCTGCTTCTGATTGTTGTTGTTGTTGCGGTTATTATTGTTGTTGGGATGATTGTTGTAGTTGCTGTTGTTGTTGTTGTTGTTGTTGTTGTTGTTGGGCCGTTTGTTGTAGTTGCGATTGATGTTGCGATTGCTGGGATAATTGTTGCGATTATTGTTGTAATTGCTGTTGTTGTTGTATTGGTGATTCTTATCACCGTTTTCCTCCCACTTTCTTTTGACTTGCTTCACATTGGTCTCTTCAGCAGTCTGTTCTTTAATTCTTTCTTCAATCTGGTTCACTAGTTTGTGAGCCATTCTACATGCCTGTTGTATGGAGGCGGGCTCGTGTGAACTTATATCTTCTTGGATTCTTTCCGGTAATCCTTTCACAAACGCGTCGATCTTCTCTTCCTCATCTTCGAATGCTCCCGGACACAATAGGCACAATTCTGTGAATCATCTTTCGTATGTGGTAATATCAAATCCTTGGGTTCGTAACCCTCTAAGTTCTATCTTGAGCTTATTGACCTCGGTTCTGGGACGGTACTTCTCATTCATCAAGTGCTTGAATGCTGACCACGGTAGTGCGTACGCATCGTCTTGTTCCACTTGCTCTAGATAGGTATTCCACTATGTTAACGCAGAACCTGTAAAGGTATGCGTAGCGTACTTTACTTTGTCCTCTTCAGTACACTTACTTATGGCAAACACCGATTTGACCTTCTCGGTCCACCGTTTCAATCCGATCGGTCCTTCGGTTCCATCAAATTCCAAAGGTTTGCAAGCAGTGAATTCTTTGTAGGTGCATCCTACACGATTTCCTGTACTGCTAGATCCAAGGTTATTGTTGGTATGTAGTGCAGCCTGTTACTGCGGCTATGTTTGAAGCTAGAAAAGTACGGAATTCCTCTTCATTCATATTCACGGTGTGTCGAGTAGTCGGTGCCATTTCCTTCAAAATAGTCAAATGGAACAAGTTAATCATACAGAATATTAAGAGTAGTTAATAGTATTTCGTAGCATAATATGAACTCATTTATAAAAGCTTTTTCTTCATATTAGCGTTTTATAAGTTTAAATTCGGGTAGTACCTACCCGTTAAGTTCATACTTAGTAGCTAATATACAATTCAACTACTACAATTCTATATGAAAAACTGATTATAATAATATTTCGCGTTCAAACTTTTACACAATATTTTACAAACTTACAATACCGCTTATTTTACATATAGCATGAAATATAGCACACAATAAATTTGATACAAGATGGTTGTGAAGATAATTCTAGCTAGTACACAAGTCGTTCAGCAAAGGCAATAAAGACACGTAATTCATACGTCCAGAAACAAGTCATGCATTCTGGTTTTACTAGGATTACTTCCCATCCTTGGTCTTGTGGAACATAACCGTTATGTCCGTTGATAAGACAGCGTGTTGTAATGTCGTCAAAGGGACGAGGGCCAACTGAAATGTCTCGTAACAATCTAAAAACCTCATTTCTTACCCCAATTACCGACTCCGTCACTTGTGGGAACGTTTTGTTTAATAGTTGTAGCCCGATGTTCTTGTTCTCACTTTGGTGAGAAGCGAACATTACTAATCCGTAAGCATAACATGCTTCTTTATGTTGCATGTTAGCCGCTTTTTCTAAATCATGAAGTCCAATATTCGGATATATTGAGTCAAAATAATTTCTTAACCCATTGCGTAAAATAGCATTTGGGTTCCCCGCAATATATGCGTCAAAGTAAACACATCGTAACTTATGGATTTCCCAATGTGATATCCCCCATCTTTCGAACGAAAGCCTTTTATAAACCAAGGCATTCTTGGAACGTTCTTCGAATGTCTTACAAACTGATCTCGCCTTAAATAGTTGTGCCGAAGAATTCTGACTGACTCTAGACAAGATTTCATCAATCATGTCTCCGGGTAGGTCTCTTAAAATATTGGGTTGTCTATCCATTTTGTGTTTTTATACTGTAAAATAGACAAGAGTTAGATTCATAAAAAAAAATACTTATTAATACAAGCAATTTTCACATATATCATAAAGCATAAGCACACTATATTACATATATTACACCACACGAATACAACTATCTTATTCCGACTCGCTTGTTTCTTCTTCTTCGGTTTTGGTTCGTTTTGTCAAGTTTCTAGGGATATATGATGTTCCCCTAATACGAGCCGTCGTTATCCACATTGGTTTAGAAAAACCTGGTGGTTTAGAGGTTCCCGGGTCATTGTTACAACTTAAGGACTTCGGGGGTTGACGATACATATAAAGTTCATCGGGGTTGGAATTAGATTTCTCTATTTTTATGCCCTTTCCCTTATTATTTTCTTTTGCCTTTTTAAATTCAGTTGGGGTAATTTCTATAACATCATCGGAATTCTCGTCGGAATCCGATTCATCGGAGAATTGGTAATCCTCCCAATATTTTGCTTCCTTGGCGGAAACACCATTGACCATAATTAACCTTGGTCGGTTGGTTGAGGATTTTCTTTTACTTAACCGTTTTATTATTTCCCCCACCGGTTCTATTTCTTCATCCGGTTCCGATTCTTCTTCCGGTTCCGATTCTTCTTCTAGTTCCGACTCTTCTTCCGGTTCCTCTTCAAGAACTTGTGAATCAGTCCACGAATCATTCCAATTTACATTTGACTCTTCATTATTATTAGGTGAGTCAATGGGACTTGTTCTAGAGGTAGACATCTATCACATAATATCAAACGCGTTAAGAGATTAATATATCACATAATATTCACATGTTAAAAATATATAGTTTCCAACAAAATTTGTTAAGCAATCATTTTTCAAGTAAACACGGTCGAAGTCCAGACTCACTAATGCATCCTAACAAACTCGATAAGACACACTAATGCAAAATTCTGGTTCTCTAAGACCAACGCTCGGATACCAACTGAAATGTCCCGTTCTTATTGATTAAAAACGTTCTATATTAATTGATTTCGTTGCGAGGTTTTGACCTCTATATGAGACGTTTTTCAAAGACTGCATTCATTTTAAAACAAACCATAACCTTTGTTTCATCAATAAAGGTTTAAAAAGCTTTACGTAGATTATCAAATAATGATAATCTAAAATATCCTGTTTACACACGACCATTACATAATGGTTTACAATACAAATATGTTACAACAAAATAAGTTTCTTGAATGCAGTTTTTACACAATATCATACAAGCATGGACTCCAAATCTCGTCCTTATTTAAGTATGCGACAGCGGAAGCTCTTAATAATCACCTGAGAATAAACATGCTTAAAACGTCAACAAAAATGTTGGTGAGTTATAGGTTTAACCTATATATATCAAATCATAATAATAGACCACAAGATTTCATATTTCAATACACACCCCATACATAGGCATAAAAATCATTCATATGGTGAACACCTGGTAACCGACATTAACAAGATGCATATATAAGAATATCCCCATCATTCCGGGACACCCTTCGGATATGATATAAATTTCGAAGTACTAAAGCATCCGGTACTTTGGATGAGGTTTGTTAGGCCCAATAGATCTATCTTTAGGATTCGCGTCAATTAGGGTGTCTGTTCCCTAATTCTTAGATTACCAGACTTAATAAAAAGGGGCATATTCGATTTCGATAATTCAACCATAGAATGTAGTTTCACGTACTTGTGTCTATTTTGTAAATCATTTATAAAACCTGCATGTATTCTCATCCCAAAAATATTAGATTTTAAAAGTGGGACTATAACTCACTTTCACAGATTTTTACTTCGTCGGGAAGTAAGACTTGGCCACTGGTTGATTCACGAACCTATAACAATATATACATATATATTAAAGTATGTTCAAAATATATTTACAACACTTTTAATATATTTTGATGTTTTAAGTTTATTAAGTCAGCTGTCCTCGTTAGTAACCTACAACTAGTTGTCCACAGTTAGATGTACAGAAATAAATCGATAAATATTATCTTGAATCAATCCACGACCCAGTGTATACGTATCTCAGTATTGATCACAACTCAAACTATATATATTTTGGAATCAACCTCAACCCTGTATAGCTAACTCCAACATTCACATATAGAGTGTCTATGGTTGTTCCGAAATATATATAGATGTGTCGACATGATAGGTCAAAACATTGTATACGTGTCTATGGTATCTCAAGATTACATAATATACAATACAAGTTGATTAAGTTATGGTTGGAATAGATTTGTTACCAATTTTCACGTAGCTAAAATGAGAAAAATTATCCAATCTTGTTTTACCCATAACTTCTTCATTTTAAATCCGTTTTGAGTGAATCAAATTGCTATGGTTTCATATTGAACTCTATTTTATGAATCTAAACAGAAAAAGTATAGGTTTATAGTCGGAAAAATAAGTTACAAGTCATTTTTTGTAAAGGTAGTCATTTCAGTCGAAAGAACGACGTCTAGATGACCATTTTAGAAAACATACTTCCACTTTGAGTTTAACCATAATTTTTGGATATAGTTTCATGTTCATAATAAAAATCATTTTCTCAGAATAACAACTTTTAAATCAAAGTTTATCATAGTTTTTAATTAACTAACCCAAAACAGCCCGCGGTGTTACTACGACGGCGTAAATCCGGTTTTACGGTGTTTTTCGTGTTTCCAGGTTTTAAATCATTAAGTTAGCATATCATATAGATATAGAACATGTGTTTAGTTGATTTTAAAAGTCAAGTTAGAAGGATTAACTTTTGTTTGCGAACAAGTTTAGAATTAACTAAACTATGTTCTAGTGATTACAAGTTTAAACCTTCGAATAAGATAGCTTTATATATATGAATTGAATGATGTTATGAACATAATTACTACCTTAAGTTCCTTGGATAAACCTACTGGAAAAGAGAAAAATGGATCTAGCTTCAACAGATCCTTGGATGGCTCGAAGTTCTTGAAGCAGAATCATGACACGAAAACAAGTTCAAGTAAGATCATCACTTGAAATAAGATTGTTATAGTTATAGAAATTGAACCAAAGTTTGAATATGATTATTACCTTGTATTAGAATGATAACCTACTGTAAGAAACAAAGATTTCTTGAGATTGGATGATCACCTTACAAGATTGGAAGTGAGCTAGCAAACTTGAAAGTATTCTTGATTTTATGTAACTAGAACTTGTAGAATATATGAAGAACACTTAGAACTTGAAGATAGAACTTGAGAGAGATCAATTAGATGAAGAAAATTGAAGAATGAAAGTGTTTGTAGGTGTTTTTGGTCGTTGGTGTATGGATTAGATATAAAGGATATGTAATTTTGTTTTCATGTAAATAAGTCATGAATGATTACTCATATTTTTGTAATTTTATGAGATATTTCATGCTAGTTGCCAAATGATGGTTCCCACATGTGTTAGGTGACTCACATGGGCTGCTAAGAGCTGATCATTGGAGTGTATATACCAATAGTACATACATCTAAAAGCTGTGTATTGTACGAGTACGAATACGGGTGCATACGAGTAGAATTGTTGATGAAACTGAACGAGGATGTAATTGTAAGAATTTTTGTTAAGTAGAAGTATTTTGATAAGTGTATTGAAGTCTTTCAAAAGTGTATAAATACATATTAAAACACTACATGTATATACATTTTAACTGAGTCGTTAAGTCATCGTTAGTCGTTACATGTAAGTGTTGTTTTGAAACCTTTAGGTTAACGATCTTGTTAAATGTTGTTAACCCAATGTTTATAATATCAAATGAGATTTTAAATTATTATATTATCATGATATTATCATGTATGAATATCTCTTAATATGATATATATACATTAAATGTCTTTACAACGATAATCGTTACATATATGTCTCGTTTAAAAATCATTAAGTTAGTAGTCTTGTTTTTACATATGTAGTTCATTGTTAATATACTTAATGATATGTTTACTTATCATATTATCATGTTAACTATATATATATATCCATATATATGTCATCATATAGTTTTTACAAGTTTTAACGTTCGTGAATCACCGGTCAACTTTGGTGGTCAATTGTCTATATGAAACATATTTCAATTAATCAAGTCTTAACAAGTTTGATTGCTTAACATGTTGGAAACATTTAATCATGTAAATATCAATCTCAATTAATATATATATAAACATGGAAAAGTTCGGGTCACTACAGCGTGTATGCCCGATTTGTTCGTTATGTGACCGTACATGCTATTTTTATTTAACCTACGAATTTTACTAGACCCTAACTGACTTTTACGTGTTAAATAATGTTAATATTATTGAATATTTGGATTGCTCTCGAAAAACTATTAATTTTCCACATAGATAACGCGCGATTTATATAAACGGTTAACATGATACGTGCAATAAGGGTTTCGATATGAAATTGTGATGAATCTGATATTTCAGTGATAAAATGATGTCCTACTGATCTTAACATGGTTACTATTGAATAGTTTGTGAAAAATTATTGATTTTGCTCGCAAGAATCGCATGATTTCGTTATGTATTGCTATAGTTATGCTTAATTGAATTTTCGACGTGTAATTATGCTTTATTTTGAAAACTGCAATTTATGTGTTTGGAATTGATGCATAAACTGATGTTAGTTGGATAGATAATTGAAAAACACATAAAATGGACTAGGATATCATAGTAATTGAAATTGTGAAAGTCATTTTATATCTACTTGAATGTTTGCGTTAAAACGTGTTAACTAGTGATTTGTTCATGAATCAAACGACCATTTAACATGCTTTTTGTTAACCAAAATTTTTCATTCTGTAAAGTACATGATCAGTACTTGATGTTTCATGTCGACTTCACATGCTAATTGTCTTTAGATATTTGTATAATCGACCCCGAAAACGACTACCTGAATGAGATTGAATCTGTCTATTTTGCACAAATAATTGTCTAGCATGAAGTAGAAGTTAAGTTGGACTTTGTGCTTCTGGTATGTTTTTTTATGTATATTGATTAGAATATCTTGTTTACATGTCTAGCTCTGAAAGTCTTATTTTTTATGTGTTGCATGTGTGCCGAAACCAAAGGTCTGGATTCTGTCTAAATCAGAAAGTCCGACAAGTTGGTTAAAACAGTACAAATTAACTACATGGTTTTCTTTGATTATTTTACCACTGATAATTTGGAGTGTTTAGAACCATCTCCAATTGGCCGTTTGTTAATTGATATTTTCTAAATTAAATGAGAGCTAAAATTAAACTGATGCGCAAACAGAAATGGAACCTGAATGTTTTACATGCTACGTGAGTTCTAGGAATTGTAACATAGCGTTATTGGTCTTTTTAGAAAGCTTATAACATGAATTTATGATATGGAGTTGTTCATAATTGTTTGATGTGTCGTGTGAGAACTATGCTTGTCCGATTGCACGACCATTGTGAAACCGTACGATAGCAAAACTAGTAAGCGTTATTTGACTAATCGACTATATGAAACTTATGAGTTGACTTTGGTTTGACCTTATGATAAAATTGGCATAACCTACTGATGTAGTGACTTAGGTTGACCATATTGACCAAGTTTGACTTTTGTTGACTTGCATGAGTTCTGTTGACTATGTGTTGACTTTTACTGTGACTATGAGTCAGTTTGAGCATTAGGACTATGTGCACCCTATCAACTAACCTAGCTTATTAGAAACATATTTACCAACTTATTTCTTTAGTTTGAGTCTATGGGTCAAGGACCTACATCTTGATTATCTACTGTGCTATTTGTAGTTGCGCTAAAGGTGAGTTATAGCCCCTTTTTCTCTACTGTTTTTGGGGTGACAATACATGCTTACTAGTTTTCTAAAAAGTTTATTATACGAACGTTCATAGTCCTACTTTCTTTTAAACTTTTAGTGTTTATACTCGGGATGTGAATACACGTTGAAACAGATTTACAACCAGACACGATGATTTAGAAACAAACTTTGTATTGCGTGAGTTACAAACCGAAAAGCCCTTATCTCGAATATGTAAATTACTTATGTAAGCGCGAATCATATGGACAGATCTTTTGAGTTTTGACAAACCCCACTCTACATTAATTGAGGTGCATGTTACTTCGTAAACGATACACTTGGTTGGTGTACGCTATTATAGGGTAAAAGTAAGACGTGTGGGATACCATGCGCGGTGTTAAGCTTCATAATTCGAGTGCTCATGAGATGCATAAGCTTTGAAATTTTTATTGCTAAATATGGTGATTTACAAACTTGAAACTAGACATTTTTGTTATCTTACACATTTGAAACAGGACATGGTATTGTCTACAAATATTGAGAATAAGACATTTTGTTGTATACAACAGGTTTAAACTAAGACACTTTGTTGTCTACAAAGATTTGAAAACATGAGCTTACGTTGTCTATAAACTTTTGAACTACGAAATGTTTGTAGTCTATCATAATTACGATTGTAAAACCAACCCTATAACTCATCAATCGTTGTGTTGACCTTTTAGCATGTTTTATTCTCAGGTACTTATTGCTTCCGCTGTAGAACTTTGCTGTTACATAGAAGTCAAGCCAAGCACTGGGACTAGAGTTAACATCGCCGTTAATGGACTTTGACGGGGTGTTAAAGGAAGAGGTTGCTGTTTCACAATTGCTTCATTTTTTATTACATTCCATTCCTCTTCCTCGCAAAGATACTCGAATTTTCCTTTAGCTTCATTCCAAAACATCACGCCCGAGTGTTCTACCGAATTGTTTTCTTTGACCCACTCAAACACCTTTGAAATTGTCATCTGACTAACATCAACATTTGGGAACTACTATATAGTGTACCCAGAGTAACGCGTGAATCGTGGTGAAAACTTACCATTCCAATAGACATTAATCTGAACAAGAATTGGTGACACGTTTACAATTTTAATTCTTTTTTGGAGAGGAGAGTGATACATCTGTTTCTTCTAATAGATGTCGGTTTATATAGACTAGTGTAAAATTAATAAACTGACATTTTAAAAACCGATTTCAGTAAAAGCTGACGAACAGTAAAAGGTAACTGTAACATATCTTTAATTGCTTTTTATGACATGTCTAGTACCTGACAAACTGGATTTTGTAACACTGGTTTTTAATACTTTTTCTGAAAGGTCTGAAATCGGACTTTAAAACTTCGGATTATTTGTAGATGTAGGCTTATAAAAGTGAATTTTGACTGTTGCATAAACACATAACAAAAATGGATCCGAAATACGTTTCAATTGACGTGTATCATGGTTGTGATTTTGAATGGAATGATGAAAAAATGGAACTCTATAAAGGACATAAAATGACGTTTGATAACGTAGATGTTCGCGGCTTTAATATGGAGAAGTTGATAGAGTTCCTTCAAGTAAAGCTAACAGAGAATCCAACTTCAATGGACATATACTATTACAAACCAGGAGTTGCTAAACCCGAAGTAATGTGCTATGATGAAATATGGTATACATTAGTAGGAAAAGCGTGTATACTTTCAGAAAATATTGAGTTGTATGTTTTATTTGGAGTTTTTGAAGACGCACTTGAGTTCGATTCGAAGTATGATAGTCATGGTGAATACTATTATGCACCTAGACCTTTTATAAATTAAAGTTATTTGTAATAGATTAGTAACGTGCAATTTCATTATTTCAACAACACTTTTTATTCAAAAACATAAAAAACGATTACAACAAACATAGTACAACAAATTACTACTAAAAACCTATGGCAATCTAGTAGTTGTCAGGTATTTCTGTTGTGACTTTCACCCCTGCATATACCACACTTAGGTTTTTGCTTTTCACGTTCATCCATCTGGTTCTTAATACATTTTGATTTCTTCCTCCCCCTATGCCATAATGTCCCATTCAAAATGTACCCAGTAACTCACGTCTCTTAGTGGATTAAAATGATGGCTATATTTCTCTCTCCATACAGTAGTTGTGTACTTTTTACTAATGCATGTATTTATATCCTCGTGTAGATGGCTACACACATAAATGACATGAGAGCAAGGTAATCTTTGGTGTTGCCATATTCCACATGAACACTTTTTCTGTTTAAACTCCACAGTGTAATTGGTGCCACCTTCACCACTTCTTTGATTACTTTATTGAACCTTGAACACACCTTGTTGTTGGTTATAACACAGTGTTTTGTATTTTTGAGCTCTTTTTGCACGTTCGTTAAAGATGTTAAACATGTTCTTGGATAATGGTGAATTACATTGCCTTGTTTCTCGACTTTGATCGTAGAATTATTGTCTGGTCTAGTCAAATGTATATTCAATACACGCTTTGATCGGAATCATACGAGCATGATGATATGCTATTTACGATACGGCCGAAACAGAAGGATTTGTTCGTGCGGTGTCGTTAGGCATCAGGACGTCAGATTCAGTTGATCAAGGTAACACACAGTGGTTTTGTTTATTTATATTATGCGGGGCCTAAATTTACTTTTACTTTCTAAGGTGTAGAAGGTGTAAGTTAACCTAGTGTCGTGTTTTTAATGGATTAACTAATTGAAAATCAAGTGGATATTTGTCTTTTATTTAAATTACCTAGATAAAGGATAGTAGTTGGTTTAAGCTAAAAGTCCTAAGTGCGTAAAAGTAAATAAGTGGAAGGATATCTGATGTTATGCGAGGTGTACATAAAATAGCTATTAAATTTTAGCAGGAAAATACTATTAAATACGATACAATTTTACACAAGATATTTATTTATTTATAGAATGGATATACTTAAACCTTGCTACAACACTTATAGGCAGTGTACCTAATCGTACAGTAGTGTAGTTTTTAGTAAGTCCTGTTCGTTCCACAGGGAAAATATTTAAACAAAGCTTAACGCTATATTAGTTTACTTTTGTAAAAATACAAATATATATATAAGTAAAATTATTATTATAAAGGGGGGTTTTTACCGTTTAATGACCGGTTTGTCGATTTTAAAACTTTAGTCGCAGTTAAAACTAAATGTAAAATAATAAATAAATACAAGACTTAATTTAAAGCGTAAAGTAAATAACGATAATGAAATTGCGAATAATAAAAGTGCGATAAAATAAACTTGCGATAATTAAAAAGTACGATAATTAGAAGTGCAATTAAATACAATAACAATAAAAATGCGATAATTAGAAGTGCAATTAAATATAAAATAAAGGAAATTAAATATGAAATAAAAGAATTATGCTTATTTAAACTTCCGTAATCATGATGTTTGACGTGTTGATTTTAGTTTTATGCCCATGGGTTAATTGTCCTTTGTCCTGGATTATTTAATCTGTCCGTCTGGTTTTTGTCCATAACAGTCCATCAGTCATAAATATAAAGTGCGAGTGTCCTCATCAAATTATTTTTATACCCGAAGTTAAATATTCCAACTAATTGGGGATTCGAATTGTAACAAGGTTTTAATACTTTGTTTAATATTTACACCAGGATGTCGACTGAGTGTTACCCAAGGTTTTAATATTTTGTTATCAATTATACCAAGTGTCCTTGTACATAATTTCACCCCTGTTTTAATTATTCTAGTGGCTATTAATCCATTCCCGTGTCCGGTTAAATGAACGATTATTCGTACATATAAATATCCCGCCCATCGTGTCCGATCGAGTGTATATGGTAATTTATAGGGACGCTCAATTGTAAATCTTTATATTAACATTAACAAACTATCATTTAGTTAAACAAATATAAAGCCCATTAATAGCCCATAGTCTAATTTCCACAAGTGTCGTTCTTTTGTCCAAACCCCAATTATGGTACAAAGCCCAATTATCCAATTTTAGTAATTAGCCCAACATCATGATTACTTCAGATTAAATAAGCATAATAATAACTTAGCTACGAGACATTAAATTAAAAAGGTTGAACATAACTTACAATGATTAAAAATAGCGTAGCGTTACACGGACAGAATTTCGACTTACACCCTTACAATATTCGCTAACATACCCTTATTATTAGGATTAAAATTAAAATTAAAATTAAAATATAAATTATAAATATAAATATTACGATATAGATAGAGAGATGGATGGATATATGTTTTTTGGTTTTACGATCAGAATTCGTTTGCTTTTATAGGGAGTTTCACAATTTGGGGCTCCGCGACTCGCGGCCCTTTTTGCCTTCAAACTCTGCGAGTCGCGGAGTTTGAAAATACAGCTCACTCCAAATTGGATCTTAGTTTGCCGACAGTTTTAAATATTAATATAATATATAAATAATTATAAGAATTATTTAAATATTATATTATATTCATGTGCATAATTGACTTGTAATTTTTAGTCCGTTGTGTCGAGCGTTGAGAGTTGACTCTGGTCCCGGTTCCGGATTTTCGAACGTCCTTGCGTACAATTTAATATCTTGTACTTTGCGTTTTGAATCTTGTACTCTTGTAATTTCGAGACGTTTCTTATCAATAATTGGAACCTCTTTGATTGTCTTTTGTACTTTTGAGCTTTTTGGTCGTTTGCGTCTTCAATTCTTCGAATCTGTCTTTTGTGTTCACCTTTTATTATTTAAACGAATATCACTTGTAAATAGAATAATTGCAACTAAAAGCTTGTCTTTCTTGAGGAATAATGCTATGAAATATATTTTGTTTTTAGCATTATCAAATATTCCCACACTTAAGCGTTGCTTGTCCTCAAGCAATATCGTATTGAAATACTAGAATCACTTCTTTATTCTTCACACTTTGTACATCAGTGATTTCTATACGGCGGTATAAACAATGGTAGTAACGATATGGTTTACAGTCCCACATGACTATAAAAATTTAGATCCATTAAGGAAATTGGATCTTTATGAAAACATTTGATCTTTTGAAAATTAAATCTAGTTTTTACCCTAGATAAGTTTTCCGGAATAACCCTTCACCGGTGTTTGCAAAATATTTTTGTGGGTTTGGTGGGTTTCAGATTTGAAAATTTTAGCTCAAAACTTGCGATTTTGTGTCACCCACTTGCTAACCTTGTATTTGGAAAGCAACACGTCCAGTTTACTTGTCCCGTATATTACCTTTCGATAAACTACCGTCTGGTTGTAAAGGAAAGCGTTGAACAAGCAACTGTTAAGGCAATGTCCCCTGACATGCTTTTAATTATGGTCTATAACGTGTCGGACGCAATTACTATCCTTGGTAGGAGCAATAGTAAAGCTCACCCTTATGATTTTTCGTTCTGGCACAAGGTCCTGTCTTTGACCACTATGCAACCACCGTTCTTACGGTTGACACCCGATTTAGTTCAGGTGACCTAATGAATTCCAGGTGAATTCCTAGGATTTTACGTTCAATGGTAATGAACGCATTGAAAATAGGGTTTTCAGAAAACAAATCGGTTTGTAATTTTGATCAAAATATTTTCTCGTTCAAGCTCGAGTTTAGATATCATTGAATTCCATGAGTTTGTAATTCTCAATCTTTAAGGTCAATATCAAGGATTGAGTAATATCAGGCTTAAAAGCTGTTTTTTGATCTTTTAAGGAGATTATCCTTTCCGGGGATCTGATTCATTAGTCTTATCCAGCTAATTTGCATGGTGCCCCCCATTTTACGAGATAAATACTTCTCATGGTTAGGATAAATCTGACCACTTGGCGACCCTGTTTAATGCTGAGGTCCGTGGATTTCCTGCTGATTTTAGTGATGACTTTTCTAGATTTTTCGTCAACCTACAGCTGGTCTGGACGACAACTTCTTGACCTAAATCAAGAAGCGCGTGTCTTTTTCGGAAGACTTTACTTCCTTTTAATGATGGAATTGATTCATCGTGTAGATCCATCTCTTCTTTTCTTTCATCGGATAAAACAGTTTAGTTTAGTCCAAAGCAAAAGTATTTTCAGTTATTTGTTACAGATATATGTGACATATGTTTAAGATAACTTGGTAAATTTTCCCACACTTGGTTTTTATTTTCCTTTTTATCGTCCTCTATTCCATTTTAAATGAATTTTAACATTTTGGTTTGTTTCTCAATTTATGTCCTTTCTGAGGTAACAATAATTTCGGTGTTAAAACCTAGTTTTATCGTTCATAAATATGTATAAACATGATTTTGAGTTCATTTAATTGAAAATTTTGAAAAATTTTACTAGAATTGGGTAGTCAGTATATAAGACTAGGGCTGTTCTTTATTATCAGAGAGCACTAGATTCTAATACAACTACTACTTTACTAGTATTTTTAATGGTAACCCAGTGTTTAAAGTAAAAATTTTAAAATCCGAAAGAATTTAACCCCTTCCCACACTTAAGATCTTGCAATGCCCTCATTTGCAAGAAATCAGTAACAATTTAAATTATTGAGGGTGATTTGTGTGAAAATGATTAAATTTTACCAAAGTTTCCAAATATATTGGCGTTTGTTTGCTGAATGATAAATGGTGCACATCATTTGTTCATTCCGTCTTGTTGTTATTTCACATATATTTTACATCTTGTCGTCAAAATTAGTTGCTTTTGCTGAACTTAATGCCAGTCTTTGAAAATGCGTTGTTTTACCCTGTTGTGTACATAAGATAAACTGCAAACATATATACATAATTTTTGAAGTTTGGTATATTACCCCACATTCAAAAATTATTAAAATCTAAGAATAAAAGTTAGAAAATTATAAAAACTATTACAATATTAACATAAGTATTAAACGTATCAACATTACAAATTACAAAATAAATAAAACTAAGTAGACTAGGGATGATACTGATACCAATAGGGGTTCCATGCATAACCATAGGTGCTATAAAATGCTTCGGCAGGGTTATACGTAGGATACGGTGGTTGCATTTCTATAGACCAGGGAGGGAATATGGGTTTTGGAGTAGGAATATAGTTTCTACCTATATGTTGGCAATGAGCTATGATTTGGTTTTGATGAACTTGCCAATCTTCAAATGCTCTCTGTCTAGCATTTTTGTACTCCTGTGAAGCTATAAACCTTTGCATTTCTTGCATTTCATTTCCCCCTCCTACATTACCTTGCTGTTGGTTTATCTCAACCTGTGGATGTCTACCATGGTATTGTACTGCGGCGTTATTTCGCCTCTTCAAAACTTTCGCACCATAGTATACATTTAAACCTATTGTATCGCGGGGTTCTGGTTCTTCGACTAATAATCCCCCCCGACTTATATCCACACCGAGATATTCAGCAATCAAAGTAATAAAAATACCACCTCCTATTATGCTATGCGGTCTCATCCCCCTAACCATAGCTGATAAATAATAACCCACACAATAAGGTATACTTACAGCGCTTTGTGGGTCTCGAATACACATATGGTAAAACAAATCCTGTTCATTTACCTTTTCCTTGTTCTTACCTCTTTGTGTAATCGAATTAGCTAAAAACCTATGAATCACTCTTAATTCAGCTCTATCTATATCCAAATAAGAGTAATTTCCCCCTTTGAATCGGTGATGTCTTGTCATTTGACTCCATACACCATGTGTATCAAAATTTTCATCTATCTTTCTACCATTTAGTATCAACCCTCTACAATCGGCAGATGCTAACTCCTCAGGCGTATATATACATAAAGCCTGAGCCATGTCTAGTAAAAACATGTGGCGCATCGAACCTCCTAACAAAAATCTAATAAAAGATCGATCGGTTAAACTAGCTACCCGATCATTTAATTCTATACTACATAACAATTCTTCACACCATACTTTATATACAGGTCTACGCATGGTGAATAAACGTACCCAGTTATTAAAAGTAGAATTACCATACCTCTGTGCAAGTAATTCCCTAATTGACCCGGCCAATTCTACAGCTTCTAATGGTCCCCATTCTATGACCCTAGGTACCTCAACAACTTTAGAATGAAGAGTATGCAAACCCCTTTGGTATTTTGGATAATCTATCCAAAGTCTGTCAAATCTCAGGTTCGGATGCAAATCTTCCAAGTGCATATCAGAAAATGTCATGACTGGATGAGGTATATCTTGTTTGTAGTAGTTATCCACCTCCTGTTGTTCCGCATTCTCAGCAGGAGCATTGCGAGCTTGGGATGAAGATTCACCCCTTTCAGTCTGCAAAACACATCAAACACAATTTTTGTGCATCCAAATATGCATTAGTGTCAGCAAAATCATCAATCAAAATAATTACAATGACATGATCAATTTATATCAAACTTAAGCTCATTTTCACATTTTTATCAAATCTACACTTTTTCAAATAAGCATATACGAAAATGTTCGCCAAGTTCATAAGCATTCAACTCAAATAACATGTCAAAATAATCATTACTAGCAATTAAACAAGTTTCAAATGGCATTATCTCTCAAAAATCAAGTTCATGAATTTTAGACTTGAAAAAGTCCACTTTAATTCTCAAAATCATGTTTAGGCTCAAAGTTTGGATCATTTAACTACCTAAACATGTTACACTACTTAATTTAGCAACAATTCATGACAAAAATCGGCCATAACCTGTTTATATCAAAAAGCCCCAAATTTGCTCAAGAACACAAACCCTAGATTACTCAAAATTTGAAGTTTAAGGCTTCTAATCATGTTAAATAGCATCAATCTAGGTTATACAATCATAATACATAAACAATTTAAGCATAATTACACTAAAAAGCATCAAAATCAAATTGGGGAAAAAATTGCTCAAGAACACTAATTTTCGGATTAAATGGTGTTTAGGTGTAGAAATTTACCGTTTTTCTTGAGTAATTCCTTGATAGCATCCTTCTCAACATGATTTTAGTAAAAGATTTGATGATTAACGGTTAAAAATTGTGATTTTGGGGGTGTTTTTCGGGTTTTTTCGCGCAGTATTTTAGCTGTATGTGTTTTTGTGGTGTGTGGTTTGAGCTGTTCGTTCAGCTTTATTTTTTTCTGTAATTTGGTCCCTCCGCGAGTCGCGGTGTTTGGACCTTCAAACTCCGCGAGTCGCGGAGTTTGTTATTTTTTTTTATTTATTTATATCTTATACTAATTAAAACAATTAAGTAATTAATTTTAACATTTTGTTTCCCTTGTTATTTAGGACGAGGTAGTTTCGGATCGATGTCCTAGTCCGTCCTTCGACAAAATTTTAAAATTTGTCTTTTTGTAGCGATTGTTTTAAAAGCTAAGATTTTTGGGTTTTTTAATGTTTTTGGCATACTTTAATTCAATAAGATTAAAAATAATGATAATAAAAGTTCTCGTCCCTCCCTCGGGTAAAGCAATTTCAGTTCAACGACCTAGTCTTCAACTTACGACGAATTTTAAAAATCATATTTTTAACTTAATGAGATAAAGTAAATTTTTGTTTTTAAATTCACACAATTTAAATATAAAATTCAAAATTAATATTAAAAATTCACACCAAACTTTAAAATTTGAAATGCATAAAATTAAAAATTCATATTTTTTAAACTTATATAAAATTTTCAAATATTTACAATTTTAAATATATTGTTTTTACAAAGTTTACAATATTAATTTAAGATTTATATATTAATTTTAAAAACATGGTAAAAATAAAATTAAAAATCTTTTTGGCTTTTTATCCCACTTTAATCAATCAAATATTATCAAAAATATGCGCCCCTCTTTTCGGTAAAGTAATTTTGGTTCCATGACCTAATTTAACTCATGACGAATTTTTGAAATATTTTGGGTTGATTGATTAAAGATATTTATACCTTAAGAATAAACGTTAAATTTCGCAGTGATGTAATAAATTTTTTGAATGATATCAATAATTTCGGTCGCCAAACCTAATTTTATTCAATACCAATTTAATACTTTATAGCGAACAAATTAGCGTTTATTATCAAAAGATTAAAAATAAAAAAAAAATAAAATAAAAACTGTACAAACATACCTGTGAAATAGATTTCTTAGTTATATGATCTATCCCATTCATAAGATAGTCGTTTAATTGGTTTTCCATAGCTACATAGGCGTAACCTCGAGCATTCAGTGTCTTTTCTTCTAAACATATGAACGGTCCGTCTCTGCATAAAGTAACAAATTCGGTATTTGAATAGGTTTGATTATTTGAACATTTACCTCCATGTGACCATTTTACGCATTTGTGACATCTTTCTAGGTGTCGTGCTCTTCTTTTCGCTGCAGATTTTGATTTTCCTTTACCAAATTGTAACTTATTATCTTCGCATCTGGATTCTTTTCTAACTCCGTCCAATCTTTCTCTGATTACTGAAACTATTTCACTCGGAAGTGTGTCATTATTACGTTTAGTGATCAAAGCGTGTAGCATTAGACCATGGTTTAGTTCACAGGCAGTCTTCATTTCCTAAAAAAATAAAAATTCAGAATGGGGGGAGAAGACTAGTTCTTTAGGGTCTGCTAGGGAAAGACCATTCGGGTTCCATTTTCGAGAACTACACGAAAACAGACAATCTAACTCTAACAAAAATACATAAACCCCTTGATTCTCCCCACACTTAGTTAGCTGTGGTATCGAAATTGTGATTAACTTCGTTGTCAACTTCCATCGGACCATGTATGTAATGTTTAACTCTGTGACCATTAACTTTAAATTTAATCCCATTTGAATTTATTAATTCTATCGTTCCGTATGGGAAAAATCTTTTGACCATGAATGGTCCAGACCATCTTGATTTCAATTTTCCAGGAAATAGCTTGAATCGTGAATTGAAAAGAAGAACTCTGTCTCCTTCTTTAAATTCTTTTGAACTTCTGATTCTTTTATCATGCCATTTCTTCGTTCTTTCTTTATAGATTAACGAATTTTCGTATGCTTCATGTCTTAATTCTTCTAATTCGTTTAGTTGACTTAATCGTAGACGTCCGGCTTCATGTAAATCAAGATTACATGTCTTCAAAGCCCAAAATGCTTTGTGTTCAATTTCTACTGGAAGATGACATGCTTTTCCATAAACAAGTCTAAAAGGTGTGGTTCCAATTGGAGTTTTGTAGGCTGTTCTAAAAGCCCAGAGTGCATCCTCCAATTTAATGGACCATTCCTTCGGATTTGATCCTACGGTTTTCTCTAGAATACGTTTTAAAGCTCGGTTGGTATTTTCAACTTGTCCACTTGTTTGTGGATGATATGCGGTGGAGATTTTATGAGTTACTCCATATCTTTTAAGAACTTTCTCAAGTTGATTATTACAAAAATGAGTACCCCGATCACTTATTAAAGCTTCCGGTGTTCCAAACCTTGCAAAAAGACGTTTTAAAAAGTTGACTACAACTCGTGCATCGTTAGTTGGGAGAGCTTGTGCTTCCGCCCATTTAGATACATAATCAATGGCTACGAGTATATATAGATTATTATGAGATTTTGGAAATGGACCCATAAAGTCAATACCCCAAATGTCAAATACTTCACATACTTGTATGACATTTTGTGGCATTTCATCACGTTGACTTATTTTTTCGGCCCTTTGACAAGCATCACAGGATTTGCAAAGAAGGTGTGCGTCTTTGTAAATTGTAGGCCAATAGAATCCAGCATCATAAACTTTTCTTGCTGTTAGTTGAGGCCCATAATGCCCTCCTGTTGGTCCTGTGTGACAATGGTTTAATATTTTACTAGCTTCATCTCCAAATACACATCGGCGTATTATTCCATCGGGACAACTTTTAAACAAATGTGGATCTTCCCAAAAATAGTGTTTTATATCACTGGAAGATGACATGCTTTTCCATAAACAAGTCTAAAAGGTGTGGTTCCAATTGGAGTTTTGTAGGCTGTTCTAAAAGCCCAGAGTGCATCCTCCAATTTAATGGACCATTCCTTCGGATTTGATCCTACGGTTTTCTCTAGAATACGTTTTAAAGCTCGGTTGGTATTTTCAACTTGTCCACTTGTTTGTGGATGATATGCGGTGGAGATTTTATGAGTTACTCCATATCTTTTAAGAACTTTCTCAAGTTGATTATTACAAAAATGAGTACCCCGATCACTTATTAAAGCTTCCGGTGTTCCAAACCTTGCAAAAAGACGTTTTAAAAAGTTGACTACAACTCGTGCATCGTTAGTTGGGAGAGCTTGTGCTTCTGCCCATTTAGATACATAATCAATGGCTACGAGTATATATAGATTATTATGAGATTTTGGAAATGGACCCATAAAGTCAATACCCCAAATGTCAAATACTTCACATACTTGTATGACATTTTGTGGCATTTCATCACGTTGACTTATTTTTCCGGCCCTTTGACAAGCATCACAGGATTTGCAAAGAAGGTGTGCGTCTTTGTAAATTGTAGGCCAATAGAATCCAGCATCATAAACTTTTCTTGCTGTTAGTTGAGGCCCATAATGCCCTCCTGTTGGTCCTGTGTGACAATGGTTTAATATTTTACTAGCTTCATCTCCAAATACACATCGGCGTATTATTCCATCGGGACAACTTTTAAACAAATGTGGATCTTCCCAAAAATAGTGTTTTATATCACTGAAGAATTTCTTTCGTTTTTGGTACGATAATCCTTTTTCAAGGAATCCACAAACTAAGTAGTTTGCATAGTCTGCAAACCATGGAATTTCTTTATAATCTATCTTCAATAGATATTCATCAGGAAAGTTGTCTTGTATGGCCGATTCATTTAGAACTTCTAACTCAGGATTTTCAAGACGAGAAAGATGATCAGCGGCGAGATTTTCTGCTCCTCTTTTATCTCGGATTTCAATATCAAACTCTTGTAAGAGTAAGATCCAACGGATTAATCTTGGTTTAGCATCTTGTTTTGAAAATAGGTATCTAAGAGCAGAATGGTCGGTATAGACCACCGTTTTTGCTAGAACGAGATATGATCGAAATTTGTCAAAAGCAAAGACAATAGCAAGGAGTTCTTTTTCAGTAGTTGTATAGTTCGTTTGTGCTCCTTGTAACGTCTTACTAGCATAATATATAGGTTGAAATCATTTTTCAATCCTTTGTCCTAAAACGGCTCCCATTGCAAAATCACTTGCATCGCACATTAGTTCAAATGGTAGATTCCAATTTGGTGTTATCATGATCGGCGCATTAGTTAGTTTCTCTTTAAGAATATTAAAAGATTTGATACACTCATCTGAAAAGATGAATGGAGCATCCTTTTCTAGGTGTTTATTCATAGGAGTGGCAATTTTAGAAAAATCTTTTATGAAACGTCGGTAAAAACTGGCATGCTCTAGAAAACTCCTAACTCCTCTAACATTGGTGGGATGTGGAAGTTTAGCAATTACATCTACTTTAGCTCTATCCACTTCAATTCCTTCTTTTGAAATTTTATGACCAAGAACGATGCCTTCTTTAACCATGAAATGGCATTTCTCCCAATTAAGTACTAGATTTGATTGTTCGCATCTAATAAGCATTCGTTCCAGATTAGCTAGACATGTTTCAAATGTATCACCGAAGACTGAAAAGTCATCCATGAAAACTTCCATGCATTCTTCTATCATGTCGTGAAAAATTGCCATCATACATCTTTGAAAGGTTGCAGGGGCGTTACAAAGTCCAAATGGCATGCGTTTGTAAGCAAAAGTACCATAAGGGCACGTGAATGTGGTTTTCTCTTGGTCCTCGGGTGCTATTGGAATTTGAAAATATCCGGAAAATCCATCTAGAAAACAATAGTAACTATTTCCGGCTAATCTTTCCAACATTTGATCAATGAAAGGTAAGAGAAAATGATCTTTTCTGGTGGCGTCATTTAATTTTCTATAATCAATACACACACGCCATCCTGTTACAGTCCTAGTAGGAATAAGCTCATTTTTCTCATTTGTAATGACAGTCATGCCACCCTTCTTAGGCACGCATTGAACTGGGCTTACCCATAGACTATCAGAAATTGGATAAATTAAACCTGCATCTAGCAGTTTAATAATCTCTTTCTTAACTACATCTTGCATATTAGGATTTAGTCTTCGTTGGCGTTGCACATACGTTTTATGACCTTCTTCCATAAGGATTTTATGTGTGCAATACGAAGGACTTATTCCTTTAATATCATGAATCTTCCATGCAATGGCTGGTTTATGAGCTTTCAACACAGAAATGAGTTGTGATTTCTCATTTTTAGTAAGAGAAGACGATATTATTACAGGTAATTCAGATTCACCATGTAAATAAGCGTATTCCAAATGGTTTGGAAGTGGCTTTAACTCTAATTTCGGTGGTTCTTCTATCGATGATTTATATCGATATCTGTCTTCTTCTTTTAGCATTTGAATTTCTTCTGTTGTTGGTTCATATCCATTAGCTATAAGTGTAGCTAACATTTCAGCTTCATCAATTGGTTCATTACCTTCTCCTAAAGAACATTCTCCTGTTCCTTGTAATTCTGGAAATTCTTCTAATAATTCTGCATGTGCATCTATAGTTTGAATATAATAACATGTATCATCTGTAGATTGTGGTTGTTGCATTGCTCTATCAACTGAAAAGGTAACACTCTCATCCTCTATACTTAGGGTCAATTTCTTACCGAACACGTCTATCATTGCTTTAGCCGTGTTTAAGAATGGTCTTCCTAATATGAGAGGAACTTGAGAATCTTCTTCCATGTCCAGAACAACAAAATCTACTGGAAATACTAAAGTACCAACTTTAACTAGCATGTTCTCCATTATCCCTCTTGGATATTTTATTGATCTATCGGCTAGTTGTATGCTTATTCTGGTTGGTTTCAATTCTCCAAGGTCTAGTTTAGCGTATAGTGAATACGGCATTAAATTTATACTAGCACCTAAATCTGCCAATGCTTCTATTGAACTAAGACTACCCAGAAAACATGGAATTGTGAAACTTCCTGGATCAGATAGTTTTTCTGGTATCTTATTCAACAGCACTGCTGAACAATTAGCGTTCATAGTAACAGCCGAGAGTTCTTCCATTTTCTTTCTATTTGAGATTAGATCTTTCAAGAATTTAGCATATCTAGGCATTCCTGAAATCACATCAATGAAAGGAAGATTTACATTTATCTGTTTAAACATATCCAAGAATTTGGATTGCTCGGCTTCAAGTTTCTCTTTCTTCATTTTACTCGGGTAAGGAAGTGGTGGTTGGTATGGTTTAACATAAGGTTTAGCCTTAACTGTGTTATCTTCATTAACCTTTTCAACTACCGGTTCTTTTTCCTTATCTTGATTAGGTTGGGGTTCTTGTGGAGTAGGAATAGCTTCATCAGAAGTTACAGGTATTTCAGGTGGTTTAAGTGTTGTACCACTTCTTGTGGTAATGGCTTTAGCCGTTTCATTCCGGGGATTAGCATTTGTATCACTAGGTAGACTTTCCGGTTTTCTTTCACCTATTAACCTTGCTAGGTTACTTACTTCTTGTTCCAGATTTTGAATAGAAGCTTGTTGATTTCTAAATGCTTGAGCATTTTGTTCATTAGTTTGTTTCTGAGATGTGAAAAACTGCGTTTAAGTTTCAACTAGCTTCGTCATCATATCTTCTAAATTCGGCTTTTTATCATCGGTTTGTTGTGGTGGTTTGTTTTGAAAATTAGGTCTTTGCTGATTGTAATTATTATTGGATACTTGTTGATTGCTAGGACCTTGTTGGTTGTTGTATGGAATATTTTGGTTATAATTCTGGTTTTGATTGTAAATCGGTCTTGGCGGTTGATAATTATTCTGATAATTATTTCCAGGCCTTTGGTTTATGTATGAAATATTCTCTCTTTGTTCCATTGTTAATTCAATACTGAGACAATCTTTTGTCAAATGTGGTCCTCCACACTGCTCACAACTAATTCGTATTGAATGAATATCTTTAGTTATCTTTTCCATTCGTCTCTCGACAGCATCTATCTTTGCGGAAATGGAATCTAAGTCATGGCTAGAATCGGCTCTAGCTGCTTTAGATGATCTAACGATATCTTTTTCTTGGTGCCACTCATGTGAGTGGGAAGCAGTGTTATCAATAATTTTGTAAGCATCAGTTTCGGTTTTCTTCATAATAGAACCACCAGCTGCTATATCTATGTCTTTCCTTGTAGTGATGTCGCATCCTTGGTAGAATATTTGTACTATTTGACAGGTGTCTAAACCATGTTGCGGACATCCTCTTAATAACTTTCCAAATCTTGTCCACGCCTCATATAGAGTTTCATTCGGTTTCTGTGTGAACGTAACAATTTCTCCTTGAAGTCTTACGGCTTTAGATGCAGGAAAGAATTGTTTAAGAAATTTTTCAACTAAAACATCCCATGTATCAATTACCCCTTCAGGTAACGATTCCAACCAATCTTTGGCTTCTCCCTTTAAAGTCCAGGGAAATAACATGAGATATATCTGTTCATCCTCCACTTCTCGGATTTTAAATAGTGTGCAGATCCTATTAAAGGTACGTAAATGTTCATTTGGATCTTCCTTCGGCGCACCACTAAATTGGCATTGATTAGTCACCATGTGTAGAATTTGTCCTTTGATTTCATAATCTGGCGCATTAATGTCTGGATGAGTAATTGCGTGACCTTGGCCAGTGCGTTTAGCTCTCATTCGGTCTTCCATACTTAAAGGTTCCAGATTCTCCATAATTGAAATTGTTGAATCCGAATCACTAGAGGATTCTGATTTAATGGTTCGTTCCTCAACAATCTCTGTTTGAATGATTGGTGATTCCGGAGGAAAGTTTAGTGGTTCAGGATCTATGAATCGTTCCTGAATATTCTCCGGATTCTCAATTGTGAGGTCGGGTTCAAAAAATGGATTATCGGAAATTTGAACTGGAGTACTTGGTCGACTGGATGACGATTCTAAAGAAAAATCAACGGTGGTAATATTTGCTAAATGTCTTGATCTAGTTACAGGTGGTGAACGTACAAAAGGTGGTGAACGTCTTGCTCGGTGCATTCACTGAATATCCTATTAGTTTTTAAAAGGAAAGAAAAATTATAATAAGTTATCCAATCAATAGACTTTTCTGATTTTGCCCACGTTTCGAATAGCCAAAAGATGCAGCAGAGGGGCAGGATTCGTTTGGTCACAATATAATTAAGGACTGTTTGGCTCCAATAACCCGGTTCACGTACAAATCCAACTATTACTACGAACCAGAAAATTTTGATGTCTATCAATTTAACCACTTAAAATAAATTTTCGTAATTTTAAGAAATTTAGATAAGAAGTAGAATAAAAATCTATGTCCTAAAACTAGAATAGCGAGAAATAAGAAAGAAAAAGAGTTCGTCGAAAAAGGTCGAAAAAGAAAAATGGTTGAAAAATAAAAGGTGACGGAAAAATAAAAGAAACTTATAAAACTTAAAAACAATTGGCTAACCTAACCTTATTACTACAACTAACTTAAAATTATAATCGCAAATTGAGATTACTAATTGGAATGATAATTGATACATAGGAAAAAGTCGTCTAAAAATATTAAAGCTTACAGGAAAAACTATATCCCAAATGGAAATAACTTAAAAAGAAACTAAAACTTAAAAAGGCGTCGCAAAATTCTAAAGCACCTAAATCTTAGTCTAAAGAAAAAGCACTTAAAGAATTCTACGGCAAAGCCTAAAAATCTAGAAGTAAAAATAACTATGGCAAAAACTAAGTTTAAAACTAAATATGAGCTAAAAATACAAATATTACGCTAAAACGATTAAAAAGGGATAAAATATAAAAATAAACTAAAAGTTGTAAAAATACAATTTTTATAAAAATATTATTTTTATATTATTTATTTATTAAAACTACTAATTTTACAATTTAATTAAACTAATTTAACTAAATAAAACAAATTAAATAAAAAGAAACTTTAAAATAAAACTAATTATAATAATAATAGGTAATTAGGGTTTATAATAATAATAATTAATAAATACCCCGTAATTAATGATGTTTAGGGTTTCTGTCGGTGGCGGCTCCGCGAGTCGCGGTGACCCAGTTCAAAACCTTCGCGGGTCGCGGAGGGTTCAATTCCAGTTCAAAAACAGGTCAAGTTTCGACAGGTCAGTTTTATTATATATATATTTTTTTATTTTTCTGTTTTATATTTTCTGTTTTAATAGTTAAATAAAATATATAAATTAAATAAAAACTTTAAAAAAAAAAGTAAATTAAAAATAGAAATACTTTATAATTTTATAAAAATCTTAAAATTTTATATATGTTTTTTTTTCGGTTTTTTTTTTGTTTTAAATAAAAACAAAATACTTAAATAAAATTTATATAAAAATAAAGAAACTTTATAAAACTTAACAATATCCGGAGTATGCAGATCAGGGAAATGTTGACCAAGATATCAGTGTTGGGTTAGGGAAAGGTAATTATGCTTATGTTAAGACTATGCTTGGAATGATGTAGATCTGGTTGGATGAGCCAATTACACAGACCTACTTGTCTCTGAACTCTCGAAGTTCTCTTTGAGCAGTGAAAAGTATGTCACTTGGTTGTATAATTGAAAGGTAGCTATACCTCGTAGGTTATCCTCAGTAAAGTACTAGGTTTATTAGTGAGTTGAGCTCTAATCCTAACCCTCGTTATCAGTTTAGTTAACTGAATAACAATGTGCCATGTTGATTGAACACTGATCACAAACGGAAGGAGTCCGTCGGTTTAAGTTGGCAAAACCTTAAAAGAAAACTAACAACTATTTCATCATACTAATGAGATCATATTAGTTCAAGCATTATACAGCATTACAGTTGATATATTGAAAGTAAAGCAGATAGAAACCTAATAAATACCTAAACAGTTGATATGACTAAGTCCTAAGGCAACCATCGAATAAGAACATGCAATAGGCTTGGGTCACACAGTGAAGGCACTAACTAGATCTTAACAACTCCTAAGAAGTATCTTCGGAACAGTCAATAGACATACTAGGTCATTCATGTCTCAATTCCTAAGTTCCGTGTCCTAAAAGCGCATTAAATGCCTCTCGGGAACTCTGGCCATACCGAGTTCATTGAATCTTCAGATACAGTATAACCAGGGGTCTTAATCCTATGAAGTAGCTAATTTCATATAGGTGGACAAATCCTGATCACAACCTAGGTTGGTCAATCCTTAAAATGCTAGCATACAAATCTATCAGACTTCCTAGTTCAGTATTGCGACAGTAATCGTACTAAATTAACATAATTACGCTAACCCAAACTTCTATCATGGCAACATACAGATTAATTAAGCTATCATGGTAATATCAGAACGCATTATTAAACATAAAAAGTAAGAACACATGTTTAATACAAAAGATAAGCGTTTCGGATAAAAACCTGAAAAAGCCGAAGAAATATGCCCGAGAACGCAGGGACTCGCCGGGATATCCTCCGAAAAATAAAAGCTAAGCTAACTACTACTAAAAACTAACTAAAAGCTTGAAAATATAAAATGAATTACAACTTGAGTGTGTGTTGAAATGGATGGAGAAAGCCCTTTAAATAGACTTGGATTTTGCCTGTAAACGGCTGGCAGGCCGTTTGGCAACGCAGGGGTCGTTTGGCAAGTCAAGCTGTTTACAGGGGCCGTTTATCCTGACCATTTGGCAGGCCGTTTGTGAGCCAGGCAGGATGTTTGGCAAGCCGTTTGGTCTGCCTGGTCGGCTGATTTTCACTTGATCGTAATTTGATTTCTTGTCTTTCACCGTTTTCGCTCTAGAATCTTAGTTTTAGCTCCGTTTTACTTGATTCTTTTTGCATCGCCTTCGTAATTACTTAATCTACAAAAGCAACCGAAAAGATGATACTTTTACCGACACAGTTTGAATCTTTATTGTTCTAGGGCTTAATATTGGGGATAAAAATGTGACTTTTTAACTGATATCAAATACCCCACACTTAGCTTTGCTTGTCCTCAAGTAAAAAGCGGGAATATAAGGTTCTTTCTAATAGATTCTCCCTTGCCCTCCCGTGGATCTTTTTATTATGCCTTCATCAGAAGTCGTCACATCTTTCGAAAGTATTAGAAAAAGTTTCGAGCTTCGATGATTTGATCGCTAGATTTTAATTGCGTCCATAGTGAAAAAGGTGTACTTTCCAACTCTCAGATGTAGTGTATACATGATCAGGCTCCTCACTAGCGGATCACTCATATCACTCAAGTGTTTAGGGTGTCCTAATCTAATTGTATTATTGTTCAGAAGCCAGTCGTGTAACAGTTCTCATCATTGGCTTGGTAGAGCATCAATATCTCCCCCGGTTAAGTAAAAACGGCACTGATCTTCTTCTTAGGCATTCTTTCAAGAGGAAGACGGTTTGTAGGGTTTGTTTGGGAAATTTTTATGGATTGGTGAAAGGTATCCAGATCTTTTGATTTTGAGAGAATTGATAGACTTTGATTCTTCAGAGTATCCATTTTTGGATAGAGAACGGCTTGGAATCCGTAAAAATTTTCTTTGGAAGAGGCGGATTTTGCTAAGACTTTGTCTAGAATTTTCTTTGGCTCCTCCGGTATCCTTCTTGGGGCAACTTCTCGGGTTTTTCTTTGCCTTTTTTTCTAGAGACTTTGCTCTTTCATCATTTTTTTTTGCATACCCTTTCTTCACAACTTTTGTCTTTCTTTCCTGGTGCCCAGAGAGGAAGTGATAATCCACTGAAAATAGGTCTTTGACCTATCAAAAACAATCAGGGGTTCGGAATCTTTTAACAAGTGCTTTTGAAGCGAATTTGATCGATCTATCTCTTCATTAATCTCTGGATCTTTTGATAAATGGAAAGGGGAATGAAGGTGAATGGGTAGTGTATTTTTGGGAGTGAATTTGGGGTGGATATTTCTGATTCATCAACTCTTTATGTGAGTTGGTCGGTTTAAATTGCGTGGAGTGGAAACGGAAACGGATGGCGTTTTGTCTTCTCTATTCAGAATGATTTCAGAAGGAGTATCGCACATGCACCACGTATGGCGGTTACTAACCATTGGTCTTGAAACGTATGTCAGGACCAAGTTCTAACTTGAACCGTACACCAGAACCCTCTTCAATTGAAATGAAAAAGTACTGTAGATTTGATGGGTCGTACAGATACTTTGGGTCCAAGATTCCTTACCTTTTGGGAGTAGGGTCGTGCTTGATCATGTGTAGCCTTTAACATATTTTCTTAAAAGAAATCTTTTGACACAAAACATCAGTTTCAGCTTAATCGTTCTGTTCTAATGAATGTTCCGAAAACTAATTTCTAGCAATTTTATTGAACTTTTGGGCAAAACAATGTAAGAATTTTTCGAAACCACCCAATATTCATTGCTTAATTACTTTTTAGACAAACGGATTTTTCAAAACTTGGCGTTTTATGGTTACTTGTCCTTTAAACCTTTACCCAATACCCCACACTTAGAAGAACATTGTCCCTAATGTTCTCTGAAAAGAATATTTTAATACTTTATAAATTAAGGACATTGTCTTCTAAAATTTCCAGGTTAGTTATGGGGGTGACCCCACACTTAGAGATTTTAGTGCGTAATAATTGAAATAGGTTTGAGGAAGTATTACTTCCCTATGGTCATGTTACTTTCTAGTGCTGGGCCTTCCTACGGTCGGTCTCCTAATTACTGAAAAGGACCAGTCTCTTTTGATAAAATCTCTGCATGAAGAACAAAAAGAAAGAGATAGCATTTCCAATATATATAACTTTTTTGGTACAATGCTTCAAATAGATAAAACTAAAAATAAATAAAGTAGTCTATGAGATACTATCCTGGTCAATGTGCTGAGTCGTGTCTGCGAAGTATCCATGAAGTCCGAAGGGATCATCATCATCCTCTTGTCTCGGCAAATACTCAAGTGGTTGCCCTTCATCCAACTCAGGGCCTAATAGTGAATCCAGATAAAGGTCTGACGGCAACTCCAGGTTTGATAGGCTCGGGAAAGGCTCCTCATCAAGGATGTTCCCGGTAATCTCAAATGCCTGGGCTGTGGGTGGCTCAACTGATATGGGAATCGTGACTAGGTGACAACCCTCAGGTAGCTTAGTGACTGGGACTACCTCGGTGACTGGAGCAGGTGAAACGACTAACACAGGCGGCGTGATGGGAATAGGAGTAGCGTGTTTCTGGGATGGTAGCTAAAGCGACTGAGTGAAATGAGACCAGTATGGAACGCCTGGGGGTAGCTTGTCGTGTCGGCTAAACACGGCGCGCTATCCTAAATTACGACGGGCCCAGAGTACTGCGAATCATCCCCTCGTGCTGAAGGTATGCTCTAAGAGCTCGATAAAGCCTCTGCTGGTCTCTGAGTAATGCCCATGTAACATCTGGGTCATTCAAGGTGGCTCCATAGTGTATCACCGTCTGTGGCTCATGTGTCTCTAGTGACTGTGTGTCCTCAGTAGGTCTCCTAGCTAAACGTCTAGATCATCGAACAGGAGGAGCTGGCGGTGCTGTGCCAATATCCTCCTCGACACTCTCCAATATCAATCGCCTTGGGCCTAATTGCCCCTTTGATGGCCTGTTCTGATCAGCACTGCTTCCTGATGAGTAAACTCTAGGAGTCCTCCTCCTACGAACTGGGATGTAAACTAAAGCTCCTGAACTTGGCATGTTCCCTGAACACATTCAACAAACTTGTAAGTACTAAGCGCAAGTATGGCGCTTAGTTGTTAGTACACAGAGATAATATTTTATAGACTGAAAATAAAGAAAATAAAGAAAATAAAAAGGATAAGCAAGGGGTGCCTCCCAAGAGCACTTTGTTTATCAAGTCGTTACAGCTCGACTTTTCTTTTCCAAATCTTCAGAATGGATCAAAGGAGAAGAGGTGCTCCTCCTTATCGTGGTCTTCTAGATAAGCTTTTATCCGGTGGCCGTTGACTTTGAAGTTGCCAGTAGGTCCTTCTAATTCCACGGCTCCATGTGGAAATGCATGTATAACTTTGTATGACCCACTCCATCTTGATCTAAATTTTCCAGCGAACTTCTTGAATCGAGAATTAAAGAGCAGAACTTTATCTCCAGGAGTGAACTTTGTAGGGATCAATTTTGTATCGTGTGTCAACTTCGTTCGTTCCTTGTAGATGTATGACGTTTCGTGTGCTTGGTCTCTTAATTTAGTGAGTTCATTCATCTGCATCTTCCGATGCTTAGCGGTAACTGAGGGATCGAGGTTGCAGGTCTTCAGCGCCCAGAGAGCTTTATATCCGAGTTCCAGCGGAAGGTGATAGGCTTTTCCATAGATCATGCGGTAGGGTGTAGTCCCTAGAGGATTCTTGTAAGCAGTCCGGAATGCCCACAGAGCATCGTCTAGTTTCTCATCCCATTTATTTCCATCATGGCCGACGGTGCGTTCTAGGATTCTCTTGAGTGCTATGTTGGTGATCTCTGCTTGTCCGTTAGTCTACGGATGATAGGCAGTGGACATTTTGTGGGTAACTCCGTATTGTTACATCACCTTCATAAATTGAGTATTGCAGAAGTGTGTGCCTCTATCACTTATTATAGCGCGGTGAGCTCCAAATCGGCAGAAGAGTCTCTTCAGGAAGTTGGTGATGACCTTGGCATCATTAGTTGGAAATGCTTGGGCTTCGACCCATCTAGAGACGTAATCTACGGCTACGAGGACATATTCTTTCCCATTAGACTTTGGGAATGGCCCCATGAAGTCTAATCCCCAAATATCGAAGATCTCGCAAGCTTGGATATTAGTCCGAGGCATATCATTCTTCATAGAGATAATACCTTGCCTTTGGCATGCGTCACGACAGTTTACAAGCTCTTGCGCATCTCAAAATATAGACGGCCAATAATGTAACGACCCTGGAATTTCCAACGTTTATTTATTAATAATTATTATTATTATTAATACGTGTGATTAAACGAATGTACGTTATTACATTTACATGTTGCCATGATTGCCCGAACTTGACTTTAATTGCCCAAAACGTCTTTGTGACACCCGGAACTTGCACGAATAATATTTTCAAGTATTATTTACATTCATGATAAGTTTTATTAATCATTTTGATTAACTATGGTTACTAGTTAATTACTTGGGCTTAAATTGGTTTAACTTGATAAATACTTGAACTTGGGCTTGGATTAGTGTTGTTGGGCTTATGAGCCCACCCTACTTATGTTAATGGATTAACTAGTCCATTTTTACAACTTGTAAGTATCATTTAGCAAGTAACTAGTTAGTTTTAACAATTAGAATCTAGTTAACTTGTTATCCCCATGAACAACCATCCTTTAACCAACTTTGTAAGACTTTACAAGCTATTAACCAACAAACTTTCTCCTCTTCCCTCACCCTAGCCAAACCTTCGGTTTTGATACACAAGGGGAGAGTTTTTGTTTCAATTTTCATTACTTCTTTACTCACATTCTCTCATTCTCAAAAACACACTCTTCATTTCATACTTGCAACTTTTCTTTTACTCTCATTATTCTCTCTACTCTAGTAAGCATTATGAACTTTCTTCCTCTCCTTTTTCTCCTTGTAAAACCAAAATCTTAAGGCATTCATCATCATCATTCCTTGTTTGTTAAATCTTTTGTTACTTGTGTTGATTACTAGTTGTTATTATCTTTATTTACTTGCATGTTTTCAAGAATCAAACTTCTTAGTTTAATTCTTCTTTTATCTTGAATCTTCAAGAACATACAAGACATAAACTCTCTAGTTTATGATCTCCACTAAATACTTGTTCAAAGTTTATAAAGTTCATGGTTGAAAGACATACTTGAAGTTCATGAAGTAAACTTTAAAGTTTACTTTCTAAAGATCAAACCTTGGTTTGAATCTTTAAAGTATGAACAACCATGAATAATTTACTTGTTTATTTAGTTACTTGCACTTTAATTTGATGTTTGTTGGTTATTATTGGTCAAGTGTTACTAGTTAACCTTGATCTCATTAATCTTGAACTAAAAGTTAACTTTGAAAGTTCAAGAACACACAAATAAGTTTTCTTTAAAAATAACTTTGTATACTTATGCTTGATCTAGACTTTTGGGTCTTGGATCTTCAAGATCTAACTAAAGAACTATGTTCTACATCTTAAGATCTTGATTAGTTAGTTTACTTTCAAGTTTGTAACTTGTTATTAGCTTTAAAGTTCATGTAGGTGTTAGATCTAAGACTTTGATATAACTTTGGTTCATCAAACTTCATACAACTCTTAAGTGAGTTGTGCTTCATGTCTTAGACTTGCACTAGGGTTATGATGGTTAAGACTTGGTTAATATGATGTAGATACATCAATGAGTTGTACACTTGAAGCTATATGCATCAAGGACGAGAACCATGATGAACATCAAGCACCAAGACCACCAGAACCCTTTTAAACTTACTGTTTCTGTCAAAAACCTACTGACCTGCTGTTTCTGTAACAGACCAGCAGACCTGGGCTGTTCTAACCATGATTTTTAGATAGAACTTTTCGAGTAGATAACTTTTCATATAGGACATGTCTTAATCTGAGTTACGGTTTAGGATTTATGGCCCTCCGATCGTCACTATGTCCTTTAACGTTGTGCAGAAATTTCTGACCTACTCGCACTTAGACAGTCGACATGGTCAAACCAAGACGAGTTTGCTTCTGTAAATTTTACCACGCTTAAGGGACTCATAGACAGAGCCATGGCCACTGGTCTCCCCTTAATTCAGTAAGGGTAGAGGCCGTGGTGACTGACTGAAGTCAGACTTTGTTTTAAACTACTTTCATAAACGAAACCTACCTTACGCCTTTTGTTTAATGATGAATGATGATGACCCTTAAGACCTTAAATACATAATTTTAAACCTATTAAGACGATTTACTGACTTAGTATTATTTACCTTAGGTTGAGGACCTTCGGACCGATTACTTGCACACCTTTTCTGAACCGACTTTACGACTACATTATCATTGTGAGTTATAGCATTCCCTTTTTACTTTAACTTATTTTGGGAACTGAGAATACATGCGGATTTTATGTTTTACATACTAGGCACGAGTACTTAAACTTATATTTGTGTGGGTTATACAACGGCATAAACATTCCCTTTAGCTCGGTAACGTTTAATCATTGGTTTTTGAACCGTGAACGCGAATCTTAGATATGGATCCATAGGGTTTGACATCCCCACTCGGGCTAGTAGCGCTAGCATTTAACGAGTGTTTAATACTTCGTAGACATACGCACTTGCCAAGTGTACTTTCAGGGGGTATAAACGTTAAGTTAGTTACCAATTGCCCACGGTTAGCATATACTTTTACATACTTTCGAAACGCTCGTTGTAGCACTGAAATCTCGTGGCCTACCTTACATACTGTTATACTTAAACTATAGCTCACCAACCTTTGTGTTGACGTTTTTAAGCATGTTTTTCTCAGGTGCTTGAGGTTAGCTTCCGCTGTGTACTAGTCGTGCTGTAGACACCCGCTGCTTAGAGTTGTCATCGCATGAACTACTTTACCTTGCATTCAAACTTTTGTACTTTTGAAACTATGACTTGTAACGACCATTGTGGTCAAATACACTTATTATTTACTTCTACTTAGTGAAGCATGCTTTTGAAATGTAAAACATTTGATGTCGGTTATGACATCACCTTTTTATCGTGAATGCAACTTCTTTAATTACAGCATATAGTACTTAACCTTGTAATGATCCTGTTGTTGATGATTCGTACACGATGGTTTTGTACGGGGCATCACATTTGGTATCAGAGCATTGGTTGTAGGGAATTAGGTTGCATTAGTGAGTCTAAGACCGACCCGAGTAGGATTCACTAATAGGACTAATCTACAACTTGCTAGTTTACTTGTTTCCGCTGAATTTACTGCATGCTACTGCTTACTTTTTCCGCTATATGCCGTATGCTACTACATGATTTCACTATTGCATGATGCTACTTGCTTTCGATTGCATGCTACTTTCATACGAATTACTGTTATTGCCATGCTAGTTACCGTTATACATGATTTAAACTGTTGGCCTATTATTTGCTTGCTTTATGACATACTGACATGGAAAATTTATTTTTCCTTGTTCAGATGTCAGATGTACCACCTGCTAGCGTTTTGGGCAGTTCAGACTCAGACTCCACCACACCACCTGCTTCTGTTGCCGATACACCGGTCCCGTTACCCACTAGTGATCCCAGCGCTTCGTCTTCCAGAGTGAGCAGTAGTGCGCCGGCACCTATGGCTACTTCTGACCCTGCGGAGATTCCAGCTCCGTCTGTTCCCGGACCCTCGAGGTCACAGCCCCGCATTGGTGGGATTGAGATCCCCGCGGATTTTGGGGAAGGGCCATTTCGTAACCACATGCGCACACCTTGCCGACGCACTCCCGACGGACGTTTATTCGTGATTCCGCCAGGCAGACACAGACAAATGTTGGCCGCCTTCGGACGCTTCGGATTACCAGCTCAGCCACCAGTGTCACCACCACACGATTCGGATGACTCATCATCCGCCGATTCTTCATCATCAGACGACTCAGATGATGAAAGGACCCGTCCTAATCCACCTGGACGAAGTCATCAACATTTGGTCCCATTGCGATGATCGGATCCAAGCAATGTCCTTATATTGAGCAAATGCACAGCGGAAGACTTAATTCGTACCTGAGAATAAACATGCTTTAAAGTGTTAACCAAAAGGTTGGTGAGTTCATAGGTTTATCATAACAATCATTTCAATATGTTAATAGACCACAAGATTTCATAATCATAAACATAATACACTCACAAGTGTATGTAAAGCATTCTAAGTGGTTGAGCACTTGGTAACCATACTTAACATTTAATCAACGTCGCATATTCCCTTTATTATGAAATCTCACTACACCGTACCAAGTGTAGTCACCAAAACGAAGTACTGTGCAACCGTTGAATACTGGTCGTCCAGTCCGATTGGGATTGTCAGGCCCGATAGATCTATCAACAGGATTCGCGTTTACAATACCCATGTAAATAGTAGTTACCAAGCTACAGAGAAATATGCCAGTGGTACAACTCAACGTAGAATATATTTTTAAGTACTTGTGTCTATTTTGTAAACATTTATAAAAGCAGCGCATGTATTCTCAGCCCAAAAATATATACTGCAAAAGCAATTAAAAAGGGAGCAAATGAAACTCACTTTTGCCTTGAAGGTATTTAATTCGACTTGGTCTCCGATAGATATCACGAACCTAACCATATATATAATATATCAACATATTTTCTTTTTAAGTAATCGTTACATATATATACTTTTAATACTTTTAATATTTTCTTAGTCCGTAGTTAGCAGTCCGATGTTAGTGGTCCACAATTAGTTGCTTAAATAAAATAAATAAAGATCCCATCGTATTCGTATTGATCAGAATTAATCTCGACCCATGGTACCATGTTGTAAAATGACGTGTTGCGTACATAAAGTACCGTGTTGTCAAATGACGTGTTGCGTACAATCATGAGGTCTTTTGATTAATCTTCTCGTGTTGTTTACGGGTGGTCCTGAAATATATAAAATCAAATCATAAGTAATTATATATAAAATATCATATTAATTAGAAAAGATATGATTAATTTACTTTTTCTCCAAATATTTTCGTAGCTAAACTAGCTTCGGATACCCAATCTTGTTTTAGTCGTAGTTTCTTCATTACAACTCCGTTTTTGTTGGTACAACTTTCCACTTCCTTGGATCGAGTCAAATTTTAAGAATATGAACTGAAAATACCTTAATTTGTATTCAAAATCATAGGTTATAGGTCAAACTTTGGTGAAACTTATGAAAGTGATCATTTTCCATCATAAAAACAACATTTAATGATCATTTTTCTAAAAATACTTACACTTTGAGTTAAACCATGAAATTTTTATGTGTTAACATATTCATAAGAAATATAATTTTTCCAGAACATGAACTTCCAATTCAAAGTTCAAGATGGTTTTTAATTATCCAACCCAAAACAGCCCCCGGTTGCACTCCGACGACGTAGATTCAGTTTTTAAGATGTTCTTTGTAATACCAAGTTATATCTTGTTAGGTTAGCATATCATTATGATATATTACAGGTCTTGAAGTGTTTTAAAAGTCAAGTTAGAAGGATCTATTTAGTTTGCGAACAAGTTTGAAATCATTCAAACTATGTTCTTGTTGTTAAAATTTTATACCACAAAATAATATAGCTATATGAATATGAATTGAATAAGATTATGAAAAAGGTTACTACCTCAAGTTACTTGGACAAATTTACTGCAAAAGATAAGAAATAATCTTGGAATCAAAGAGTGGTGGAGTTAGATCAAAAGGTTGGAAGTAAACTTCTTCAAATGGGTGGTTATTTTGATATGTTCTTGAAAGAGTTTTCTTATGGTGTTTAAGGCATGTAATTGAAGCTAAATGATGGGGAAAATGCTTGGAGATGATCAAGTATGAAGTTAGGAGTATTTTGAGAGAGAAATGAGGGTGTAGTTATGAGAAAATAGAGTGAAGAAATGGTGTTCATTTATAAAAACGTTTTTAGTTTATAAAGAAAGAAAAGGATTCCTAATTTTGTTTTCTTACTAATAATTCATGCTACTTGACAAATCCTAGTTACCTCATATCTAGGACAGTAATAATGTTGATTAGGATGTTGATTTGATGTGTATATACCAATAGTAAATACATATAGGAGCTGGGTATGATACGGGTACATATACCCTAGATATACGTATAGAAATCTTGAGGAAACAGAATGAGAATTCAAATATAGCTATCTTTTGTGAATATACTTATATTGTTTTATATATTTAAATCCTTAAAAAGTGATTAAATACATTATATATACGATACATGTATAAGCATTATAGGTTATAAGTATATATATCAAAGAATGTTACGTATAGTTATCATTTTGAAAACTTAAGTTAGTAGTTTAAAAATATACTCATAACTCATTGTCATTAGTACACAATGAGATGTTAAACCATCTTTAGATCATGTTAAATATATATAAATATATATATTTATACACAAACGTATAATTATCGTATGTTATATAGTTCGTGATATCATCGGTCAAATTGGACGGTCAAACGTTGTGTAAAACTCTTTTCAAAAACACAAGTCTCAACAATTTGAATTGCTTATCATGTTGGTAAGGTTTAATTTATGTAAATATTAATCTCATAAGTATAAAACGATTGGAAAAATCTGGGTCGTTACAGTACCTACCCGTTAAATAAATTTCGTCCCGAAATTTGAATGGGATGGTCATGGCTGACAATAAGTATGTTTTCATGACGTATACGAGTTGGAAATTAGAGTTTTATTATCATCAAGTAATATTGATAAAACAATTTGATTTTTGTGAAGAGTACGAGTGAGGCTATCACCAAATGGTGAAATGAGTAGGTATAGATTCGTCATATCTTTTGACGTAGATAGGATTGATTTCCAAGTTCAAGAGATTTGGAGTAAAATTTTCAAAATGAGATTTGATTCTTCGATAATTAAGGAAATTAGAATCCGCTTTAAATGCGATCATCTATTTTGATTGCTCTGTCGGATCTTTTACTATAAATCCACCTCCCTTCATTTCCTTACAACTCATACCTTCTATTCTTCCTCCCTCAATTCATACTTTAAAACATTTATCAGTATGCTTCATCCAGTACTGATCCTGGATATACTCTTAACTTTCATCTCTGTCATTCTTCTTTTTCATCTACCTCTGGAGGATTTTATTTATTTCTACTATTACCTTGGGGTTATAGTATTGTTAATTCTCCCGTGCCTTTACGTTGCAATACGTATTGATATACACGGTTTGTAATTTATTTGTTGTTGTCGAGCTTTATATTTTCTTTTATATTCAACAGTTCCATACTTCTGTTTCCTCTTCCCGACTTCGAGTCAAGCGAATAATGGTCCGGAATTCGTAGGTATGGTTTTTGAAATAAACATAGTTAATGTTCTAAGAAGGAAATAGTAATTGCACGATCTTGATTTGGTAAGTTACCAGAATGTCCGAAAAGATAGAATTATCAAGGAGATATGTTCTTAATATGTTTGGAGATTGGGTAGAATGTAAGAGTTGTGTAACATGGCACATGATGATGTTATGATCTGTGAATCATTATGTTCCATTTAGAAACTCAGCATGAATTACTGTAATATAATTACGTTGATCAAGTGTCATTATATTATACTATTTCATGCTTCAGTTTCCAACACTACTTCAAAACATTCATATTTTAAACTCGAATTTTTCAGAATTTAGAAACTAACACAGTTTCTTTTATGTTGTAACGCAAATGATGTGAAGAGATAAATGATTTTTGATGAGGATAGTTGGAAATATATCTTCAGGAATATCAGAGATATTTATAATGAAAAATACGATGATATCTTAAAATATCTAAGATCAGGGAATGACGCGGAAAATCTGTCTGTGAAGGTTTAGAATAAGGAGTAAGGTTCTTACTAACGGTTTCAGCAGACACTGAATCATTTGAATCCTTTAAAGGTAGATTTCGTCATTGTGATTTGTCCACGACCTCCTTTATACTTTGCTCAATCCGTTTTCCAGTGCCAAATTTTTCGTTCGAGCTTTTCCAATCTATTATTCTTTATTGTCAAACTTCTGACTGTAGTTGTTGTCTACTGTCTTTACCACTTTATCAGTCTTCTCTAAAACTTAATATCACTAATTCGTAGACTGGAGCATTTTTCAGAAACTTCACATTTGAAATATGTAATTTTTGGGGATAGACGTTGTATATATATATATATATAACTGTCGAAATAGAAATGCTGCGAGATTTCAAAATATCAATTGTTGATTCCGCCAAAGGGGTAACGAGTTGCTGGTACATCTGCTGATAATGTCGTGGAATATAAAAGGTTCTCTGGTAACAAAAGGGTAATCGTATGTATTACAGGTTATAATAAGGCTACTTCGAATGGAAAGTCGAGGTTGACTTGCTGAAACTGTGACAAAATTTGCTATTTTGAAAAGGAATCGCAAAGTTATTTTTTCTAATAAATGCTAAAAAATTTAACGCGGATACGTGTTAAATTATGTCCTTGGTTTCGAGAGCTTTTCAGGTGCAAGACTGCGGGTAATGTGTGGTTGGATCATCATCTCGATTGTCCATTATTTGAAGTGTCTTCAGGAATTTCGAAGGGTTTGATCATAGATTGTAATTGTTAATATACATATGATGTTTTAGGACTTTGAATGATACAAATATTTTTCTGGGTTCCAAGAATCGAATGATGTTCTAACATAGTTTTGAAGTCAAAGTATAGTTTTGAAAGATGTAAGAGTCCTAAGAGTGATGTCTTCTGTTAAGTCTTGACTTGGATTTCGTTTTGTCGTAATCAAATTTGGATGAGAATGGTTGTTTTGATTTCTATGAAAGAATGTATATTATTGTGAAGGTAGTGAGTATAGTTGATGATTGTTGAATCAGAGTCAAAGAATATAATCATATTAATTGTGAATTTGTATATCTCTCGGGTATTACCTACCCGTTAAAAAAAATTTCACAAGTAATGTTTTGTACTAGATAATTTTATTACAATCTTTATGAAAATATATGTACATATATATCTTCTTCAGATGTAATCATGAATTTAATAAGTCAATATAATATTAGACTCATTTGATTTTCGGTTTGAGCTAGAATAAGTAATCTCTAAAACGATTAGGAACCACATATTCTTCACAAAATATTAATGAAGTTATGGATCAATACTTCATTATTTATTCTTATATATATTTCCTTAGTGAATCATGCTGATACTCATTGAACTCTTGCTAACTTCGCAAGATATGAATGTTGTTTCCCAGTAAGCTTCGAGTACATTGAAGATGAAAGTGTAAAATCAAACATATTATTGAATAATACACTTGGTTTATTATAAAACGAAATTCATTGAATTGAAACAGGGATTGTAGTTAACGATGATTAAGTTGCTGACGAAGGACGTACATCATTGCATATTTGTAGTATGAATTTAAACGAGTAGTATCTACCCTTTTTCAATTCATACTTAATAGCTTAGTACGAAAAGATTTATTTTGGTTTCCGAATTCATATATATAAAATATTTATATAAATTCTTCAGAAGAATGAGTTAATACTTCATAACTCGTTGATGCAATATACGCGTTATTGATGATGTCCACGGTGATTCTTGAACTGGTGGAGCTTGTGATGTTAAAGTTGCTGACGATTCTAACGATGTTGACTGCACTGACTGTGTTGGTGAGGCTAAGGGTACTGCTGATGCTGTTGGTAAAACAAGTCTAGCTTGTACCTTACGCATCATTCTTGTCGGAGTTTCTACTCTTCCTTTTATCATTTCTGTCCACTCATCTGATTTATGGTTAAGGTAGAAATAGGTAATCTCTATGTCTTTAGAGATTACATAATCACCATAGAATGTTTCTCCGATGAAGTTAAGAATCAATACTTCATCGTTTGTTGTTGTTGGTACTTCTTTGTATCTATGGTGCGTGTGACGTTGATATCCGAGGTACGGATGGTGATATTGAGGCGTGTGATGCGGATGTGATTGTTGGTGGTGGTAATGATCCTGTTGATGTTGATTATGGTGATAACGTTGATGCTGGTGATGCTGCTGGTGCTTAGGGTATTGAGGCTTGCGATGTTGATGTTATTAATGGTACTGGTTATGCTGCTGATGCTGCTGATGGTGTTTGTAACCTTCGTACCGTATTCTCCAAAGCCACTATCCGAGTGCGAAGCTCGTTGAATTCCTCTATTACACCGAGGTGATTGTCGGTTTGGATGAGCGGATAAATAAAATCTAGAATTTGATGTAGTATATAATCGTGACGAGATACTCTGGAAATGAGAGAGAAAATGGTTTCTCGAACAGGTTCGCCGGTAAGTGCTTCAGGTTCATCGTCAAGAGGGCAATTTGGTGAATGGAATGGATCACCTTCTTCTTGTCTCCAGTGATTTAGTATATTACGAACCCATCCCCAATTCATCCAGAATAGATGATGGGAAATTGGTTGATCCATTCCGGTGACGCTGCTTTCGGAGCCCGAATGGAAATCCATATCGGCATAACTGTCGGAATCTGAAGAATTCGAACTAGATGCGGAATCCATCTTGTATAATGGGGAAAATGAATTTTTGGTATGGAATAGATTATAGGAGTTAGATTTGGTACTCTTCAATACATAATTTACATATGTATATATAATACCAAAATCCCGTAAATTAAGGAGAATCTTTGAAAAGATATCAGTCAAAGTTCGCAATAACAGATATGCTAAGATAAGAATTCGTCTATACACTATCAATGCAGTAAATGCAGTAAAACGTGTCTAGACTTATGAATGATAAGCAGGTAATTTCCTAAGGATGATAAGCAGATGATTTCCGACTAGAAATGATAAGCAAAACTTTTGACATGTAGACACGGTCGAAGTCCAGACTCATTAATGCATCCTAACAACTACTAGTTAGATACACTATTGCAAGACCTGGTTCGCTACGACCACCGCTCTGATACCAACTGAAAGGACCCGTCCTAATCCACCTGGACGAAGTCATCAACATTTGGTCCCATTGCGATGATCGGCTCCAAGTAATGTCCTTATATTGAGCAAATGCACAGCGGAAGACTTAATTCGTACCTGAGAATAAACATGCTTTAAAGTGTTAACCAAAAGGTTGGTGAGTTCATAGGTTTATCATAACAATCATTTTAATATGTTAATAGACCACAAGATTTCATAATCATAAACATAATACACTCGCAAGTGTATGTAAAGCATTCTAAGTGGTTGAGCACTTGGTAACCATACTTAACATTTAATCAACGTCGCATATTCCCTTTATTATGAAATCTCACTACACCGTACCAAGTGTAGTCACCAAAACGAAGTACTGTGCAACCGTTGAATACTGGTCGTCCAGTCCGATTGGGGTTGTCAGGCCTGATAGATCTATCAACAGGATTCGCGTTTACAATACCCATGTAAATAGTAGTTACCAAGCTACAGAGAAATATGCCAGTGGTACAACTCAACGTAGAATATATTTTTAAGTACTTGTGTCTATTTTGTAAACATTTATAAAAGCAGCGCATGTATTCTCAGCCCAAAAATATATACTGCAAAAGCAATTAAAAAGGGAGCAAATGAAACTCACTTTTGCCTTGAAGGTATTTAATTCGACTTGGTCTCCGATAGATATCACGAACCTAACCATATATATAATATATCAACATATTTTCTTTTTAAGTAATCATTACATATATATACTTTTAATACTTTTAATATTTTCTTAGTCCGTAGTTAGCAGTCCGATGTTAGTGGTCCACAATTAGTTGCTTAAATAAAATAAATAAAGATCCCATCGTATTCGTATTGATCAGAATTAATCTCGACCCATGGTACCATGTTGTAAAATGACGTGTTGCGTACATAAAGTACCGTGTTGTCAAATGACGTGTTGCGTACAATCATGAGGTCTTTTGATTAATCTTCTCGTGTTGTTTACGGGTGGTCCTGAAATATATAAAATCAAATCATAAGTAATTATATATAAAATATCATATTAATTAGAAAAGATATGATTAATTTACTTTTTCTCCAAATATTTTCGTAGCTAAACTAGCTTCGGATACCCAATCTTGTTTTAGTCGTAGTTTCTTCACTACAACTCCGTTTTTGTTGGTACAACTTGCCACTTCCTTGGATCGAGTCAAATTTTAAGAATATGAACTGAAAATACCTTAATTTGTATTCGAAATCATAGGTTATAGGTCAAACTTTGGTGAAACTTATGAAAGTGATCATTTTCCATCATAAAAACAACATTTAATGATCATTTTTCTAAAAATACTTACACTTTGAGTTAAACCATGAAATTTTTATGTGTTAACATATTCATAATAAATATAATTTTTCCAGAACATGAACTTCCAATTCAAAGTTCAAGATGGTTTTTAATTATCCAACCCAAAACAGCCCCCGGTTGCACTCCGACGACGTAGATTCAGTTTTTAAGATGTTCTTTGTAATACCAAGTTATATCTTGTTAGGTTAGCATATCATTATGATATATTACAGGTCTTGAAGTGTTTTAAAAGTCAAGTTAGAAGGATCTATTTAGTTTGCGAACAAGTTTGAAATCATTCAAACTATGTTCTTGTTGTTAAAATTTTATACCACAAAATAAGATAGCTATATGAATATGAATTGAATAAGATTATGAAAAAGGTTACTACCTCAAGTTACTTGGACAAAGTTACTGCAAAAGATAAGAAATAATCTTGGAATCAAAGAGTGGTGGAGTTAGATCAAAAGGTTGGAAGTAAACTTCTTCAAATGGGTGGTTATTTTGATATGTTCTTGAAAGAGTTTTCTTATGGTGTTTAAGGCTTGTAATTGAAGCTAAATGATGGGGAAAATGCTTGGAGATGATCAAGTATGAAGTTAGGAGTATTTTGAGAGAGAAATGAGGGTGTAGTTATGAGAAAATAGAGTGAAGAAATGGTGTTCATTTATAAAAACGTTTTTAGTTTATAAAGAAAGAAAAGGATTCCTAATTTTGTTTTCTTACTAATAATTCATGCTACTTGACAAATCCTAGTTACCTCATATCTAGGGCAGTAATAATGTTGATTAGGATGTTGATTTGATGTGTATATACCAATAGTAAATACATATAGAAGCTGGGTATGATACGGGTACATATACCCTAGATATACGTATAGAAATCTTGAGGAAACAGAATGAGAATTCAAATATAGCTATCTTTTGTGAATATAATTATATTGTTTTATATATTTAAATCCTTAAAAAGTGATTAAATACATTATATATACGATACATGTATAAGCATTATAGGTTATAAGTATATATATCAAAGAATGTTACGTATAGTTATCATTTTGAAAACTTAAGTTAGTAGTTTAAAAATATACTTATAACTCATTGTCATTAGTACACAATGAGATGTTAAACCATCTTTAGATCATGTTAAATATATATAAATATATATATTTATACACAAACGTATAATTATCGTATGTTATATAGTTCGTGATATCATCGGTCAAACGTTGTGTAAAACTCTTTTCAAAAACACAAGTCTCAACAATTTGAATTGCTTATCATGTTGGTAAGGTTTAATTTATGTAAATATTAATCTCATAAGTATAAAACGATTGGAAAAATCCGGGTCGTTACAGATGAGGATCTTGCTGATAGACCTATTCAGGCACCCTCCACCCCGCCGAAGAAGCGATACCATTTCGACGGCACCGTCATTCCAGGGGTGAATGGAGGTCGTGCTTTTACTGACTCATTTGGCCATCGTCGTAGGGTTACTGCTTGTAAACGAGTTGTGCCATACCCTGCCGACCCACAGATACGTAAGGTTCCCCGTTACGTATTGACTATTCCTGGAACCGTACCACCTAGATTTAGATACGGACCACTTACATCTAGGGACGTACCGTCTACATCCGGAGCCGGACCATCTACATCAGCACCACCGGCACCACCCGCACCACCCGCCCCACCTGCACCGCCTGCCCCACCTGCCCCACCAGCTCCCTCTAACGAGGAACTGATGAGGGAGATTGAGACTCTCCGAGCTCGAGTCACTGAGCTCGAGGAGAAGTTAGCTCGAGGAGCAGTTCACCCGCCTTCACCGTAGGACTTGTATTTAGATTTCATGATGTAATCTAGATATAGTTTCATGTATTTCATATGTATTGTACGAACTTATTCAGATGTATGAAACTTATTATTATTAATGAATGGAACTTTGCGTTATTTAATTCTTGCACGATGTTCTATTTACATTGTTGTACGATGATTCTGTGGTATTTGTACCTAGATGCATTATTTAATAACATGTGATGTTTTGATTCCATGTTGGTCACTATATACTGTATTATTACTACTTGCATACTGGATTTTGACTTGAGTCAAAATTTTTGTTTAGAATACCATGGCTAACGGAAGATCCACACCTACCGCCGCCCAGATTGAGGACATGATCAACGAACGGGTCGCTGCAGCCCTAGCAGAAAGAAATCTAGAAGCTCCACCGCCACCACCACCGGTTATTCCACCCGTTCGAAATGGGTGTACATACAAGGAATTCCAAAGCTGCAAACCGCATAACTTCAGTGGAACCGAGGGACCGGTTGGTCTCACCAGATGGTTCGAGAAACTTGAATCAGTATTTCGAGTTAGCAACTGTTCGGAGGATAATAAGACCAAGTTTGCATCTTGCACGCTATCTGACGGCGCGCTAACGTGGTGGAACACGTTAGCTCAAGCAAAAGGGATTGATGAGGCGTATGCTACGCCTTGGGAAGAGTTTAAGTGTTCTATGATTGAGGAATACTGTCCAAGGACCGAAATACAAAAGATGGAGATCGAATTTATGCAGTTGAAAGCCGTGGGAAACGATCTTAACAGTTACAATCGTAGGTTTTTGGAGTTAGCATTATTGTGTCCGACCATGGTCACCCCCGAATTCAAGCGCATGGAGAAATACTTCTCGGGACTCCCTAAGTCCATCAAAGGAAATGTCACCTCATCCAAACCACCGAATGTTCCCGAAGCAATGCGCATGGTGCATACTCTCATGAATCAGATTCTTATTGATGAGCCGGAGAAGGCTAAGTTTGAAGCTGGTAGTAGCGAAAAGAGGAAATGGGATAACAACCACAAAAACCACAACAACAACAACAACAACAACAACAACAACAACAACAACAACAACAACAACAACAACAATAACAGGGGGAGAAACTATGATCAGACCCCTGTCAAGAGGCACAACAACGGTGGAAACCCTAATCCCAACAACAACACCAACAACTCCAACCCGAATTACAAAGGAACCCTACCACAATGCAAGAGGTGTTACAAACACCATACTGGATATTGCAATGTTGTCTGTGAGAAGTGTCAACGGGCTGGGCATATCGGGAAAGACTGCAAGGTCACCACTTTGAATGGGAAGCCGAACACCAATGGACCTAAGAAGTGCTACGAATGTGGACAGACGGGCCATTTTAGAAACGCGTGCCCAAACAAGCGAAAAGACGGAGGACCACCCCGAGGTAGAGCCTTCAATGTTAATGCAAGGGATATACGTGATAACCCCGACTTGGTGACAGGTATATTCACAATCAACAATCTTTTAGCTTCTGTCTTGTTTGATACTGGTGCGGATAGAAGTTATGTATGTAGACATTTTTGCGATAAGATTAATTGGTCATTAGTCCCGTTAAAGGAAAGTATGCTTGTCGAGGTCGCAAATGGAAAACTTGAAAAGGTTGACCATATTAGTCGTGGAGCTATTATCAACATAGCTGGTGCAGATTTCGAAATTGATTTGATACCTATCAAACTGGGAAGCTTTGACGTGATCGTTGGTATGGATTGGTTGAGCAAGATAAAGGCCGATATTATCTGTGGAGATAAAGCACTTCGCATACCATAAGGAGATGGCGAACCACTGGTTATCTATGGAGAGAGATGTACCTCGAAGTTAAACCTCATTAGTTGCGTGAAAGCGCAAAAGATTATGAAGAAGGGACGTTTTGCTGTCCTAGCACATGTGAAAGCGGTAGAAACTGAGGTGAAGAGCGTGAACGATGTTCGAATTGTGAACGAATTTTCTGATGTCTTCCCAGAGGAATTGCCTGGATTGCTGCTGCAGAGAGCCGTAGAGTTTCAGATTGATTTAGTGCCAGGAGCAGCACCTGTAGCTCACGCACCTTATAGACTCGCACCTTTCGAGATGCAAGAATTACAGAGTCAACTACAAGAGCTGTTAGACCGAGGATTTATTCAACCAAGTTTCTCGCCTTGGGGCGCACCTGTGTTGTTTGTGAAGAAGAAGGATGGATCCTTCCGTATGTGTATCGACTATCGTGAACTCAACAAATTGACTATCAAGAATCGGTATCCTCTTCCACGAATTGACGATCTTTTTGATCAACTACAAGGATCGAGCGTTTATTCAAAGATTGATTTGCGATCCGGATATCACCAGCTGAGGGTGAAGGAAAGTGACGTGATGAAAACTGCATTCAGGACCCGTTATGGTCATTATGAGTTTCTCGTGATGCCTTTCGGTTTGACAAATGCACCTGCCGTGTTCATGGACCTCATGAATCGTGTCTGCAAGCCTTACTTGGACAAGTTTGTTATCGTCTTCATAGATGATATCCTCATCTACTCTAAGAGCGAAGAAGAACATGAGCAACACCTTCGATTAGTGCTTGAACTCTTAAGACAAGAGCAACTTTACGCCAAATTCTCCAAGTGTGAATTTTGGTTGAAGGAAGTACAATTTTTGGGTCATGTTGTAAGCGACCAGGGTATCAAAGTTGATCCCGCCAAGATTGAAGCCATCAACAAGTGGGAGACCCCCACTACTCCGACGTATATTCACCAATTCCTAGGTCTTGCCGGTTATTACCGAAGATTCATCGAAGGATTTTCTCTGATTGAGCGTCCTTTGACCGCACTGACTCACAAGGGCAAGAAGTTCATTTGGGAACCCACACACGAATCAGCATTTCAAACTTTGAAGAAGAAGTTAACCACCGCACCTATCCTATCACTTCCTGAAGGCAGTGACGACTTTGTTGTTTATTGTGATGCATCGAAGAGTGGTTTTGGTTGTGTACTGATGCAACGATCAAAGGTTATTGCCTATGCCTCCCGCCAATTGAAGATTCACGAGCGAAACTACACTACACATGATCTTGAACTTGGAGCCGTTGTCTTTGAGCTTAAATTGTGGAGACACTATTTGTATGGAACTAAGAGCACTATCTTCACCGATCACAAGAGTCTCCAGCACATCTTTGATCAGAAGCAACTGAATATGAGACAACGTCGATGGATCGAGACGCTCAACGACTACGATTGTGAACTCCGTTATCACCCTGGCAAGGCCAATGTTGTAGCTGACGCTTTAATCTGAAAGGAGAGGACGGCACCTCTTCGTGTTAGGGCTCTGAACATCACCATCCATTCGAACCTCAACAGCCAGATCAGAGTAGCCCGAGATGAGGCTCTCAAGGAGGAGAACATATCTCATGAACATTTGAACATACTTGTCTCTCAATTCGAGGTTAGGGAGTCTGGACTTCGATGTTATGCCGGAAGAATTTGGGTACCTCTTTATGGAGATCTACGGAACCTTATACTTGATGAAGCACACAAATCGAGATATTCGATTCACCCCGGTGCGGGCAAGATGTACCATGACCTTAAAGAACAGTATTGGTGGCCGAATCTTAAGAAGGACGTTGCGACTTATGTTGGTAAGTGTTTGACTTTCTCGAAGGTTAAAGCCAAGCATCAGAGACCTTCTGGTTTACTTCAACAACCGGAAATCCCACAATGGAAGTGGGAAAGGATAACAATGGACTTCATCACCAAGCTACCAAAGACGGTGGGCGGATACGATACTATTTGGGTTATTGTTGACCGCCTTACCAAATCTGCACACTTCCTAGCGATGAAGGAAACTGATACAATGGAAAGAATTTCTCAACTTTACATCAAGGAGGTTGTATCTCATCATGGTGTACCTTTATCGATCATCTCCGATCGCGATCCACGTTTTGCCTCTAGATTTTGGCGTTCTTTGCAAGAAGCCATGGGAACTCGTCTTGACATGAGTACTGCTTATCATCCTCAGAATGACGGGCAAAGTGACCGAACGATTCAGACCTTGGAGGACATGCTACGTGCATGTGTCATTGATTTTGGAAAGGCCTGGGAAAGACATTTGCCACTCGCCGAATTCTCGTACAACAACAGTTATCACTCTAGCATTAATGCTGCGCCTTTTGAAGCATTGTATGGCCGTAAGTGCCGATCTCTTATTTGTTGGGCCGAAGTAGGCGAAAAGCAAATCACCGGACCCGAGGTAGTCCACGAAACCACGGAGAAGATTGCTCAGATCCAAGCTAGACTTAAGACTGCCCGTGATCGTCAAAAGAGTTATGCCGATCTTAAACGTAAGGACTTTGAATTCAACGTTGGTGATCATGTAATGTTAAAGGTTGCACCTTGGAAAGGTGTGATCCGTTTTGGAAAACGTGGAAAGTTGAACCCACAATACATTGGTCCTTTTGAAATCTTGGAACGGGTTGGACCCGTTGCTTACCGTTTGGATCTACCAGCGCAATTGAGCTCAGTTCATCCTACCTTCCATGTGTCAAACTTGAAGAAGTGTCTTGCTACACCCGAACTTATCATACCACTTGAGGAACTTACGATAGACGACAAACTCCACTTTGTGGAGGAACCTGTTGAAATTATGGATCGTGAGATCAAAACTTTGAAATGCAACAAGATTCCGATCATCTGAGTGCGATGAAATGCCAAACGAGGACCTGAGTTTACTTAGGAGCTAGAGGACCAAATGATGCGGAAGTATCCTCACCTTTTCCCGACTCCTCCATCTACCTCAGCTTAAAATTTCGGGACGAAATTTTCTTTAACAGGTGGGTAATGTAACGACCCTGGAATTTCCAACGTTTATTTATTAATAATTATTATTATTAATACGTGTGATTAAACGAATGTACGTTATTACATTTACATGTTGCCATGATTGCCCGAACTTGACTTTAATTGCCCGAAACGTCTTTGTGACACCCAGAACTTGCACGAATAATATTTTCAAGTATTATTTACATTCATGATAAGTTTTATTAATCATTTTGATTAACTATGGTTACTAGTTAATTACTTGGGCTTAAATTGGTTTAACTTGATAAATACTTGAACTTGGGCTTGGATTAGTGTTGTTGGGCTTATGAGCCCACCCTACTTATGTTAATGGATTAACTAGTCCATTTTTACAACTTGTAAGTATCATTTAGCAAGTAACTAGTTAGTTTTAACAATTAGAATCTAGTTAACTTGTTATCCCCATGAACAACCATCCTTTAACCAACTTTGTAAGACTTTACAAGCTATTAACCAACAAACTTTCTCCTCTTCCCTCACCCTAGCCAAACCGTCGGTTTTGATACACAAGGGGAGAGTTTTTGTTTCAATTTTCATTACTTCTTTACTCACATTCTCTCATTCTCAAAAACACACTCTTCATTTCATACTTGCAACTTTTCTTTTACTCTCATTATTCTCTCTACTCTAGTAAGCATTATGAACTTTCTTCCTCTCCTTTTTCTCCTTGTAAAACCGAAATCTTAAGGCATTCATCATCATCATTCCTTGTTTGTTAAATCTTTTGTTACTTGTGTTGATTACTAGTTGTTATTATCTTTATTTACTTGCATGTTTTCAAGAATCAAACTTCTTAGTTTAATTCTTCTTTTATCTTGAATCTTCAAGAACATACAAGACATAAACTCTCTAGTTTATGATCTCCACTAAATACTTGTTCAAAGTTTATAAAGTTCATGGTTGAAAGACATACTTGAAGTTCATGAAGTAAACTTTAAAGTTTACTTTCTAAAGATCAAACCTTGGTTTGAATCTTTAAAGTATGAACAACCATGAATAATTTACTTGTTTATTTAGTTACTTGCACTTTAATTTGATGTTTGTTGGTTATTATTGGTCAAGTGTTACTAGTTAACCTTGATCTCATTAATCTTGAACTAAAATTTAACTTTGAAAGTTCAAGAACACACAAATAAGTTTTCTTTAAAAATAACTTTGTATACTTATGCTTGATCTAGACTTTTGGGTCTTGGATCTTCAAGATCTAACTAAAGAACTATGTTCTACATCTTAAGATCTTGATTAGTTAGTTTACTTTCAAGTTTGTAACTTGTTATTAGCATTAAGGTTCATGTATGTGTTAGATCTAAGACTTTGATATAACTTTGGTTCATCAAACTTCATACAACTCTTAAGTGAGTTGTACTTCATGTCTTAGACTTGCACTAGGGTTATAATGGTCAAGACTTGGTTAAGATGATGTAGATACATCAATGAGTTGTACACTTGAAGCTATATGCATCAAGGACGAGAACCATGATGAACATCAAGCACCAAGACCACCGGAACCCTTTTAAACTTACTGTTTCTGTCCAAAACCTACTGACCTGCTGTTTCTGTAACATACCAGCAGACCTGGGCTGTTCTAACCATGATTTTTAGATAGAAATTTTTCGAGTAGATAACTTTTCATCCGAGTTACGGTTTAGGATTTATGGCCCTCCGATCGTCACTATGTCCTTTAACGTTGTGTAGAAATTTCTGACCTACTCGCACTTAGACCGTCGCGACGGCCAAACCAAGACGAGTTTGCTTCTGTAAATTTTACCACACTTAAGGGACTCATAGACGGAGCCATGAACACTGGTCTCACCTTAATTCAGTAAGGGTAGAGGCCGTGGTGACTGACTGAAGTCAGACTTTGTTTGAAACTACTTTCATAAATGAAACCTACCTTACGCCTTTTGTTTAATGATGAATGATGATGACCCTTAAGACATTAAATACATACTTTTAAACCTATTAAGACGATTTACTGACTTAGTATTATTTGCCTTAGGTTGAGGACCTTCGGACCGATTACTTGCACACCTTTTCCGAACCGACTTTACGACTACATTATCATTGTGAGTTATAGCATTCCCTTTTTACTTTAACTTATTTTGGGAACTGAGAATACATGCGGATTTTATGTTTTACATACTAGGCACGAGTACTTAAACTTATATATGTGTGGGTTATACAACGGCATAAACATTCCCTTTAGCTCGGTAACGTTTAATCATTGGTTTTTGAACCGTGAACGCGAATCTTAGATATGGATCCATAGGGTTTGACATCCCCACTCGAGCTAGTAGCGCTAGCATTTAATGAGTGTTTAATACTTCGTAGACATACGCACTTGCCAAGTGTACTTTCAGGGGGTATAAACGTTAAGTTAGTTACCAAGTGCCCACGGTTAGCATATACTTTTACATACTTTCGAAACGCTCGTTGTAGCACTGAAATCTCGTGGCCTACCTTACATACTGTTATACTTAAACTATAGCTCACCAACCTTTGTGTTAACGTTTTTAAGCATGTTTTTCTCAGGTGCTTGAGGTTAGCTTCCGCTGTGTACTAGTCATGCTGTAGACACCCGCTGCTTAGAGTTGTCATCGCATGAACTACTTTACCTTGCATTCAAACTTCAGTACTTTTGAAACTATGACTTGTAACGACCATTGTAGTCACATACACTTATTATTTGCTTCTACTTAGTGAAGCATGCTTTTGAAATGTAAAACATTTGATGTCGGTTATGACATCACCTTTTTATCATGAATGCAACTTCTTTAATTACAGCATATAGTACTTAACCTTGTAATGATCCTGTTGTTGATGATTCGTACACGATGGTTTTGTACGGGGCATCACAAATAAAATCCTGATTCATAGACTTTTCTTGCAGTTAAGTTTGCTCCATGATGACCTCCAGTTGATCCGTGGTGACATTGGTGAAGAATCCCCGCTGCTTGTTTTTCATTTACGCACCTCTTGATTATCTGATTAGGGCAAATTCTAAACAGGTAAGGGTCTTCCCAGTAGTAGTACTTGGGATCCCTGAAGAACTTCCTTCTTTGGGATGTGCTCATTCCCTTCTGTATTACTCCGACAACTAGGTAGTTGGCCATGTCGGCATACCAAGGAGTATCAGTGAATTGTGATCCTATGTGAGCTTGTCCTAAACTCATAAGCTGTTCTTCCGGAAATTTATCTCTGATATCTTGTTCAGCATGTTGTTCCATCGTTGGGTTCTCCAAACGACTAAGATGATCTGCTGCGACGTTCTATGCTCCTTTCTTATCTTTAATTTCAATATCGAATTTCTGAAGGAGTAAGATCCATCGTAGGAGTCTTGGTTTAGCGTCTTGCTTAGTGAATAGATATTTAAAGGCTGAATGATCTGTATAAACTGTAGTTTTGGACAGGATGAGATAGGAACGGAATTTTTTAAAGGCGAATACTATAACTAGCAGCTCCTTTTTCATGGTAGTGTAATTCTCTTGAGCTCCGGTTAAGGTTTTGCTGGCATAATAGATTGGATGGAAGTGCTTATCTATCCGTTGTCCGAGTACAGATCCAACTGCGAATTCACTCGCATCACACATGATTTCGAATGGTAAACTCCAATCAGGAGCTATCATGATGGGAGCATGTGTTAGCTGTTCTTTCAGATAGTTGAATGCTTTAATACATTCTTCATCAAAGACAAACGCAACTTCCTTTCTAAGGAGATGAGTAAGAGGTCGTGTGACCTTTGAGAAATCTTTAATGAAGCATCGATAAAAACCGGCGTGTACAAGGAAACTCCTTACCGCTTTTACTGTGGTAGGTTCTGGAAGTTTAGTTATGGTCTCAATCTTAGCCTTATCAACTTCTATTCCTGCTTTTGAAATTTTATGTCCTAAAACTATCCCTTCTTTAACCATGAGGTGATATTTTTCCCAATTCAGAACTAAATTTGAATCTTCACACCAAGTGAGCATCTTGTCAAGGTTTGAAAGGCATGAATCAGAGGTACTACCAAAAACTGAGAAGTCTTCCATGAAGACTTTCATACAATGTTCAATCATGTCGTGGAATATTGCTACCATGCATCACTGGAAGGTAGCCGGTGCATTGTGTAACCCAAAGGGCATGCGTCGATAGGCAAATGTTCCATAAGGACTGGTGAAGGTTGTCTTCTCTTGGTCCTTTGGATCGAGGGGAATCTGAAAGTAGCCGGAAAAACTGTCAAGGAAACAATAGTATTCATTTCCTGATATACGTTCCAACATTTTATCGATGAAAGGTAATGGAAAATGATCTTTTCGGGTTACATCATTTAGTTTACGATAATCTATGCAAACCCTCCAACCGGTGACCTCCCGTGTTGGAATAAGCTCATTATTCTCATTTTAAATTACAGTTGTCCCTCCCTTTTTGGGTACCACTTGAACAGGACTAACCCATGGTGAATCGGAAATGGGATAGATTAGACCGACGTCCAGAAGTTTGATTACTTCTTTCTTGACAACTTCGTGAATCATAGGGTTGACCCTTCTTTGCCTCTGAACTGATGGTTTGAAATCACCTTCCATGAAGATCTTGTGGGTGCAATAGTTGGGGTTGACCCCTTTTATGTCGGAGATCTTCCAAGCAATTGCCTTCCTATGTGATTTCAAAACTTGAATCAATTCCGCCGTCTCTTGTGGCGTGAGGTCTTTCGAGATGATTACGGGGAGTTGCGATTCTCCTTCTTAGAATGCATACTCCAGATTGTCGGGTAACTTCTTTAATTCCAATTCTGGAGGTTCCTCGATAGATGGTTTCATCCTAGCTATCTCCTTTCAGTCTAACGAGTCATACTTCTCCTGGAATTCTAATTTATCGATAGTGGTCACTGATGCTATTTGTTCTTCGTTTTTGGAAATTGTCCTTCTTAATGCTTCCTCTTCAGAAACGTCTTCCTTAGTTTCGAAGGTAGGTTCAAGAATTTCCACACAGTCCTCTTTTGACTGGGGTTCCTGATATACCGGAATGAAATCTGTTTCTTCATTTGGTTTTCTCCTTAACAGAGGTAGGGAATGCCTTGTCCTAGCGGTGCTATTTGGATAGTTTTGCCAAGAAAATTACTTTCAGAGAGGGGAGATTTGTGTTGACTAAGGTCTATGACTGAATGGGTGTCGAGTCTTTCTTTAGGAGGTGTAAAGAACATATCCTTAAAAATTTAATCTTGACTACATATAGCCATGGTTTCTTTTAGGTATTCGTTGACGAGTTCTTGAAAAGAATCAGAGAGATTCACATCTTCTTCGTGAGGATGGTTCATGAGATGATCAACGTTGATTGTGATTTCTTCTCCTCCAACCCTTAGTTTCAATGATTTTAATGATTTCTCGTGTACTTTCCAACTCTCAAATGTAGTGTATACATGACCAGGCTCCTCACTAGCGGATCACTCATATCACTCAAGCGTTTAGGGTGTCCTAATCTAATTGTATTATCGCTCTGAAGCCAGTCGTGTAACAGTTCTCATCATTGGCATGGTAGAGCATCAATATCTCCCCCGGTTAAGTAAAGACGACACTGATCTTCTTCTTCGGCATTCTTTCAAGAGGAAGACGATTTGTAGGGTTTGTCTGAGAAATTTTTATGGATTGGTGAAAGGTATCCAGATCTTTTGATTTCGAGAGAATTGATAGACTTTGATTCTTCAGAGTATCCATTTTTGGATAGAGAACGGCTTGGAATCCATAAAAATTTTCTTTGGAAGAGGCGGATTTTGCTAAGACTTTGTCTAGAATTTTCTTTGGCTCCTGCGGTATCCTTCTTGGGGCAACTTCTCGGGTTTTTCATTGCCTTTTTTTCTAGAGACTTTGCTCTTTCATCATTTTTTTTTTGCATACCCTTTCTTTACAACTTTTGTCTTTCGTTCCTGGTGCCCAGAGAGAAAGTGATAATCCACTGAAAATAGGTCTTTGACCTATCAAAAACAATCAGGGGTTCGAAATCTTTTAACAAGTGCTTTTGAAGCGAATTTGATCGATCTATCTCTTCATTAATCTCTGGATCTTTTGATAAATGGAAAGTGGAATGAAGGTGAATGGGTAGTGTATTTTTGGGAGTGAATTTGGGGTGAATATTTCTGATTCATCAACTCTTTATGTGAGTTGGTCTGTTTAAATTGTGTGGAGTGGAAACGGAAACGGATGGCTTTTTGTCTTCTCTATTCAGAATGATTTCGGAAGGAGTATCGCACATGCACCACGTATGGCGGTTACTAACCATTGGTCTTGAAACATATGTCAGGACCAAGTTCTAACTTGAACCGTACACCGGAACGCTCATCAATTGAAATGAAAAAGTACTGTAGATTTGATGGGTCGTACAGATACTTTGGGTCCAAGATTCCTTACCTTTTGGGAGTAGGGTCGTGCTTGATCATGTGTAGCCTTTAACATATTTTCTTAAAAGAAATCTTTTGACACAAAACATCAGTTTCAGCTTAATCGTTCCGTTCTAATGAATGTTCCGAAAACTGATTTCTAGCAATTTTATTGAACTTTTGGGCAAAACAATGTAAGAATTTTTCGAAACCACCCAATATTCATTGCTTAATTACTTTTTAGACAAACGGATTTTTCAAAACTTGGCGTTTTACGGTTACTTATCCTTTAAACCTTTACCCAATACCCCACACTTAGAAGAACATTGTCCCTAATGTTCTCTGAAAAGAATATTTTAATACTTTATAAATTAAGGACATTGTCTTCTAAAATTTCCAAGCTAGTTACGGGGGTGACCCCACACTTAGAGATTTTAGTGCGTAATAATTGAAATAGGTTTGAGGAAGTATTACTTCCCTATGGTCATGTTACTTTTCTAGTGCTGGGCCTTCCTACGGTCGGTCTCCTAATTACTGAAAAGGACCAGTCTCTTTTGATAAAATCTCTGCATGAAGAACAAAAAGAAAGAGATAGCATTTCCAATATATATAACTTTTTCAGTACAATGCTTCAAATAGATAAAACTAAAAATAAATAAAGTATTCTATGAGATACTATCCTGGTCAATGTGCTGAGTCGTGTCTGCGAAGTATCCATGAAGTCCGAAGGGATCATCATCATCCTCTTGTCTCGGCAAATACTCAAGTGGTTGCCCTTCATCCAACTCAGGGCCTAATAGTGAATCCAGACAAAGGTCTGACGGTAACTCCAGGTTTGATAGGCTCGGGAAAGGCTCCTCATCAGGGATGTTCCCGGTAATCTCAAATGCCTGGGCCCTGGGAGGCTCAACTGATATGGGAATCGTGACTAGGTGACAACCCTCAGGTAGCTTAGTGACTGGGACTACCTTGGTGACTGGAGCAGGTGATATGACTAAGACAGGTGGTGTGATGGGAATAGGAGTAGCGTGTGCTGGGATGGTAGCTAAAGTGACTGAGTGAAATGAGACCAGTGTGGAACGCCTGGGGGTAGCTTGTCGTGTCGGCTAAACACGGCGCGCTATCCTAAATTACGACGGGCCCAGAGTACTGCGAATCATCCCCTCGCGCTGAAGGTATGCTCTAAGAGCTCGATAAAGCCTCTGCTGGTCTCTGAGTAATGCCCATGTAACATCTGAGTCATTCAAGGTGGCTCCATAGTGTATCACCGTCTGTGGCTCATGTGTCTCTAGTGACTGTGCGTCCTCAGCAGGGGTCCTAGCTAAACATCTAGATCGTCGAACAGGAGGAGCTGGTGGTGCTGTGCTAATATCCTCCTCGACACTCTCCAATATCAATCACCTTGGCCCTAATTGCCCCTTTGATGGCCTGTTCTGATCAGCACTGCTTCCTGATGAGTAAACTCTAGGAGTCCTCCTCCTACGAACTGGGATGTAAACTAAAGCTCCTGAACTTGGCATGTTCCCTGAACACATTCAACAAACTTGTAAGTACTAAGCGCAAGTATGGCGCTTAGTTGTTAGTACACAGAGATAATATTTTTATAGACTGAAAATAAAGAAAATAAAAAGGATAAGCAAGGGGTGCCTCCCAAGAGCGCTTTGTTTATCAAGTTGTTACAGCTCGACTTTTCTTTTCTAGATCTTCAGAATGGATCAAAGGAGAAGAGGTGCTCCTCCTTATCGTGGTCTTCTAGATAAGCTTTTAGCCGGTGGCCGTTGACTTTGAAGTTGCCAGTAGGTCCTTCTAATTCCACGGCTCCATGTGGAAATGCATGTATAACTTTGTATGGCCCACTCCATCTTGATCTAAATTTTCCAGCGAACTTCTTGAATCGAGAATTAAAGAGCAGAACTTTATCTCCAAGAATGAACTTTGTAGGGATCAATTTTGTATCGTGTGTCAGCTTCGTTCGTTCCTTGTAGATGTATGACGTTTTGTATGCTTGGTCTCTTAATTTAGCGAGTTCATTCATCTGCATCTTCCGATGCTTAGCGGTAACTGAGGGATCGAGGTTGCAGGTCTTCAGCGCCCAGAGAGCTTTATATCCGAGTTCCAACGGAAGGTGACAGGCTTTTTCATAGATCATGCGGTAGGGTGTAGTCCCTAGAGGATTCTTGTAAGCAGTCCGGAATGCCCACAGAGCATCGTCTAGTTTCTCATCCCATTTATTTCCATCATGGCCGATGGTGCGTTCTAGGATTCTCTTGAGTGCTCTGTTGGTAATCTCTGCTTGTCTGTTAGTCTACGGATGATAGGCAGTGGACATTTTGTGGGTAACTCCGTATTGTTACATCACCTTCATAAATTGAGTATTGCAGAAGTGTGTGCCTCTATCACTTATTATAGCGCGGTGAGCTCCAAATCGGCAGAAGAGTCTCTTCAGGAAGTTGGTAATGACCTTGGCATCATTAGTTGGAAATGCTTGGGGTTCGACCCATCTAGAGACGTAATCTACGGCTACGAGGATATATTCTTTCCCATTAGACTTTGGGAATGGCCCCATGAAGTCTAATCCCCATATATCGAAGATCTTGCAAGCTTGGATATTAGTCCGAGGCATATCATTCTTCATAGAGATAATACCTTGCCGTTGGCATGCGTCACAAAGCTTTACAAGCTCTTGCGCATCTCGAAATATAGACGGCCAATAAAATCCTGATTCGTAGACTTTTCTTGCAGTTAAGTTTGCTCCATGATGACCTCCAGTTGATCCGTGGTGACATTGGTGAAGAATCCCCGCTGCTTGTTTTTCATCTACGCACCTCTTGATTATCTGATTAGGGTAAATTCTAAACAGGTAAGGGTCTTCCCAGTAGTAGTACTTGGGATCCCTGAAGAACTTCCTTCTTTGGGATGTGCTCATTCCCTTCTGTATTACTCCGACAACTAGGTAGTTGGGCATGTCGGCATACCAAGGAGTATCAGTGAATTGTGATCCTATGTGAGCTAGTCCTAAACTCATAAGCTGTTCTTCCGAAAATTTATCTCTGATATCTTGTTCAGCATGTTGTTCCATCGTTGGGTTCTCCAAACGACTAAGATGATCTGCTGCGATGTTATCTGCTCCTTTCTTATCTTTAATTTCAATATCGAATTTCTGAAGGAGTAAGATCCATCGTAGGAGTCTTGGTTTAGCGTCTTGCTTAGTGAATAGATATTTAAAGGCTGAATAATCTGTATAAACTGTAGTTTTGGACAGGATGAGATAGGAACGGAATTTGTCAAAGGAGAATACTACAGCTAGCAGCTCCTTTTTCATGGTAGTGTAATTCTCTTGAGCTCCGGTTAAGGTTTTGCTGGCATAATAGATTGGATGGAAGTGCTTATCTGTCCGTTGTCCGAGTACAGATCCAACTGCAAAGTCACTCGCATCACACATGATTTTGAATGGTAAACTCCAATCAGGAGCTATCATGATGGGAGCATGTGTTAGCTGTTCTTTTAGATAGTTGAATGCTTTAATACATTCTTCATCAAAGACAAACGGAACTTCCTTTCCGAGGAGATGAGTAAGAGGTCGTGTGACCTTTGAGAAATCTTTAATGAAGCGTCGGTAAAAACCGGCGTGTCCAAGGAAACTCCTTACCGCTTTTACTGTGGTAGGTTCTGGAAGTTTGGTTATGGTCTCAATCTTAGCCTTATCAACTTCTATTCCTGCTTTTGAAATCTTATGTCCTAAAACTATCCCTTCTTTAACCATGAAGTGACATTTTTCCCAATTTAGAACTAAATTTGAATCTTCACACTAAGTGAGCATCTTGTCATGGTTTGAAAGGCACGAATCAAAGGTACTACCAAAAACTGAGAAGTCGTCCATGAAGACTTTCATACAACATTCAATCATGACGTGGAATATTGCTACCATGCATCGCTGGAAGGTAGCCGGTGCATTGTGTAACCCAAACGGCATGCGTCGATAGGCAAATGTTCCATAAGGAAAGGTGAAGGTTGTCTTCTCTTGGTCCTTTAGATTGAGGGGAATCTGAAAGTAGCTGGAAAAACCGTCAAGGAAACAATAGTATTCATTTTCTGATATACGTTCCAACATTTTATCGATGAAAGGTAATGGAAAATGATCTTTTCGGGTTACATCATTTAGTTTACGATAATCTATGCAAACCCTCCAACCGGTGACCTCCTGTGTTGGAATAAGCTCATTATTCTCATTTTATATTACAGTTGTCCCTCCCTTTTTGGGTACCACTTGAACAGGACTAACCCATGGTGAATCGGAAATGGGATAGATTAGACCGACATCCAGAAGTTTGATTACTTCTTTCTTGACAAGTTCTTGAATCATAGGGTTGACCCTTCTTTTCCTCTGAACTGATGGTTTGAAATCACCTTCCATGAAGATCTTGTGGGTGCAATAGTTGGAGTTGATCCCTTTTATGTCGGAGATCTTCCAAGCAATTGCCTTCTTATGTGATTTCAAAACTTGAATCAATTCCGCCTTCTCTTGTTGTGTGAGGTCTTTCGAGATGATTATGGGGAGTTGTGATTCTCCTTCTTAGAATTCATACTCCAGATTGTCGGGTAACTTCTTTAATTCCAATTCTGGAGGTTCCTCGATAGATGGCTTCATCCTAGCTATATCCTTTCGGTCTAACGAGTCATACTTCTCCTGGAATTCTGATTTATCAGTGGTGGTCACTGATGCTATTTGTTCTTAGTTTTTGGAAATTGTCATTCTTAATGCTTCCTCTTCAGAAACGTCTTCCTTAGTTTCGAAGGTAGGTTCAAGAATTTCCACACAGTCCTCTTTTGACTGGGGTTCCTGATATACCGGAATGAAATCTGTTTCTTCATTCAGTTTTCTCCTTAACAGAGGTAGGGAATGCCTTGTCCTAGCGGTGCTATTTGGATAGTTTTGCCAAGAAAATTACTTTCAGAGAGGGGAGATTTGTGTTGACTAAGGTCTATGACTGAATGGGTGTCGAGATTTTCTTTAGGAGGTGTAAAGAACATATCCTTAGAAATTTAATCTTGACTACATATAGCCATGGTTTCTTTCAGGTATTCGTTGACGAGTTCCTGAAAAGAATCAGAGAGATTCACATCTTCTTCGTGAGGATGGTTCATGAGACGATCAACGTTGATTGTGTTTTCTTATCCTCCAACCCTTAGTTTCAATGATTTCAATGATTTCTCGTGTACTTTCCAACTCTCAGATGTAGTGTATACATGATCAGGCTCCCCACTAGCGGATCACTCATATCACTCAAGTGTTTAGGGTGTCCTAATCTAATTGTATTATCGCTCAGAAGCCAGTCGTGTAACAGTTCTCATCATTGGCTTGGTAGAGCATCAATATCTCCCCCGGTTAAGTAAATACGGCACTGATCTTCTTCTTAGGCATTCTTTCAAGAGGAAGACGGTTTGTAGGGTTTGTTTGGGAAATTTTTATGGATTGGTGAAAGGTATCCAGATCTTTTGATTTCGAGAGAATTGATAGACTTTGATTCTTCAGAGTATCCATTTTTGGATAGAGAACGGCTTGGAATCCGTAAAAATTTTCTTTGGAAGAGGCGGATTTCGCTAAGACTTTGTCTAGAATTTTCTTTGGCTCCTCCGGTATCCTTCATGGGGCAACTTCTCGGGTTTTTCTTTGCCTTTTTTTCTAGAGACTTTGCTCTTTCATCATTTTTTTTTGCATACCATTTCTTCACAACTTTTGTCTTTCGTTCCTGGTGCCCAGAGAGGAAGTGATAATCCACTGAAAATAGGTCTTTGACCTATCAAAAACAATCAAGGGTTCGGAATCTTTTAACAAGTGCTTTTGAAGCGAATTTGATCGATCTATCTCTTCATTAATCTCTGGATCTTTTGATAAATGGAAAGGGGAATGAAGGTGAATGGGTAGTGTATTTTTGGGAGTGAATTTGGGGTGAATATTTCTGATTCATCAACTCTTTATGTGAGTTGGTCGGTTTAAATTGCATGGAGTCCGAAGGGATCATCATCATCCTCTTGTCTCGGCAAATACTCAAGTGGTTGCCCTTTATCTAACTCAGGGCCTAATAGTGAATCCAAACAAAGGTCTGACGGCAACTCCAGGTTTGATAGGCTCGGGAAAGGCTCATCATCAGGGATGTTCCCGGTAATCTCAAATGCCTGGGCTGTGGGAGGCTCAACTGATATGGGAATCGTGACTAGGTGACAACCCTCAGGTAGCTTAGTGACTGGGACTACCTCGGTGACTGGAGCAGGTGAAACGACTAAGACAGGTGGCGTGATGGGAATAGGAGTAGCGTGTGCTGGGATGGTAGCTAAAGCGACTGAGTGAAATGAGACCAGTGTGGAACGCCTGGGGGTAGCTTGTCGTGTCGGCTAAACACGGCGCGATATCCTAAATTACAACGGGCCCAGAGTACTGCGAATCATCCCCTCGCGCTGAAGGTATGCTCTAAGAGCTCGATAAAGCCTCTGCTGGTCTCTGAGTAATGCCCATGTAACATCTGGGTCATTCAAGGTGGCTCCATAGTGTATCACCGTCTGTGGCTCATGTGTCTCTAGTGACTGTGTGTCCTCAGCAGGTCTCCTAGCTAAACGTCTAGATCATCGAACAGGAGGAGCTGGCGGTGCTGTGCCAATATCCTCCTCGACACTCTCCAATATCAATCGCCTTGGGCCTAATTGCCCCTTTGATGGCCTGTTCTGATCAGCACTGCTTCCTGATGAGTAAACTCTAGGAGTCCTCCTCCTACGAACTGGGATGTAAACTAAAGCTCCTGAACTTGGCATGTTCCCTGAACACATTCAACAAACTTGTAAGTACTAAGCGCAAGTATGGCGCTTAGTTGTTAGTACACAGAGATAATATTTTTATAGACTGAAAATAAAGAAAATAAAAAGGATAAGCAAGGGGTGCCTCCCAAGAGCGCTTTGTTTATCAAGTCGTTACAGCTCGACTTTTCTTTTCCAGATCTTCAGAATGGATCAAAGGAGAAGAGGTGCTCCTCCTTATCGTGGTCTTCTAGATAAGCTTTTAGCCGGTGGCCGTTGACTTTGAAGTTGACAGTAGGTCCTTCTAATTCTACAGCTCCATGTGGAAATGCATGTATAACTTTGTATGGCCCACTCCATCTTGATCTAAATTTTCCAGCGAACTTCTTGAATCGAGAATTAAAGAGCAGAACTTTATCTCCAGGAGTGAACTTTGTAGGGATCAATTTTGTATCGTGTGTCAGCTTCGTTCGTTCCTTGTAGATGTATGACGTTTCGTATGCTTGGTCTCTTAATTCAGCGAGTTCATTCATCTGCATCTTCCGATGCTTAGCGGTAACTGAGGGATCGAGGTTGCAGGTCTTTAGCGCCCAGAGAGCTTTATATCCGAGTTCCAGCGGAAGGTGACATGCTTTTCCATAGATCATGCGGTAGGGTGTAGTCCCTAGAGGATTCTTGTAAGCAGTCCGGAATGCCCACAGAGCATCGTCTAGTTTCTCATCCCATTTATTTCCATCATGGCCGACGGTGCATTCTAGGATTCTCTTGAGTGCTCTGTTGGTGATCTCTGCTTGTCCGTTAGTCTACGGATGATAGGCACTGGACATTTTGTGCGTAACTCCGTATTGTTACATCACCTTCATAAATTGAGTATTGCAGAAGTGTGTGCCTCTATCACTTATTATAGCGCAGTGAGCTCCAAATCGGCAGAAGAGTCTCTTCAGGAAGTTGGTGATGACCTTGGCATCGTTAGTTGGAAATGCTTGGGTTTCGACCCATCTGGAGACGTAATCTACGGCTACGAGGATATATTCTTTCCCATTAGACTTTGGGAATGGCCCCATGAAGTCTAATCCCCATATATCAAAGATCTCGCAAGCTTGGATATTAGTCCGAGGCATATCATTCTTCATAGAGATAATACCTTGCCTTTGGCATGCGTCACAATGCTTTACAAGCTCTTGCGCATCTCGAAATATAGACGGCCAATAAAATCCTGATTCGTAGACTTTTCTTGCAGTTAAGTTTGCTCCATGATGACCTCCAGTTGATCCATGGTGACATTGGTGAAGAATCCCCGCTGCTTGTTTTTCATCTACGCACCTCTTGATTATCTGATTAGGGCAAATTCTAAACAGGTAAGGGTCTTCCCAGTAGTAGTACTTGGGATCCCTGAAGAACTTCCTTCTTTGGGATGTGCTCATTCCCTTCTGTATTACTCCGACAACTAGGTAGTTAGGCATGTCGGCATACCAAGGAGTATCAGTGAATTGTGATCCTATGTGAGCTAGTCCTAAACTCATAAGCTGTTCTTCCGAAAATTTATCTCTGATATCTTGTTCAGCATGTTGTTCCATCGTTGGGTTCTCCAAACGACTAAATGGTCTGCTGCGATGTTCTCTGCTCCTTTCTTATCTTTAATTTCAATATCGAATTCCTGAAGGAGTAATATCCATCGTAGGAGTCTTGGCTTAGCGTCTTGCTTAGTGAATAGATATTTAAAGGCTGAATGATCTGTATAAACTGTAGTTTTGGACAGGATGAGATAGGAACAGAATTTGTCGAAGGCGAATACTACAGCTAGCAGCTCCTTTTTTGTGGTAGTGTAATTCTCTTGAGCTCCGGTTAAGGTTTTGCTGGCATAATAGATTGGATGGAAGTGCTTATCTGTCCGTTGTCCGAGTACAGATCCAATTGCGAAGTCACTCGCATCACCCATGATTTCGAATGGTAAACTCCAATCAGGAGCTATCATGATGGGAGCATGTGTTAGCTGTTCTTTCAGATAGTTGAATGCTTTAATACATTCTTCATCAAAGACAAACGGAACTTCCTTTCCGAGGAGATGAGTAAGAGGTCGTGTGACCTTTGAGAAATCTTTAATGAAGCGTCGGTAAAAACTGGCGTGTCCAAGGAAACTCCTTACTGCTTTTACTGTGGTAGGTTCTGGAAGTTTGGTTTTCGTCTCAATCTTAGCCTTATCAACTTCTATTCCTGCTTTTGAAATCTTATGTCCTAAAACTATCCCTTCTTTAACCATGAAGTGACATTTTTCCCAATTCAGAACTAAATTTGAATCTTCACACCAAGTGAGCATATTGTCAAGGTTTGAAAGGCACGAATTAACGGTAATACCAAAAACTAAGAAGTCGTCCATGAAGACTTCCATACAACGTTCAATCATGTCGTGGAATATTGCTACCATGCATCGCTGGAAGGTAGCCGGTGTATTGTGTAACCCAAAGGGCATGCGTCGATAGGCAAATGTTCCATAAGGACAGGTGAAGGTTGTCTTCTCTTGGTCCTTTGGATCGAGGGGAATCTGAAAGTAGCCGGAAAAACCGTCAAGGAAACAATAGTATTCATTTCCTGATATACGTTCCAACATTTTATCGATGAAAGGTAATGGAAAATGATCTTTTCGGGTTACATCATTTAGTTTACGATAATCTATGCAAATCCTCCAACCGGTGACCTCCCGTGTTGGAATAAGCTCATTATTCTCTTTTTGAATTACAGTTGTCCCTCCCTTTTTGGGTACCACTTGAACAGGACTAACCCATTGTGAATCAGAAATGGGATAGGTCAGACCGACATCCAGAAGTTTGATTACTTCTTTCTTGACAACTTCTTGAATCATAGGGTTGACCCTTCTTTGCCTCTGAACTGATGGTTTGAAATCATCTTCCATGAAGATCTTGTGGGTGCAATAGTTGGGGTTGATCCCTTTTATGTCGGAGATCTTCCAAGCAATTGCCTTCTTATGTGATTTCAAAACTTGAATCAATTCTGCCTTCTCTTGTGGCGTGAGGTCTTTCGAGATGATTATGGGGAGTTTCGATTCTCCTTCTAAGAATGCATACTCCAGATTGTCGGGTAACTTCTTTAATTCCAATTCTGGAGGTTCCTCGATAGATGGCTTCATCCTAGCTATCTCCTTTCAGTCTAACGAGTCATACTTCTCCCGGAATTCTGATTTATCAGTAGTGGTCACTGATGCTATTTGTTCTTCGTTTTTGGAAATTGTCCTTCTTAATGCTTCCTCTTCAGAAACGTCTTCCTTAGTTTTGAAGGTAGGTTCAAGAATTTCCACACAGTCCTCTTTTGACTGGGGTTCCTGATATACCCGAATGAAATCTGTTTCTTCATTCGGTTTTCTCCTTAACAGAGGTAGGGAATGCGTTGTCCTAGCGGTGCTATTTGGATAGTTTTGCCAAGAAAATTACTTTCAGAGAGGGGAGATTTGTGTTGACTAAGGTCTATGACTGAATGGGTGTCGAGATTTTCTTTAGGAGGTGTAAAGAACATATCCTTAGAAATTTAATCTTGACTACATATAGCCATGGTTTCTTTCAGGTATTCGTTGACGAGTTCTTGAAAAGAATCAGAGAGATTCACATCTTCTTCGTGAGGATGGTTCATGAGACGATCAACGTTGATTGTGATTTCTTCTCCGCCAACCCTTAGTTTCAATGATTTCTCATGCACATCAATTACGGCCTTGGCAGTATTTAAGAATGGTCTGCCAAGAATGAGTAAGACCTTCGTGTCTTCCTCAATATCCATAATAAAGAAATCAACGGGAAATGCGAACTTATCCATTATGACTAGGACATCTTCAGCTATTCCACGAGGAATCTTAACTGATCTGTCTGCGAGTTGGATAGTCATTCTGGTAGGCCTTAAATCATTTAATCCTAGCTTTTTGAATAACGAATAAGGCATTAGGTTTACACTGGCTCCTAAGTCTGCTAATGCATTGCTAAGTTGGACATCTTGCAGGTAGCAAGGTACCGTAAACCTTCCTGTATTTCCTAACTTAGGGGAAATTTCATGTTGTAACACTAATGAGCATTCTTCACTTAAGGACAAGCTAACTATCTCTCTTAATCTCTCTTTGTTCGAAAGCAGTTCTTTGAAAAATTTAGCGCAGTTTGGCATTTCTACTAAAAATATCTACTAGAAGTACATTCAAACGCAAATTCTTGATAATATCCCAATACTTAGCGAATTGCGCTTCTTGTTTTTCCTTTCTAAGCCTACCTGGGAAAGGTATGCGGGCGCGTGGAATAACTTCTGGGGCCTTACGAGAGATAGGTTCCGGTGGATTGACAATTGGGTCAATTGACACAGGTTCCTTATCGGAAAAATCTTTTATGGGTATATTGACATTTGTTTCTTTCCCTCCTCTAGTGATTACTAGGGCATCAAACTCACTACACTCTCTATCAACTTTAGTGGTTAAACGTTTAAGCGTAAGCTGAAAATTGGTGATTAATTCTTCAAAAGTCTTTATCAAAGTGTCGAACTTATTTTGACATTCTATGACTTGAAGGTTTATCCTGTATTGCTTTTTCATAAATTCAACTAAAACTTCCTTAGAGTGGAGAGTAGGTTTGTGTAACTGGAAGATTACATTATGGTCCGAGCTATTTTGCTGTTTATGTGCCCATCTAGGGTAAGGATACCTTAGATTGGTTCTAGTAGCATTGGAGTTTTTAAGAATTGGTAAACTTTGAAGAGTGAGGGTGAGATCTTGTAACCTGGTTTCCAGCATTTTTACCGTATGAGCGAAGACGTCATCCTTCTCAGCAGCTTCATTGTTCCAATCTTCCTGTTGTGCAGCTATTGTATCCAAGAGATTCTATGCTTCGTCTGCTGTTCGGGAAATGAAATTGCCTTGCGAGGTCATGTCTAGGAGAGACTTATCATCCTTGGTCAAACCATTGTAAAGCATACAGATTATGTCTGTCTGACTTAACGAATGATTCGGACATCTTTTAAGCATCATCTTTATTCTATTCCATGCTAGACACAATGACTCGTTTTCTTTTTGAGAAAAGTTTGTGATATCATTTCTTAAATAGGTTTGTAGGGAGGGTGGATAAAATTTGTTTATAATTTGGTGGCTAGTTCCTCCCATGAATGTATTGAATTCGGGTTAAGTTCATCAAACCATGTCAAAGCGTGTGTAGAAAGTGAATATTGAAAAAGATGAAGCTTTAAAATGTTTTTCTCATTTTCTTCCTTCTTAAAAGAGTCAATCAGACTGATAAATTTGTTTGAATGAAAGTTTGGATCGTCAGTCGGTAATCTTTGAAATTTACAGATTATATTGACTAGTTTAATCATGTGTGAACTGATTTCAGGAATTCCTTCGGTTCCTAAGGTGATTGGTCCTCCTTTTTCCTCTAAGCATGACTTATGCATAGAAGCAAGGGTATCTTGTTGTTCCAATTTTTTTAGATTTTCTGTTTAAAAAGATTTAAAAGTAACTTTTTGAAAATATTAATTGACTAAAAGGATCGATAATTTAATAAAAATAATTATTCTTGAAATTCGGTCGCTAACTTAATCGGATATCTCAACTGATAGGATTTCTTACAGATTTCCACCCGCATTTATTTCCAGAAGATACGTCAACACCTCCAACTGCTTAAATTTCGGGACGAAATTTATTTAACGGGTAGGTACTGTAGTGACCCGAACTTTTCCATGTTTATATATATATTAAATGAAATTATTATTTACATGATTAAGTGTTTCCAACATGTTAAGCAATCAAACTTGTTAAGACTTGATTAATTGAAATAGGTTTCATATAGACAATTGACCACCCAAGTTGACCGGTGATTCACGAACGTTAAAACTTGTAAAAACTATACGATGACATATATATGGTTATATATATAGTTAACATGATTTTATTATAAGTATGTATCTCATTAGGTATTTTAACAATGAGTTATATACATAAAAATGAGACTATTAATTTAAGAAACTCGAAAACGATATATATAACGATTATCGTTATAACAACGTCTTACTAGGTACATATGAATCATATTAAGATATTGATACACTTGGTTAATTATGTTAAATGATAAGTAAATATATTATTAAGTGTATTAACAATGAAATACATATGTAAAAATAAGACTACTAACTTAATGATTTCGAAACGAGACATATATGTAACGATTATCGTTGTAACGACATTTAACTGTATATATATCATACTAAGATATATTATATATCATAATATCATGATAATATAACAATTTAGCATCTCATTTGTTATAATAAACAATGGGTTAACAACATTCAACAAGATCGTTAACCTAAAGGTTTCAAAACAACATTTACATGTAACGACTAACGATGACTTAACGACTCAGTTAAAATGTATATACATGTAGTATTTTAATATGTATTCATACACTTTTGAAAGACTTCAAGACACTTATCAAAATACTTCTACTTAACAAAAATGCTTACAATTACATCCTCGTTCAGTTTCATCAACAATTCTACTCGTATGCACCCGTATTCGTACTCGTACAATACACAGCTTTTAGATGTATGTACTATTGGTATATACACTTCAATGATCAGCTCTTAGCAGCCCATGTGAGTCACCTAACACATGTGGGAACCATCATTTGAAAACTAGCATGAAATATCTCATAAAATTACAAAAATATGAGTAATCATTCATGACTTATTTACATGAAAACAAAATTACATATCCTTTATATCTAATCCATACACCAACGACCAAAAACACCTACAAACACTTTCATTCTTCAATTTTCTTCATCTAATTGATCTCTCTCAAGTTCTATCTTCAAGTTCTAAGTGTTCTTCATAAATTCCAAAAGTTCTAGTTTCATAAAATCAAGAATACTTCCAAGATTGCAAGTTTACTTCCAAGTTTTCTAAATCCATTCCAAGTAATCATCCAAGATCAAGAAACCTTTGTTACTTACAGTAGGTTATCTTTCTAATACAAGGTAATAATCATATTCAAACTTTAATTCAATTTCTATAACTATAACAATCTTATTTCGAGTGGAAATCTTACTTGAAATTGTTTTCGTGTCATGATTCTGCTTCAAGAACTTTCAAGCCATCCAAGGATCCTTTGAAGCTAGATCTATTTTTCTCATTTCCAGTAGGTTTATCCAAGGAACTTGAGGTAGTAATGATGTTCATAACATCATTCGATTCATACATATAAAGCTATCTTATTCGAAGGTTTAAACTTGTAATCACTAGAACATAGTTTAGTTAATTCTAAACTTGTTCGCAAATAAAAGTTAATCCTTCTAACTTGACTTTTAAAATCAACTAAACACATGTTCTATATCTATATGATATGCTAACTTAATGATTTAAAACCTGGAAACACGAAAAACACCGTAAAACCGGATTTACGCCGTCGTAGTAACACCGCGGGCTGTTTTGGGTTAGTTAATTAAAAACTATGATAAACTTTTATTTAAAAGTTGTTATTCTGGGAAAATGATTTTTATTATGAACATGAAACTATATCCAAAAATTATGGTTAAACTCAAAGTGGAAGTATGTTTTCTAAAATGGTCATCTAGACGTCGTTCTTTCGACTGAAATGACTACCTTTACAAAAACGACTTGTAACTTATTTTTCCAACTATAAACTTATACTTTTTCTGTTTAGATTCATAAAATAGAGTTCAATATGAAACCATAGCAATTTGATTCACTCAAAACGGATTTAAAATGAAGTAGTTATGGGTAAAACAAGATTGGATAATTTTTCTCATTTTAGCTACGTGAAAATTGGTAACAAATCTATTCCAACCATAACTTAATCAACTTGTATTGTATATTATGTAATCTTGAGATACCATAGACACGTATACAATGTTTCGACCTATCATGTCGACACATCTATATATATTTCGGAACAACCATAGACACTCTATATGTGAATGTTGGAGTTAGCTATACAGGGTTGAGGTTGATTCCAAAATATATATAGTTTGAGTTGTGATCAATACTGAGATACGTATACACTGGGTCGTGGATTGATTTAAGATAATATTTATCGATTTATTTCTGTACATCTAACTGTGGACAACTAGTTGTAGGTTACTAACGAGGACAGCTGACTTAATAAACTTAAAACATCAAAATATATTAAAAGTGTTGTAAATATATTTTGAACATACTTTGATATATATGTATATATTGTTATAGGTTCGTGAATCAACCAGTGGCGAAGTCTTACTTCCCGACGAAGTAAAAATCTGTGAAAGTGAGTTATAGTCCCACTTTTAAAATCTAATATTTTTGGGATGAGAATACATGCAGGTTTTATAAATGATTTACAAAATAGACACAAGTACGTGAAACTACATTCTATGGTTGAATTATCGAAATCGAATATGCCCCTTTTTATTAAGTCTGGTAATCTAAGAATTAGGGAACAGACACCTTAATTGACGCGAATCCTAAAGATAGATCTATTGGGCCTAACAAACCCCATCCAAAGTACCGGATGCTTTAGTACTTCAAAATTTATATCATATCCGAAGGGTGTCCCGGAATGATGGGGATATTCTTATATATGCATTTTGTTAATGTCGGTTACCAGGTGTTCACCATATGAATGATTTTTATCTCTATGTATGGGATGTGTATTGAAATATGAAATCTTGTGGTCTATTGTTACGATTTGATATATATAGGTTAAACCTATAACTCACCAACATTTTTGTTGACGTTTAAAGCATGTTTATTCTCAGGTGAATACTAAGAGCTTCCGCTGTTGCATACTAAAATAAGGACAAGATTTGGAGTCCATGTTTGTATGATATTGTGTAAAAACTGCATTCAAGAAACTGATTTCAATGTAACATATTTGTATTGTAAACCATTATGTAATGGTCGTGTGTAAACAGGATATTTTAGATTATCATTATTTGATAATCTACGTAAAGCTTTTTAAACCTTTATTTATGAAATAAAGGTTATGGTTTGTTTTAAAAATGAATGCAGTCTTTGAAAAACGTCTCATATAGAGGTCAAAACCTCGCAACGAAATCAATTAATATGGAATGTTTTTAATCAATAAGAACGGGACATTTCAGTTGGTATCAGAGCGTTGGTCTTAGAGAACCAGAAATTTGCATTAGTGTGTCTTATCGAGTTTGTTAGGATGCATTAGTGAGTCTGGACTTCGACCGTGTTTTCTTTAAAAATGATTGCTTAACATTTTTGTTGGAAACTATATATTATTAACATGTATATATTATGTGATATATTAATCTCTTAACATGTTTGATTTTGTGTGATAGATGTCTACCTCTAGCACAAATCCCATTGACTCACCTAATAATAATGAAGAGTCGAATATATATTGGACTGATTCACAAGTTCCCGAAGAAGAACCGGAAGAAGAATCAGAACCGAAAGAGGAGGAACCGGAGGAGGAAATAGAACCGGTGGGGGAAATAATAAAACGGTTAAGTAAAAGAAAATCCTCAACCAACCGACCAAGGTTAATTATGGTCAATGGTGTTTCCGCCAAGGAAGCAAAATATTGGGAGGATTACCAATTCTCCGATGAATCGGATTCCGACGAGAATTCCGATGATGTTATAGAAATTACCCCAACTGAATTTAAAAAGGCAAAAGAAAATAATAAGGGAAAGGGCATAAAAATAGAGAAATCTAATTCCAACCCCGATGAACTTTATATGTATCGTCAACCCCCGAAGCCCTTAAGTTGTAACAATGACCCGGGAACCTCTAAACCACCAGGTTTTTCTAAACCGTTGTGGAAAACGACAGCTCGTATTAGGGGAACATCATATATCCCTAGAAACTTGGCAAAACGAACCAAAACCGAAGAAGAAGAAATGAGCGAGTCGGAATAAGATAGTTGTATTCGTGTGGTGTAATATAGTGTGCTTATGCTTTATGATATATGTAAAAATTGCTTGTATTAATAAGTATTTTTTTTTTATGAATCTAACTCTTGTCTATTTTACAGTATAAAAACATAAAATGGATAGACAACCCAATATTTTAAGAGACCTACCCGGAGACATGATTGATGAAATCTTGTCTAGAGTCGGTCAGAATTCTTCGGCACAACTATTTACGGCGAAATCCGTTTGTAAGACATTCGAAGAACGTTCCAGGAATGTCTTGGTTTATAAGAGACTTTCGTTTGAAAGATGGGGGATATCACATTGGGAAACCCATAAGTTACGATGTGTTTACTTTGACGCATATATTGCGGGGAACCCAAATGCTATTTTACGCAACGGGTTAAGAAATTGTTTTGACTCAATGTATCCGAATATAGGACTTCATGATTTAGAAAAAGCGGCTGACATGCAACATAAAGAAGCATGCTATGCTTACGGGTTAGTAATGTTCGCTTCTCACCAAAGTGAGAAAAAGAACATCGGGCTACAACTATTAAACAAAACATTCCCACAAGTGACGGAGTCGGTAATTGGGGTAAGAAATGAGGTTTTTAGGTTATTACGAGACTGTTGGTCATTACGTAACCCTCGTCCCTTTGACGACGTTACAACACGCTGTCTTATCAACGGCCATAACGGTTATGTTCCACAAGACCAAGGATGGGAAGTAATCCTAGTAAAACTAGAATGCATGACTTGTTTCTGGACGTATGAATTACGTGTCTTTATTGCCTTTGCTGAACGACTTGTGTACTAGCTAGAATTATCTTCACAACCATCTTGTATCAAATTTATTGTGTGCTATATTTCATGCTATATGTAAAATAAGCGGTATTGTAAGTTTGTAAAATATTGTGTAAAAGTTTGAACGCGAAATATTATTATAATCAGTTTTTCATATAGAATTGTAGTAGTTGAATTGTATATTAGCTACTAAGTATGAACTTAACGGGTAGGTACTACCCGAATTTAAACTTATAAAACGCTAATATGAAGAAAAAGCTTTTATAAATGAGTTCATATTATGCTACGAAATACTATTAACTACTCTTAATATTCTGTATGATTAACTTGTTCCATTTGACTATTTTGAAGGAAATGGCACCGACTACTCGACACACCGTGAATATGAATGAAGAGGAATTCCATACTTTTCTAGCTTCAAACATAGCCGCAGTACAGGCTGCGCTACATACCAATAATAACCTTGGATCTAGCAGTACAGGAAATCGTGTAGGATGCACCTACAAAGAATTCACTGCCTGCAAACCTTTGGAATTTGATGGAACCGAAGGACCGATCGGATTGAAACGGTGGACCGAGAAGGTCGAATCGGTGTTTGCCATAAGTAAGTGTACTGAAGAGGACAAAGTGAAGTACGCTACGCATACCTTCACATGTTCTGCGTTAACATGGTGGAATACCAATCTAGAGCAAGTGGGACAAGATGATGCGTACGCACTACCGTGGTCAGCATTCAAGCACTTGATGAACGAGAAGTACCGTCCCAGAAGCGAGGTCAATAAGCTCAAGACAGAACTTAGAGGGTTACGAACCCAAGGATTTGATATTACCACGTACGAAAGACGATTCACAGAATTGTGCCTATTGTGTCCGGGAGCGTTCGAAGATGAGGAAGAGAAGATCGACGCGTTTGTGAAAGGATTACCGGAAAGAATCCAAGAAGATATAAGTTCACACGAGCCCGCCTCCATAAAACAGGCATGTAGAATGGCTCACAAACTAGTGAACCAGATTGAGGAAAGAATTAAAGAACAGACGGCTGAAGAGGCCAATGTGAAGCAATTAAAAAGAAAGTGGGAGGAAAACGGTGATAAGAATCACCAATACAACAACAACAGCAATTACAATAATAATCGCAACAATTATTCCAACAATCGCAACATCAATCGCAACTACAACAAATGGCCCAACAACAACAACAACAACAACAACAACAACAACAGCAACTACAACAATCATTCCAACAACAATAACAACCGCAACAACAACAACAATCAGAAGCAGCTATGCCAAAGTTGTGAAAAGTATCACTCGGGGTTCTGCACCAAATTTTGCAACAAGTGTAAAAGAAATGGTCATAGCGCGGCGAAGTGTGAGGTCTACAGACCAGGGGTTAACAGAACGAAAAGAACAAATGGTGTCGGAATGAGTAATGGCGGAGCAAGTAGTGTCGGAGCAAGTTATGCCAATGTAGTTTGTTATAAATGTGGAAAACCGGGCCACATTATTAGAAATTGCCCGAACCAGGAGAACACGAATGGACAAGGCCGCGGAAGAGTTTTCAATATTAATGCGGCAGAGGCACAGGAAGACCTGGAGCTTGTTACGGGTACATTTCTTATTGACAATAAATCTGCTTACGTTTTATTTGATTCGAGTGCGGATAGAAGCTATATGAGTAGAGATTTTTGTGCTAAATTAAGTTATCCATTGACGCCGTTGGATAGTAAATTTTTACTCGAATTAGCAAACGGTAAATTAATTTCAGCAGATAATATATGCCGGAATCGAGAAATTAAACTGGGTAGCGAAACATTTAAGATTGATTTGATACCAGTAGAGTTAGGGAGTTTTGATGTAATAGTTGGCATGGACTGGCTGAAGAAGGTGAAAGCAGAGATCGCATGTTATAAAAATGCAATTCGCATTGTACGAGAAGAAGGAGAACCCTTAATGGTGTACGGAGAAAAGGGCAACATGAAGCTACATCTTATTAGTAATTTGAAGGCACAAAAACTAATAAGAAAAGGTTGCTATGTTGTTCTAGCACACGTCGAGAAAGTACAAACTGAAGAAAAGAGCATCAATGATGTTCCCGTCGCAAAAGAATTTCTCGATGTATTTCTGAAAGAATTACCGGGACTACCTCCACAACGATCTGTTGAATTTCAAATAGATCTTGTACCAGGAGCTGCACCAATAGCTCGTGCTCCTTATAGACTCGCACCCAGCGAGATGAAAGAACTGCAAAGCCAACTGCAAGAACTATTAGAACGTGGTTTCATTCGACCAAGCACATCACCATGGGGAGCTCCTGTTTTGTTTGTCAAGAAGAAGGATGGTACATTTAGATTGTGTATTGACTACAGAGAGTTGAACAAACTTACCATCAAAAACCCTTATCCACTGCCGAGAATTGACGACTTATTTGATCAACTACAAGGCTCGTCGGTTTATTCGAAGATCGATTTACGTTCTGGATAACATCAAATGCGAGTAAAGGAGGATGATATTCCAAAAACTGCTTTTAGGATGCGTTATGGTCATTACGAGTTTATGGTTATGCTGTTTGGATTGACTAACATACCAGCTGTGTTCATGGACCATATGAACCGAGTGTGTGGGCCATATCTTGACAAGTTTGTCATTGTTTTCATCGATGACATACTTATTTACTCAAAGAATGATCAAGAGCACGAAGAACATTTGAGAAAAGTGCTAGAAGTATTGAGGAAAGAAAAACTGTACGCTAAGTTTTCAAAGTGTGCATTTTGGTTGGAAGAAGTTCAATTCCTCGGTCACATAGTGAACAAAGAAGGTATCCAGGTGGACCCGGCAAAGATCGAAACCGTTGAAAAGTGGGAAACCCCAAAAACTCCGAAGCATATACGTCAATTTTTAGGATTGGCTGGTTACTACAGAAGATTCATCCAAGATTTCTCCAAAATATCAAAACCCTTGACTGCATTAACGCATAAAGGGAAGAAATTTGAATGGAAGGATGAACAAGAGGAGGCGTTTCAATTATTGAAGAAAAATCTAACTACGGCACCTATATTGTCATTGCCTGAAGGGAATGATGATTTTGTGATTTATTGTGACGCATCAAAGCAAGGTCTCGGTTGTGTATTAATGCAATGAACGAAGGTGATTGCTTATGCGTCTAGACAATTGAAGATTCACGAGCAAAATTATACGACGCATGATTTGGAATTAGGCGCGGTTGTTTTTGCATTAAAGACTTGGAGGCACTACTTATATGGGGTCAAAAGTATTATATATACCGACCACAAAAGTCTTCAACACATATTTAATCAGAAACAACTGAATATGAGGCAGCGTAGGTGGATTGAATTGTTGAATGATTATGACTTTGAGATTCGTTACCACCCGGGGAAGGCAAATGTGGTAGCCGACGCCTTGAGCAGGAAGGACAGAGAACCCATTTGAGTAAAATCTATGAATATAATGATTCAAAATAACCTTACTACTCAAATAAAGGAGGCTCAACAAGGAGTTTTAGAAGAGGGAAATTTAAAGGATGAAATACCTAAAGGATCGGAGAAGCATCTTAATATTCGGGAAGACGGAATCCGGTATATGGCTGAAAGAATTTGGGTACCAAAATTTGGAGATATGAGAGAAATGGTACTTAGAGAAGCTCATAAAACCAGTTACTCAATACATCCTGGAACGGGGAAGATGTACAAGGATCTTAAGAAACATTTTTGGTGGCCAGGTATAAAAGCCGATATTGCTAAATATGTAGGAGAATATTTGACGTGTTCTAAGGTCAAAGCTGAACATCATAAATCATCAGGTCTACTACAACAACCTGAAATCCCGGAATGGAAATGGAAAAACATTACCATGGATTTCATTACTAAATTGCCAAGGACTGCCAGTGGTTATGATACTATTTGGGTAATAGTTGATCGTCTCACCAAGTCAGCACACTTCCTGCCAATAAGAGAAGATGACAAGTTGGAGAAGTTAGCACGACTGTATTTGAAGGAAGTCGTCTCCAGACATGGAATACCAATCTCTATTATCTCTGATAGGGATGGCAGATTTATTTCAAGATTCTGGCAGACATTACAGCAAGCATTGGGAACTCGTCTAGACATGAGTACTGCCTATCATCCACAAACTGATGGGCAGAGCGAAAGGACGATACAAACACTTGAAGACATGCTACGAGCTTGTGTTATTGATTTCGGAAACAGTTGGGATCGACATCTACCGTTAGCAGAATTTTTCTACAACAACAGCTACCATTCAAGCATTGAGATGGCGCCGTTTGAAGCACTTTATGGTAGAAAGTGCAGGTCTCCGATTTGTTGGAGTGAAGTGGGGGATAGACAGATTACGGGTCCGGAGATAATACAAGAAACTACCGAGAAAATCATCCAAATTCAACAAAGATTAAAAACCGCCCAGAGTCGACAAAAGAGCTACGCGGACAGTAAAAGAAAAGATATAGAGTTTGAAATTGGAGAAATGGTCATGCTTAAGGTTTCACCTTGGAAAGGCATTGTTCGATTTGGTAAACGGGGGAAAATAAATCCAAGGAACATTGGACCATTCAAGATTATAGATCGTGTCGGACCAGTAGCTTACCAACTGGAGCTACCTCAACAACTCGCGGCTGTACATAACACTTTCCATGTCTCAAATTTGAAGAAATGTTTTGCTAAAGAAGATCTCACTATTCCGTTGGACGAAATCCAAATCAATGAAAAACTTCAATTCATTGAAGAACCCGTCGAAATAATGGATCGTGAGGTTAAGAGACGTAAACAAAACAAGATACCGATTGTTAAGGTTCGATGGAATGCTCGTAGAGGACCCGAGTTCACCTGGGAGAGTGAAGATCAGATGAAGAAGAAATACCCGCATTTATTTCCAGAAGATACGTCAACACCTCCAACTACTTAAAATTTCGGGACGAAATTTATTTAACGGGTAGGTACTGTAGTGACCCGAACTTTTCCATGTTTATATATATATTAAATGAAATTGTTATTTACATGATTAAGTGTTTCCAACATGTTAAGCAATCAAACTTGTTAAGACTTGATTAATTGAAATAGGTTTCATATAGACAATTGACCACCCAAGTTGACCGGTGATTCACGAACGTTAAAACTTGTAAAAACTATACGATGACATATATATGGTTATATATATAGTTAACATGATTTTATTATAAGTATATATTTCATTAGGTATTTTAACAATGAGTTATTGATAATGCCAAAAATGAACACATATTTTATAGCATTATTCCTCAGGAAAGACAAGATTTTAGTTGCAATTGTTCAAATTACAAGCGATATTCGTTTAAATATTAAAAAGAGAAGATAAAAGGCAAATTCGACAAATTAAAGACAAAAAGGTCCAAAGAGCTAAAAAGTACAAGATACAATTAAAAAGGTTCAAAATATTGATGAGGAACGTCTCAAAATGACAAGAGTACAAGTTACAAGACGCAAAGTACGCGATTTAAAATAATACGCGAGGACGTCCGAAAATCCGGAACCGGGGCCTGAGCCTAGAAGAAACGCCCGACGCAACGGACTAAAAATATCTACTCAACTATGCATATAAAAATAATATAATATATAAATAATTATTAAAATTATTTATATATTTATATTATTTATTTATTATGTCGGCAAGCAATCAGATAAAAGAATGTGAGCTGTCATCACCAGCCATGCGACTCGCATGACAGGAAGGGTAAGCCCATGCGAGTCGCATGGCTTACTTTTCCAGGTCACCTTCTATATAAAGCGAGTTCGTGATTCAGTTTGATGTACACCATAATATCTATCTCCCTCTATCTCAAACATATGATATAAATAAATATTTATAATTTTAATTTTAATTAATAATAATAATAAGGTTATGTTAAGGATTGTTTTAAGGGTGTAAGTCGAAATTCTGTCCGTGTAACGCTACGCTATTTTTAATCATTGTAAGTTATGTTCAACCTTTTTACATTAATGTCTCGTAGCTAAATTATTATTATGCTTATTTAAAACGAAGTAATCATGATGTTGGGCTAATTACTAAAATTGGGTAATTGGACTTTGTACCATAATTGGGGTTTGGATAAAAGAACGACAATTGTGGAAATTAGACTATGGGCTATTAATGGGCTTTATATTTGTTTAACTAAATGATAGTTTGTTAATGTTAATATAAAGATTTACAATTGGGCGTCCCTATAAATTACCATATACACTCAATCGGACACGATGGGCGGGGTATTTATATGTACGAATAATCGTTCATTTAACCGGACACGGGAATGGATTAATAGCCACTAGAATAATTAAAACAGGGGTGAAATTACATTCAAGGGTAATTGGTGTAATTGTTAACAAAGTAGTAAAACCTTGGTTTACACGTAGTCGATAACCTGGTGTATTCATTAAACAAAGTATTAAAACCTTGTTACAATTCGAATCCCCAATTAGTTGGAATATTTAACTTCGGGTATAAGAATAATTTGATGAGGACACTCGCACTTTATATTTATGACTGATGGACTGTTATGGACAAAAACCAGACGGACATATTAAATAATCCAGGACAAAGGACAATTAACCCATGGGCATAAAACTAAAATCAACACGTCAAACATCATGATTACGGAAGTTTAAATAAGCATAATTCTTTTATTTCATATTTAATTTCCTTTATTTTATATTTAATTGCACTTCTAATTATCGCACTTTTATTTATTGTTGTTTAATCGCACTTTTAATTATCGTACTTTTTAATTATCGCAAGTTTATCGCACTTTTATTATTCGCAATTTCATTATCGTTATTTACTTTAAGTTTTAATTTAAGTCTTTTATTTATTTAATATTTTACATTAGGTTTTAACTGCGACTAAAGTTTTAAAATCGACAAACCGGTCATTAAACGGTAAAAACCCCCCTTTATAATAATAATATTACTTATATATATGTTTGTATTTTTATAAAAGTAAACTAATATAGCGTTGAGCTTTGTTTAAAGATTTCCCTGTGGAACGAACCGGACTTACTAAAAACTACACTACTGTACGATTAGGTACACTGCCTATAAGTGTTGTAGCAAGGTTTAAGTATAGCCATTCTATAAATAAATAAATATCTTGTGTAAAATTGTATCGTATTTAATAGTTTTTCCTAGTAAAATTAATAACTATTTTATATACACCTCGCAAAACATCAAGTATTTTTGGCGCCGCTGCCGGGGAATCACCGAAGCGAAACGTCAATATAAAAAAAAAAAAAAAATTTATATTTTAAGTTTTAATTAGTTTTTGTTATATATATATTTTTGTTTAAAAATTATAAAAATTAAAAAAGATAAAAAAAAAATCTTTTAAAACCGAAAAAAAAAAGTATTTTAAATATATTTTTAAGTTTTTCTTTTATTTTTACAAAATTATAAAGTATTTTAAGTTTATTTTTAAGTTTTTATTTTAATTATATATATATATATTTTATTTAAATTTAAAACAGAAAAAAAGAAAATAAAATATTAAATATTACGTTGAACCTGTCATTTGACCCCCTGATTTGAACCTGCAAGGCAGGTCATGCGACTCGCATGACCCACCCCCTTATTCCATGCGACTCGCATGAAGGGGTTGACCAGGCCACAAACGAACCCTAATTCCGTATTAATTACGGATATTATTTAATTATTATTATTTAAACCCTAAAACTATTATTATTATTATAATTAAGTTTTTAATTTATTTAGTTATTTTTAATTTTGTTTAGTTTTATTATTTATTTACTTAATACTATAATATAAAAATAATATAAAAATAATATTTTTATAAAATCTAATATTTTTATAACTTTTTATAACTTTTATATTTTTGTATCTTTTAATTGTTTTAGCGTAATTTTTATATTTTTATTATTCGTACTTAGTTTTTAGACATAGTATTTACCGTAGTAATTTTAGATTTTTAAGCTTTGCCGTAAACTCTCTTAAGTGCTTATTCCTTAGATTAAGTATTAGGTGCTTTAGAATTTTGCGACGCCTTTTTAAGTTTTAGTTTTTTTTTTTTTAAAGTTATTTCCATTTGGGATTTAGTTTTTCCTGTAAGCTTTAATATTTTTAGACACCTTTTACTATGTATCAATTATCATTCCAATTAGTAATTTCAATTTGCGATTATAATTTTAAGTTAGTTGTAGTAATAAGGTTAGGTTAGTCAAGTATTTTTAAGTTTTTATAAGTTTCTTTTATTTTTCCGTCACCTTTTATTTTTCAACCATTTTTCTTTTTCTACCTTTTGCGACGAACTCTTTTTCTCTCTTATTTCTCGCCATTCTAGTTTTTAGGACTTAGAATTTTTTCTACTTCTTATCTAAATTTCTTAAAATTACGAAAATTTATTTTAAGTGGTTAAATTAATAGACATCAAAATTTTCTGGTTCGTAGTAATAGTTGGATTTGTACGTGGACCGGGTTATTGGAGCCAAACAGTCCTCAATTATATTGAGACCAAACGAATCCTGCCCCTCTGCTGCATCTTTTGGCTATTCGAAACGTGGGCAAAATCAGAAAAGTCTATTGATTGGATAACTTATTATAATTTTTCTTTCCTTTTTAAAAACTAATAGGATATTCAGTGAATGCACCGAGCAAGACGTTCACCACCTGTAACTAGATCAAGACATCTAGCCAATATTGTCGCCGCTGATTTTTCTTTAGAATCATCATCTAGTCGACCAAGAACTCCAACTCAAATTTCCGATAATCCATTTTTTGAACCCAACCTCACAATTGAGAATCCGGAGAATATTCAGGAACGGTTCGTAGATCCTGAACCATTAAACTTTCCTCCGGAACCACCAATCATTCAAACAGAGATTGTTGAGGAACGAACCATTAAATCAGAATCATCTAGTGATACCGATTCAACAAATTCAATTATGGAGAATCTGGAACCTTTAAGTATGGAAGACCGAATGAGAGCTAAACGCACTGGCCAAGGTCACGCAATTACTCATCCAGACATTAATGCGCCAGATTATTAAATCAAAGGACAAATTCTACACATGGTGACTAATCAATGCCAATTTAGTGGTGTGCCGAAGGAAGATCCAAATGAATATCTACGTACCTTTAATAGGATCTGCACACTATTTAAAATCCGAGAAGTAGAGGATGAACAGATATATCTCATGTTATTTCCCTGGACTTTAAAGGGAGAAGCCAAAGATTGGTTGGAATCGTTACCTGAAGGGGCGATCGATACATGGGACGTTTTAGTTGACAAATTTCTTAAACAATTCTTTCCTGCATCTAAAGCCGTAAGACTTCAAGCAGAAATTGTTACGTTCACACAGAAGCCAAATGAAACTCTATATGAGGCGTGGACAAGATATGGAAAGTTATTAAGAGGATGTCCGCAACATGGTTTAGACACCTGTCAAATAGTACAAATATTCTACCAAGGATGCGACATCACTACAAGAAAAGACATAGATATAGCAGCTGGTGGTTCTATTATGAAGAAAACCGAAACTGATGCTTACAAAATTATTGATAATACTGCTTCCCACTCACATGAGTGGCATCAAGAAAAAGACATCGTTAGATCATCTAAAGCAGCTAGAGCCGATTCTAGCCATGACTTAGATTCCATTTCGGCAAAGATAGATGCTTTCGAGAGACGAATGGAAAAGATGACTAAAGATATTCATGCTATACGAATTAGTTGTGAGCAGTGTGGAGGACCACATTTGACAAAAGATTGTCTCAGTATTGAATTAACAATGGAACAAAGAGAGAATATTTCATACATAAACCAAAGGCCTGGAAATAATTATCAGAATAATTATCAACCGCCAAGACCGATTTACAATCAAAACCAAAATTATAACCGAAATGTTCCATACAACAACCAACAAGGTCCTAGCAATCAACAAGTATCTAACAATACTTACAATCAGCAAAGACCTATTTTTCCGATTAAACCACAACAAACCGACGAGAAAAAGCCAAATTTAGAAGATATGATATCAAAGCTAGTTGAGTCTCAAACGCAGTTTTTCACATCTCAGAAACAAACCAATGAACAAAATGCTCAAGCATTTAGAAATCAACAAGCTTCTATTCAAAATCTGGAACAAGAAGTGAGTAACCTAGCAAGGTTAATAGGTGAAAGAAAACCGGGAAGTCTACCTAGTGATACAAATGCTAACCCCCGGAATGAAATAGCTAAAGCCATTACCACAAGAAGTGGTACAACACTTAAACCACCGGAAATACCTGTAACTTCTGATGAAACCATTCCTACTCCACAAGAACCACAACCTGATCAAGATAAGGAAAAAGAACCGGTAGTTGAAAAGGTTAATGAAGATAACACAGTTAAGGCTAAACCTTATGTTAAACCGTACCAACCACCGCTTCCTTACCCGAGTAAAATGAGAAAAGAAAGACTTGAAGCCGAGCAATCCAAATTTTTGGATATGTTTAAACAAATAAATATAAATCTTCCTTTCATTGATGTAATTTCAGGAATGCCAAGGTATGCTAAATTCTTGAAAGATCTAATCACGAATAGAAAGAAAATGGAAGAACTCTCGGCTGTCACTATGAATGCAAATTGTTCAGCAGTGCTGTTGAATAAGATACCAGAAAAATTATCTGATCCAGGAAGTTTCACAATTCCATGTTTTCTGGGTAGTCTTAGTTCAATAGAAGCATTGGCAGACTTAGGTGCTAGTATAAATTTAATGCCGTATTCACTATACGCTAAACTAGACCTTGGAGAATTGAAACCAACCAGAATAAGCATACAACTAGCCGATAGATCAATAAAATATCCTAGAGGGATAATGGAGAACATGCTAGTTAAAGTTGGTACTTTAGTATTTCCAGTAGATTTTGTTGTTCTGGACATGGAAGAAGATTCTCAAGTTCCTCTCATATTAGGAAGACCATTCTTAAACACGGCTAAAGCAATGATAGACGTGTTCGGTAAGAAACTGACCCTAAGTATAGAGGATGAGAGTGTTACCTTTTCAGTTGATAGAGCAATGCAACAACCACAATCTGCAGATGATACATGTTATTATATTCAAACTATAGATGCACATGCAGAATTATTAGAAGAATTTCCAGAATTACAAGGAACAGGAGAATGTTCTTTAGGAGAAGGTAATGAACCAATTGATGAAGCTGAAATGTTAGCTACACTTATGGATAATTGATATGAACCAACAACAGAAGAACTTCAAATGTTAAAAGAGGAAGACCGATATCGATACAAATCATCGATAGAAGAACCGCCGATATTAGAGTTAAAGCCACTTCCAACCCATTTGGAATACGCTTATTTACATGGTGAATCTGAATTACCTGTAATAATATCGTCTTCTCTCACAAATGATGAAAAATCTTAACTCATTTATGTGTTGAAAGCTCATAAACCAGCCATTGCATGGAAGATTCATGATATTAAAGGAATAAGTCCTTCGTATTGCACACATAAAATCCTTATGGAAGAAGGTCATAAAATGTATGTGCAACGCCAACGAAGACTAAATCCTAATATGCAAGATGTAGTTAAGAAAGAGATTATTAAACTGCTAGATGCAGGTTTGATATATCCAATTTCTGATAGTCCATGGGTAAGCCCAGTTCAATGCGTGCCTAAGAAGGGTGGCATGACTGTCATTACAAATGAGAAAAATGAGCTTATTCCTACTAGGACTGTAACAGGATGGCGTGTGTGTATTGATTATAGAAAATTAAATGACGCCACCAGAAAAGATCACTTTCCCTTACCTTTCATAGATCAAATGTTGGAAAGATTAGCCGGAAATAGTTACTATTGTTTTCTAGATGGATTTTCCGGATATTTTCAAATTCCAATAGCACCCGAAGATCAAGAGAAAACCACATTCACGTGCCCTTATGGTACTTTTGCTTACAAACGCATGCCATTTGGACTTTGCAACGCCCCTGCAACCTTTCAAAGGTGTATGATGGCGATTTTTCACGACATGATAGAAGAATGCATGGAAGTTTTCATGGATGACTTTTCAGTCTTCGGTGATACATTTGAATCATGTCTAGTTAATCTGGAACGAATGCTAATTAGATGCGAAAAATCAAATCTAGTACTTAATTGGGAGAAATGCCATTTCATGGTTAAAGAAGGCATCGTTCTTGGACATAAAATTTCAAAAAAAGGAATTGAAGTGGATAGAGCTAAAGTAGATGTAATTGCTAAACTTCCACATCCCACAAATGTTAGAGGAGTTAGGAGTTTTCTAGGGCATGCCGGTTTTTACCGACGTTTCATAAAAGATTTTTCTAAAATTGCCACTCCTATGAATAAACTCCTAGAAAAGGATGCGCCATTCATCTTTTCAGATGAATGTATCAAATCTTTTAATATTCTTAAAGAAAAACTCACTAATGCGCCGATCATGATAACACCAAATTGGAATCTACCATTTGAACTAATGTGCGATGCAAGTGATTTTGCAATGGGAGCCGTTTTAGGACAAAGGATTGAAAAACGATTTCAACCTATATATTATGCTAGTAAGACATTACAAGGAGCACAAACGAACTATACAACTACTGAAAAAGAACTCCTTGCTATTGTCTTTGCTTTTGACAAATTTCGATCATATCTCGTTTTAGCAAAAACGGTGGTCTATACCGACCATTCTGCTCTTAGATACCTATTTTCAAAACAAGATGCTAAACCAAGATTAATCCGTTGGATCTTACTCTTACAAGAGTTTGATATTGAAATCAGAGATAAAAGAGGAGCAGAAAATCTCGCCGCTGATCATCTTTCTCGTCTTGAAAATCCTGAGTTAGAAGTTCTAAATGAATCGGCCATACAAGACAACTTTCCTGATGAATATCTATTGAAGATAGATTATAAAGAAATCCCATGGTTTGCAGACTATGCAAACTACTTAGTTTGTGGATTCCTTGAAAAAGGATTATCGTACCAAAGACGAAAGAAATTCTTCAGTGATATAAAACACTATTTTTGGGAAGATCCACACCTGTTTAAAAGTTGTCCCGATGGAATAATACGCCGATGTGTATTTGGAGATGAAGCTAGTAAAATTTTAAACCATTGTCACACAGGACCAACAGGAGGGCATTATGGGCCTCAACTAACAGCAAGAAAAGTTTATGAAGCTGGATTCTATTGGCCTACAATTTACAAAGACGCACACCTTCTTTGCAAATCCTGTGATGCATGTCAAAGGGCCGGAAAAATAAGTCAACGTGATGAAATGCCACAAAATGTCATCCAAGTATGTGAAGTATTTGACATTTGGGGTATTGACTTTATGGGTCCATTTCCAAAATCTAATAATAATCTATATATACTCGTAGCCATTGATTATGTATCTAAATGGGCGGAAGCACAAGCTCTCCCAACTAACGATGCACGAGTTGTAGTCAACTTTTTAAAACGTCTTTTTGCAAGGTTTGGAACACCGAAAGCTTTAATAAGTGATCGGGGTACTCATTTCTGTAATAATCAACTTGAGAAAGTTCTTAAAAGATATGGAGTAACTCATAAAATCTCCACCGCATATCATCCACAAACAAGTGGACAAGTTGAAAATACCAACCGAGCTTTAAAACGTATTCTAGAGAAAACCGTAGGATCAAATCCAAAGGAATGGTCCATTAAATTGGAGGATGCACTCTGGGCTTTTAGAACAGCCTACAAAACTCCAATTGGAACCACACCTTTTAGACTTGTTTATGGAAAAGCATGTCATCTTCCAGTAGAAATTGAACACAAAGCATTTTGGGCTTTGAAGACATGTAATCTTGATTTACATGGAGCTGGACGTCTACGATTAAGTCAACTAAACGAATTAGAAGAATTAAGACATGAAGCATACGAAAATTCGTTAATCTATAAAGAAAGAACGAAGAAATGGCATGATAAAAGAATCAGAAGTTCAAAAGAATTTAAAGAAGGAGACAGAGTTCTTCTTTTCAATTCACGATTCAAGCTATTTCCTGGAAAATTGAAATCAAGATGGTCTGGACCATTCATAGTCAAAAGAGTTTTCCCATACGGAACGATAGAATTGATAAATTCAAATGGGATTGAATTTAAAGTTAATGTTCACAGAGTTAAACATTACATACATGGTCAGATGGAAGTCGACAGCGAAGTTAATCACAATTTCGACACCACAGCTAACTAAGTGTGGGGAGAATCAAGTCTTTAAAGGATAATATGTATTTCTGTTAGAGTTAGATTGTCTGTTTTCGTGTAGTTCTCGAAAATGGAACCCGAATGGTCTTTCCCTAGCAGACCCTAAAGAACTAGTCTTCTCCCCCCATTCTGAATTTTTATTTTTTTTAGGCTTTTACGAAATGAAGACTGCCTGTGAACTAAACCATGGTCTAATGCTACACGCTTTGATCACTAAACGTAATAATGACATACTCCCGAGTGAAATAGTATCAGTAATCAGAGAAAGAATGGACGGAGTTAGAAAAGAATCCAGATGCGAAGATAATAAGTTACAATTTGGTAAAGGAAAATCAAAATCCGCAGCAAAAAGAAGAGCACGACACCTAGAAAGATGTCACAAATGCGGAAAATGGTCACATGGAGGTAAATGTTCAAATAATCAAACCTATTCAAATACCGAATTTGTTACTTTATGCAGAGACGGACCGTTCATATGTTTAGAAGAAAAGACACTGAATGCTCGAGGTTACGCTTATGTAGCAATGGAAAACCAATTAAACCGACTATCTTATGAATGGAATAGATCATATAACTAAGAAATCTATTTCACAGGTATGTCTGTACAGTTTTTATTTTTATTTTTATTTTTAACCTTTTGATAATAAACGCTAATTTGTTCGCTAAAAAGTATTAAATTGGTATTGAATAAAATTAGGTTTGGCGACCGAAATTATTGATATCATTCAAAAATTTATTACATCACTGCGAAATTTAACGTTTATTCTTAAGGTATAAATATCTTTAATCAATCAACCCAAAATATTTCAAAAATTCGTCATGAGTCAAATTAGGTCTTGGAACCGAAATTACTTTACCGAAAAGAGGGGCGCATATTTTTGATAATATTTGATTGATTAAAGTGGGATAAAAAGCCAAAAAGATTTTTAATTTTATTTTTACCATGTTTTTAAAATTAATATAAATCTTAAATTAATATTGTAAACTTTGTAAAAACAATATATTTAAAATTGTAAATATTTGAAAAATTAATATAAGTTTGGTGTGAATTTATAATATGAATTTTTAAATTAAGTCTGGTGTGAATTTTTAAAATATGAATTTTTAATTTTATGCATTTCAAATTTTAAGTTTGGTGTGATTTTTTTTAATATTAATTTTGAATTTTATATTTAAATTGTGTGAATTTAAAAACAAAAATTTACTCTATCTCATTAAGTTAAAAATATGATCTTTAAAATTCGTCGTAAGTTGAAGACTAGGTCTTTGAACCGAAATTGCTTTACCCGATGGCGGGACGAGAATTTTTATTATCATTATTTTTAAGCTTATTGATTTAAAGTATGCCAAAAAAAAAAATTAAAAAATTAAAAAATCCAAAAATCTAAGCTTTTAAAACAATCGCTTGAAAATGATAAAATTTTAAAATTTTGTCGAGGGACGGATTAGGGCATCGTCCCGAAACGACCTCGTCCTAAAAAGAAACAAAATTTTTAAAATTTTATTTAATTCTATGTTTTAAAAGTATAAGGTTTTAAAAAAAAAAAAAAAAAAAAAAAAAAAAAAAAACTGGATTTCAACCCCATGCGACTCGCATGGGGGAAAGGCATAATCCATGCGAGTCGCATGGCCACAGAAAACTGGTCAGGTTCAAAAGCTCAGTCGATCTGTTTTTCTTTCACAACACACATACACAAACACGAAAATCTCTCAAAACTCTCTCAATTTTTCACCAAAATTCACCAAATTTCTTGCAAAACTTCACAACAATCATGCCTAGATTCAGTAGTCTCAACCCCTTCAGGAGAACGGTAAAGATTTCACCCCTAATCTCTTTAAATTCGAATTATGTGTGTTCTTGAGCCATTTTACCTAATTTAATTTTTATTAATTTTTAGTGAAATTAGTGTTAAATTGATGTTATATTATGCATGTATATCCTAGATAGAAGCTATTTAACATGAATTGAAGCTAAAAACTTCAAATTTTTAAGAATCTAGGGTTTGTGTTCTTGAGCAATTTGGGGCTTTTTGATATAAACAGGTTATGGCCGATTTTTGTCATGAATTGTTGCTAAATTAAGTAGTGTAACATGTTTAGGTAGTTAATTGATCCAAACTTTGAGCCTAAACATGTTTTTGAGAATTAAAGTGGACTTTTTAAGTCTAAAAATTCATGAACTTGGATAATTTGATATAAAGGCCATTTGAAACTTGTTTCATTGCTAGTAGTGATTATTTTGGCATGTTATTTGAGATAAATGCTTATGAACTTGATGTACATTTTTCGTATATGCTTATTTGACAAAGTGTAGACTTGAAAAAAATATGAAAATGAGCACTAGTTTGATTTGAATGCCATGTAACAAGTGTTTAATTGCTATAATGATTATTGTTGACATGTTTAAGAGTTTAAATGTGATAAAACATTGTACACATTTTCGTATGTAAAAGTGTAGAATTGTTATTGTTAAGAAAATGTGTATAAAATGTGTTATAAATTGAACATGTCATCATAATTGTTTCAAGTTATTATTTTGCTAACACTAATGCATATTTGGATGCACAAATTTTGTGTTTAATGTGTTTTGCAGAGAAATACAGATACGGACGGTGCATCATCGTCCAGACAACCAGAGCCCGAACCGGAAATGTTTTATGAACAAGAACAACATATGCAACAAGAAGAAGAACAACATGAGGATCAACATATTCCATATCACGATCAAGATCAATTATTCATGAATCAGTTTCGTCAATTCGCTCCACATCAAATGATTCTGAGCTTAGACATTAATGAAGATCAGTTACACCCAAATCTGAGATTTGATCGATGTTGGATAGAGTATCCAGATTATCAAAAGAACATGCACATTCTCTACTTTAAGGTTGTTGAAATGCCAAGGGCAATTGACTGGGTACCTTTGGAAACAGTTGACCTTGCCGAACCGATTCGGGAATTATTGGTGCAAAGGTATGGTAATTCTCAGTTTAACGATTGGATGCGCCTATTTTCCATTTGTAGAACCATATATAGGGAATGGTGTATAGAATTACTTAGTACTATTAAGTTAAACAGTGATGTTAGGAGGATAGATGATAGAAGCTTTATTAGATTTCTGTTAGGTGGACGCATGTACAGAATGTCCATGATAGATTTAGCCAGGGCCTTACAGATTTACACCCCTGCTGAACTTTTGAGCCCCGACTGTAATAGCCTGATTGCCCAAGGAGAAAGGATAGATAGGGAATTTGATATTAACGCCGTCTGGAGGCGTATGTCCCACTTTAATGAATTTTACGCCAGTGGAAATCATACATACTTAGATATAGATAGAGCTGAACTCCGGGTGATTCATAGATTCTTAGCAAACACAATTACACAAAGGGGTAAGAATAAGGAGAAATTGACCGTAAACGATTTGTTCTACCTCAAGTGTATTAGAGACCCGAGGAGTTTCGTTAACATTCCCTATTGTGTTGGTTATTATCTCGCTAATGTAGTTTCGGGGATGAAATCGGGGAGTATTATAGGTGGTGGTATTTTCATTACTCTCATTGGAGAGTATTTAGGTGTGGATAAGCACCAAGGGGGTCCAATGAACGAAATAGAGGACGAAGGTGAAACTATAAGTTCAAACCTTTATCACGGTGCAAGGGTATTATTGATGAGACGTGGTCGGGTATATCGATACGAGGGACCTCAGCGACAGGTAGAAAGAGGTTCGGATGACGAAATGGAAGAGGCGAACAACATTATAGGAGTTGTTCGGGAGACTGCTCTTGATTTAGGCGTTCGTATGGAGGATGAATACATGACGAACTATGATAGGCATATGCAGTACGAGGCATGGCAACGTCGGAATGACTACGAGCATTCCCGGCAACGAGAGCATGGCCGATGGGATTATCATCAGCGCCAAATTATAAGCCAGTTGTAGCCTGGCGAGATGTATTATCCGACCCGACCCGCATACTATCCTGCACATCAGCCAGAAATGAGACCACCCTATGATTTATATGATTATGACGCAGCATACCAGTTCACCTATCACCAGCCATGGAACCCTGATCCGAACATGAATTGGGATCCATATCCTAATTTTCCTCCTAACCCGCCTCCTGATGAGTAGAGATAAGTTGGTAATTTTTATTTTTATTTTAAACACTTAACATTTTATTACGTTTATGTAATGTTTGATATTCTTATTATTATTGTGTACTAATATTTTTCTTATAGTTTGAAAGTGGGATGCCAAAGTTCCATTTCAAATTACATGTATGATTATATTTGTATTGTATGTATTCTATTTTATGCACAAAACAGGGTAAAACAACGCGTTTTCAAAGACTGGCATTAAGTTCAGCAAAAGCAAGTAATTTTTGACGACAATGATGCAAAATATATGTGAAATAACAACAAGACGGAATGAACAAATGACGTGCACCATTTATCATTCAAACAATCAAACGACAATATGTTTGAAACTTTGGTAAAATTTAATCATTTTTCTGCGATAATCACCCTCAATAATTTAAATTATTTCTGATTTCTTGCAAATGAGGGCATTGCAAGATCTTAAGTGTGGGAAGGGGTTAAATTCTTTCGGATTTTTAAAATTTTTTTTAAGCACTTGGTTACCATTAAAAATGCTAGTAACGCAGTAGTTGTGTTAGAATCTAGTGCTCTCCGATAACAAGGAACAGCCCTAGTCTTATATACTGACTACCCACTTCTAGTAAATTTTTCAAAATTTTTAACAAAATGGATTCAAAATCATGTTTATACATATTTATGAACGATTAAAACTAGGTCATTGAGCCGAAATTATCGTTACCTCGGAAAGGACATAAATTGAGAAACAACCAAAACGTTAGAATTCATTTAATAAGAATGGAATAGAAGAGAAAAAGGCAAAGAAAAATATAAATAAAAGCCAAGTGTGGGAAAAGTTTGCCAAGTTATTCAAAACATATCACATATTTTTGTACAAACAATTGAAAATACTTTTGTTTTGAACAATAATCAAATGTTTTACCCGATGAAAGAAAAGAAGAGATGGATCTACACGATGAATCAATTCCATCATTAGAAGGAAGTAAAGTCTTCCGAAAAAGACACGCGCTTCTTGATTTAGGTCATGAAGTTGTCGTCCAGACCAGCTGTAGGTTGACGAAAAATCTAGAAAAGTCATCACTAAAATCGGCTGGAAATCCACGGACCTCAGCATCAAACAGGGTCGCCAAGTGGTCAAATTTATCCTAACCATGAGAAGGATTTATCTCGTACAATGGGGAGGCACCGTGCAAATTAGCTGGATAAGACTAATGAATCAGATCCCCAGAAAGGATAATCTCCTTAAAGATTAAAAATCAGCTTTTAAGCCTGATATTACTCAATCCTTGAGATTGACCTTAAAGATTGAGAATTCAAACTCATGGAATTCAAAGATATCTAAACTCGAGCTTGAACGAGAAAATATTTTGATCAAAACTACAAACCGATTTGTTTTCTGAAAATCCATTTTCAATGCGTTCATTACCATTGAACGTAAAATCCTAGGAATTCACCTGGAATTCATTAGGTCACCTGAACTAAATCGGGTGTCAACCGTAAGAACGGTGGTTGCATAGCATGGTCAGAGACAGGACCTTGTGCCAGACCGAAAAATCATAGGATGATCTTTACTATCGCTCCTACCAAGGATAGTTCTAGCATCTGACACGTTTAATAAGACCATAATCATCTGCATGTCATAGGACATTGCCTTAACAGTTTCTTGTTCATCGCTTTCCTTTACAACCGGACGGTAGTTTACCGAAAGGTAATATACGGAACAAGTAAAGTGGATGTGTGCTTTCCGATACCGGGATAGCAGTGGATTACACGAACCTAAAAGTTTTAGCCAAACTATTGATCCACAAATATATTTTGCAACACCGATGGTGGATTAAATCAGAAAACTTATCTAGGGTAAAATCTAGCTTGAATTTTCAAAAGATCAAATGTTTTCATAAAGATCCAATTTCCTTAAGGATCTAAATTTTTATAGTCATGTGGGACTGTAAATCGCCTTTCAAATGTGCACTTTGCTTTGGAAACCGAAAGTAAATCGGCTATTTGATTGCCAGTGTCGTTGACCTAAACCCGAGGCAACCATAAAAAGACACACCCACCTTTAACCACATCGTTACTACCATTGTTCATACCGCCGTATTGAAGTCACTGATGTACAAAGTGTGAAGAATAAAGAAGTGATTCAAGTGTTTCAAGATTATATTGCTTGAGGACAAGCAACGCTTAAGTGTGGGAATATTGATAATGCCAAAAATGAACACATATTTTATAGCATTATTCCTCAGGAAAGACAAGATTTTAGTTGCAATTGTTCAAATTACAAGCGATATTCGTTTAAATATTAAAAAGAGAAGATAAAAGGCAAATTCGACAAATTGAAGACAAAAAGGTCCAAAGAGCTAAAAAGTACAAGATACAATTAAAAAGGTTCAAAATATTGATGAGGAACGTCTCAAAATGACAAGAGTACAAGTTACAAGACGCAAAGTACGCGATTTAAAATAATACGCGAGGACGTCCGAAAATCCGGAACCGGGGCCTGAGCCTAGAAGAAACGTCCGACGCAACGGACTAAAAATATCTACTCAACTATGCATATAAATATAATATAATATATAAATAATTATTGATTACGGAAGTTTAAATAAGCATAATTCTTTTATTTCATATTTAATTTCCTTTATTTTATATTTAATTGCACTTCTAATTATCGCACTTTTATTTATTGTTGTTTAATCGCACTTTTAATTATCGTACTTTTTAATTATCGCAAGTTTATCACACTTTTATTATTCGCAATTTCATTATCGTTATTTACTTTAAGTTTTAATTTAAGTCTTTTATTTATTTAATATTTTACATTAGGTTTTAACTGCGACTAAAGTTTTAAAATCGACAAACCGGTCATTAAACGGTAAAAACCCCCCTTTATAATAATAATATTACTTATATATATGTTTGTATTTTTATAAAAGTAAACTAATATAGCGTTGAGCTTTGTTTAAATATTTCCCTGTGGAACGAACCGGACTTACTAAAAACTACACTACTGTACGATTAGGTACACTGCCTATAAGTGTTGTAGCAAGGTTTAAGTATATCCATTCTATAAATAAATAAATATCTTGTGTAAAATTGTATCGTATTTAATAGTTTTTCCTAGTAAAATTAATAACTATTTTATATACACCTCGCAAAACATCAGTTATATACATAAAAATGAGACTATTAATTTAAGAAACTCGAAAACGATATATATAACGATTATCGTTATAACAACGTCTTACTCGGTACATATGAATCATATTAAGATATTGATACACTTGGTTAATTATGTTAAATGATAATTAAATATATTATTAAGTGTATTAACAATGAAATACATATGTAAAAATAAGACTACTAACTTAATGATTTCGAAACGAGACATATATGTAACGATTATCGTTGTAACGACATTTAACTGTATATATATCATACTAAGATATATTATATATCATAATATCATGATAATATAACAATTTAACATCTCATTTTTTATAATAAACAATGGGTTAACAACATTCAACAAGATCGTTAACCTAAAGGTTTCAAAACAACATTTACATGTAACGACTAACGATGACTTAACGACTCAGTTAAAATGTATATACATGTAGTGTTTTAATATGTATTCATACACTTTTGAAAGACTTCAAGACACTTATCAAAATACTTCTACTTAACAAAAATGCTTACAATTACATCCTCGTTTAGTTTCATCAACAATTCTACTCGTATGCACCCGTATTCGTACTCGTACAATACACAGCTTTTAGATGTATGTAATATTGGTATATACACTCCAATGATCAGCTCTTAGCAGCCCATGTGAGTCACCTAACACATGTGGGAACCATCATTTGGCAACTAGCATGAAATATCTCATAAAATTACAAAAATATGAGTAATCATTCATGACTTATTTACATAAAAACAAAATTACATATCCTTTATATCTAATCCATACACCAACGACCAAAAACACCTACAAACACTTTCATTCTTCAATTTTCTTCATCTAATTGATCTCTCTCAAGTTCTATCTTTAAGTTCTAAGTGTTCTTCATAAATTCCAAAAGTTCTAGTTTCATAAAATCAAGAATACTTCCAAGATTGCAAGTTTACTTCCAAGTTTTCTAAATCCATTCCAAGTAATCATCCAAGATCAAGAAACCTTTGTTACTTACAGTAGGTTATCTTTCTAATACAAGGTAATAATCATATTCAAACTTTAATTCAATTTCTATAACTATAACAATCTTATTTCGAGTGGAAATCTTACTTCAAATTGTTTTCGTGTCATGATTCTGCTTCAAGAACTTTCAAGCCATCCAAGGATCCTTTGAAGCTAGATCTATTTTTCTCATTTCCAGTAGGTTTATCCAAGGAACTTGAGGTAGTAATGATGTTCATAACATCATTCGATTCATACATATAAAGCTATCTTATTCGAAGGTTTAAACTTGTAATCACTAGAACATAGTTTAGTTAATTCTAAACTTGTTCGCAAATAAAAGTTAATCCTTCTAACTTGACTTTTAAAATCAACTAAACACATGTTCTATATCTATATGATATGCTAACTTAATGATTTAAAACCTGGAAACACGAAAAACACCGTAAAACCGGATTTACGCCGTCGTAGTAACACCGCGGGCTGTTTTGGATTAGTTAATTAAAAACTATGATAAACTTTGATTTAAAAGTTGTTATTCTGGGAAAATGATTTTTATTATGAACATGAAACTATATCCAAAAATTATGGTTAAACTCAAAGTGGAAGTATGTTTTCTAAAATGGTCATCTAGACGTCGTTCTTTCGACTGAAATGACTACCTTTAAAAAAACGACTTGTAACTTATTTTTCCGACTATAAACCTATACTTTTTATGTTTTGATTCATAAAATAGAGTTCAATATGAAACCATAGCAATTTTATTCACTCAAAACGGATTTAAAATGAAGAAGTTATGGGTAAAACAAGATTGGATAATTTTTCTCATTTTAGCTACGTGAAAATTGGTAACAAATCTATTCCAACCATAACTTAATCAACTTCTATTGTATATTATGTAATCTTGAGATACCATAGACACGTATACAATGTTTTGACCTATCATGTCGACACATCTATATATATTTCGGAACAACCATAGACACTCTATATGTAAATGTTGGAGTTAGTTATACAGGGTTGAGGTTGATTCCAAAATATATATAGTTTGAGTTGTGATCAATACCGAGATACGTATACACTGGGTCGTGGATTGATTCAAGATAATATTTATCGATTTATTTCTGTACATCTAACTGTGGACAACTAGTTGTAGGTTACTAACGAGGACATCTGACTTAATAAACTTAAAACATCAAAATATATTAAAAGTGTTGTAAATATATTTTGAACATACTTTGATATATATGTATATATTGTTATAGGTTCGTGAATCAACCAGTGGCCAAGTCTTACTTCCCGACGAAGTAAAAATATGTGAAAGTGATTTATAGTCCCACTTTTAAAATCTAATATTTTTGGGATGAGAATACATGCAGGTTTTATAAATGATTTACAAAATAGACACAAGTACGTGAAACTACATTCTATGGTTGAATTATCGAAATCGAATATGCCCCTTTTTATTAAGTCTGGTAATCTAAGAATTAGGGAACAGACACCCTAATTGACGCGAATCCTAAAGATAGATCTATTGGGCCTAACAAACCCCATCCAAAGTACCGGATGCTTTAGTACTTCGAAATTTATATCATATCCGAAGGGTGTCCCGGAATGATGGGGATATTCTTATATATGCATTTTGTTAATGTCGGTTACCAGTGTTCACCCTATGAATGATTTTTATCTCTATGTATGGGATGTGTATTGAAATATGAAATCTTGTGGTCTATTGTTACGATTTGATATATATAGGTTAAACCTATAACTCACCAACATTTTTGTTGACGTTTAAAGCATGTTTATTCTCAGGTGAATACTAAGAGCTTCCGCTGTTGCATACTAAAATAAGGACAAGATTTGGAGTCCATGTTTGTATGATATTGTGTAAAAACTGCATTCAAGAAACTGATTTCGATGTAACATATTTGTATTGTAAACTATTATGTAATGGTCGTGTGTAAACAGGATATTTTAGATTATCATTATTTGATAATCTACGTAAAGCTTTTTAAACCTTTATTTATGAAATAAAGGTTATGGTTTGTTTTAAAAATGAATGCAGTCTTTGAAAAACGTCTCATATAGAGGTCAAAACCTCGCAACGAAATCAATTAATATGGAACGTTTTTAATCAATAAGAACGGGACATTTCAGCCTGGTCGGCTGATTTTCACTGGATCGTAATTTGATTTCTTGTCTTTCACCGTTTTCACTCTAAAATCTTCGTTTTTGCTCCGTTTTACTTGATTCTTTTTGAATCTCCTTCGTAATTACTTAATCTACAAAATCAACCGAAAAGCGATAATTTTGCCTACAAAGTTTGAATCTTTTTTTGTTCTAGGGCTTAATATTGGGGATAAAAATGTGACTTCTTAACCGATATCACATGACGTAACACATTGTTGAGGGACTCAGAAATATTTGTCATTGTGTTACCCCAACGACTCCTTTCCTTGTTCCTATACACAGTCCACTTGCCTAAATCAGCATCATGCAAATATTGCCAAACTTCCACACTAGCTTGTTTGATGGCTTTGAGAGAATTCTTGTTGAGTATTTGATTGGATGTCGAACTGACTGTCCAACACAAGTGTTTGAGCGATTTTACTTTAGTATATTTGCTCAATAAGTTGCTACGAATGTGGCGCAAATAGTACCTATGTTTTCAACCGTATGTTTGAGCACTCATTACATGTAGGATATCTGGGTCTCGATCAGAGATTGTTAGGACCCCGAAGTTGTATAGTGTTAATGTGAAATATGCTTAAATGAAGGTTCCTTAGAAGAGGGCTATATAAGGAACCTAACTAGTCCTAATTAGATAGCCATTACATTGTAAACGAGTTCTAGAAGCTATGGAATGTTAATCTTGTTGATTCTCTCTCATACTGAATCTCCTTCACACTTGCCGAATCTCATTCTAACTTTTCTTTTCTTCTAATATCAACATGATCTGACCTATAAGAGATGACACACAACTTTCTGTTTCCAACAACATGTTCTTGGAGCATTTCCAAAAACCAACACCAACTATCGTTACTTTCTTCATCAATTAGTGCAAAAGAAACGGGTATAATTTGATTGTTAGCATTTTTTCCAACTGCTGTTAGCAGCTTACCCTTGTAACTACCTTTCAAATGGGTGCCATCGATGCAAATGATCAGAATACACCTTTTATATGCTTTAATAGCTGGACCGAATGCCCAAAACACAAATTTGAATGTGTCGACACCTTCTTCAATTTGAGGTCCATTTTGAAACTTAACAATTGTGTCTGGATTGGTAAAAACTAATTCATTTAAATACTTTGGTAGATGAAAAAAATTACTTTCCCAAGTTCCAAACAATCGTTCGATTGCAATACGACTAACATTTCATGCTTTAGCGTAATGGACATCCTCATGCCATGTATTTTTTTATTTGTGCTTGGATGTTGGCAACATGAAAAGCAACATTTAAACTTACTTGATGGGAAATTTCACTAGCAATTAAGCCAGAGGTTAAACAACGGTTGTTGTTTCCCGAGACGTTTCCATAACAACTGTGTTCATCTTTCCATTTTGAAATTTTCCATGCCCTGGATCTATTGTGACACAAACACTTACAGTCCAGCAACAATGATATCTTTCTTGTGGACCCTTATAATTTGAGCTAGTTGTTCTACAATTTGCTTGCCAATAACCCGGCTTGCTTTGTGTAACAACTATTTCTCTATTATTGTGTATATTCCATTTTCGAATAGCATATATAAGTTCGACTTTGTTCTGGAACATCATTCATTTTGTAATAAAACAGGTCTCCATATCATAAAAAACCCACGAAGCTTCTTGGTCATCATCGAATGGAAAAGTGTTACTAGCCTCACCTTGATTAACAAACCCGAAACGTGAAATTGGGGCAGGATCTGGATTTGGTTCCACTTCCTTTTCTCTACCTTCGTCACCAGAAATATTCTCTTCAACGCTATAATGAGAAACTGTATCGTCGCTTGCAGTTAATATAACATCATCTGAGTCTACTCTATTTTGTTCTTCATCTCTCCATTCTTGTTCTTCATCTCGTCGTTCTTGTTCATCATCAACAACTGTTGACTGGTTGTGTGATGTTGATGGACCACCTTCAGTTTGAATAAGATCCATAAAACCTGAACTTTGTGTGGTCGGAAAAACTTCCTCAAACTGAATTTCAATTTGAGCCTCATAACTTGGATCATTCTGATAAAGAAAATAGATTGTTTCCAAAGTGTAATCGTCAGTAAGTTCATTTTTCCATTCATTTCCATTCAAAAGAACCCACAAGATCATTTTCAACGTACGTGATATTTGATTTGCCCCTACATAATTATACGTCATTTGGTTTAACTGCATATAGTTAAAATTGGTGTTCAATACAAAACTCCTTCTAATTGTTGTGTTATCACCAGTAAGCCAACCATTTTAAAAAGAAATTTGACCTCCCTAAAGAAAATGAACCATAAATGGACGAATTATAGACATTTTTTATTTGATTTAATTGTTGATGTATGAAACTGATTTTGATTTGTTTGAATTGTGTTCTAGGTGATGTTTGTGTTTGAGTTTATGATAATTGTGATATAAATAAATGTAAAAAGATAATAATCTGATTTTGACAAGATAGAGTTTCAGATTTCAGTCCATTATTGCCTGTAGGTGATGCCGACTGCAAAATCGAAGTTTGAAACTTCGATTTTACTGTATACCTGAAAACTGAAGTTTCAAACTTCGGTTTAGGGTTTCGACTGACAGATTATGCAAAACCGAAGTTTGAATCTTCGGATATGGCAAAACCGAAGTTTCAAACTTCGGTTTTACCATTTTTCTAAAAAAAAATCTTTTTTTGTTTTTGCAACTAATCTAATAAAAATAACATTTAAAAAAAAATCTTATAACCACCACCACCTAATTTTTACTCCACTGTTCCATTTTTATATAATACACATCACACATGCATATCAATATACAAGTATACAACACATACATGCACATCATACATCATCATCTATATTCACTGCACAATCGAATTGATCACTGAAACTAGAGTTCACTGTAAAAAAAATGCACTAACAGTGGTACATCATCATCTATAGCTTCATTATCGTGATCTAAATCGAGTTTTTAAGCAGTTTTGTTCGAAAATTAATTTTAGTGAGTTTTGATTCCGATGTGTTTTAGTGAAATCTGAAAAGGTATAAATGTTCATAATCATCTAGTGATCATTACTTCAGAATTTCATAGATCAATTCGATCATTTGATGGGTGTTTGATTAGTTTTTTAGTTCGCAAAATGTTAACTAAAATCGAATTATTTAAGTCGATTCTTTGCGTGTTTTGAAAAACTAAAAATGTAGATGTGTTAGCTTTGGTTCAACGCATCTTTCTGCATAGTTTCGTGTTTTAATTTTGTGTTTTAGGCCACTTTCGCCGTTCCACCGCCGTGAACCACCATAAAACTCACCGGAATCTAAAAAAACTGCTCCAATCAACCCAATAGATCTTAGGTCTTGTTTGTCTTTCATAGGTCAAATACACCAATCATAAAAACAGAAAATTACTTCAAAATCTTGTTTGTCTTTGAAATTTCTAGATGTGTTTTCCCGTAGTGAGATGTGTGAATATGGATTTGAGGGGGGTAGAAGGTACAAATTGAGGGTTTGATGATTAATAGGATGATGATGATGATGATCAGAGATGAACAGAGGGTGATGATGATGAATACAGATGATGATGACATATGATGTTCCAATTTATTTGTTTTATTAATTTGTTCAAAATAATAATTTAGTTGTGTATTGTCCACGTAAGCATAAATATATACATATTGATATCCTACATGGCAATAAAAATGAATTGTAACCAGATACCTATTGTACAAGTTATGGATAGCATACAATAGGACAAATTAAATAGTTTAACGGATACAATAGAAACTTTCAAAATTGAATGCATACAATAGGAATTTAGTAAAAGTTAAGTGCATTTTCAATTAATTTTCCCTTGCGAAAACGACAAATACTTAGAAGATTGAATATATCCGTTCCATATCAACATTCAATATTATTAATATTATTATATTAAAAACAAAAGTATCAATTATATGATTAATGCATACACATGGTAAGAAATAACTTATTTTAAAAAGCAAAGAAACAATTCTATTAATATAAAAAGGGAACAATTACAAGGATTTAGCAAAATTATGCATAGAGATCATGCATTAGAGGAATTACAAAACAAAATACAGTAGAAATAATTGGTCCAGTCAGTACAAATCAGACCAAACGGATGCAAATAGCATAACGAAATAGTAGCTACGAATGTTTCTCGAACGTGAAGCTATCCATACGTAAATTTTACTCGAATTCCGTAAACCTTCATAGGGACATTCCATTTTCTCTTCTTGTAAATTTTCAAGTTTCGATTTCTCCATATCATACATCCGCTAAGCCACTCTATTGCTTGACATAGTTTTGAAGAAGTGTTTGGGCTAGAGGACTCTATTGCTTGACATAGTTTTGAATAAGTGTTTGGGCTAGAGGCCAAAATTTTTCCTTGAAACATGTCTTCTAAACCAGAGAAGATTACCCATATTCGACCAACGAATTATACAAAAACTCCTTCACAAATGGACATAATAGGATCATGTGATCAAGCGTCTCTATCGTTGTTGCAATTGGGGCATCGTATTCGATGTTGCAATTGGGGCATCGTATTCGACCAACGAATTATACAAAACCTCCTTCACAAATGGACATAATAGGATCATGTGATCAAGCGTCTCTATCGTTGTTGCAACTGGGGCATCGAATCGAATCAAAGTATATACCACAGTATCACTAGAAAAATCAACACGTACATAAACGGCCCACTACCAATACCATTGTGATGGGCCACAATAAGCGTCTCTATCGTTGTTGCAATTGGGGCATCGTATTCGACCAACGAATTATACAAAAACTCCTTCACAAATGGACATAATAGGATCATGTGATCAAGCGTCTCTATCGTTGTTGCAACTGGGGCATCGAATCGAATCAAAGTATATACCACGTTATCACTAGAAAAATCAACACGTACATAAACGGCCCACTACCAATACCATTGTGATGGGCCACAACGTAGAAGGTATTAATTGTCTCTTATCCATGCTATAAATAACTTATTGCAAATTCTAGTTACATCGATGTGGGACTTGTAATGTATGTAGTAATAATAAAACAACACATTTACAAATTAAATCATTTACAGTTGCATGTGAAGGTAATATGCACTTCAATCATCTATAGTTGTGCCTAATCTAAATGAAACTCAAATATGTACGCTTTTATAAAATGCTCATCGAGCAACTTCTGGCCTTCACAGCACAAACAAAAATGACCTCATACATGTGACCTGATACATTATGACATTATAAAAGTACTCAGCTCAATGTAACACATGATACAATACATAGTTGTCCATTAACTAAAGTATTCAGCTCCATGCCATACATAATAAACTACATAACTGTCCATGAAAAATTGTGTTGTGTTTTTTTTAAGGGGCCTATATTCGACAATCTCGCACAGGGCATTCAAATTTTCAGGACCGGCCCTGCCCCAAATGAAATGACCAATATTTTGGGGCAAGAAGTTGTTACGCAAGGTAGCAAATGGCAGGAATGAGCTTTGGAGTAGAGTTCCATTTAATATAGCAGCGAAAGCTTGTGAGGTGAAAAGCCCACTATTGTGTAGTGACCAAGACCAGGTGTTCTTTGCATTAATTGAAAAGATAAATGAGTTTAAAATGACATTATGAGAGCAACGACTTTATGAGAGTGAGTCGATCACCAAAAGACATCGACTTCGATTTCCAATCCGCTAGCCTTCGCCGAATTTTTCCAATGTAAGAAATAACTTTAGCTAGGATGATATAATTTTTATTTTTTTATAAGAGCCCAAAGTATAGAAAATGGAGATTAAATCTAAGGCTGAGTTTGATAAAACTGAACGATTAACGCTAAATTATTCGTAATCTGAATGATTTTAAAGTTTTGGGATTCGATTCTAAATAAAGATAAGTTGTTTGATAATTGTTTTGAATAAAGAATATGAATGAGATTTAACACTTTACATGAAGTAAAAATTCATTATAATATGATATTATATAAAATTTATGTGCTTAATAATAATTGTTTGATAAGTGTTCTAAATATGATTTAAGTAGGATACTATATAAAATTTATGTGCTTAATGATAATTGTTTGATAAGTGTTCTAAATATGATTTAAGTAGGATACTACATAAAATTTATGTGTTCAATGGTTAAAAAAATGTTTTAATTCTGAATGATTCAATATTGAATGTTGAACCATTCAACATCATATTTCATATTAAGGTCAGAAACAAATGCATTAAATGTTGAACGTTCGCTTCAATATTCAGTGTTAAACCATTATATTAAAAGGTAAACAAACACACCTCAAATCTCTTCTATAGATCTTAAGCATATAATCACCCGTTTGCAGTTATGACAAAAATCAATGTTAGACGGACTATATGTCCATGTTATTTTTTTAGCCCATAATCTATAAGGGCCTTATATTATCTCAAGCCCATTAGGTATTTGTTAGTATTTGAGCTATTTATCTAGCACACCGGCTTGTACGATGATTGATTCACACAATTCAATAATATGGTTTAACATGGTATCAAGAGCCGATCACTAACTCACGGCGCCGCAACAAGTTGCCGACCACCACCAAATACTATTTTGCAAGTCATCATCTGCCAAAGCTTCAAACAAATTCAACCAATCTACTTGTTTCAACTACCATCACGTGGCAATTCTCAATAGAAAAGATACGTAATTATTTTTTTTTTTTTCTTTTTTGGATTTTACTAAACTTCAATTTTTATCTCTATTCACTTGGTCTTACTCAAATACCACAACCTTCCTATTATCTCATCTATCTTTTATCCTTTTTTTGGAAATTTATTTGATATACAAATTTTGGTATCATCTGTCAACGATGGAATCAGAATTGCTCCTCAATAATTGGGACAATCGCATCAATAATCAATTATACAACTATAATAATTCACAATATTTGTCCAACCAATCAAATGTCCAACTCTGGAACATCATCAAAGCCAATGAAAGAATTATTGCCCAGCTTGGTATCACACAACCACAACAGCAAGCCAAACTCAGTAGTATATTTGGACCACCTGGATATAACACAACACAAGCTAATTTCATAGGGCCGCAATATTCTTCATATTATGGGCAGCCTATTTCTAATTGGGTATCTACAGGTTATGCACATAATTTAGAAACTCCACAGTATGGTCAAAAAGTTGTGTTACCTTACGCCTTTAACACCATGAATCTTCCGGATTACAGTTCAACAGAGTGGAACATGGATACTGGTGCGACTTCTCACGTTACCTGTAACACTAATAATCTAAGTACTGTTTTTAATAATTGCATATATCCTTCTGTAGTTGTTGGCGACGGGAACTCTATTCCTGTCACCAACACCGGTCATAGCATATTTCCTAATACTCACCGCCCCCTTCACCTAAATAATATCATTGTTACCCCAAATATTGTTAAAAATCTCATATCTATACGTAAATTCACTCGTGATAATAAAGTTTCTATTGATTTTGACGAGTTTGGATTTTCTGTGAAGGATTATTTCACTCGTCGCCTTCTTCTCCGATGTGACAGCACCGAAGATCTCTACCCATTCACTCCTCAGACATCTTCACCTACTCAACATGCTCTACTCACTACCCCCACGATTTGGCATCAGCGTCTCAGACATCCCAGCGTTGATACTTTTCGTCGTCTTATTTCTAATAATTCTATAGCTTGTAATACGAAGTCTCCCGAATTTTGCCATGCTTGACAGCTTGGTAAACACGTGAGACTTCCACTTAGTAGTTCTAGTTCGCATGTTACTTCTATGTTTGACATTATTCATTCAGATTTATGGACTTCTCCTGTTTCAAGTCTTAGTGGTTTTAAGTATTATGTTCTATTTTTAGACCATTATTCGCATTATTTATGGGTTTGTCCATTGCGCAACAAGTCAGAAGTCTTCACTAAATTTACACAATTTCGTGCCTACATTAAAACTCAATTTAATACTGAAATAAAAGCCTTTCAATGCGATCACGGTGGAGAATTCGACAACACCCCCATACATCAATTATTTCAATCAAATGGCATCCAACTTCGCTTCTCCTGTCCGCAAACCTCTCAACAAAACGGAAAGTCCGAAAGGATGATCCGTACCATTAACAACCTTATCCGAACTCTTCTCTTTCAAGCCAACCTTCCGCCCACCTTTTGGGCAGAGGCTCTTCATATGGCCGCCTATCTTTTAAATCTTCTCCCTTCTTCCGCCATTAACAATGACATCCCACACACTCGTCTCTACAAATATCCACCAAACTATTTTACTCTTCGTGTCTTCAGGTGCCTCTGTTACCCCCATCTTAACACCACGAATAAACTCGCTCCACGTTCTACCCCTTACATCTTTCTTGGATATCCCTCCAACCACCGTGGTTACCGCTGTCTTGATCTCTCTACTCACAAAATCATTCTGTCTCGCCATGTCACTTTCCACGAGACCTCCTTTCTATACGGTTCTACCATACCATCATCTACCTCCACCACTACCACTTCCTCCTATGACTTCCTCGACCCACCACCTAACTCATACTCTCGTACATTCTCTGATAATCAAACTTATTCATCCTCACATACAAATACAAATACAGTCCCACCTACTCCTACACCACCACCGCCGCCACCACCACCACCACCACCACCACCACCCCTACCCCACATGATAACCATGCACCTCAACACAATCCCTCCACTACTAACACCACATCCACTCTGAAATGTCCCGTTCATATTGATTATAAACGTTCCATATTAATTGATTTCGTTGCGAGGTTTTGACCTCTATATGAGACGTTTTTTAAAGACTGCTTTCATTTTTAAAACAACCATAACCTTTATTTTATCAATAAAGGTTTTAAAAACATTACGTAGATTATCAAATAATGATAATCTAAAATATACTGTTTACACACGACCATTACATAATGGTTTACAATAGAAATATATTACATCGACATATGTTTCTTGAATGCAGTTTTTACACAATATCATACAAACATGGACTCCAAATCTTGTCCTTATTTTAGTATTCAACAGCGGAAGCTCTTAGTATTCACCTGAGAATAAACATGCTTTAAACGTCAACAAAAATGTTGGTGAGTTATAGGTTTAACCTATATATATCAAATCGTAACAATAGACCACAAGATTTCATATTTCAATACACATCCCATACATAGAGATAAAAATCATTCATATGGTGAACACCTGGTAACCGACATTAACAAGATGCATATATAAGAATATCCCCATCATTTCGGGACACCCTTCGGATATGATATAAATTTCGAAGTACTAAAGCATCCGTTACTTTGGATGGGGTTTGTTAGGCCCAATAGATCTATCTTTAGGATTCGCGTCAATTAGGGTGTCTGTTCCCTAATTCTTAGATTACCAGACTTAATAAAAAGGGGCATATTCGATTTCGATAATTCAACCATAGAATGTAGTTTCACGTACTTGTGTCTATTTTGTAAATCATTTATAAAACCTGCATGTATTCTCATCCCAAAAATATTAGATTTTAAAAGTGGGACTATAACTCACTTTCACAGATATTTCCTTCCTCGGAAATAAGACTTGGCCACGGATCGATTCACGAACCTATACAAATATGTACATATATATCAAAGTATGATAAAAATAAAATTACAACCATTTTTATTATGTTTTAAAGATTTGAGTGTATTAAGTCAGCTGTCCTCGTTAGTAACCTACAACTAGTTGTCCACAGTTAGATGTACAGAAATAAATCGATATATATTATCTTGAATCAGTCCACGACCCAGTGTATACACGTCTCAGGCTAGATCACAACTCAAAGTATATATATTTTTGGAATCAACCTCAACCATGTATAGCTAACTCCAACATTACTGCATATAGAGTGTCTATGGTTGTTCCAAATAATATATATACATGGGTCGATATGATATGTCAAAACATTTGCATACGTGTCTATGGTATCCCAAGATTACATAATATATTAGAATACATGTATAATACAATATAAGTTAGCTAGGATATGATTTGTATAGATTTGTTAAACATTTCCCGTAGCTAAAAAGATCAAAAATATCCAATCTTGTTTTACCCATAACTTCTTCATTTTAAATCCGTTTTGAGTGAATCAAATTGCTATGGTTTCATAATGAACTCTAATTTAAGAATCTAAACAGAAAAAGTATAGGTTTATAGTTGGAAATTTAAGTTACATGTTAATTACTAAAGAGGTAGTCATTTCCGTCGAAAGAACGACATCTTGATGACCATTTTGAAAAACATACTTTCACTTTGAGTTTAACCAAGATTTTTGGATATAGTTTCATGTTCATATGAAAAATCATTTTCCTAGAAGAACAACTTTTAAATCAAAGTTTATCATAGTTTTTAATTATCCAAACCAAAACAGCCCTCGGTTTCACTACGACGGCGTATATCCGATTTTATGGTGTTCATCGTGTTTCCAGATTTTAAATCATTAAGTTAACATATCATATAGATATAGAACATGTGTTTAGTTGATTTTAAAAGTCAAGTTAGAAGGATTAACTTTTGTTTGCGAACAAGTTTAGAATTAACTAAACTATGTTCTAGTGATTACAAGTTTAAACCTTCGAATAAGATAGCTTTATATGTATGAATCGAATGATGTTATGAACATCATTACTACCTCAAGTTTTCTGGATAAAACTACTGGAAATGAGAAAAATAGATCTAGCTTCAAAGGATCCTTGGATGGCTTGAAAGTTCTTGAAACAGAATCATGACACGAAAACAGTTCAAGTAAGATTTTCACTCGAAATAAGATTGTTATAGTTGTAGAAATTGAATCAAAGTTTGAATATGAATATTACCTTGAATTATAAAGATAACCTACTGTAAATAAAAAAGGTTCCTTGATCTTAGATGATTACTTGAAATGGATTAGAAAACTTGGAAGTAGACTTGCAAACTTGGAAATATTCTTGATTTTTATGAAACTATACTTATGGAATTTATGAAGAACACTTAGAACTTGAAGATGGAACTTGAGAGAGATCAATTAGATGAAGAAAATTGAAGAATAAAAGTGTTTGTAGGTGTTTTTGGTCATTGGTATATGGATTAGATATAAAGGATATGTAATTTTGTTTTCATGTAAATAAGTCATGAATGATTACTAATATTTTTGTAATTTTATGAGATATTTCATGCTAGTTGCCAAATGATGGTTCTCACATGTGTTAGGTGACTCACATGGGCTTCTAAGAGCTGATCATTGGAGTGTATATACCAATAGTACATACATCTAAAAGCTGTGTATTGTACGAGTACGAATACGAGTGCATACGAGTAGAATTGTTGATGAAACTGAACGAGGATGTAATTGTAAGCATTTTTGTTAAGTAGAAGTACTTTGATATGTGTATTGAAGTCTTTCAAAAGTGTAAGAATACATATCAAAACACAACATGTATATACATTCTAATGGAGTCGTTAAGTCTTCGTTAGTCGTTACATGTAAGTGTTGTTTTGAAACCTTTAAGTTAACGATCTCAGTTAATGTTGTTAACCCAATGTTTATTATATCAAATGAGATGTTAAATTATTATATTATCATGATATTATGATGTATGAATATCTCTTAATATGATATATATACATTAAAATATTGTTACAACGATAATCGTTACATATAAGTCTCGTTTCGTAATTCTTGAGTTAGTAGTCTTGTTTTTACATATGTAGTTCATTGTTAACACACTTAATGATATATTTAAATATCATTTTATCATGTTAAATATAGTGTATCAATATCTTAATATGATACATATGTATTTAGTAGACGTTATCATAACGATAATCGTTATATATATCATTTCGAGTTTCTTAACTTAGTAATCTCATTTCTTATGTATATCACACATTGTTAATATACTTAGTGAGATACTTACTCATCATAATCTTATGTAAACCATATATATATGTCTATAAATACCAAAACATGTAGTTTTTACAATTTTGTAACGTTCGTGAATCGCCGGTCAACTTGGGTGATCAATTGTCTATATGAAACTTATTTCATTTAATCAAGTCTTAACAAGTTTGATTGCTTAACACGTTGAAAATATTTAGTCATGTAAATATCAATCTCAATTAATATATATAAACATGGAAAAGTTCGGGTCACTACACACTCATCCTATGATCACTCGTCACGGTCTTGGCATCACTAAACCCGTCCAGCGTCTTAATCTTCATGTCTCTACCATTTCTCCCATTCCAACCTCTTATTCTCATGCCTTTAGGGACCATAACTGGAAACATGCTATGACCGAAGAGTATGATGCTTTGATTAAAAACAGTACTTGGACCCTTGTGCCGCACCCATCAGACACGAACATAGTTCGCTCCATGTGGTTGTTCAAGCACGCGTTTAATGCTGATGGTACATTGAGCAGGTATAAGGCTCGACTTGTTGCTAACGGTCGCACCCAGCAGGTTGGTATTGATTGTGATGAGACATTTAGCCCGGTTATTAAACCGGCCACTATTAGAACAGTTCTCAGTCTGGCTATTTCTCGACACTGGCCAGTTCATCAGCTAGATGTCAAGAATGCCTTCCTTCATGGTCATCTAACTGAGACTGTCTACATGCATCAGCCGCCAGGGTTTCGTGACCCATCTCGCCCGTATCATGTATGTCTCCTGCAGAAATCCCTTTACGGATTGAAGCAGGTACCTCGGGCATGGTTTCAGAGATTTGCGGGACACGCTCAGAGCATTGGTTTTTAGCACAGTCGATGCGACACATCTTTATTTATCTATCAACATGGTACTGACACAGCATATCTTTTATTATATGTGGATGATATTATCTTAACTGCATCGTCAACATCTTTTCTTCAGCGAGTTATTACCTCACTACATCGAGAGTTCTCTATGACCGACCTTGGTCCGCTGAATTATTTTTTGGGCATCTCCGTTACGTGTTCTACCTCTGGGACGTTTTTATCCCAGAAGAAGTATGCATTTGAGATACTTGAGCGTGCAGATTTACTTGGTTGTGAACCTTGTAGGACCCCTAAATTGACACACAGTCGATAACCTGGTGTATTCATTAAACAAAGTATTAAGACCTTGTTACAGTTCGAATCCCCAATTAGTTAGAATATTTGACTTCGGGTATAAGGCTAAATTTGCCGAGCATTTTATAATTATGACTGATGAACTATTATGGACAAAAACCAGATAGGTTTCAAATACATCCAGGACAAAGGACAATTAACCCAGGGTAATAAATAATTAAAACGTCAAACATCATGGTTACGGAAGTTTAAATAAGCATAATTGTTATATTGTTATTTATTTTACGCACTTTAATTATTGTCATTTATATTTACGCTTAAGTTTTAAAATCGACAAACCGGTCATTAAACGGTAAACCCCCTTTTATATATTATTACTATATATAATATATTTTGTACAAATATAATTGTTTAAAAATATAGTGTAAAATAAGTCGTCTCTCTGTGGAACGAACCGGACTTACTAAAAACTATACTACTCTACGATTAGGTACACTGCCTATAGTGTTGTAGCACGGTTTAGGTATATCCCATCTGTAAATAAATAATTAAAACTTTTGTAATTCGTAACGTATTTTGTAATAAAAATATATAGTATATTTCGTACCCCTACGCTACATCATCAATCTCGGTCAACAGCTGTATGCTTCCTCTACTGCCTCTCTAGTGGCATACTCAGATGCTGATTGGGCAGGCTGTCCCGCCACTCGTCGCTCGACTTCAGGATTTTGTGTATTTTTGGGTAATAATCTGTTGTCATGGTCCTCTAAACGATAGCACACGCCATCTCGGTCCAGTGCCGAAGCAGAGTACCGCGGAGTTGCTAATGCCGTTGCCGAGACATGCTGGCTTCGTAACCTTCTCCGAGAACTTCACTGCCCTCTGTCTTTTGCAACCATAGTATATTGTGATAATGTCAGTGCGGTCTACATGTCAGGGAACCCGGTTCAGCATCAACGCACCAAACACATCGAGATTGATATTCATTTTTTTCGCGATCTTGTGATGAAAGGTCATGTGCGTGTTCATCATGTTCCCTCTCGCTATCAGTACACCGACATCTTCACCAAAGGTCTTCCATCAGTGTTATTTGATGAGTTCCGGACTAGTTTGAGCGTTCGTTCACCTCCCGCTTCAACTGTGGGGGGATGTTAGACGGACTATATGTCCATGTTATTTATTTAGCCAATAATCTATAAGGGACTTATATTATCTCAAGCCCATTAGGTATTTGTTAGTATTTGGGCTATTTATCTAGCACACCGGCTTGTACGATGATTGATTCACACAATTCAATAATATGGTTTAACAATCAATAGACTTGATGAAGACATTATTTTTATCTTCAAGATCTAATAAAAGTATAAAACTCACAAATATCACGAATAATGTAATGTAATGTAAATAACAAATTAAAAATATGTAATTTTTAGAAAAACAATATAAAATTAAAACAATATAAAATAAAAAAAATAAATAAAAAAAAACTGAAACCCAGGCCCATGCGGTCGCATGAGCTGGGTGCCTTAAAACCATGCGGTCGCATGACCTGATCTTACACGCTAGAAACCCTTATTCAACATTTATTACGGGGTATTATTTATTATTATTATTATTTAGGGTTATTTATTTTAATATTTAGTTTTAGTTTTAATTTAATTTGTAATTTAAGTTTTAATTAGTTTTATAATTATAAAAAAATTAATACTTTTATAAAATATATAATATAAAAATAATATTTTTATAAAATTTGTATTTTTATCATTTTAATTACAATTTGTATTTTTATTGTTTATTCGTAATATTTGTATTTTTATCGTTCGTAATTAGTTTTAAGACTAGTATTTTGCCGTAGCTTATTTTATATTTCTAGATTTTTAGGCTTTGCCGTAAAATCCCTTAAGCGCCTTTTCTTTAGATTAAGATTTAGGTGCTTTAGAATTTTGCGACGCTGTTTATAAATTTTAGTACCTTTTAAGTTACGACGCGCTACTTTCTTATTTTTATTTTTTGACGTTTTTCGACGCGTAATCTTTTTCTTTCTTATTTCTCGACACGCTAGTTTTTAGGACATAGATTTTCTATTTCTTCTCTAAAATTCCAAACGAAAAATTATTTTAAGCGGTTAAATTGATAGACATCCAAATTTTCTGGTTCGTAGTAATAGTTGAATTTGTTAGTGGCGAGTTGTGGGCTTCCGATTTAAAGGGTCCTGGCTACCCGCTGCATCTATTGGCAATTCGAAACGTGGGCAAAATCAGAAAAGTCTATTAATTTGATAACTTATATAATTTTTAGTTTTATAACTAATAGGATAATTAGTAAATGCACCACATTGTAGCTAAAATTTGGTAATAAGCACATTATGGAAAATCTCGAGAATATTTTGAAAACTCTTTATGACATCCGAAATCAATTTAATCAATACTCTTAAACGGGTGTTGATGACAATTCGTTCGGTCAATCTTGGATCACGAATGACGAAACAATAACTGGTTGTGAAATCTGTAGAGATTATCACTCAACATGGGAATGTTATTATTACGTTCCAATGGAAAATTATGCACCCATGGAACCAGAATGGAATGATTATGAGGAATACAATTCTAATTGGGATTATTCCCAAGAATATATCCAAACTCAACAACCAGAAGACGAGGAAAATTATGTGTCTGAAAATTCTTTAGATTATATGAAAATCAAACTCGAAGAACTTGATGCTCAAAATGAACAAATGAGAGAGTTTGTAAATAGGCAAGCTGAAACTCTATCAGATTACACACCTGTTGATCTGAGGAATATTGTGCAAGAAAATCTCATATCATCGAATTTTGATGAATTCGAGAGCTCCGAAATCACCAACTATCCCGATGATACTTTTTATTCAGCTTTACCAATTTCACAACATATCGACACATTAGCCTCTACCGACGAAATCATCGATCCATCAATGGATGAAGAAGAAGTAAGGGTGACAAATTGGTACTCTTGGGAAAACGATAACGTTGAAAAATTTACCCCCGAGACCAAAGTGGTGGGACCGATAAGTACCATTAATGAAAAAGAATCTACTTCGATTTCGAAATTCACCATTCCACAACCTTCCAACCCAATATTCTCAATAGACGAGTCATCTACCGAAGATGAACTACGAGCTGTAATAGATAATGACTCCTCGAATTTCACCCAATTGGGTAATAGAGGTGAAAACTTTGATCCAGAGAATAAACGGAAGGAAATGTTAGGAATTGTCCACCCTATAGAAATATGTATATCGGTGTATATCGATTCATTTGACCAAGAACCAGAAAAGAGACATATCCATTTACTAAAAGCTACACTTAAAAAAGAATTAAGTAGTGACGATCGGGTGGTTCTAAACTTTAAACCCATTGATATATTATACACCACCCGAGATGTAAATAACTGGCTCACTATTCTAATTCGTGGAACTTATTCAACCTACTTCACATGTTGTCAGCTAAGTGTGGGGAAGTCTAACCCCACTTAACATTAAAATAGGGGTTCGGGTTAGTGCATAACTCGTTAATAAAAATGCATGATGAGTAAGGGTAAAAGATGCATTTTCAAAGATTAGCAAACAGTTCAGAAAAAGAACCGTTTTTGAAGAAAAACATGGGGGATAAAACAAGAAGGAATGAACGATGAGGTGCACCATCTATCATTCGACGAGCTTTGTAATTACAAACTGGGTATCTTTAACTACTTTTCTACACTAATCACCCACGTGAATTTATAATTAGAGTCTGATTTCATGCAAATGAGGGCGTTGCATGATCTCAAGTGTGGGGAAGGGTCATAAATTCTCTCAGGTTTACACTTGGTTTAATTGCCAAATTTTGTGAAAATTTGAAAAAATTTCAACTAAATGAACTCAAAATCATGTTTATACATATTTATGAACGATAAAACTAGGTGATAATACCGAAATTATTGTTACTTTGGAAAGGACATAAATTGATAAACAACCCAAAAAGCTTGAATTCATTTAAAATGGAATAGAAGAGAATAAAAAGGCAAAGAAAGATAAAATAAAAGCTAAGTATGGGGAGAATGTACCAAGTTATTCAATTAAAAACTATCTATCACATATTTCTGTAAAGTTATTGCAGGTGCTTTTGTTTTGGACTAAATTAACCGCTTTACCCGGTTTATCTGAAAGAATAGATGGATCTACACGATGAATCAATTCCATCATTAAAAGGAAGTAAAGTCTTCCGAAAAAGACACGCGCTTCTTGATTTAGGTCAGGAAGTTGTCATCCAGACCAGCTGTAGGTTGACGAAAAATCTAGAAAAGTCATCTCTAAAATCAGCAGGAAATCCACGGACCTCAGCATCAAACAGGGTCGCCAAGTGGTCAGACTTATCCTAACCATGAGAGGATCTGTCTCGTAAAATGGGGAGGGCGCCGTGCAAATTAGCTTGATAAGACTAATGAATCAGATCCCCAGAAAGGATAATCTCCTTGAAAGATTAAAAATCAGCTTTTAAGCCTGATATTACTCAATCCTTGAGGTTGACTTTAAAGATTGAGAATTACAAACTCATAAAATTCGATGATATCTAAACTCGAGCTTGAACGAGAAAATATTTTGATCAAATTAAAACCGATTTGTTTTCTGAAAACCTATTTTCAATGCGTTCATTACCATTGAACGTAAAATCCTAAGAATTCACCGGAATTCATTAGGTCACCTGAACCAAATCGGGTGTCAACTGTAAGAACGGTGGTTGCATAGCATGGTCAAAGACAGGACCTTGTGCTAGACCGAAAAACTATAGGGTGATCTTTACTATTGCTCCTACAAAGGATAGTAATTGCATCCGACACAATATAGACCATAATCAAAAGCATGTCACGGGACATTGCCTTAACAGTTGCTTGTTCAACGCTTTCCTTTACAACCGGACGGTAGTTTACCGAAAGGTAATATACGGAGCAAGTAAACTGGACATATATTGCTTGAGGACAAGCAACGCTCAAGTGTGGGGATATTTGAAAATGCTCCAAATGAACATATATTTAGGCGCAATATCCTTCCAATATGAAAAGTTTTCAATTGCAATTGTTCTATTTTCAAGTAATATTCGTTTAAATAAATAAATGCAAAGATAAAAGGTGAAAACGAAGATTTGAAGATGCAAACGTCCAAAAAGCTCAAATGTACAAGATACAATCCAAGTGGTTCAAATTATTGATGAGAAACGTCTAAAAATGACAAGAGTACAAGTTGCGGAACGCAAAGTACAAGATATTAAATTATACGAAAGGACGTTCGAAAATCCGGAACCGGGACCTGAGCCAACTATCAACGCCCGACTCAACGGACCAAAAATTACAAGTCTACTATGCATAAGAATATAATATAATATTTAAATAATTATATAAATTATTTATATATTATATATTATATTAAATAACGTCGACAAAGAAGAAAATAAAGCAATGTGGCTGGATCCAGCTGGCCATGCGATCGCATGGCCTGGAAGAGCAAATTCCATGCGATCGCATGGCTTCAGAAATCAGGCCACATCTATAAAAGGCAACGAGTTTGGCCAGTTTAAACACACCAATTTTTATAATACTCCATCTGTAATATATAATTAAATATATATAAAATATATATATATATATATATATATATATACATATATATATATACATATATATATACATATATATATATATATACATATATATATACATATATATATATATATACATATACATATATATATATATATATATATATATATATATATATATATATATATATATATATATATATATATATAGTATAGGATAGTTTTATATTAGATTAGTTTGGGTTATGTAAAGGTTATTTTACGGGTTTTGAAGTCGAAGCTCTGTCCATGTAACACTACGCGATAAATAATCAATGTAAGCTATGTTCTCCTTTTTAAATTAATGTCTCGTACTTAAGTTATTATTATGTTTATTTGAGCCGAAGTAATCGTGATGTTAGGCTAAATATTAAGATGGGGTAATTGGGCTTTGGACCATAATTGGGGTTTGGACAAAAGAACGACACTTGTGGAAATTAGACTATGGGCTATTAATGGGCTTTATATTAAATTAACGATACCTCGTTAATTTAATATAAAGGTTACAATTTGACGTATCTATATATAACCACATACGCTTAATCGGATACGATGGGCGGGATATTTATAAATACAAATTATTGTTCATTTGACCGGACACGGGGATGGATTAATAGTCAATGGACTCATTAAAACAGGAGTGGATTACATTCAAGGGTAATTGGTGTAATTGTTACCAAAGTATTAAAACCTTGGTTTACACACAGTCGATAACCTGGTGTATTCATTAAACAAAGTATTAAGACCTTGTTACAGTTCAAATCCCCAATTAGTTAGAATATTTGACTTCGGGTATAAGGTTAAATTTGCCGAGCATTTTATAATTATGACCGATGAACTATTATGGACAAAAACCAGATAGGTTTCAAATACATCCAGGACAAAGGACAATTAACCGAGGGTAATAAATAATCAAAACGTCAAACATCATGGTTACGGAAGTTTAAATAAGCATAATTATTATATTGTTATTTATTTTACGCACTTTAATTATTGTCATTTATATTTACGCTTAAGTTTTAAAATCGACAAATCGGTCATTAAACGGTAAACCCCCTTTTATATATTATTACTATATATAATATATTTTGTACAAATATAATTGTTTAAAAATATAGTGTAAAATAAGTCGTCTCCCTGTGGAACGAACCGGACTTACTAAAAACTATACTACTCTACGATTAGGTACACTGCCTATAGTGTTGTAGCAAGGTTTAGGTATATCCCATCTGTAAATAAATAATTAAAACTTGTGTAATTCGTAACGTATTTTGTAATAAAAATATATAGTATATTTCGTACCCCCACGCTACATCATCAATCTCGGTCAACAGCTGTATGCTTCCTCTACTGCCTCTCTAGTGGCATACTCAGATGCTGATTGGGCAGGCTGTCCCACCACTCGTCGCTCGACTTCAGGATTTTGTGTATTTTTGGGTAATAATCTGTTGTCATGGTCCTCTAAACGACAGCACACGCCATCTCGGTCCTGTGCCGAAGCAGAGTACCGCGGAGTTGCTAATGCCGTTGCCGAGACATGCTAGCTTCATAACCTTCTCCGCGAACTTCATTGCCCTCTGTCTTCTGCTACCATAGTATATTGTGATAATGTCAGTGCGGTCTACATGTCAGGGAACCGGGTTCAGCATCAACGCACCAAACACATCGAGATTGATATTCATTTTGTTCGCGATCTTGTGATGAAAGGTCATGTGCGTGTTCTTCATGTTCCCTCTCGCTATCAGTACGCCGACATCTTCACCAAAGGTCTTCCATCAGTGTTATTTGATGAGTTCCGGACCAGTTTGAGCGTTCGTTCACCTCCCGCTTCAACTGTGGGGGGATGTTAGACGGACTATATGTCCATGTTATTTATTTAGCCAATAATCTATAAGGGCCTTATCAGGCCCGGCCCAATGGGGGAGCAAAGTGGACACTTGCTCAGGGCCCAATATTTTTAGGGGCCCAAAAATTTTAATTCTTACACACAAAATTTACCAAGCCTAGCATTTAGGTGCAAGGGGAAATCAAGCACAATATAAACAGGCCCAGCATTTCTTCATTTTGCTTTATAACTCATGGCTTTCATTTTTATACAATATATTTTCTTGTAAAACGCCGATGTGGGATAAATTACACTAGTTTAGACTCCATCTAATAAATGAATATCTATAACGTGAATTCTGCATCTTCATATTTGGTGCTTACATCAATAATTTAATTGTTCTAAATATAATATATACATAAACAAACAATTGATTAACTGTAAATGGCACAACTTAATGAAGTGAAAGAACCTAAAAATCTAGAAATAAGAGTTCGTCCAATTGCTTCAAATTTATTAACTACAAATGGGTTTTGTGATTTTTTTAGTGAGTGTTAAAATAATTTATATTTTAGATCTGTTCCTTAGTTATCTAATAGGTTTGTTTAATCCAATCGATTTGAGATGGGACTACCTACATGACGTTTTGAAATCATAGTGACAATTCACGTCAAAAACGTACATGAACGCGGGCCTAAAGGGCCTTTTTTCCATTTTGCTCCGGGCACATAAATTCTTAGGACCGGCCCTGGGCCTTATATTATCTCAAGCCCATTAGGTATTTGTTAGTATTTGGGCTATTTATCTAGCACACCGGCTTGTACGATGATTGATTCACACAATTCAATAATATGGTTTAACAATCAATAGACTTGATGAAGACATTATTTTTATCTTCAAGATCTAATAAAAGTATAAAACTCACAAATATCACGAATAATGTAATGTAATGTAAATAACAAATTAAAAATGTAACACAATAATCAACCCAAATGTTTCCCCAAGACTTATCAATTGTTTGCATATTTGAATATAATATTTCTGAACCAGAAAGAATTTTATGTGTATATAAAAATAGAATGCTGATAGGGGGATGATTCTCACACACACTTTTTTGATCCTCACACACCAATTTAAAGAAATGGAGTATTATTAGAAGAGTAAAAGGTTAAAATAGGTGTGTGAGGATCAAAAAAGAGTGTGTTAGAATCATCCCCCATGCTGATAGCTGGTAGTATTATATTATTATTATTATTATTATTATTATTATTATTATTATTATTATATTCCATTAAATTTAAGGTTGATTATGTGATTTTTGTATCATTATTTTTTGTTGTACACTTTCAAACGTGTTTTAAGATGTTTTACAATTTGATTATTTTGTCTTTCTGAAGGGTTTGTGGTTTGTTACACCAAAACTTTCAATGAACTATTGAAGCAATGAAAGAGTACCAAATGTGGGCGATTACGAAGGTTACCGGGCCGATCGTTACCAACGCTGGGGTGCGAAAGCTTGGGGAGCAAACAAGATTATATACTCTGGTATACAATACTTTATAACACATTTAGTAATGTATGAATAGAAAGTAGTGGTTTTAAGATCATCACTATTCTTGAATTAATAGATAATTTATGTTTTCATGTATGTATTATTAGACCACTCGTAGCGGTGAGGGGAGTGAGTTGGTGGATTGGGTTGCTTTTTGCACTTTTTTGACGAGTAGGATGAATGTGTTTTTTGTATGAGGTAGTGGTGGTGTGGGTTTTTGGAGTGGATTTTAGTGAAATGCTGATGTGGTATTTTTATTTTCATTATTTGTGTTTATTTTAATATTTTTATATTTAAATTTTAAAAATATTTAAAACCACAAAGGCTACAAAATGAAAGGCTTTTTTTTTTTTTTTTTTTTTTTTTTTTTTTTTTGAAAAAACCGCTATTTTTCCCCATATAAACAACCACTTTCACCTCATTAACACAAAATTCATTTATTTTCTCTCTCAAAACAAAACACATACTCAAATCAAAAATGTTGAATGCATATCCTGTAGTGACCCGAACTTTTCTATGTTTATATATATTAATTGAGATTGATATTTACATGATTAAATGTTTCCAACATGTTAAGCAATCAAACTTGTTAAGACTTGATTAATTGAAATATGTTTCGTATAGAGAATTGACCACCCAAGTTGACCGGTGATTCACGAACGTTAAAACTTGTAAAAACTATATGATGACATATATATGGATATATATATAGTTAACATAATATTATGATAAGTAAACATATCATTAAGTATATTAACAATGAACTACATATGTAAAAACAAGACTACTAACTTAATGATTTTTAAACGAGACATATATGTAACGATTATCGTTGTAAAGACATTTAATGTATATATATATCATATTAAGAGATATTCATACATGATAATATCATGATAATATAATAATTTAAAATCTCATTTGATATTATAAACATTGGGTTAACAACATTTAACAAGATCGTTAACCTAAAGGTTTCAAAACAGCACTTACATGTAACGACTAACGATGACTTAACGACTCAGTTAAAATGTATATACATGTAGTGTTTTAATATGTATTTATACACTTTTGAAAGACTTCAATACCCTTATCAAAATACTTCTACTTAACAAAAATGCTTACAATTACATCCTCGTTCAGTTTCATCAACAATTCTACTCGTATGCACCCGTATTCGTACTCGTACAATACACAGCTTTTAGACGTATGTACTATTGGTATATATACTCCAATGATCAGCTCTTAGCAGCTCATGTGAGTCACCTAACACATGTGGGAACCATAATTTGGCAACTAGCATGAAATATCTCATAAAATTACAAAAATATGAGTAATCATTCATGACTTATTTACATGAAAACAAAATTACATATCCTTTATATCTAATCCATACACCAACGACCAAAAACACCTACAAACACTTTCATTCTTCAATTTTCTTCATCTAATTGATCTCTCTCAAGTTCTATCTTCAAGTTCTAAGTGTTCTTCATAAATTCTACAAGTTCTAGTTACATAAAATCAAGAATACTTTCAAGTTTGCTAGCTCACTTCCAATCTTGTAAGGTGATCATCCAACCTCAATAAATCTTTGTTTCTTACAGTAGGTTATCATTCTAATACAAGGTAATAATCATATTTAAACTTTGGTTCAATTTCTATAACTATAACAATCTTATTTCAAGTGACGATCTTACTTGAACTTGTTTTCGTGTCATGATTCTGCTTCAAGAACTTCGAGCCATCCAAGGATCCGTTGAAGCTAGATCCATTTTTCATTTTTCCAGTAGGTTTATCCAAGGAACTTAAGGTAGTAATGATGTTCATAACATCATTCGATTCATACATATAAAGCTATCTTATTCGAAGGTTTAAACTTGTAATCACTAGAACATAGTTTAGTTAATTCTAAACTTGTTCGCAAACAAAAGTTAATCCTTCTAACTTTACTTTTAAAATCAACTAAACACATGTTATATATCTATATGATATGCTAACTTAATGATTTAAAACCTGGAAACACGAAAAACACTGTAAAACCGAATTTACGCCGTCGTAGTAACACCGCCGGCTGTTTTGGGTTAGTTAATTAAAAACTATGATAAACTTTGATTTAAAAGTTGTTCTTCTGGGAAAATGATTTTTCTTATGAACATGAAACTATATCCAAAAATCATGGTTAAACTCAAAGTGTAAGTATGTTTTCTAAAATGGTCATCTAGACGTCGTTCTTTCGACTGAAATGACTACCTTTACAAAAATGACTTGTAACTTATATTTTCGACAATAAACCTATACCTTTTCTATTTAGATTCATAAAATAGAGTTCAATATGAAACCATAGCAATTTGATTCACTCAAAACGGATTTAAAATGAAGAAGTTATGGGTAAAACAAGATTGGATAATTTTTCTCATTTTAGCTACGTGAAAATTGGTAACAAATCTATTCCAACCATAACTTAATTAACTTGTATTGTATATTATGTAATCTTGAGATACCATAGACACGTATACAATGTTTCGACCTATCATGTCGACACATCTATATATATTTCGAAACAACCATAGACACTCTATATGTGAATGTTGGAGTTAGCTATACAGGGTTGAGGTTGATTCCAAAATATATATAGTTTGAGTTGTGATCAATACTGAGATATGTATACACTGGGTCGTGGATTGATTCAAGATAATATATATCGATTTATTTTTGTACATCTAATTGTGGACAACTAGTTGTAGGTTACTAACGAGGACAGCTGACTTAATAAACTTAAAACATCAAAATGTATTAAAAGTGTTGTAAATATATTTTGAACATACTTTGATATATATGTACATATTTGTTATAGGTTCGTGAATCGACCAGTGGCCAAGTCTTACTTCCCGACGAAGTAAAAAATCTGTGAAAGTGAGTTATAGTCCCACTTTTAAAATCTAATATTTTTGGGATGAGAATACATGCAGGTTTTATAAATGATTTACAAAATAGACACAAGTATGTGAAACTACATTCTATGGTTGAATTATCGAAATCGAATATGCCCCTTTTTATTAAGTCTGGTAATCTAAGAATTAGGGAACAGACACCCTAATTGACGCGAATCTTAAAGATAGATCTATTGGGCCTGACAAACCCCATCCAAAGTACCGGATGCTTTAGTACTTCGAAATTTATATCATATCTGAAGGGTGTCCCGGAATGATGGGGATATTCTTATATATGCATCTTGTTAATGTCGGTTACCAGGTGTTCACCATATGAATGATTTTTATCTCTATGTATGGGATGTGTATTGAAATATGAAATCTTGTGGTCTGTTATTATGATTTGATAATATATAGGTTAAACCTATAACTCACCAACATTTTTGTTGACGTTTTAAGCATGTTTATTCTTAGGTGAATACTAAGAACTTTCGCTGTTGCATACTAAAATAAGGACAAGATTTGGAGTCCATGTTTGTATGATATTGTATAAAAACTGCATTCAAGAAACTGATTTCGATGTAACATATTTGTATTGTAAACCATTATGTAATGGTCGTGTGTAAACAGGATATTTTAGATTATCATTATTTGATAATCTACGTAAAGCTTTTTAAACCTTTATTTATGAAATAAAGGTTATGGTTTGTTTTAAAAATGAATGCAGTCTTTGAAAAATGTCTCATATAGAGGTCAAAACCTCGCAACGAAATCAATTAATATGGAACGTTTTTAATCAATAAGAACGGGACATTTCAGTTGGTATCCGAGCGTTGGTCTTAGAGAACCAGAATTTTGCATTAGTGTGTCTTATCGAGTTTGTTAGGATGCATTAGTGAGTCTGGACTTCGACCGTGTTTACTTGAAAAATGATTGCTTAACAAATTTTGTTGGAAACTATATATTTTTAACTTGTGAATATTATGTGATATATTAATCTCTTAACGCGTTTGATATTATGTGATAGATGTTGTAGTGACCCGAACTTTTCCATGTTTATATATATTAATTGAGATTGATATTTACATGATTAAATGTTTCCAACATGTTAAGCAATCAAACTTGTTAAGACTTGATTAATTGAAATATGTTTCATATAGACAATTGACCACCCAAGTTGACCGGTGATTCACGAACGTTAAAACTTGTAAAAACTATACGATGACATATATATGGTTATATATATAGTTAACATGTTTTTATTATAAGTATGTATCTCATTAGGTATTTTAACAATGAGTTATATACATAAAAATGAGACTATTAATTTAAGAAACTCGAAAACGATATATATAACGATTATCGTTATAACAACGTCTTACTAGGTACATATGAATCATATTAAGATATTGATACACTTGGTTAATTATGTTAAATGATAAGTAAATATATTATTAAGTGTATTAACAATGAAATACATATGTAAAAATAAGACTACTAACTTAATGATTTCGAAACGAGACATATATGTAACGATTATCGTTGTAACGACATTTAACTGTATATACATCATACTGAGATATATTATATATCATAATATCATGATAATATAACAATTTAACATCTCATTTGTTATAATAAACAATGGGTTAACAATATTCAACAAGATCATTAACCTAAAGGTTTCAAAACAACATTTACATGTAACGACTAACGATGACTTAACGACTCAGTTAAAATGTATATACATGTAGTGTTTTAATATGTATTCATACACTTTTGAAAGACTTCAAGACACTTATTAAAATACTTCTACTTAACAAAAATGCTTACAATTACATCCTCGTTCAGTTTCATCAACAATTCTACTCGTATGCACCCGTATTCGTACTCGTACAATACACAGCTTTTAGATGTATGTACTATTGGTATATACACTCCAATGATTAGCTCTTAGCAGCCCATGTGAGTCACCTAACACATGTGGGAACCATCATTTGGAAACTAGCATGAAATATCTCATAAAATTACAAAAATATGAGTAATCATTCATGACTTATTTACATGAAAACAAAATTACATATCCTTTATATCTAATCCATACACCAACGACCAAAAACACCTACAAACACTTTCATTCTTCAATTTTCTTCATCTAATTAATCTCTCTCAAGTTCTATCTTCAAGTTCTAAGTGTTCTTCATATATTTTACAAGTTCTAGTTACATAAAATCAAGAATACTTTCAAGTTTGCTAGCTCACTTCCAATCTTGTAAGGTGATCATCCAACCTCAAGAAATCTTTGTTTCTTACAGTAGGTTATCATTCTAATACAAGGTAATAATCATATTCAAACTTTGGTTCAATTTCTATAACTATAACAATCTTATTTCAAGTGATGATCTTACTTGAACTTGTTTTCGTGTCATGATTCTGCTTCAAGAACTTCGAGCCATCCAAGGATCCGTTGAAGCTAGATCCATTTTTCTATTTTCCAGTAGGTTTATCCAAGGAACTTAAGGTAGTAATGATGTTCATAACATCATTCGATTCATACATATAAAGCTATCTTATTCGAAGGTTTAAACTAGTAATCACTAGAACATAGTTTAGTTAATTCTAAACTTGTTCGCAAACAAAAGTTAATCCTTCTAACTTGACTTTTAAAATTAACTACACACATGTTCTATATCTATATGATATGCTAACTTAATGATTTAAAACCTGGAAACACGAAAAACACCGTAAAACCGGATTTACGCCGTCGTAGTAACACCGCGGGCTGTTTTGGGTTAATTAATTAAAAACTATGATAAACTTTGATTTTAAAGTTGTTATTCTGAGAAAATGATTTTTATTATGAACATGAAACTATATCCAAAAATTATGATTAAAATCAAAGTGGAAGTATGTTTTCTAAAATGGTCATCTAGACGTCGTTCTTTCGACTGAAATGACTACCTTTACAAAAACGACTTGTAACTTATTTTTCCGACTATAAACCTATACTTTTCTGTTTAGATTCATAAAATAGAGTTCAATATGAAACCATAGCAATTTGATTCACTCAAAACGGATTTAAAATGAAGAAGTTATGGGTAAAACAAGATTGGATAATTTTTCTCATTTTAGCTACGTGAAAATTGGTAACAAATCTATTCCAACCATAACTTAATCAACTTGTATTGTATATTATGTAATCTTGAGATACCATAGACACGTATACAATGTTTCGACCTATCATGTCGACACATCTATATATATTTCGGAACAACCATAGACACTCTATATGTGAATGTTGGAGTTAGCTATACAGGGTTGAGGTTGATTCCAAAATATATATAGTTTGAGTTGTGATCAATACTGAGATACGTATACACTGGGTCGTGGATTGATTCAAGATAATATTTATCGATTTATTTCTGTACATCTAACTGTGGACAACTAGTTGTAGGTTACTAACGAGGACAGCTGACTTAATAAACTTAAAACATCAAAATATATTAAAAGTGTTGTAAATATATTTTGAACATACTTTGATATATATGTATATATTGTTATAGGTTCGTGAATCAACCAGTGGCCAAGTCTTACTTCCCGACGAAGTAAAAATCTGTGAAAGTGAGTTATAGTCCCACTTTTAAAATCTAATATTTTTGGGATGAGAATACATGCAGGTTTTATAAATGATTTACAAAGTAGACACAAGTACGTGAAACTACATTCTATGGTTAAATTATCGAAATCGAATATGCCCCTTTTTATTAAGTCTGGTAATCTAAGAATTAGGGAACAGACACCCTAATTGACGCGAATCCTAAAGATAGATCTATTGGGCCTAACAAACCCCATCCAAAGAACCGGATGCTTTAGTACTTCGAAATTTATATCATATCCGAAGGGTGTCCCGGAATGATGGGGATATTCTTATATATGCATCTTGTTAATGTCGGTTACCAGGTGTTCACCATATGAATGATTTTTATCTCTATGTATGGGATGTGTATTGAAATATGAAATCTTGTGGTCTATTATTATGATTTGATATATATAGGTTAAACCTATAACTCACCAACATTTTTGTTGACGTTTTAAGCATGTTTATTCTCAGGTGATTATTAAGAGCTTCCGCTGTCGCATACTTAAATAAGGACGAGATTTGGAGTCCATACTTGTATGATATTGTGTAAAAACTGCATTCAAGAAACTTATTTTGTTGTAACATATTTGTATTGTAAACCATTATGTAATGGTCGTGTGTAAACAGGATATTTTAGATTATCATTATTTGATAATCTACGTAAAGCTTTTTAAAACCTTTATCTATGAAATAAAGGTTATGGTTTGTTTTAAAAATGAATGCAGTCTTTGAAAAACATCTCATATAGAGGTCAAAACCTCGCAACGAAATCAATTAATATGGAACGTTTTTAATCAATAAGAACGGGACATTTCAGTTGGTATCAGAGCGTTGGTCTTAGAGAACCAGAAAATTTGCATTAGTGTGTCTTATCGAGTTTGTTAGGATGCATTAGTGATTCTGGACTTCGACCGTGTTTTCTTTAAAAATGATTGCTTAACATTTTTGTTGGAAACTATATATTTTTAACATATGAATATTATGTGATATATTAATCTCTTAACGTGTTTGATATTATGTGATAGATGTCTACCTCTAGAACAAGTCCCATTGACTCATCTAATAATAATGAAGAGTCAAATGTAAATTGGAATGATTCGTGGACTGATTCACAAGTTCCCTAAGAGGAACCGGAAGAAGAATCGGAACCGGACGAAGAATCGGAACCGGAAGAAGAATCGGAACCGGTGGGGGAAATAATAAAACGGTTAAGTAAAAGAGAATCCTTAACCAACCGACCAAGGTTAATTATGGTCAATGGTGTTTCCGCCAAGGAAGCAAAATATTGGGAGGATTACCAATTCTCCGATGAATCGGATTCCGACGAGAATTCCAATGATGTTATAGAAATTACCCCAACTGAATTTAAAAAGGCAAAAGAAAATAATAAGGGAAAGGGCATAAAAATAGAGAAATCTAATTCCAACCCCGATGAACTTTATATGTATCGTCAACCCCCGAAGTTCTTAAGTTGTAACAATGACCCGGGAACCTCTAAACCACCAGGTTTTTCTAAACCAATGTGGACAACGACGGCTCGTATTAGGGGAACATCATATATCCCTAGAAACTTGGCAAAACGAACCAAAACCGAAGAAGAAGAAACGAGCGAGTCGGAATAAGATAGTTGTATTCGTGTGGTGTAATATATGTAATATAGTGTTCTTATGCTTTATGATATATGTAAAAATTGCTTGTATTAATAAGTATTTTTTTATGAATCTAACTCTTGTCTATTTTACAGTTTAAAAACACAAAATGGATAGACAACCCAATATTTTAAGAGATCTACCCGGAGACATGATTGATGAAATCTTGTCTAGAGTCGGCAAGAATTCCTCGGCACAATTATTTAAGGCGAGATCAGTTTGTAAGACATTCGAAGAACGTTCCAAGAATGTCTTGGTTTATAAGAGACTTTCGTTTGAAAGATGGGGGATATCACATTGGGAAACCCATAAGTTACGATGTGTTTACTTTGACGCATATATTGCGGGGAACCCAAATGCTATTTTACGCAACGGGTTAAGAAATTATTTTGACTCAATATATCCGAATATTGGACTTCGTGATTTAGAAAAAGCGGCTAACATGCAACATAAAGAAGCATGTTATGCTTATGGATTAGTAATGTTCGCTTCTCACCAAAGTGAGAACAAGAACATCGGGCTACAACTATTAAACAAAACGTTTCCACAAGTGACGGAGTCGGTAATTGGGGTAAGAAATGAGGTTTTTAGATTATTACGGGACTGTTGGACATTACGTAACCCTCGTCCCTTTGACGACGTTACAACACGCTGTCTTATCAACGGCCATAACGGTTATGTTGCACAAGACCAAGGATGGGAAGTAGTCCTAGTAAAACCAGAATGCATGACTTGTTTCTGGACGTATGAGTTACGTGTCTTTATTGCCTTTGCTGAACGACTTGTGTACTAGCTAGAATTATCTTCACAACTATCTTGTATCAAAGTTATTGTGTGCTATATTTCATGCTTTATGTAAAATAAGCGGTATTGTAAGTTTGTAAAATATTGTATAAAAGTTTGAACGCGAAATATTATTATAATCAGTTTTTCATATAGAATTGTAGTAGTTGAATTGTATATTAGCTACTAAGTATGAACTTAACGGGTAGGTACTACCCGAATTTAAACTTATAAAACGCTAATATGAAGAAAAAGCTTTTATAAATGAGTTCATATTATGCTACGAAATACTATTAACTACTCTTAATATTCTGTATGATTAACTTGTTCCATTTGACTATTTTGAAGGAAATGGCACCGACTACTCGACACACCGTGAATATGAATGAAGAGGAATTCCGTACTTTTCTAGCTTCAAACATAGCCGCAGTACAGGCTGCGCTACATACCAACAATAACCTTGGATCTAGCAGTACAGGAAATCGTGTAGGATGCACCTACAAAGAATTCACTGCCTGCAAACCTTTGGAATTTGATGGAACCGAAGGACCGATCGGATTGAAACGGTGGACCGAGAAGGTCGAATCGGTGTTTGCCATAAGTAAGTGTACTGAAGAGGACAAAGTGAAGTACGCTACGCATACCTTCACAGGTTCTGCGTTAACATGGTGGAATACCTATCTAGAGCAAGTGGGACAAGACGATGCGTACGCACTACCGTGGTCAGCATTCAAGCACTTGATGAACGAGAAGTACCGTCCCATAACCGAGGTCAATAAGCTCAAGACAGAACTTAGAGGGTTACGAACCCAAGGATTTGATATTACCACGTACGAAAGACGATTCACAGAATTGTGCCTATTGTGTCCGGGAGCATTCGAAGATGAGGAAGAGAAGATCGACGCATTTGTGAAAGGATTACCGGAAAGAATCCAAGAAGATATAAGTTCACACGAGCCCGCCTCTATACAACAGGCATGTAGAATGGCTCACAAACTAGTGAACCAGATTGAAGAAAGAATTAAAGAACAGACTGCTGAAGAGGCCAATGTGAAGCAAGTCAAAAGAAAGTGGGAGGAAAACGGTGATAAGAATCACCAATACAACAACAACAGCAATTACAACAATAATCGCAACAATTATCCCAACAATCGCAACATCAATCGCAACTACAACAAACGGCCCAACAACAACAACAACAACAACAACAGCAACTACAACAATCATCCCAACAACAATAATAACCGCAACAACAACAACAATCAGAAGCAGCTATGCCAAAGGTGTGAAAAGTATCACTCGGGGTTCTGCACCAAATTTTGCAACAAGTGTAAAAGAAATGGTCATAGCGCGGCGAAGTGTGAGGTCTACGGACCAGGGGTTAATAGAACGAAAGGAACAAATGGTGTCGGAATGAGTAATGGCGGAGCAAATAGTGTCGGAGCAAGTTATGCCAATGTAGTTTGTTATAAATATGGAAAACTGGGCCACATTATTAGAAATTACCCGAACCAGGAGAACACGAATGGACAAGGTCGCGGAAGAGTTTTCAATATTAATGCGGCAGAGGCACAGGAAGACCCGGAGCTTGTTACGGGTACGTTTCTTATTGACAATAAATCTGCTTACGTTTTATTTGATTCGGGTGCGGATAGAAGCTATATGAGTAGAGATTTTTGTGCTAATTTAAGTTGTCCATTGACGCCTTTGGATAGTAAATTTTTACTCGAATTAGCGAATGGTAAATTAATTTCAGCAGATAATATATGTCGGAATCGAGAAATTAAACTGGTTAGCGAAACATTTAAGATTGATTTGATACCAGTAGAGTTAGGGAGTTTTGATGTGATAATCGGTATGGACTGGTTGAAAGAAGTGAAAGCAGAGATCGTCTGTTACAAAAATGCAATTCGCATTATACGAGAAAAAGGAAAACCCTTAATGGTGTACGGAGAAAAGGGCAACACGAAGCTACATCTTATTAGTAATTTGAAGGCACAAAAACTAATAAGAAAAGGTTGCTATGCTGTTCTAGCACACGTCGAGAAAGTACAAACTGAAGAAAAGAGCATCAATGATGTTCCCATTGCAAAAGAATTTCCCGATTTATTTCCGAAAGAATTACCGGGATTACCCCCACATCGATCCGTTGAATTTCAAATAGATCTTGTACCAGGAGCTGCACCAATAGCTCGTGCTCCTTACAGACTCGCACCCAACGAGATGAAAGAACTGCAAAGCCAATTACAAGAACTTTTAGAGCGTGGTTTCATTCGACCAAGCACATCACCGTGGGGAGCTCCTGTTTTGTTTGTCAAGAAGAAAGATGGTACATTCAGGTTGTGTATCGACTACCGAGAGTTGAACAAACTTACCATTAAGAACCGCTACCCACTACCGAGAATCGACGACTTATTTGATCAACTACAAGGCTCGTCTGTTTATTCAAAGATTGACTTACGTTCCGGGTATCATCAAATGCGGGTGAAAGAAGATGATATTCCAAAGACTGCTTTCAGAACACGTTACGGTCATTACGAGTTTATGGTCATGCCGTTTGGTTTAACTAATGCACCAGCTGTGTTCATGGACCTTATGAACCGAGTGTGTGGACCATACCTTGACAAGTTTGTCATTGTTTTCATTGATGACATACTTATTTACTCAAAGAATGACCAAGAACACGGTGAACATTTGAGAAAGGTGTTAGAAGTATTGAGGAAAGAAGAATTGTACGCAAAGTTTTCAAAGTGTGCATTTTGGTTGGAAGAAGTTCAATTCCTCGGTCACATAGTGAACAAAGAAGGTATTAAGGTGGATCCGGCAAAGATAGAAACTGTTGAAAAGTGGGAAACCCCGAAAACTCCGAAACACATACGCCAATTTTTAGGACTAGCTGGTTACTACAGAAGGTTCATCCAAGACTTTTCCAGAATAGCAAAACCCTTGACTGCATTAACGCATAAAGGGAAGAAATTTGAATGGAATGATGAACAAGAGAAAGCGTTTCAGTTATTGAAGAAAAAGCTAACTACGGCACCTATATTGTCATTGCCTGAAGGGAATGATGATTTTTTGATTTATTGTGACGCATCAAAGCAAGGTCTCGGTTGTGTATTAATGCAACGAACGAAGGTGATTGCTTATGCGTCTAGACAATTGAAGATTCACGAACAAAATTATACGACGCATGATTTAGAATTAGGCGCGGTTGTTTTTGCATTAAAGACTTGGAGGCACTACTTATATGGGGTTAAAAGTATTATATATACCGACCACAAAAGTCTTCAACACATATTTAATCAGAAACAACTGAATATGAGGCAGCGTAGGTGGATTGAATTGTTGAATGATTACGACTTTGAGATTCGTTACCACCCGGGGAAGGCAAATGTGGTAGCCGATGCCTTGAGCAGGAAGGACAGAGAACCCATTCGAGTAAAATCTATGAATATAATGATTCATAATAACCTTACTACTCAAATAAAGGAGGCGCAACAAGGAGTTTTAAAAGAGGGAAATTTAAAGGATGAAATACCCAAAGGATCGGAGAAGCATCTTAGTATTCGGGAAGACGGAACCCGGTATAGGGCTGAAAGGATTTGGGTACCAAAATTTGGAGATATGAGAGAAATGGTACTTAGAGAAGCTCATAAAACCAGATACTCAATACATCCTGGAACGGGGAAGATGTACAAGGATCTCAGGAAATATTTTTGGTGGCCGGGTATGAAAGCTGATGTTGCTAAATACGTAGGAGAATGTTTGACGTGTTCTAAGGTCAAAGCTGAGCATCAGAAACCATCAGGTCTACTGCAACAACCTGAAATCCCGGAATGGAAATGGGAAAACATTACCATGGATTTCATCACTAAATTGCCAAGGACTGCAAGTGGTTTTGATACTATTTGGGTAATAGTTGATCGTCTCACCAAATCAGCACACTTCTTGCCAATAAGAGAAGATGACAAGATGGAGAAGTTAGCACGACTGTATTTGAAGGAAGTCATCTCCAGACATGGAATACCAATCTCTATTATCTCTGATAGGGATGACAGATTTATTTCAAGATTCTGGCAGACATTACAGCAAGCATTAGGAACTCGTCTAGACATGAGTACTGCCTATCATCCACAAACTGATGGGCAGAGTGAAAGGACGATACAAACGCTTGAAGACATGCTACGAGCATGTGTTATTGATTTCGGAAACAGTTGGGATCGACATCTACCGTTAGCAGAATTTTCCTACAACAACAGCTACCATTCAAGCATTGAGATGGCGCCGTTTGAAGTACTTTATGGTAGAAAGTACAGGTCTCCGATTTGTTGGAGTGAAGTGGGGGATAGACAGATTACGGGTCTGGAGATAATACAAGAAACTACCGAGAAGATCATCCAAATTCAACAACGGTTGAAAACCGCCCAAAGTCGACAAAAGAGCTACGCTGACATTAAAAGAAAAGATATAGAATTTGAAATTGGAGAGATGGTCATGCTTAAAGTTGCACCTTGGAAAGGCGTTGTTCGATTTGGTAAACGAGGGAAATTAAATCCAAGGTATATTGGACCATTCAAGATTATTGATCGTGTCAGACCAGTAGCTTACCGACTTGAGTTACCTCAACAACTCGCGGCTGTACATAACACTTTCCACGTCTCGAATTTGAAGAAATGTTTTGCTAAAGAAGATCTCACTATTCCGTTAGATGAAATCCAAATCAACGAAAAACTTCAATTCATCGAAGAACCCGTCGAAATAATGGATCGTGAGGTTAAAAGACTTAAGCAAAACAAGATACCAATTGTTAAGGTTCGATGGAATGCTCGTAGAGGACCCGAGTTCACCTGGGAGCGTGAAGATCAGATGAAGAAGAAATACCCGCATCTATTTCCAGAAGATTCGTCAACACCTTCAACAGCTTAAAATTTCGGGACGAAATTTATTTAACGGGTAGGTACTGTAGTGACCCGAACTTTTCCATGTTTATATATATTAATTGAGATTGATATTTACATGATTAAATGTTTCCAACATGTTAAGCAATCAAACTTTTTAAGACTTGATTAATTGAAATATGTTTCATATAGACAATTGACCACCCAAGTTGACCGGTGATTCACGAACGTTAAAACTTGTAAAAACTATACGATGACATATATATGGTTATATATATAGTTAACATGTTTTTATTATAAGTATGTATCTCATTAGGTATTTTAACAATGAGTTATATACATAAAAATGAGACTATTAATTTAAGAAACTCGAAAACGATATATATAACGATTATCGTTATAACAACGTCTTACTAGGTACATATGAATCATATTAAGATATTGATACACTTGGTTAATTATGTTAAATGATAAGTAAATATATTATTAAGTGTATTAACAATGAAATACATATGTAAAAATAAGACTACTAACTTAATGATTTCGAAACGAGACATATATGTAACGATTATCGTTGTAACGACATTTAACTGTATATACATCATACTGAGATATATTATATATCATAATATCATGATAATATAACAATTTAACATCTCATTTGTTATAATAAACAATGGGTTAATAACATTCAACAAGATCATTAACCTAAAGGTTTCAAAACAACATTTACATGTAACGACTAACGATGACTTAACGACTCAGTTAAAATGTATATACATGTAGTGTTTTAATATGTATTCATACACTTTTGAAAGACTTCAAGACACTTATCAAAATACTTCTACTTAACAAAAATGCTTACATTTACATCCTCGTTCAGTTTCATCAACAATTCTACTCGTATGCACCTGTATTCGTACTCGTACAATACACAGCTTTTAGATGTATGTACTATTGGTATATACACTCCAATGATCAGCTCTTAGCAGCCCATGTGAGTCACCTAACACATGTGGGAACCATCATTTGGCAACTAGCATGAAATATCTCATAAAATTACAAAAATATGAGTAATCATTCATGACTTATTTACATGAAAACAAAATTACATATCCTTTATATCTAATCCATACACCAACGACCAAAAACACCTACAAACACTTTCATTCTTCAATTTTCTTCATCTAATTAATCTCTCTCAAGTTCTATCTTCAAGTTCTAAGTGTTCTTCATATATTTTACAAGTTCTAGTTACATAAAATCAAGAATACTTTCATGTTTGCTAGCTCACTTCCAATCTTGTAAGGTGATCATCCAACCTCAAGAAATCTTTGTTTCTTACAGTAGGTTATCATTCTAATACAAGGTAATAATCATATTCAAACTTTGGTTCAATTTCTATAACTATAACAATCTTATTTCAAGTGATGATCTTACTTGAACTTGTTTTCGTGTCATGATTCTGCTTCAAGAACTTCGAGCCATCCAAGGATCCGTTGAAGCTAGATCCATTTTTCTCTTTTCCAGTAGGTTTATCCAAGGAACTTAAGGTAGTAATGATGTTCATAACATCATTCAATTCATACATATAAAGCTATCTTATTCGAAGGTTTAAACTCGTAATCACTAGAACATAGTTTAGTTAATTCTAAACTTGTTCGCAAACAAAAGTTAATCCTTCTAACTTGACTTTTAAAATTAACTACACACATGTTCTATATCTATATGATATGCTAACTTAATGATTTAAAACCTGGAAACACGAAAAACACCGTAAAACCGGATTTACGCCGTCGTAGTAACACCGCGGGCTGTTTTGGGTTAATTAATTAAAAACTATGATAAACTTTGATTTTAAAGTTGTTATTCTGAGAAAATGATTTTTATTATGAACATGAAACTATATCCAAAAATTATGATTAAACTCAAAGTGGAAGTATGTTTTCTAAAATGGTCATCTAGACGTCGTTCTTTCGACTGAAATGACTACCTTTACAAAAACGACTTGTAACTTATTTTTCCGACTATAAACCTATACTTTTCTGTTTAGATTCATAAAATAGAGTTCAATATGAAACCATAGCAATTTGATTCACTCAAAACGGATTTAAAATGAAGAAGTTATGGGTAAAACAAGATTGGATAATTTTTCTCATTTTAGCTACGTGAAAATTGGTAACAAATCTATTCTAACCATAACTTAATCAACTTGTATTGTATATTATGTAATCTTGAGATACCATAGACACGTATACAATGTTTCGACCTATCATGTCGACACATCTATATATATTTCGGAACAACCATAGACACTCTATATGTGAATGTTGGAGTTAGCTATACAGGGTTGAGGTTGATTCCAAAATATATATAGTTTGAGTTGTGATCAATACTGAGATACGTATACACTGGGTCGTGGATTGATTCAAGATAATATTTATCGATTTATTTCTGTACATCTAACTGTGGACAACTAGTTGTAGGTTACTAACGAGGACAGCTGACTTAATAAACTTAAAACATCAAAATATATTAAAAGTGTTGTAAATATATTTTGAACATACTTTGATATATATGTATATATTGTTATAGGTTCGTGAATCAACCAGTGGCCAAGTCTTACTTCCCGACGAAGTAAAAATCTGTGAAAGTGAGTTATAGTCCCACTTTTAAAATCTAATATTTTTGGGATGAGAATACATGCAGGTTTTATAAATGATTTACAAAGTAGACACAAGTACGTGAAACTACATTCTATGGTTGAATTATCGAAATCGAATATGCCCCTTTTTATTAAGTCTGGTAATCTAAGAATTAGGAAACAGACACCCTAATTGACGCGAATCCTAAAGATAGATCTATTGGGCCTAACAAACCCCATCCAAAGAACCGGATGCTTTAGTACTTCGAAATTTATATCATATCCGAAGGGTGTCCCGGAATGATGGGGATATTCTTATATATGCATCTTGTTAATGTCGGTTACCAGGTGTTCACCATATGAATGATTTTTATCTCTATGTACGGGATGTGTATTGAAATATGAAATCTTGTGGTCTATTATTATGATTTGATATATATAGGTTAAACCTATAACTCACCAACATTTTTGTTGACGTTTTAAGCATGTTTATTCTCAGGTGATTATTAAGAGCTTCCGCTGTCGCATACTTAAATAAGGACGAGATTTGGAGTCCATACTTGTATGATATTGTGTAAAAACTGCATTCAAGAAACTTATTTTGTTGTAACATATTTGTATTGTAAACCATTATGTAATGGTCGTGTGTAAACAGGATATTTTAGATTATCATTATTTGATAATCTACGTAAAGCTTTTTAAAACCTTTATCTATGAAATAAAGGTTATGGTTTGTTTTAAAAATGAATACAGTCTTTGAAAAACGTCTCATATAGAGGTCAAAACCTCGCAACGAAATCAATTAATATGGAACGTTTTTAATCAATAAGAACGGGACATTTTAGATGTCTACCTCTAGAACAAGTCCCATTGACTCACCTAATAATAATGAAGAGTCAAATGTAAATTAGAATGATTCATGGACTGATTCACAAGTTCCCGAAGAGGAACCGGAAGAAGAGTCGGAACCGGAAGAAGAATCGGAACCGGAAGAAGAATCGGAACCGGATGAAGAAATAGAACCGGTGGGGGAAATAATAAAACGGTTAAGTAAAAGAAAATCCTCAACCAACCGACCAAGGTTAATTATGGTCAATGGTGTTTCCGCCAAGGAAGCAAAATATTGGGAGGATTACCAATTCTCCGATGAATCGGATTCCTACGAGAATTTCGATGATGTTATAGAAATTACCCCAACTGAATTTAAAAAGGCAAAAGAAAATAATAAGGGAAAGGGCATAAAAATAGAGAAATCTAATTCCAACCCCGATGAACTTTATATGTATCGTCAACCCCTGAAGTCCTTAAGTTGTAACAATGACCCGGGAACCTCTAAACCACTAGGTTTTTCTAAACCAATGTGGAAAACGACGGCTCGTATTAGGGGAACATCATATATCCCTAGAAACTTGGCAAAACGAACCAAAACCGAAGAAGAAGAAACAAGCGAGTCGGAATAAGATAGTTGTATTCGTGTGGTGTAATATATGTAATATAGTGTGCTTATGCTTTATGATATATGTAAAAATTGCTTGTATTAATAAGTATTTTTTTTTAATCCAACTCTTGTCTATTTTACAGTATAAAAACACAAAATGGATAGACAACCCAATATTTTAAGAGACCTATCCAGAGACATGATTGATGAAATCTTGTCTAGAGTCGGTCAGAATTCTTCGGCACAACTATTTAAGGCGAGATCAGTTTGTAAGACATTCGAAGAACGTTCCAAGAATGCCTTGGTTTATAAAAGGCTTTCGTTCAAAAGATGGGGGATATCACATTGGGAAATCCATAAGTTACGATGTGTTTACTTTGACGCATATATTGCGGGGAACCCAAATGCTATTTTACGCAATGGGTTAAGAAATTATTTTGACTCAATATATCCGAATATTGGACTTCGTGATTTAGAAAAAGTGGCTAACATGCAACATAAAGAAGCATGTTATGCTTAAGGATTAGTAATGTTCGCTTCTCACCAAAGTGAGAACAAGAACATCGGGCTACAACTATTAAACAAAACGTTCCCACAAGTGACGGAGTCGGTAATTGGGGTAATAAATGAGGTTTTTAGATTGTTACGGGACTGTTGGACATTACGTAACCCTCATCCCTTTGACGACGTTACAACATGCTGCCTAGCCAATGGTCATAACGGTTATTTTCCACAAGACCAAGGATGGGAAGTAGTCCTAGTAAAACTAGAATGCATGACTTGTTTCTGGACGTATGAATTACGTGTCTTTATTGCCTTTGCTGAACGACTTGTGTACTAGCTAGAATTATCTTCACAACCATCTTGTATCCAATTTATTGTGTGCTATATTTCATGCTATATGTAAAATAAGCGGTATTGTAAGTTTGTAAAATATTGTGTAAAAGTTTGAACGCGAAATATTATTATAATCAGTTTTTCATATAGAATTGTAGTAGTTGAATTGTATATTAGCTACTAAGTATGAACTTAACGGGTAGGTACTACCCGAATTTAAACTTATAAAATGCTAATATGAAGAAAAAGCTTTTATAAATGAGTTCATATTATGCTACGAAATACTATTAACTACTCTTAATATTCTGTATGATTAACTTGTTCCATTTGACTATTTTGAAGGAAATGGTACCGACTACTCGACACACCGTGAATATGAATGAAGAGGAATTCTGTACTTTTCTAGCTTCAAACATAGCCGCAGTACAGGCTGCGCTACATACCAACAATAACCTTGGATCTAGCAGTACAGGAAATCGTGTAGGATGCACCTACAAAGAATTCACTGCCTGCAAACCTTTGGAATTTGATGGAACCGAAGGACCGATCGGATTGAAACGGTGGACCGAGAAGGTCGAATCGGTGTTTGCCATAAGTAAGTGTACTGAAGAGGACAAAGTGAAGTACGCTACGCATACCTTCACAGGTTCTGCGTTAACATGGTGGAATACCTATTTAGAGCAAGTGGGACAAGACGATGCGTACGCACTACCGTGGTCAGCATTCAAGCACTTGATGAACGAGAAGTACCGTCCCAGAACCGAGGTCAATAAGCTCAAGACAGAACTTAGAGGGTTATGAACCCAAGGATTTGATATTACCACGTACGAAAGACGATTCACAGAATTGTGCCTATTGTGTCCGGGGGCGTTCGAAGATGAGGAAGAGAAGATCGACGCATTTGTGAAAGGATTACCGGAAAGAATCCAAGAAGATATAAGTTCACACGAGCCCGCCTCCATACAACAGGCATGTAGAATGGCTCACAAACTAGTGAACCAGATTGAAGAAAGAATTAAAGAACAGACTGCTGAAGAGGCCAATGTGAAGCAAGTCAAAAGAAAGTGGGAGGAAAACGGTGATAAGAATCACCAATACAACAACAACAGCAATTACAACAATAATCGCAACAATTATCCCAATAATCGCAACATCAATCGCAACTACAACAAACGGCCCAACAACAACAACAACAACAGCAACTACAAAAATCATCCCAACAACAATAATAACCGCAACAACAACAACAATCAGAAGCAGCTATGCCAAAGGTGTGAAAAGTATCACTCGGGGTTCTGCACCAAATTTTGCAACAAGTGTAAAAGAAATGGTCATAGCGCGGCGAAGTGTGAGGTCTACGGACGAAGGGTTAATAGAACGAAAGGAACAAATGGTGTCGGAACGAGTAATGGCGGAGCAAGTAGTGTCGGAGCAAGTTATGCCAATGTAGTTTGTTATAAATGTGGAAAATCGGGCCACATTATTAGAAATTGCTCGAACAAGGAGAACACGAATGGACAAGGCCACAGAAGAGTTTTCAATATTAATGCGGTAGAGGCACAGGAAGACCCGGAGCTTGTTATGGGTACGTTTCTTATTGACAATAAATCTGCTTACATTTTATTTGATTCGGGTGCGGATAGAAGCTATATGAGTAGAGATTTTTGTGCTAAATTAAGTTGTCCATTGACGCCTTTGGATAGTAAATTTTTACTCGAATTAGCAAATGGTAAATTAATTTCAGCAAATAATATATGTCAGAATCGAGAAATTAAACTGGTTAGCGAAACATTTAAGATTGATTTGATACCAGTAGAGTTAGGGAGTTTTGATGTGATAATCGGTATGGACTAGTTGAAAGAAGTGAAAGCAGAGATCGTTTGTTACAAAAATGCAATTCGCATTATACGAGAAAAAGGAAAACCCTTAATGGTGTACAGAGAAAAGGGCAACACGAAGCTACATCTTATTAGTAATTTGAAGGCACAAAAAATAACAAGAAAAGGTTGCTATACTGTTCTAGAACACGTCGAGAAAGTACAAACTGAAGAAAAGAGCATCAATGATGTTCCCATTGCAAAAGAATTTCCCGATGTATTTCCGAAAGAATTACCGGGATTACCCCCACATCGATCCGTCGAATTTCAAATAGATCTTGTACCAGGAGCTGCACCAATAGCTCGTGCTCCTTACAGACTCGCACCCAGGGAGATGAAAGAACTGCAAAGCCAATTACAAGAACTTTTAGAGCGTGGTTTTATTCGACCAAGCACATCACCGTGGGGAGCTCCTGTTTTGTTTGTCAAGAAGAAAGATGGTACATTCAGGTTGTGTATCGACTACCGAGAGTTGAACAAACTTACCATCAAGAACCGCTACCCACTACCGAGAATCGACGACTTATTTGATCAACTACAAGGCTCGTCTGTTTATTCAAAGATTGACTTACGTTCCGGGTATCATCAAATGCGGGTGAAAGAAGATGATATTCCAAAGACTGCTTTCAGAACACGTTACGGTCATTACGAGTTTATGGTCATGCCGTTTGGTTTAACTAATGCACCAGCTGTGTTCATGGACCTTATGAACAGAGTGTGTGGGCCATATCTTGACAAGTTTGTCATTGTTTTCATCGATGACATACTAATTTACTCAAAGAATGACCAAGAACACGGTGAACATTTGAGAAAGGTGTTAGAAGTATTGAGGAAGGAAGAATTGTACGCTAAGTTTTCAAAGTGTGCATTTTGGTTGGAAGAAGTTCAATTCCTCGGTCACATAGTGAACAAAGAAGGTATTAAGGTGGATCCGGCAAAGATAGAAACTGTTAAAAAGTGGGAAACCCCGAAAACTCCGAAACACATACGCCAGTTTTTAGGACTAGCTGGTTACTACAGAAGGTTCATCCAAGACTTTTCCAGAAAATCAAAACCCTTGACTGCATTAATGCATAAAGGGAAGAAATTTGAATGGAATGATGAACAAGAGAAAGCGTTTCAGTTATTGAAGAAAAAGCTAACTACGGCACCTATATTGCCATTGCCTGAAGGGAATGATGATTTTGTGATTTATTGTGACGCATCAAAGCAAGGTCTCGGTTGTGTATTAATGCAACGAACGAAGGTGATTGCTTATGCGTCTAGACAATTGAAGATTCATGAACAAAATTATACGACGCATGATTTGGAATTAGGCGCGGTTGTTTTTGCATTAAAGACTTAGAGGCACTACTTATATGGGGTCAAAAGTATTATATATACTGACCACAAAAGTCTTCAACACATATTTAATCAGAAACAACTGAATATGAGGCAGCGTAGGTGGATTGAATTGTTGAATGATTACGACTTTGAGATTCGTTGCCACCCGGGGAAGGCAAATGTGGTAGCAGATGCCTTGAGCAGGAAGGACAGAGAACCCATTCGAGTAAAATCTATGAATATAATGATTCATAATAACGTTACTACTCAAATAAAGGAGGCGCAACAAGGAGTTTTAAAAGAGGGAAATTTAAAGGATGAAATACCCAAAGGATCGGAGAAGCATCTTAATATTCGGGAAGACGGAACCCGGTATAGGGCTGAAAGGATTTGGGTACCAAAATTTGGAGATATGAGAGAAATGGTACTTAGAGAAGCTCATAAAACCAGATACTCAATACATCCTGGAACGGGGAAGATGTACAAGGATCTCAAGAAACATTTTTGGTGGCCGGATATGAAAGCCGATGTTGCTAAATACGTAGGAGAATGTTTAACGTGTTCTAAGGTCAAAGCTGAGCATCAGAAACCATCAGGTCTACTTCAACAATCCGAAATCCCGGAATAGAAATGGGAAAACATTACCATGGATTTCATCACTAAATTGCCAAGGACTGCAAGTGGTTTTGATGCTATTTGGGTAATAGTTGATCGTCTCACCAAATCAGCACACTTTCTGCCAATAAGAGAAGATGACAAGATGGAGAAGTTAGCACGACTGTATTTGAAGGAAGTCGTCTCCAGACATGGAATACCAATCTCTATTATCTCTGATAGGGATGGCAAATTTATTTCAAGATTCTGGCAGACATTACAGCAAGCATTAGGAACTCGTCTTGACATGAGTACTGCCTATCATCCACAAACTGATGGGCAGAGCGAAAGGACGATACAAACTCTTAAAGACATGCTACGAGCATGTGTTATTGATTTCGGAAACAGTTGGGATCGACATCTACCATTAGCAGAATTTTTCTACAACAACAGCTACCATTCAAGCATTGAGATGGCGCCGTTTGAAGCACTTTATGGTAGAAAGTGCAGGACTTCGATTTTTTGGAGTGAAGTGGGGGATAGACAGATTACGGGTCCGGAGATAATACAAGAAACTACCGAGAAGATCATCCAAATTCAACAACGGTTGAAAACCGCCCAAAGTCGACAAAAGAGCTACGCTGACATTAAAAGAAAAGATATAGAATTTGAAATTAGAGAGATGGTCATGCTTAAAGTTGCACCTTGGAAAGGCGTTGTTCGATTTGGTAAACGAGGGAAATTAAATCCAAGGTATATTGGACCATTCAAGATTATTAATCGTGTCGGACCAGTAGCTTACCGACTTGAGTTACCTCAACAACTCGCGGCTGTACATAACACTTTCCACTTCTCGAATTTGAAAAAATGTTTTGCTAAAGAAGATCTCACTATTCCATTAGATGAAATCCAAATCAACGAAAAACTTTAATTCATCGAAGAACCCGTCGAAATAATGGATCGTGAGGTTAAAAGACTTAAGCAAAACAAGATACCAATTGTTAAGGTTCGATGGAATGCTCGTAGAGGACCCGAGTTCACCTGGGAGCGTGAAGATCAGATGAAGAAGAAATACCCGCATCTATTTCCAGAATATTCGTCAACACCTTCAACAGCTTAAAATTTCGGGACGAAATTTATTTAACGGGTAGGTACTGTAGTGACCCGAACTTTTCCATATTTATATATATTAATTGAGATTGATATTTACATGATTAAATGTTTCCAACATGTTAAGCAATCAAACTTGTTAAGACTTGATTAATTGAAATATGTTTCATATAGGCAATTGACCACCCAAGTTGACCGGTGATTCACGAACGTTAAAAATTGTAAAAACTATATGATGACATATATATGGATATATATATAGTTAACATGATATTATGATAAGTAAACATATCATTAAGTATATTAACAATGAACTACATATGTAAAAACAAGACTACTAACTTAATGATTTTTAAACGAGACATATATGTAACGATTAGCGTTGTAAAGACATTTAATGTATATATATATCATATTAAGAGATATTCATACATGATAATATCATGATAATATAATAATTTAAAATCTCATTTGATATTATAAACATTGGGTTAACAACATTTAACAAGATCGTTAACCTAAAGGTTTCAAAACAACACTTACATGTAACGACTAACGATGACTTAACGACTCAGTTAAAATGTATATACATGTAGTGTTTTAATATGTATTTATACACTTTTGAAAGACTTCAATACACTTATCAAAATACTTCTACTTAACAAAAATGCTTACAATTACATCCTCGTTCAGTTTCATCAACAATTCTACTCGTATGCACCCGTATTCGTACTCGTACAATACACAGGTTTTAGACATATGTACTATTGGTATATACACTCCAATGATCAGCTCTTAGCAGCCCATGTGAGTCACCTAACACATGTGAGAACCATCATTTAGCAACTAGCATGAAATATCTCATAAAATTACAAAAATATGATTAATCATTCATGACTTATTTACATGAAAACAAAATTACATATCCTTTATATCTAATCCATACACCAACGACCAAAACCACCTACAAACACTTTCATTCTTCAATTTTCTTCATCTAATTGATCTCTCTCAAGTTCTATCTTCAAGTTCTAAGTGTTCTTCATAAATTCTACAAGTTCTAGTTACATAAAATCAAGAATACTTTCAAGTTTGCTAGCTCACTTCCAATCTTGTAAGGTGATCATCCAACCTCAAGAAATCTTTGTTTCTTATAGTAGGTTATAATTCTAATACAAGGTAATAATCATATTCAAACTTTGGTTCAATTTCTATAACTATAACAATCTTATTTCAAGTGATGATCTTACTTGAACTTGTTTTCGTGTCATGATTCTGCTTCAAGAACTTCGAGCCATACAAGGATCCGTTGAAGCTAGATCCATTTTTCTCTTTTCCAGTAGGTTTATCCAAGGAACTTAAGGTAGTAATGATGTTCATAACATCATTCGATTCATACATATAAAGCTATCTTATTTGAAGGTTTAAACTTGTAATCACTAGAACATAGTTTAGTTAATTCTATACTTGTTCGCAAACAAAAGTTAATCCTTCTAACTTGACTTTTAAAATCAACTAAACACATGTTCTATATCTATATGATATGCTAACTTAATGATTTAAAACCTGGAAACACGAAAAACACTGTAAAACCGAATTTACGCCGTCGTAGTAACACCGCGGGCTGTTTTGGGTTAGTTAATTAAAAACTATGATAAACTTTGATTTAAAAGTTGTTTTTCTGGGAAAATGATTTTTCTTATGAACATGAAACTATATCCAAAAATCATGGTTAAACTCAAAGTGTAAGTATGTTTTCTAAAATGGTCATCTAGACGTCGTTCTTTCGACTGAAATGACTACCTTTACAAAAACGACTTGTAACTTATATTTCTGACTATAAACCTATACTTTTTCTGTTTCGATTCATAAAATAGAATTCATATGAAACCATAGCAATTTGATTCACTCAAAACGGATTTAAAATGAAGAAGTTATGGGTAAAACAAGATTGGATAATTTTTCTCATTTTAGCTACGTGAAAATTGGTAACAAATCTATTCCAACCATAACTTAATCAACTTGTATTGTATATTATGTAATCTTGAGATACCATAGACACGTATACAATGTTTCGACCTATCATGTCGACACATCTATATATATTTCGGAACAACCATAGACACTCTATATGTGAATGTTGGAGTTAGCTATACAGGGTTGAAGTTGATTCCAAAATATATATAGTTTGAGTTGTGATCAATACTGAGATATGTATACACTGGGTCGTGGATTGATTCAAGATAATATATATCGATTTATTTCTGTACATCTAACTGTGGACAACTAGTTGTAGGTTACTAACGAGGACAGCTGACTTAATAAACTTAAAACATCAAAATGTATTAAAAGTGTTGTAAATATATTTTGAACACACTTTGATATATATGTACATATTTGTTATAGGTTCGTGAATCGACCAGTGGCCAAGTCTTACTTTCCGACGAAGTAAAAAATCTGTGAAAGTGAGTTATAGTCCCACTTTTAAAATCTAATATTTTTGGGATGAGAATACATGCAGGTTTTATAAATGATTTACAAAATAGACACAAGTACGTGAAACTACATTCTATGGTTGAATTATCGAAATCGAATATGCCCCTTTTTATTAAGTCTGGTAATCTAAGAATTAGGGAACAGACACCCTAATTGACGCGAATCCTAAAGATAGATCTATTGGGCCTAACAAACCCCATCCAAAGTACCGGATGCTTTAGTACTTCGAAATTTATATCATATCCGAAGGGTGTCCCGGAATGATGGGGATATTCTTATATATGCATCTTGTTAATGTCGGTTACCAGGTGTTCACCATATGAATGATTTTTATCTCTATGTATGGGATGTGTATTGAAATATGAAATCTTGTGGTCTGTTATTATGATTTGATAATATATAGGTTAAACCTATAACTCACCAACATTTTTGTTGACGTTTTAAGCATGTTTATTCTCAGGTGAATACTAAGAACTTCCGCTGTTGCATACTAAAATAAGGACAAGATTTGGAGTCCATGTTTGTATGATATTGTATAAAAACTGCATTCAAGAAACTGATTTCGATGTAACATATTTGTATTGTAAACCATTATGTAATGGTCGTGTGTAAACAGGATATTTTAGATTATCATTATTTGATAATCTACGTAAAGCTTTTTAAACCTTTATTTATGAAATAAAGGTTATGGTTTGTTTTAAAAATGAATGCAGTCTTTGAAAAATGTCTCATATAGAGGTCAAAACCTCGCAACGAAATCAATTAATATGGAACGTTTTTAATCAATAAGAACGGGACATTTCATATCCCATGATTGCCTCATTCGTAATTTACTACGGAGCTCAATTCGATAGCGAATTCAAGGTGTACGATTACAAAACTAGTAAGAAAGTTAGGTTTGCAGAGATCGACATTCGTGACGTTGGGTTGGAAACTTTGTTGGCTTTCTTGAAGCATAATGTACCCTTCGAACACACCGACGTCTTATACTATGAAGACGATCATCTTCTAGAATTGTCAGCCATGAGCCTTCGCACAAACAAAGCGTGGGACTCTATCAAAGAGACACTCTTTTGGCGTTCAAATTTAATTTCTTTGTATTTGATTTGTGAAGAAGTGTACTCTCCGCCGTGTTGTTCCGGTTACTATTCTGACGGTCAATTCTGGTCCGACGTTCCCGAATTTCAAGAAGATTAAGCATTGTGTTGAATCTAGCCATTGTAGTTTATGTTGTTTTTTTGTGTGTTTTATGGTTTTTTTGTACGTTTTTTTGTGTGTTTTTATGTTTTTATGTAATCGTTTTAAGTTTAAATAAACGGCTATATTGTATGAAAGTATGTACGCGTTTAAATTAAATTGGGTATATTGTATCACTTATCTAAAATAAAAATGAAAAAAAAAGAAAGAAAAAAAAGATCCGTGGCTTGTTCCGTGAGATTCTCACTGCCGCCCCAATTCAACCCCCAACTGCAGCCCGCTACGTCCTGCTGGGGCGTGGGTTTGGTGCCAACTAGGAACCCATTGGCTTGAGTTTTAACCGATACAAATAGTCATATAATCTATAAGTTCTATTAAAATTATAAAATGATGATGTAATAATTACCCTTTTCCTTTCTATAAAAAAAAATAAAAAGAAAAATTGTGAGGACATGTAGGTGATGTCATAAATAGACATATTTTTACAATTAAATTAAATCTACTATATATTAAATTAAATATTTTTCAACAAACAACTAATTTTTGCACGCCATATCTATCTCTTCAATTAGGGTTTCTTTATATCAAAAAAACACGCCACTGTACTTAAACCCTAAATGATTTATTAAAAATATCTAATAATCAAAACTCCCGATACAACTCAAACTCTCCATACAATCAATATAATCCAAATAATCGTTATGCAAGCCAAGTAATCCTTTAGTTATTTAGTATTAAATTATTTATATTGTTTTATTTCAACTTAACATAAAATAATCATAATCATATCTAAAAAAGTGAAAAAAAAAATAATGAAAATAAAATGGATTTTGAACGACACCTCAAATTTCTCTCAAACTCAGTCAATTTTAGTGTCTCTAATGGACACTTAAAACTGACACCGAATGATATCTCAGTCAAGTTTAGTGTTTCTAATGGACTTTGGAAATAGACAATGAATGATACCTCATGCTCTAATGAATGATATTATGGGAAGTGATAGGGCTGTAAAATGACAAAGTAACAAAAGATGGTGGGGATTGGGGAATGAACAAAATACTAGTAGTATTTCCTTCCTCCCTCTCATATTAATAGCTCATATTAATAGTCCAGTATTTTATTTTTGGATGTATTAAATTAATAGTTCACTTTCATAAATAGAAAAGAATATGAAGTTTAAGTTGTATTATGCCCTTAATGTATGGTTAATGTATGGATATGATTAAAGGAGAAAGAAAAGTTAAGGGTAAAAATAAAAAGTAACAGAAAGTATAATATTTTTATAATACTTTTTTAAATTGTGTGTTTTTTTATCTATAAACTATTAATATGGGAGGAAGGAAGTAATTTTACTTTTACCTACACACTTCATGCCAGCACCAAGTTGCAATTCAAAATTAACCATGTTGGCGTGCTCCATTTCGACCCCCCATGTTTTTACTTTTTACTTTTTCTGGCCTTTATTTTCGTTTTCCTCAAAATTCCTATTATTTCTTTAAACACCTATATTTAAAAATTCACGATTGGTTTTTCATTAGGGATCAAGGTATTTCAAATTATGCGGCCTCCATTCCACTTTCATAATGATCAAATATAAAACTTTTAACATTATAGAAGATATTATCTTTTATGTATTAAAATAACTGTTTAATTTTACTTTTTAGTGTTTTTCACAACTTTAAGTTTACATATTTCTATTCTCTTTTTATAAAAATTGATAAAATTTATATGAATATACTAGGTTTTAAATGTGATTCCATTGGTATAATATATATAAAATACTTTAAAGTACAAACAAAAATATTTAAAGTTAAAGTTAAATAAGAAAGACTCTAAAGCCAAAATAGAACAATAATTTTCGGACGGGGAAGTTTAAATAATTGTAACCATAATCTGTTTGTATTGTTTACATAATCAGTTATCATAGTTTATCTAAGTACTTCATTTGTCCCAATGGACCCAATCTAATAGATCAAAGACAAAAGCACACGGATTTAGAAAAATTATTATAACACTACTTTTTTACTTTACAATTTTTCTCTTACTTTTTACCTAGTTGCTATATGTTTTCATGCGTAAAGTAGGAGTATAAAAGAACTTTATCTCATCATTCTTATCTTATTTATTTGAACAGCAGAAGGATAAATAGTAAGGCGCTAGCAAGAAAAAAATAAATTACAATGCATTCATTGAGTTTTGCAACCACGCTATCCAATTAATATGACTCCTATTAAATCGAGAGTACAACCAATGAAATGCCAAGACAATGACGTCGAATACACGTGACTATTACGTGGACGCCAGATATTCTAAAATGCCGAGGTAACTATCACGCTGAGAGTAGTACGTTGATAAAAAAAAAGATAGACTATTAAACTAAGACAGAGGGAGTATATTACAAGATGTGTCTTTCTTCGCAAGGTGGCTAGCTTATCGGCCAAAACATGTCCAGGACTGATTGTTACAGATGGTCGGATTACAATAAGTAGCTGGAAATCTTCAATGTGACAAAATGTACAGATTGATAGATCAATAGCGGAGCTACATAAGGAGCCTTGACTACCCCTTAAAATTTTGTTAATTAATATATTGAACATTTAAGATTTTAAATCGAATAAATTGGAGTCCGTGTGAAGGAGATATGACTAAAATGATGGGCTCGCATAATTTGCAAACTTTCAATGTGTTAGTCATTTCTAATTCATACGCATGCTAATTTAGTTGAATTTAAAGCTTAAATACACATGATTCAAAGGACTACAAATTCAATTTTATGATTTCCTAACACAATCTCCTATCCTCAATCATTTTATTTACTATTCTTGTTGACGCACACATACATATATGTATTCTAACACACCATAAATTCATATTCTATCCTAAAATCATTAGATCTTCACACTAAAACATGTAATGTTCGCCCCTACAAGATTGTTCAAACTCAGGCATTGTAGATCATGCAAGTGTATTTTAAGAACTTATGTAAATATTATTATGATAAGTAGAGTGAACGAGGGGGTTAGACTAGCGCTTCTCTGCGTGATTGTCGATACTGAAGAAAATATTTAAAGTGTGTTTTTCACTTTTAAACTATAGGTTTCCAGTTATCAATTTATCAGTGTTTACTGATCAATCCTAGATTATCCTATTAAGGTTAATCAAGGATTGAGTGCAATGAGGGGGTATAATGGATGTCGATTATGGTTTTGGGCCCTGATGATCGTCTTTCACTTTTCAATCAAGTGATCAACCACCTCGACCCGGTCTTGATTGTTAATTAGCATAATTCACCATAACTCGATGTAGAAATTCCTTGGGCAAAGTCACAAGTAAAAATCACAAAGGTCTGGGCAAATTGGCAGAGAATCAACAACCTATAAATGAGAGGCCAAGCTCCCTATTTATAGTATTCAGAATATTCGCGGATTCTTGCACTCCTGTGCAGATTCTTGCACTCTTGTGCGAATTCTTGCACTCTTGTGCATTGCGGATTTCAGCACACTTGTGCATTGCGGATTTCAGCACAAGATGCTAAAACTTAGTGCAATCCTTGTGCAATGCGCAAGGTAGTGCTATGCGCACTATCAAGTCCCCCAAGTTCGGTATTATATATTAAATATATAATGTCGAACTTGTAAGTATGCAATCATAGGGAATATAGCAATATATACACTATCAAGTCCCCCCAGTTCGATATTATAAACTGAAAGTATATGATGTCGAACTCTAAGTGTACAATATGCTTTGTTCGTGAAGTTATGCGCAACTCATGGCGCTTTTTTATCAAAGAGAAAATCATGTTGCAACTTTTATTTATATAGCGCTTTGTTATATATTCATAATTTCTAGACTTGTCCTTTGCAATTTCCATATTCGTTATTGTGCACATAACAAACACGTACTTATGCGAAACAATCTTTTATATATTATGAATCTTCTAAGTCCGCCGAAACGATCCTTAGGCAAAATATGTGTTTTTTGCGAAGCATCTAAGCATGGCTAGATCAAATACTTAAGAAAAATGTCACAAGTTCCAACTTTTCGCAAACACTTGTAATTTTATGTTATTCATCCAAGCGGGCTTTCTTCAACGCTTAGGCATTCATTGCGTTTTTACACACCAAGTGGTTTTCACTTGCAAAATCAATGTACGCGTCCGCACTTGATAAAATTTGACCACGATTTGACGCTTTTTTGCATAGTATAATATTCTTGAGAAATTTGCCCGAAGCATATATGAAGCAAGTCAATTGAAGCTTATGTTAATATAAGATATAGCACATGACATATTTTAAGCCTATCTTGCCAATGTGCATTTGTGTTATAGGAACATATGGTTTTAGCCTTCATTACTTCATGCATCGTGTGCAAAATCAACAACAATTGCGGCTATTATTTCAAGCAATGTAACAAAGAGCTTTTAGCAAAAATAATAAAATTGACATGGCCAAATGCTCATGGACTTAGAAAATGTTGCACAAATAATAATTGTTGCCATGGCCATATGCTCATGGACTTAGACAATTTTGCAACGTGCATTTTGCACAAATGATGATATTGCCATGGCCATATGCTTATGGACTTAAGTAATGTTGCGCAAAAAATATCGCAAAAATTAATGCCTTCAAGGCAATGCTCAAAAGTTTGCGCAACGTATTGCATAAAATTCAATTATGCAACGCAAAGCTTGCATTAAGTCTTGCAATGTGCAGCCTGGCACAAAATTTTATCATGTTGCATAGAATCTTGCAAACTTGCATAAAATCTTCCAATGTGCAAAAAGTCATTATTACACAAAAAATTTATTATTGCACAAAATATTGCACTGTTCAGCGCTTAGTATGCACAAAATCTTCATTGTGCAATCTTTTCTGATTGCACAAAATCATAAATCCGCAAAAACTTCTTTTTTGCAAAAAATCATCGTTTTGTGCAAACTTTATATTTTGCACAAAATCTTGCAATGTGCAGCGCTTAGCATGCACTAAATCTTCGTTGTGCAATCTTTTCTGATTGCACAAAATCATAAATCCGCAAAAACTTCATTTCTGCAAAAAAAATCATCGTTTTGTGCAAACTTTATTTTTTGCACAAAATCTTGCAATGTGCAGCGCTTAGCATGCACTAAATCTTCGTTGTGCAATCTTTTCTGATTGCACAAAATCAAAATTCCGCAAAAACTTCATTTTTGCAATAAGTCTTCATTTTGTGCAAACCTTATTTTTTGCACAAAATCTTGCAATGTGCAGCGCTTAGCATGCACTAAATCTTCGTTGTGCAATCTTTTCTGATTGCACAAAATCATAAATCCGCAAAAACTTCATTTTTGCAAAAAATTATTGTTTTGTGCAAACTTTATTTTTTGCACAAAATTTTGCAATGTGCAGCGCTTAGCATGCACTAAATCTTCGTTGTGCAATCTTTTCTGATTGCACAAAATCTTAAATCTGCAAAAACTTCATTTTTGCAAAAAAATCTTCATTTTGTGCAAACTTTATTTTTTGCACAAAATCTTGCAATGTGCAGCGCTTAGCATGCTTCCAATCTTCATTGCGCATCGCTTAGCATGCGCAAAATCTTGTAATATGCAACTTTTAGGTTGCAAAAAATAATCTTTGTGCAGCGCATAGCATGCACAAAATTTTCAATGTGCAAACTGTTAATTTGCAAAAAACTTCATTGCACAACTTTTAATTTGTGCAATCTTTATTGTGCAGCGCTTAGCATGCACAAAATCTTGAATGTGCAAACTTTTTTCTTGAAAAAAACTTCGTTGTGCAAAAACTTTATTTTTGCACAAAATCTTGCAATGTACAGCGCTTAGCATGTACAAAATCTTCATTGTGAAATCTTTTCTGATTGCACAAAATCATAAATCCGCAAAAACTTCATTATTGCAAAAAAATTTTATTCTGTGCAAACTTTATTTTTTGCACAAAATCGTGCAATGTGCAGCGCTTAGCATGCACTAAATCTTCATTGTGCAATCGTTTCTGATTGCACAAAATCTTAAATTCGCAAAAACTTCATTTTTGCAAAAAATCATCGTTTTGTGCAAACTTTATTTTTTACACAAAATCTTGCAATGTGCTGCGCTTAGCATGCACTAAATCTTCGTTGTGCAATCTTTTCTGATTGCACAAAATCTTAAATCTGCAAAAACTTCATTTTTGCAAAAAATCTTCATTTTGTGCAAACTTTATTTGTTGCACAAAATCTTGCAATGTGCAGCGCTTAGCATGCACTAAATCTTCGTTGTGCAATCTTTTCTGATTGCACAAAATCATAAATCCGCAAAAATTTCATTTTTGCAAAAAATCTTCATTTTGTGCAAACTTTATTTTTTGCACAAAATCTTGCAATGTGCAGCGCTTAGCATGCACTAAATCTTCGTTGTGCAATCTTTTCTGATTACACAAAATCATAATTCCGCAAAAACTTCATTTTTGCAATAAATCTTCATTTTGTGCAAACCTTATTTTTTGCACAAAATTTTGCAATGTGCAGCGCTTAGCATGCACTAAATCTTCGTTGTGCAATCTTTTCTGATTGCACAAAATCATAAATTCGCAAAAACTTCATTTTTATAAAAAATCTTCAAATTGTGCAGCCTTTAGTATGCACAAATTGGCCTTTAGAATCAGAAATTATGTCGGAATCAAAAGTTAAATATGAATTGGAAAAGACTTACGAATTCAATCAGTAGTTTAATTTGATTACCGATGTGTGACTTAATTCATCCCACGGATGGCACCAATTGATCAATCCTAGATTATCCTATTAAGGTTAATCAAGGATTGAGTGCAATGAGGGGGTATAATGGATGTCGATTATGGTTTTGGGCCCTGATGACCGTCTTTCACTTTTCAATCAAGTGATCAACCACCCCGACCCGGTCTTGATTGTTAATTAGCATAATTCACCATAACTCGATGTAGAAATTCCTTGGGCAAAGTCACAAGTGAAAATCACAAAGGTCTGGGCAAATTGGCAGAGAATCAACAACCTATAAATGAGAGGCCAATCTCCCTATTTACAGTATTCAGAATATTCGCGGATTCTTGCACTCCTGTACGGATTCTTGCACTCCTGTGCGGATTCTTGCACTCTTGTGCATTGCGAATTTCAGCACACTTATGCATTGCGGATTTCAGCACACTTGTGCATTGCGGATTTCAACACAAGGTGTTAAAACTTAGTGCAATCCTTGTGCAATGCGCAAGGTAGTGCTATGCACACTATCAAGTTCCCCAAGTTCGGTATTATATATATTAAATATATAATGTCGAACTTGTAAGTATGCAATCATACGGAATATAGCAATATATACACTATCATTTACCAATAAAATGAACTTTAATGTGAGAAAATAAGATTATATAATAGGTGTAAAATAAGTGATGTCTGAATAAAAGTAAAGAAAGGAAAAAAAAAAAAAATGTAAAGAAAGGAATGAAAAAGGTCTGTAGAAAATAAAGAAAATTAAAAAGGATAAAATACTACCAATTTGTCCTTAAACCTTGAAGTATTTACCTTTTTGTTATCATGAATAGTAACTTAAGATTTCACAATTAACATATAACTATAATTTACCATAGATATTATTTTATATAATTATATATTTAAATTTATACAACAAAAAAGTATATTCATGCAAAAGAAAAGCGAATGAATTGCCCCGTAGTATTTAGAATCGTACCATCCTGAATAGTAACTCTTGCTAAATAAATAGTATATATGCTATAACGAGGGGGTTTATCCCACGCTTCGCTGTGAGTTTTCATAAAAATGGAAAAAAGTTGTAAAAGAAAGGAAGGTGAAAATGTAAAACATGCGCATGTATATTTTTATATACATCTAGACACGTACACACAATGCACCGAATGACCCAATCTGTCGCTCTTCAGAATGGATAGAGATCAAAGAAGTCCATGCATCTTTTGTTTCGACCTATAATGCAAACGAGATCTGAAGTTTATTTTGTAAGGTGTTCAGTGTGGCCAAGACATTAGCATCGCTTGGTTATATCAAGTCTTTCTTCGATTTTTGTAAAGTCTTCTTATGTTAAACATATGCATGATCTCGTCGAGGTGGATTTGAATGATTCATGTGTCTAAATTAACCCCCGTTTGGGTGTTCGAGGTGAACAACGTCTCTATTTTTGATCGTATGTTATTTGACGAATTTGATCAAGAGGTGTGATTCCTCCCAAATCGATCTGTATCTTTTGGCTCTTTAGATTGGTTACCTGAAGAGATTGCCCAGTTAAAAACAACTCTTATAGGATCCGATCACTTCGTTTTGCGAATCGCATATTGATACAATTAAAGTTGCATTGGGTGTGAAATAGAAATCCCCTGTGGAGAATGTGGTTATAGTGGATGATTTGGTTTTGGATGAAAAGGTATCAAGTATTCAGTCAGGTCATTGAAGGGTGATGTTCTTAAAGACTCGCTAAAATCTCCTAAAAATTGCCCTTATTTCGATTTGGCTTTACCATCCAAGGTGGTAGATGGTGGCGTATATAGTTCCAGGTTTAATGTAAATGTGTCTAATACGAAGATGGATAAGAATAAAAAGAAGATGATGTTTGAAGAGGCTTTGTCCTTGCGAGATGAACACGTGAGTGACAATTTAGCTTCACATCAAGGTGTTGATTTTTTGATGGTTTGGTGAAGCGTGGGTTATTACCTTCGTTGTCGAGAACACTTATTAGAAGCAGTTCTTCGAATGTGATTACGTACTCTTTTAAGTCTCAGGCAGGTAAGGAGATAGTTCGTCAAAAATGCGAGGGCAAGATTGTTGCCCTAAGAGTCGCAATCTTATATCGCCGTAACCAAATAATGTGATTTGGCTCTGTGATGGTTTCGTATTGGTTGTTTAAATCTCGTGTTTATTTAGGTTTCGATATCATAGTTGGTTAATATCCTTTTGCTAGAATTTTTTTTGCCGATGCTCTTATTTGTATGGTCATATTTAGCTTAGTAGTTAGTTTCTTTCGATGTTTTCGTTGGAGCCCGTCTAGGCACGCTTGTAGATAGTGTTCACTCGTCTTTGTTTAGAGTGTGAATTTGTAGTCTCTAGCCTGATTCGATGGTTTGGTTGTATATGTTATGATCTCTCATCTTTCGATGAAAGTTCTCAAGTTTTTTTAGTAAACGTTATTTTTGCTAAAAAAATGTATATGTTTATGTACTATTTCCTTTCATGAAAAAGAGGAGTCGTCATATATTGTGTTAAATTAAAGTTATATTTAATAAGTATGAATGTTGAAATAATATTCAAGGTAAATTTAAGTAAACTCATTAAAAAATAAATGAATAAAAATAATAAGTAAAAGTAATTTGAGGAGGAAGAAGAGGATACCAGAAAATACCCTCTTGAAACTATTATACGGCCAAATCTATAATGATTTAGAAATACGCACATCAATAAATATATACACCATCAACAAGTCTTTAACACAAGTCTAGTGTAAGAAAGAATTATTTAATATATCTCAAATTATATACATTCAAGATTCACATTACCTTCTGATTTTTGAAGTTACCTAAGGTAAGTATGTGTTTTCTTATTTATCGTTTTGAGCTATCTAGCATCCTAGGATTTATCAGAATCCTAAGATAATCGTTTTCAACAAATGAAATATCATATGAGACATTAATTAATGTAATGTTGTAACACATGTGATTTAGGCCTAGATGTAAGATTACTATTTTACCCTTAGTATTCTTTCCCTTAGATAATTAGTGAAATATTTAATTATTATTTTATGATTATTTAGGTATATAGTTGAATTCGCTTTGTGGCAAGTTTCACAGAACATATCTATTAAGACTGCCTAACGAGGTGCGTTGTGTTCAAAATAACGGGTTAAATACTAGTGTGTTGTGAGGAAGGGGTTTCCTTCAAGTGAAGAAACCCCTTGTTTTATATGTTTTCTATTGCTTACTTCTTTCTTTTCTCAAAAAACTCTCAAACACACAGAATGCAAACACAAACGCACCCATTGACTCCCAAAAATCCCAATCTTTGATTCTAGTTTTTATGTTGTAATCAAGTTGGTATTTTAGTGTCTTCGATTTCATTATCAAACAAGGTAATTATGTAATTATTTCACAACGTAATCTCTTTGAAATTAATTGCTTTTATTAGTGTTGTTACAAATGGATCAAGGGCTTGAATCTTGCTTAAATGTGGTTGGTTGTCAAAATTTGTAATTGGTATGGTTTATACAGAGTTTCTGTGTTAATTTTAAAACCACGAACATCCCCTAATGAACTACAGCCTCAAGGATGTGAGCTTGAACCCTAAGGATACAGTTTGAACCGAACAGAATGGTTGAATCGAACAGATACAGCTTGAACTGTACGGGTACAACTTGAATTATACGAATAAGACTGAACAATATGGGTACGCCTTGAACCGTACAGATGAGTTAATCGTGCCATTGTTGTTCCAAACTATGTGGTTATGTCCCCGAACCGTTGTTGCACCGTATGAATGAGATTAGAACCGTACGGATGAAGTTTCTTGCTATGTGTTATGGACCTTGTGATGTTTAAGTGTTTATTAGATTGTTTATAGTTAGTATATGACTTGGATTTGTATACTGACTATAGATATGATGTTATCAGGTGATAAATGTGAAGGCTCGATAAAATAAGATCTCTGAGTTACTACTTCCTGATATCCGGTGAGAGGAACTATCACTTTTGATATTAGTATAGAGTAGCCGGTTGTGCTACTGTTGCTACGTTTACATGATTAGACTGCCATGATTATACAGTTTTTGATTATAATGTGTTGTTATACTATATTTTGTGCATAAAGTGTTTTATTGACATAAGTCAGTCTTGAATAGTTATGCTGAACTTAGAAGCGGTCAACCTTGAATTGTCAGGTTGGGTTTAACTGTTACAGTTTATGTAGTATAGTTCAGAATGACACATGTTTTGCGTCTGGAAGACTATACTGTTGATTCAGGTGGCAGGAGATAACAAGAAGAAACATGATGATAAAGATGAAGTCGAGAGCTTCCTTCAATCCAAATTTAATCCAGATGCATCTTCGTATCCACAGCCAAGAATGGGAACCTTCAACAAAGTGAATTCGATATGTTGATGCATACAGGTGTTAAGGCAGGAATAGAAGAATCGAAATGTAAGGAATTATTTTCTAGTATTGCTAAATCGGTGGGTGATATCGGCTAAAAAGTCACGTTTTCACCCCGGTATTAAAGGTCAAAAACAAGAAAGATTCAAACTTTCTCGGTAAAATACCCACTTCGTCGGATAGAATTGAAGAACAAGTAATTACGAAGACGGTGCAAAAAGAATCAAGAGAATCGGAGCTAAAACGAAGACTCTAGAGCGAAAACGGTGAAGAAATTAAGTTACGATCCAGGGAACCAGGCAAGCCAAACGGCCTGCCTGGCTTAAAAACGGCCTGCCAAACGGGTTAGACAAACAGCCCCTGCAAACGGCTTGCGCTGGCAAACGGCCCCTGCAAACGGCCTGCCAAACGGTCTGCCAGCCGTTTGTAGGCAAAATTCTAGCTTATTTAAAGGGTCTTAGTCATTCATTCTAACACACACTTCAATTCACTTCTTTCTCTCTCTTGTACAATATTAGTTATACTTTCAAGGTCTTCGACTCTGTGCGGGAAACCTAGTACCTGGATGTAGTGATCCGAACTTTTCCATGTTTATATATATTAAATGAAATTGTTATTTACATGATTAAGTGTTTCCAACATGTTAAGCAATCAAACTTGTTAAGACTTGATTAATTGAAATAGGTTTCATATAGACAATTGACCACCCAAGTTGACCGGTGATTCACGAACGTTAAAACTTGTAAAAACTATATGATGTCATATATGGATATATATATAGTTAACATGGTATTATGATAAGTAAATATATCATTAAGTATATTAACAATGAACTACATATGTAAAAACAAGACTACTAACTTAAGGATTTCGAAACGAGGCATATATGTAACGATTATCGTTGTAACGACATTTAATTGTATATATATCATATTAAGATATATTAATACATCATAATATCATGATAATGTAATAATTTAACATCTCTTTAGATATAATAAACAATGGGTTAACAACATTTAACAAGATCGTTAACCTAAAGGTTTCAAAACAACACTTACATGTAACGACTAACGATGACTTAACGACTCATTTAAAATGTATATACATGTAGTGTTTTAATATGTATTCATACAATTTTGAAAGACTTCAAGACACTTATTAAAGTACTTCTACTTAACAAAAATGCTTACAATTACATCCTCATTCATTTTCATCAACAATTCTACTCGTATGCACTCGTATTCATACTCGTACAATACCCAGCTTCTAAATGTATTTACTATTGACATATACACTCCAATGATCAGCTCTTAGCAGCCCTTGTGAGTCACCTAACACATGTGGGAACCATCATTTGGCAACTAGCATGAAATATCTCATAAAATTACAAAAATATTAGTAATCATTCATGACTTATTTACAAGTAAACAAAATTACACATCCTTTATATCTAATCCATATACCAACGACCAAAAACACCTACAAACACTTTCATTCTTCAATTTTCTTCATCTAATTGATCTCTCTCAAGTTCTATCTTTAAGTTCTAAGTGTTCTTCATAAATTCTATAAGTTCTAGTTTCATAAAATCAAGAATACTTCCAAGTTTGCTGGCTTACTTCCAATCTTGCAAAGTGATCATCCAACCTCAAGAAATCTTTCTTATTTATAGTAATATATCTTTATAATACAAGGTAATACTCATATTCAAACTTTGATTCAATTTCTATAACTATAACAATCTTATTTCGAGTGGAAATCTTACTTGAACTTGTTTTCGTGTCATGATTCTGCTTCAAGAACTTTCAAGCCATCCAAGGATCCTTTGAAGCTAGATCTATTTTTCTCATTTCCAGTAGGTTTATCCACAAAACTTGAGGTAGTAATGATGTTCATAACATCATTCGATTCATATATATAAAACTACCTTATTCGAAGGTTTAAACTTGAAATCACTAGAACATAGTTTAGTTAATTCTAAACTTGTTCGCAAACAAAAAGTTAATTCTTCTAACTTGACTTTTAAAATAAACTAAACACATGTTATATATCTATATGATATGCTAACTTAATGATTTAAAACCAGAAAACACGAAAAACACCGTAAAACCGGATAAACGTCGTCGTAGTAACACCGCGGGCTGTTTTGGGTTAGTTAATTAAAAACTATGATAAACTTTGATTTAAAAGTTGTTCTTCTGGGAAAATGATTTTTCTTATGAACATGAAACTATATCCTAAAATCATGTTTAAACTCAAAGTGGAAGTATGTTTTCCAAAATGGTCATCTAGACGTCGTTCTTTCGACTGAAATGACTACCTTTACAAAAAATGACTTGTAACCCGTATTTCCGACTATAAACTTATACTTTTTCTGTATAGATTCATAAACTTAAGTTCAATATGAAACCATAGCAACTTGAACCACTCAAAACGGATTTAAAACGAAAAAGTTATGGGTAAAACAAGATTGGATATTTTTGCTTGTTGTAGCTACGTGAAAATTGGTAACAAATCTATATTAATCATATCCTAGCTAACTTATATTGTATTATACATATATTCTATTATATTATGTAATCTTGGGATACCATAGACACGTATGCAAATATTTTGACATATCATATCGACCCATGTATATATGTTATTTGGAACAACCATAGACACTCTATATGCAGTAATGTTGGAGTTAGCTATACAGGGTTGAGGTTGATTCCAAAATATTATATATACTTTGAGTTGTGATCTAGCCTGAGGCTTGTATACGCGAGGTTGTGGATTGATTCAAGATAATATATATTGCTTTATTTTCTGTACATCTAACTGTGGACAACTAGTTGTAGGTTACTAACGAGGACAGCTGACTTAATAAACTTAAAATAGAAAAACGTATTAAAAATGTTGTAAATATATTTTGAACATACTTTGATATATATGTACATATTTTTTATAGGTTCATGAATCGACCAGTGGCCAAGTCTTACTCCCGACGAAGTAAAAATCTGTGAAAGTGAGTTATAGTCCCACTTTTAAAATCTAATATTTTGGGATGAGAATACATGCAGTTTTATAAATGTTTTACAAAATAGACACAAGTAAATGAAACTGCATTCTATGGATGGATTATTAAACCGAATATACCCCTTTTTAGTCTGGTAATCTAAGAATTAGGGAACGGACACCCTAATTGACGCGAATCCTAAAGATAGATCTATTGGGCCCAACGAGCCCCATCCAAAGTACTGGATGCTTTAGTACTTTCAATTCATCATGTCCGAAGGGAGTCCCGGAATGATAGGGGATATTCTATATGCATCTTGTTAAGGTCGGTTACCAGGTGTTCATCATATGAATGATTTTTATCTCTATGTATGGGATGTATATTGAAATATGAAATCTTGTAGTCTATTATTACAATTTGATAAATATAGGTTAAACCTATAACTCACCAACATTTTTGTTGACATTTAAAGCATGTTTATTCTCAGGTGATTATTAAGAGCTTCCGCTGTTGCATGCTATTATATGGACAAGATTTGGTGTCAGCATGCTTGTATAATATTTTTTAAAACTGCATTCGAGATTTATTTTGTTGTAACATATTAATATTTGTAAACCAATATGTATTGGTAGTTTGTAAGTGTGATATTTGTTAGATTATCATTTCTGGATAATCTAAGTGGTGTCTTGTTAACCTTGTCGAAAAAATAAAGGTTATGGTTTGTATTAAAAACGAATGCAGTCTTTGAAAAACGTCTCATATAGAGGTCAAAACCTCGCAACGAAATCAATTAATATGGAACGTTTATAATCAATATGAACGGGACATTTCAGTGGAGAAGAACGCCGAAGATTGTATTATGAGCGGTCTGGAGCTTGAAGTTGTCACTTTTATATTCGAAACTCGTTTAATCTACTGGTACTTCTATCGTTTATCTTTATATAATGTCTTCTATTGTTATGTTATGTGATATTGTTGCCATTATTAGCGAGTAGTTATCTTTAGTGTATGCTATGATGTAAGCAGTTATAATGCCGAAATAATGTTATGGTTTGTGTATGTTGTCGAAATGCTTTCCGATTATGCTTTAAACTCAATCGCTTTTCCAACTAATAGAACGTAGTTATTGGCTCTGTTATTAGGAAGTCGCGAACCCCGATTCAGAGTACACTATCTGTGTCACCCCTTGGTAAGAAAAGTCTTTCAGATACAACGTAAGATCGACTGAGGCACACCGATTGTAGTAAGTCTATCGAGCTTTGGACTCTGACTAAGAACTCTTTCGTAGTGAAACATCTGACTAAACCCTTAGTACATTGTCGGTCCTAGACCATGCTAGTGTAGTCACCAAGCATATAAACTTCGTACATGCATGCTGAAGCACATCGGTTGTTGTAAGCTGTACCTCTGCTAAGTAAGGCCATGGAACCCGGTCAGTGTTGATTAGTACACTGCACCATAACGCGGTCTCAAGCATTGCTCCCCGCTTGAGAGATTCTTAGTTAATTAAGAAACTCTTTGTTTAGACACATAAAGGATTGGACTGTTAGGATAACCGAACGTGTTCATGGAAGTCCACCTGACTTGGCCATGGTGTTCTTTATGGTTGAACTCTTTCCCAAGGGCCTAACTATCTTTTAAAAACCAATCATTAACGAAAGCATTGAAACACATCACGTCTCTCGGATATGGTAAACCATGTATTCTATTATGTTTAAGAAAGTTTAGACCTTTGTGGAATGTTAATAGGTCACCCAACCGAGTCGCTCAATTGGATAAGCCGTCTGAAGGTGTATGTCTATAGTCAGACTGCACGGGCGTCAGGGGTAAGGGACGTTGTTGTCTATTTAGAATCTTCAAGCCTAGCTCATTACCCAGTGACATGTTTTACGACAGGGGCGTTTAGGACCAGTGTAATGAATACAAGGCCTCTGCCTATTCATGAGCCAGCATTCCATAATCTCGGCAAAATAACTGATGAAATCATAGTATGACTTACTTTAACCTTATCTGAATTACAAATTTTATCGCATTTACTTTATCTGTCTTATAAATTAGAAAATCCCAAAATTAAGTAACCACTACTCCTTCATAACTATCTTAGGCTTTACTATAGGTTTGATTCTACTGATATCTCAAAAATACGACTCTAAGTCATACTTTCCTTACTCATACTAAGGAGTATTATGATTTAGGCCCCACTAAATATAAATTTAAAATAGTTCCCCCATCTTGGTGGTTGATTCTGACGTGTTGCGACCTAACGACACCGCACAAATAAAACCGTCCATTTCGGCCATATCAAGAGGGAAGCTAGTTTTGGCGCCGCTGCCGGGGAACTGGTATCAGACAATACTGCTCTCTATCAGACTTATTCACAAGCATTTAGTGGTGTCTAAGAAAGACAATTATACACGAACTTGGTTGTTGGATTTTCTGAACAGTCTCCAATTATATTGGGACCAAAAGGATCCCGCCTCTCCGTAGTCAGTCTGACCACTTGGTTTGTTGAATAGTTTGTGCGAAGCTCTGTTATCGAAATACCAGGGAATCAGTAGCCACAACCAAAAACATATTCAACCTTAGGATAGTTAGCATATCTTAGACTAAATTAGATTACTTAAGACTACCTTAGATTACATCAGAATTACCTTAAAAATTTAGTTTATCTGCTAAAAAAAAAAAAAAAAAAGGCATACCCAGTGTATGACCCAAACCCGATCTAGACCAGGGCCGTTATTATTCGTACCTGATCCAGACACAATAATCTCTAAAGTGCGCAAGGAAGCACGAATCAAAAATCAAATGGCGTTACGCGTTACTTTAGCAGAAAATACCAAACCCTCGATTGAAGGTCGAGGAGGACCAATCAGATTTCCAGAGATTCAAGGACACTCGTTCAAATTAAAACATCACATTATCCAGCTCATCCAAAATAGCTGTCAGTTTCGTGGATTACCAAATGACCATCCTAATTCTCACGGTGATGCCCTGTACAAAACCATCATGTACGGTTCATCAACAACAGGATCATTACAAGGTCAAACACTATATGCTGCTTGAAAACCAGTTTTGCATTCATAAAAAGATAGCGTTTTACAAAAGATAACGTGCTTCCTATGAGTAGAAGCGTTAACATAAGTACGTGACCCAAAGGTCGTTACAAAGCCATTGTTTGAAAAATAACGTAAGTTACGAATGTAAAAGAAAAGTTCCATGTTTGAGACATCTCTAAGTAATGCAGCGAAAATCTAACACAGCAGGTCCATAACTGCAAGTCTAAAACACCAAGATAACAATTCTAACAGCGGAAGCAACATCGTCTAAGCACCTGAGAAATACACGCTTAAAAGTCAACACGAATGTTGGTGAGCTATAGTTTGTAATCAGTAAAGTAATTTAGACCACGGGATTTCAGTTCTTCAATCAGCAGTTTAAATCAGTATGAAAAGTATATGCTTAACTGTGGGCACCCGGTAACTAGACTTAACGTATGTATATCACCCCCTAAAAGTGCACCTGGCAAGTGCGTTTGTTCTCGAAGTATTAAACACTCGTTTTCTGCTAGCACGACTAGCCCGAGTGGGGTTGTCAAACCCTATGAATCCATATCTAAGATTCACGTTCACAGTTAGGAAATCAATGATTAAACGTTACCGAGCTAAGGGGAATCTTTGTGCCGTTTTGTAACCCACACATATAAAGTTTAAGTGCTCGTGTCTAGTATGTAAAACGTAAAAAGCGCATGTATTCTCAGTCCCAAAAATAGTAAAAGTAGTAAGGGATGCTATAACTCACAATGAATAAGCAGTAAAAGTCGATATGAAACGTATGCAAGTAGTAAGTCGGTCCGAAAGGTCGTCAACCTAAGTCAAAGGTCACTAGCTCAGTATGTTGTCCCAATAAGTGTAAAAGTGCATAAATTAAGTTTAAGTGTCATCATCAACATCATCATCGTTCATCAAAACTAAGGTAAGTTTAACAAGATTTGTGATCGAAACAAAAGGCTGACTTTGGACAGCTGTTAAGACCTCTATACAAATAGAAAAGACCTGTAGTCAGTGGCCATGGCTTCGTATGTGAGTCCTCTAACCGCTGACCAATTTTCAGAACCTAACTCGTCTTCGTTTGACCGTGGATACGGTTTAAGTGCGAGTAGGTCAGAAATTTCAGCACAACGTTACAAAGGCGTAGTGACTTTCGGAAGGCTATAAATCCCAAACCGTATATCGGATTAAGACGAGGCCTAAATGAAAAGTAATCTACTCGAAAAGAAATATCTGAAAATCAATTTTCCAGAAATCCAGGAGTCGAATCAGACCCCGAAAAACAGCAAACAAGTGCTCCGGTGAGATTCTTGGTGCTTGATGCTCATCATGATTCTCATCCTTGATGCTTGTAGCTTCAAGTGTACAACTCATTGATGTGTTAGCATCAGCTTGACCAAGATTCAACCATCAACACACAATATGTTAAGACCAAGTAAGAATACAAATTACTTAAGAGTTTTAGAAGGATGATGAACCAAGGTTACATCATATTCTTAGTCTTAACACAAATACAAGTTCTATTTACAACTAAATCTACAAACTTTCCATCAATCAAAAAAGTATGAACACAAATTGTTCAAATAAAGTAATGGAACCCTAAGCTAGAGAGCTTGGATCCTTTTCACATAAGTTATAAGATTACAAAGCTAGAAAGCTTGAATCTTTGGCGTTCTTGAAGATCTTGAAGCATAAAGCTTAGATCTTCAAGTTACACGAAGATCATAAACACAAGTTTTGATCTTTATAACAAAATAATGAGATCATAAGTTAGAAAACCTAGATCCAAAAAAAGAAATGAAGATTCAAAGCTAGAAAGCTTGAATCTTGGTTGTTCTTGAAGATCTTTGAAGCATGAAGCTAGAATTTCAAGTTACATGGAGATTACAAACACAAGTTTGAATCTTTGCAACAAAATAACGAGATTAAAAGCTAAAAGATTTAGATCTAACAAAATAAGTGAAGATTCAAAGCTGGAAAGCTTGAATCTTCCATGTTCTTGAAGGATTCAAATCCATGTTTGAATCTACAAGATATAACAAGATCTAAAAGCTAAAGAGCTAGACCCATTAATGATGATGATGTCGTGAATGAGAAGGGAAGAAGAAGAAGAATAAAGTTTAAAACTTACACTTTTTAGAGTGAGAAAGACTAGAGAGAGAATTAGAGAGTAAGTGTGTGTAAATTGTAAATGTAATCAAGTGTGAAATGGGATGAATAAGCTTGGTATTTATAGGAAGTGAGGGTATGGGGAGGGGGTGGTGGCTGTGGGTTTTGGTGGGGGACAAGGGGGACACCTTTTTGCTTTTTGGTTAATGGTTGTCTAAAGTTGGTGCTTATGTTAGGATTCCGTGCAACATTAAGGATAATGGTTAACAAAAATGCTAGTATGTTCCCTCTAATAAATGGAAATTTGTCTTACATTAATATGGGTCACTAACTTATTAAAATTGGGCTAATTAAATAGTCCACTAGCTAGTGTAGGGTGGGCTAACAAGGTAGAAAGTCCAACAAGACCAACTAGTGTTGTAACACCCCAGCTTAACATGACCACAATATTGTCCGCTTTGCCTGTAGGCGCACGGCTTTTTCTTGGCGACCACACACGAGAAGCACTTTTCCGAGGAGGTCACCCATCCTAGTAGTGCTCTCGTCCGAGCACGCTTAACCACAATGTACTCGCACACCCGCTCTGCCTGTGGTCCCAAAACGCGTTGTGTCATTTAAGCGTGAGTATTACCTTATAATCCCATGATCACTCATGTCCATGGGCGATGTTGGATTTGCCTAGGGTGTTACATTCACCCCCCTTAGGGACTCATCGTCCTCGATGAGGTTTGCCCCACCATCCCCAACGACACATGAGTGGCTCTGATACCATTCTGTAACACCCCAGCTTAACATGACCACAATATTGTCCGCTTTGCCCGCAGGCGCACGGCTTTTTCTTGGCGACCACACACGAGAAGCACTTTCCCAGGAGGTCACCCATCCTAGTAGTGCTCTCGCCCGAGCACGCTTAACCACAATGTACTCGCACACCCGCTCTGCCTGTGGTCCCAAAACGCGTTGTGTCATTTAAGCGTGAGTATTACCTTATATTCCCATGATCACTCATGTCCATGGGCGATGTGAGATTTGATAACCAACATTTTTCTCCTATTTAAATAATATTATTTTTGATAAATATTATTTATGAATGCAAACTGGTTTTCAATTTGATATTTTTACTACTAGGATGGGTGACCTCCTAGGAAAGTGTTCGTCGTGTGTGGTCGCCAAGAAAAATCTGTGAGCAACCTACGGGGGAGACAAGGGTACATTCCTATCTCTGCAAAGCGATAAATATCATGCTACGGGGAACGTTTTACCTGGGGTGTCACAAGTGTGCTCTAGTAAATTACTAAGCGTAATTAAGCATCCAAAAACCCAAGTAATTGTTATTATGAAATAACAATTAGTATTTCGTAGTCATAATATTCCGATTATGACCAAAGTTAAACGTGTACACAGTACGCAGTTCGTTCTAAACGTCAAGTGACACCAACGGTCATAAAGGCTTCCGGGGATCAAGTTAAGTAACCTAAGTACTTAAAGGCACGTTCTAGCATATAAATGAAAGTAATCCACATGTAGTAAGATCCCAGAGTATAATATAGCTCAGTACACACAAATATGCAGTTTCGTGAAAGCACAAAGCACAAAAGCAAGTCGAAAAAGTCGGGTCGTTACACTCACCTTGATAAATTCATATCTCTTTCGAACTCCTACAAACAGCCAGGGATAGGACAAGATATAGTTTGACTATACTTGTTTCCCTATTCTCTCACTCATCATGCTCAAACATGGTTCGAAGGACTGGAAAAAGATTCCATCACGTCATGGACGGAGATGGCTACTAAATTCCTAACCAAATATTTCCCTCCTTCTAAACAAACCAAACTAAAGAATGACATCATTAACTTTAAACAAAGTTAAGATGAATCTCTTTACACTGCATGAGAGCGATTCAAAACCCTGCTGAAGAAATGCCCTAATCACCAGCTAAAACGGTCAGCTCAAATCTGTACCTTCTACAATGGTCTTACGGTAAATCATAGGACGACGATCGACGCAGCAGCTCAAGGAAATTCGCGGTCGTGGATTTGAACATAACGCGGTCGCCGATTTGAAATTCGGTAAATCATTACACCTTTTCAAGGTGCGACTTTCAACATAACGCGGTCGCCGATTTAAAATTCGCGATCTCCACGTTTTAGGTCGGCATAGCTCTTTTGACGATCACGGGCCGTCTTGAGCCTCGCTGGACAATCTTCTAGGTTGTTTCATGGACGAGTTCGAGACCGGTGAGTTTCTTTTCACCTACTTCGGCCAAACAGATAGGAGAACGACATTTACGACCATACAATGCTTCAAAAGGTGCGGCCTTAATGCTTGCATGATAGATGTTGTTGTAAGATAATTCGGCTAGCGGCAAGTGCTTCTCCCAAGCTTTTTCGAAATCAATAACACAAGCACGTAACATGTCCTCCAGGGTTTGGATCGTGCGCTCGCTCTGTCCATCGGTTTGCGGGTGATACGCAGTACTCATATCTAGACGTGTTCCCAAGGCTTCTTGTAAAGAACGCCAAAATCTGGAAGCGAAACGGGTATCACGATCTGAGATAATCGATAAGGGTACATCGTGACGAGATACAATATCCTTTATGTATAACTGTGCCAGTTTCTCCATCGTATCAGTTTCCATCATGGCTAGGAAGTGTGCAGATTTGGTAAGACGGTCAACGATAACCCAGATGGTATCATAACCGCCTACCATCTTCGGTAGCTTCATGATGAAGTCCATTGTTATTCCTTCCCACTTCCATTGCGGGATTTAAGGTTGTTGAAGTAATCCAGACGGCTTCTGATGTTCAGCTTTGATCTTGGAACAAGTTAAACACTTTAAAACATATGCTGCAACATCCCTTTTGAGGTTTGGCCACCAATATTGAACCTTGAGGTCGTGGTACATCTTACCAGCTCCTGGATGAATCGAATACCTTGACTTATGAGCTTCATCTAGAATAAGGCTTCGTAAATCTCCATAACTAGGTACCCAAATTCTTCCGGCAAAGTATCGAAGTCCAGTCTCCTTGACCTCAAATCGAGAAACGAGAATGTTCAAGTGCTCTTGAGCAATATTCTCCTCCTTGAGAGCTTCCTCTTGGGCTACACGGATCTGGCTGTTGAGATTCGTCTGAATGGTGATGTTCAAGGCACGGACACGAAGGGTTACCATTCTCTCCTTTTGGCTGAAGGCATCGGCTACAACATTTGCCTTGCAAGGGTGGTAACGAAGTTCACAATCATAGTCGTTCAACGTCTCGATCCACCGTCGCTGTCGCATATTCAATTGCTTCTGATTGAATATGTGTTGGAGGCTTTTGTGGTCGGTGAAGATAGTGCTCTTGGTTCCATACAGATAGTGTCTCCACAGTTTGAGTGCAAAGACAACGACTCCAAGTTCAAGATCATGAGTAGTGTAGTTTCGCTCGTGAATCTTCAGTTGTCGAGAGGAGTAAGCAATAACCTTCTTCCGTTGCATCAATACACACCCAAAATCTTGTCGGGAGGCATCACAATACACAACAAAGTCATCACTGCCTTCGGGAAGGGATATAATAGGAGCGGTGGTTAACTTCTTCTTCAGGGTTTGGAATGCCGACTCTTGCTCGGTTTCCCAAACGAACTTCTTTCCCTTATGAGTTAACGCAGTCAAAGGACGCGCAATCAAATAGAAACCTTCGATGAATCTACGATAATAACCGGCGAGGCCTAAGAAGTGGCGGATATGAGTAGGAGTAGTGGGGTTTCCCACTTGCTGATAGCTTCCATCTTTGCGGGATCGACTTTGATACCCTGATCGCTCACGATATGACCGAGAAACTGAACTTCCTTCAACCAAAATTCGCACTTAGAGAATTTGGCATAAAGTTGCTCTTGTCTCAAGAGTTCTAGCATGAGTCGAAGATGTTGCTCTTCTTTGCTTTTGGAATTGATGAGGATATCAACTATGAAGACGATAACGAACTTGTCCAAATACGGTTTGCATACGCGATTCATGAGATCCATAAACATGGCAGGTGCGTTGGTTAAAGCGAATGGCATCACGAGAAACTCATAATGGCCATAACAAGTTCGGAACGCAGTCTTCAGTACATCACTCTCCTTCAAACTCAACTGGTGATAACCTGATCGTAAATCATTCTTGGAGTAAACACTGGATCCTTGTAGCTGATCGAAAAGATCGTCAATCCTGGGAAGGGGATACCGATTCTTGATCGTCAACTTGTTCAGTTCATGATAATCGATACACATGTGAAAAGATCCGTCCTTCTTCTTCATGAACAAAACAGGTGCACCCCAAGGCGATGAACTCGGTTGGATAATCCACGGTCTAGCAATTCCTGTAGTTGACTCTGCAACTCTTGTAGTTCGGAAGGTGCAAGTCGATAAGGTGCGCGAGCTACAGGTGTAGCTCCTGGCACTAGGTCAATCTAAAACTCCACTGATCTCGGCGGTGGTAATCCAGGCAACTCTTCTGGAAAGTCGTCGGGAAATTCGTTCAAAATTCGTACATCATCCATGCTTTTCTCTTCAACTTCTAGCTTCTTCACATGTGCCAGAATAGCAAAGCGTCACTTCTTCATAACCTTTTGTGCCTTTAAGCAACTAATAAGGTTCAACTTCGGACTACTTTTATCTCCGTAAACAATCAGTGGCTCACCATCTTCGCGTGGTATACGAAGAATCTTCTCTTCGCAGATAACTTCGGCCCTTACTTTGGACAACCAGTCCATACCGAAAATCACATCAAAAATTTCCCAACTTGATAGGTATTAGATCAATCTCAAAATCCACTCCGGCTAGGTTGATAATACCTCCTCGGCCAATTTGGTCAACTTTCTCATGTTTTCTATTGGCTACCTCAACAAACATACTCTCCTCTAAAGGTACTAATGACCAATCTATCTTAGAGCAAAAGTGTCTACATACATAACTCCTATCGGCACCAGTATCAAATAGAACATAAGCTAATAGGTTATTGATTGTAAATGTACCTGTAACCAAGTCAGGATTCTCGCAGGCATCTCTTACGTTCATGTTGAAGGCTCTTCCACGTGCTGGCCCACCATCCTTCTTCTTGTTGGGACATTCATTCCTGAAGTGGCCCTACTGTCCGCACTCATAGCACTTCCTTGGTCCATTTGGGTTTGTCCTCACAGCTGGGGCGGTGCTCTTACAATCTCTGCCAATGTGTCTAATCCTTTTGCACTTCTCATACTCTACATTGCATTGTCCAGTATGATGCTTGTAGCATCTCTTATACTGAGGAAGGGTACCCTTGTAGTTAGGGTTTGAGCTAGGATTCGGGTTCGGGTTCCTCCAGTCATTGTTCCCTTTGAAATTCTCGTACCTCTTGGATGGGCTATGGTCAAACCTTTTCCCTTGTTTTCGTCCCACTTACGTTTCCCATTACTAGCTCCCGATTCTGATTTCGCCTTCTATGGCTCTTGGCGAGTAATTTGATTCATCAGGGTGTGCGCCATACGCATAGCTTCTGGGACATTTGCTGGTTTCGATGAAGTGACATTTCCTTGAATGTCCTTGGGGAGTCCCCACAGATACCTCTCCATCCACTTGTACTCCAGAGTAACCATTGTGGGGCACATCAGCGCTAACTCCAAGTACCTTCAGTTATAGCCATCAAGGTCAGTCCCTACAACTTTCAGTTCCCAAAACTCCACTTCCATCTTCTGAATTTCTGTTCTGGGGTAGTACTCCTTGATCATAGCCCTCTTAAACTCTTCCCATGGTGTAGCATAAGCTTCGTCAATTCCCTGAGCCTGGGCGAATGTATTCCACCAAGTCAAAGCGCCATCCGAAAAAGTGCAGGATGCGAACTTAGTCTTATTCCCCTGGGAGCAGTTACTCACACGGAACACATATTCCAACTTCTCAAACCATCTCGTTAGCCCAACTGGCCCTTCTGTTCAGCTGAAATTGTGGGACTTGCAGCTCTGGAACTCCTTGTAAGTACACCCGTTCTGAACAGCTGGGTTAGCCGGTGGAGCTGGAGCAGGGTTGGCATTCGCTATAGCTGTGGCTACTCGAGTAGCTATCATTTTCTCGATCTGAGCTGCGGAGGGGATTTCTCGCGAACCTCTTCCGTTAGCCATCGATCTTCCAAACAAAAATTTCGACTTAAGTCAAAATCCAATGAACGGTAACGGCATAGCATAAGGTAAACAGTACAGAAATAACACAATACACGATAACTAAGCATGACAACAAGCATCAGGTAGCACAAAATCCAACATGTCATAAAATGCCGTAAAACAATTAAGCAACAGTAATTCCATTCATAATAAGAAAGTTGCATACAATGGCATGAGGTTCGTACATTACATTAATGAAAAATAGGAAACTACAAACGGAATACATAAGGAAATCTAATACAATAGTCCTAGGGTGAAGGTGGGTAAATGATGTCCATCAGGTGGGACATCTAGTCCTCGAGCTCAGTTACCCGAGCACGGAGGGCAGGCACTTCCCTTGTCAGTTCCTCGACGACGGGGGATGCTGGTATGGCAGGTGGTGCAGATGGTGCAGGTGGCGCCGGTGGTGCAGATGGTCCAGATGATGCAGATGTAGACGGTACAGTGCGGGCGGTCTTACGCATGAATGGATAGGCAGGATACGGTACGACCCGCTTAGGGGCTGTAACCCTAACCAACTGTCCATGTGCGTCCATGAACGGTCTACCTCTGTTAACCCCTGGAATAACAGTACCATCGAAACGATACCGCTTCTTCGGCGGGGTAGAGGGCGGCTGCACGGGCTCCTCCTCAGGGTCCTCATCAGAATCCTCCTCGCTGGAGTCGTCCGATGATGATCCTTCTGAATTGTCGGAAGGTAATGCGGGATCATCGCGGGCTGGAGAAAGCGTCTGGCCGGTGGTCAAAGTCAATATCTGCCTGGTGGAATCGGTACAACATGTCCATCAGCGGTGCGTCTAGACCAATATCCATGCTCGTTACGGAAAGGACCATCTTCGTTTCCCCCAGGAATCACAGCATCACTAAAACGGTGCTGTAGCCTCGGGAGTCTTGGGCTGGGTGGTGCTGGAATCTCCTCTGGATCCTAGTCTCCATCTGAGACGTCCATCAGGTCAAGCACGAGTCCACTATATCCAGAAGGCGAATTGCCAGAGTCGTCGGAGGGTAGCGGTGAATCAGCAACAATCGTAGGCATGGTAGGAGACGTATCTGAGTCACTCTCGAAGTCAAAGGTCATGGGTAGCATGTCTGACATCCGAACAAGGAAAAATAACTTTTTCCATGTCAGTAAGACATATAGCAAGCACGTAATTAGGCACTACAGCAACCTAGATCGTCTACCGTAGTACATAGCATGGCAATAACAACAGTACTAAACAAAGTAACATGCAATCGAAAGTAGACAGTAGCATGCAGTAACAAGGATAAGCAATAGCATACAGCAAGTCCACATAGCAGTAAGGGTAAGCAGTAGCATGCAGCAAGATCATACGGCAGTAAAAGTAAGCAGTAACAAGTAAACGAGCAAGTTGTAGATTAGTCCTATTAGTGAATCCTACTCGGTCTGGTCTAGACTCACTAATGCAACCTAATTCCCTACAACCAATGCTCTGATACCAAATCTGATGCCCCGTACAAAACCATCATGTACGGTTCATCAACAACAGGATCATTACAAGGTCAAACACTATATGCTGTTTGAAAACTAGTTTTGCATTCATAAAAAGATAGCGTTTTACAAAAGATAACGTGCTTCCTATGAGTAGAAGCGTTAACATAAGTACGTGAACCAAAGGTCGTTACAAAGCCATTGGTTGAAAAATAACGTAAGTTACGAATGCAAAAGAAAAGTTCTATGTTTGAGATATCTCTAAGTAATGCACCAGAAATCTAACACAGCAGGTCCATAACAGCAAGTCTAAAACACCAAGACAGCAATTCTAACAGCGGAAGCAACATCGTCTAAACACCTGAGAAATACACGCTTAAAAGTCAACACGAATGTTGGTGAGCTATAGTTTGTAATCAGTAAAGTAATGTAGACCACGAGATTTCAGTGCTTCAATCAGCAGTTTAAATCAGTATGAAAAGTATATGCTTAACCGTGGGCACCCGGTAACTAGACTTAACGTATGTATATCACAACCTAAAAGTGCACCTGGCGAGTGCGTTTGTCCTCAAAGTATTAAACACCCATTGTCTGCTAGCACGACTAGCCCGAGTGAGGTTGTCAATCCCTATGGATCCATATCTAAGATTCGCGTTCACGGTTAGGAAACCAATGATTAAACATTACCGAACTAAGGGGAATCTTTGTGTCGTTTTGTAACCCACACATATAAAGTTTAAGTACTCGTGTCTAGTATGTAAAACGTAAAAATCACAGGTATTCTTAGTCCCAAAAATAGTAAAAGTAGTAAGGGATGCTATAACTCACAGTGAATAAGCAGTAAAAGTCGATATGAAACGTATGCAGGTAGTAAGTCGGTCCGAAAGGTCGTCAACCTAAGTCAAATGTCACTAGGTCTGTTGTCCCAATAAGTGTAAAAGTGCATAAATTAAGTTTAAGTGTCATCATCAACATCATCATCGTTCATCAAAACTAAGGTAAGTTTAACAAGAATAGTGGTCAAAACAAAAGGCTGACTTTGGACAGCTGTTACGACCTCTATACAAATTGAAAAAACGCGTAGTCAGTGGCCATGGCTCCGTATGTGAGTCCTTTAACTTCTGACCAATTTTCAGAACCTAAATCCTCTTCGTTTGACCGTGGCGACGGTTTAAGTGCGAGTAGGTCAGAAATTTCAGCACAACGTTACAAAGGCGTAGTGACTTTCGGAAGACTATAAATCCCAAACCGTATATCAGATTAAGGCGAGGCCTAAAACAAAAGTCATCTACTCGAAACGAACTATCTGAAAATAAATTTTCCAGAAGTCTAGGAGTCTATTCAGACCCCGATAAACAGAAAACAAGTGCTCCGGTGAGATTCTTGGTGCTTGATGCTCATCACGGTTCTCATCCTTGATGCTTGTAGCTTCAAGTGTACAACTCATTGATGTGTTAGCATCACCTTGACCAAGATTCAACCATCAACATGCAATATGTTAAGACCAAGTAAGAATACAACTCACTTAAGAGTTTTAGAAGGATGATGAACCAAGGTTACATCATATTCTTAGTCTTAACACAAATACAAGTTCTATTTACAACTAAAGCTACAAACTTTCCATCAATCAAAGTAGTATGAACATAAATTGTTCAAACAAAGTAATGGAACCCTAAGCTAGAGAGCTTGGATCCTTTTCACACAAGTTATAAAATTACAAAGATAGAAAGCTTGAATCTTTGGCGTTCTTGAAGATCTTGAAGCATAAAGCTTAGATCTTCAAGTTACATGAAGATCATAAACACAAGTTTTGATCTTTATAATAAAATAATGAGATCATAAGTTAGAAAACCTAGATCCAACAAAAAAATGAAGATTCAAAGCTAGAAAGCTTGAATCTTGGTTGTTCTTGAAGATCCTTGAAGCATGAAGCTAGATCTTCAAGTTACATGGAGATTACAAACACAAGTTTGAATCTTTGCAACAAAATAAAGAGATTAAAAGCTACAAGTTTTAGATCTAACAAAATAAGTGAAGATTCAAAGCTATAAAGCTTGAATCTTCCTTGTTCTTGAAGGATTCAAATCCATGTTTGAATCTACAAGATATAACAAGATCTAAATGAAATGTCCCGTTCTTATTGATTAAAAACGTTCCATATTAATTGATTTCGTTGCGAGGTTTTGACCTCTATATGAGACGTTTTTCAAAGACTGCATTCATTTTTAAAACAAACCATAACCTTTATTTCATAAATAAATGTTTAAAAAGCTTTACGTAGATTATCAAATAATGATAATCTAAAATATCCTGTTTACACACGACCATTACATAATGGTTTACAATACAAATATGTTACATCGAAATCAGTTTCTTGAATGCAGTTTTTACACAATATCATACAAACATGGACTCCAAATCTTGTCCTTATTTTAGTATGCAACAGCGGAAGCTCTTAATATTCACCTAAGAATAAACATGCTTTAAACTTCAACAAAAATGTTGGTGAGTTATAGGTTTAACCTATATATATCAAATCGTAACAATAGACCACAAGATTTCATATTTCAATACACATCCCATACATAGAGATAAAAATCATTCATATGGTGAACACCTGGTAACCGACATTAACAAGATGCATATATAAGAATATCCCCATCATTCCGGGACACCCTTCGGATATGATATAAATTTCGAAGTACTAAAGCATCCGGTACTTTGGATGGGGTTTGTTAGGCCCAATAGATCTATCTTTAGGATTCGCGTCAATTAGGGTGTCTGTTCCCTAATTCTTAGATTACCAGACTTAATAAAAAGGGGCATATTCGATTTCGATAATTCAACCATAGAATGTAGTTTCACGTACTTGTGTCTATTTTGTAAATCATTTATAAAACCTGCATGTATTCTCATCCCAAAAATATTAAATTTTAAAAGTGGGACTATAAATCACTTTCACAGATTTTTTACTTCGTCGAGAAGTAAGACTTGACCACTGTTGATTCACGAACCTATAACAATATATACATATATATTAAAGTATGTTCAAAATATATTTACAACACTTTTAATATATTTTGATGTTTTAAGTTTATTAAGTCAGCTGTCCTCGTTAGTAACCTACAACTAGTTGTCCACAGTTAGATGTACAGAAATAAATCGATAAATATTATCTTGAATCAATCCACGACCCAGTGTATACGTATCTCAGTATTGATCACAACTCAAACTATATATATTTTGGAATCAACCTCAACCCTGTATAGCTAACTCCAACATTCACATATAGAGTGTCTATGGTTGTTCCGAAATATATATAGATGTGTCAACATGATAGGTCGAAACATTGTATACGTGTCTATGGTATCTCAAGATTACATAATATACAATACAAGTTGATTAAGTTATGGTTGGAATAGATTTGTTACCAATTTTCACGTAGCTAAAATGAGAAAAATTATCCAATCTTGTTTTACCCATAACTTCTTCATTTTAAATCCGTTTTGAGTGAATCAAATTGCTATAGTTTCATATTGAACTCTATTTTATGAATCTAAACCGAAAAAGTATAGGTTTATAGTCGGAAAAATAAGTTACAAGTCATTTTTGTAAAGGTAGTCATTTCAGTCGAAAGAACGACGTCTAGATGACCATTTTAGAAAACATATTTCCACTTTGAGTTTAACCATAATTTTTGGATATAGTTTCATGTTCATAATAAAAATAATTTTCTCAGAATAACAACTTTTAAATCAAAGTTTATCATAGTTTTTAATTAACTAACCCAAAACAGCCCGCAGTGTTACTACGACGGCGTAAATCCGGTTTTACGGTGTTTTTCGTGTTTCCAGGTTTTAAATCATTAAGTTAGCATATCATATAGATATAGAACATGTGTTTAGTTAATTTTAAAAGTCAAGTTAGAAGGATTACCTTTTGTTTGCGAACAAGTTTAGAATTAACTAAACTATGTTCTAGTGATTACGAGTTTAAACCTTCAAATAAGATAGTTTTATATATATGAATCGAATGATGTTATGAACATCATTACTACCTCAAGTTTACTAGGTAAACCTACTGGAAGTGACAAGAAATGATCTAGCTTCAAAGGATCTTGGATGGCTTGAAAGTTCTTGAAGTAGGATCATAACACAAAAACAAGTTCAAGTAAAAATTTTACTCGAATTAAGATAGTTTATAGTTATAGAAATTGAATCAAAGTTTGAATATGAATATTACCTTGAATAAGAAAGATAACCTACTGTATATAACAAAGGTTTCTTGATCTTAGATGATTACTTGGAATGGATTAGAAAGCTTGGAAGTAAATTAGTAAACTTGAAGGGATTTTTGAAGTGTTCTTGAAGTGTTCTTCCTATGATGATTATAGCTTGATTCTTGAAGTGATTTTTGATGAAGATGATGATTAACTACTGGAAAAATACATTCATAATAGTGTGTGTGTGTGTGTGTTGAGAGAGAATTAGAAAGAGAATTGGAAGTGAAATGGAGTGAATGATGAGTGGTAATTGGTGAGTGGTGAGTGGGGTTAAAAGGAGTTCTAGTTAGTTGACTAGCTCATGGTAGAAGTTAAAATTGATTAGTCATACATGACATAATCAAGAGTGGAATCCCATGCTAGTTCCTATTGGTATATACCCATAGTAAGTACGTTTTGAAGCTGTGTATAATACGGGTAAGAATACGACTAGAATTCTTGATGAAAGAAAAGAATGGGAAAGTAACTGTAACCATTTTCGTTAAGTATGAGTGTTTTGATATATGTCTTGAAGTCTTCCAAAAGTATTTTAATACATCTAAATACACTACATGTATATACATTTTAACTGAGTCGTTAAGTCATCGTTAGTCGTTACATGTAAGTGTTGTTTTGAAACCTTTAAGTTAACGATCTCAATTAATGTTGTTAACACATTGTTTATTATATCTAATGAGATGTTAAATTATTATATTATCATGATATTATGATATATTAATATATCTTAATATGATATATATACATTTAAATGTCGTTACAACGATAATCGTTACATATATGTCTCGTTTCGAAATCCTTAAGTTAGTAGTCTTGTTTATATGTATATAACTCATTGTTAATATACTTATGGAGATACTTACTTATCATAATCTCATGTTAACCATATGTATATTGATGTTGTAACGTGAGGGTACGAAATAGTATTAATTTTACTACGAAATACTACAAAATATTACACAAGTTTTAATTATTTTACGGATGGATATACATAAACCTTGCTACAACACTTATAGGCAGTGTACCTAATCGTAGAGTAGTGTAGTTTTTAGTAAGTCCGGTTCGTTCCACAGGGAGCTCGTGAAGTTTAACGCTATATTTTTATAAAACTATATTTTTACAAAAATATATAAATATAAGTAGTATTATTATTATTATAAAAGGGGGTTTTTACCGTTTAGTGACCGGTTTGTCGATTCTATATTTTAAGCGCAAAGATAAATGACGATAATTAAAGTGCGTAAAATAATGACAATAAATAAAATGACAGTAAATAAAATTGCAAGTAATAAAATGACAGTAAATAAAGATACGATGAGAAATACAATAAAAGAATTATGCTTATTTAAACTTCCGTAATCATGATGTTTGACGTGTTGATTTTAATTTATTACCATGGGTTAATTGTCCTTTGTCCTGGTTTATTTGATACGTCTATCTGGTTTTTGTCCATAATAGTCCATCGGTCATAAATATAAAGTGCGAGTATCCTCGTCAAATTACCCTTATACCCGAAGTCAAATATTCCAACTGATTAAGGATTTAAACTGTGACGCAGTTATCACTTCTGTCAACAATTACACCAGTTATCACTGTATGTAATCCACCCCTGTTTTGATTAGATATGAATATTAATTTACCCACTTGATCAGTTTGAATAATCAATTACCCAACCCGAATAATTAATTAAATGATTATAATAGATTCCATATGAACGTCACTAAATAGGACAACCATAATCATTATTAATCATTAGGATAATTAATTTGAAGATAGGTTCGACAGACTCCAATGAGTTGTCACTCAATTAGACAATACCCCCCATCTATTAATAGTCAATAGTCCAATTTCCACAAGTGTCGGTCTTTTGTCCAAACCTCAATTATGGTACAAAGCCCAATTACCCAATTTTAGTAATTAGCCTAACATCATGATTACTTCGTTTTAAATAAGCATAATAATAACTTAGCTACGAGACATTAATGAAAAAAGGTTGAACATAACTTACAATGATTAAAAATAGCGTAGCGTTACACGGACAGAATTTCGACTTACACACTCAAACGATCTCTATCATAAATCTTATTATTATTATAATTTAAAATTAAAATTAAGATTATTGTTATATCTGATTACATTAACATTATGATAGAGATATAGAATATAGATATTGATAATTGATATTGATAATAGATAGATGGATCGATCGAAATTTCATAGAAAAAGGCGTCCCTTACATTGATCGTAAATCATCGCTTTTATAAGCAAAATATGAAATTGAATTTTCATTTACGACCCCTGAACTATGCTCAATTAACAACTTTTTATTATTTAATATTATTCTTATTATGAATTATTTAAATATTATATTTTATTCTTGTGCATAGTTGACTCGTAATTTTTACACCGTTGCGTCGAGCGCTGAAAGTTGGTTCATGCCTCGGTTCCGGATTTTCGAACGCCCTTTCGTATAATTTTATATCGTGTACTTTGCGTTTTGTAACTTGTACTCTTGTCATTTTTAGACGTTCCTCATCAATAATTTGAACCTTTTTGATTGTATCTTGTACTTTTGAGCTTTTTGGACCTTTGCGTCTTCAAATCTTCGTTTTCGCCTTTTGTCTTCGCACTTATTTAAAATAAACGAATATTACTCGAAAATGGAACAATTGCAACTAAAATCTTGTCTTTCTTGGGGGATTTTGCTATGAAATATATGTTCCTTTTTAGCCTTATCAATATCCCCACACTTGAGCGTTGCTTGTCCTCAAGCAATACAGTCTTGAAATAATATAATACATCACACGAATCACTTCTTTATTCTTCACACTTTGTACATCAGTGATTTTGATAGAGCGGTATAAACAATGATATTAACAATAGAACCATGGTTAAAGGTGGTTGTGCCATCCACAGTTGCCTTGGGTTTAGGTCAACGACACTTGCAATCAAATAGCCAATTTACTTTCGGTTTCCAAAGCAAAGTGCACATTTGAAAGGCGGTTTACAGTCCCACATGACTATAAAAATTTAGATCCTTTAGGAAATAGGATCTTTATGAAAACATTTGATCTTTTGAAAATTCAAGCTAGATTTTACCCTAGACAAGTTTTCTGATTTGACCCACTATCGGTGTTGCAAAATATGTTTGTGGATCAATATTTTGGCTAAAACTTTTAGGTTCGTGTAATCCACTGCTATCCCGGTATCGGAAAGCACACATCCAGTTTACTTGTTCCGTATATTACCTTTCGGTAAACTACCGTCCGGTTGTAAAGGAAAGCGATGAACAAGAAACTGTTAAGGCAATGTCCCGTGACATGCAGATGATTATGGTCTTTTAACGTGTCGGATGCTAGTACTATCCTTGGTAGGAGCAATAGTAAAGATCATCCTTTGATTTTTCGGTCTGGCACAAGGTCCTGTCTCCGACCATGCTATGCAACCACCGTTCTTACGGTTGACACCCGATTTGGTTCAGGTGACCTAATGAATTCCAGGTGAATTCCTAGGATTTTACGTTCAATGGTAATGAACGCATTGAAAATGGTTTTTCAGAAAACAAATCGGTTTGTAATTTTTGATCAAAATATTTTCTCGTTCAAGCTCGAGTTTAGATATCATTGAATTCCATGAGTTTGAATTCTCAATCTTTAAGGTCAATCTCTAGGATTGAATAATATCAGTCTTAAAAGCTGATTTTTAATCTTTAAGGAGATTATCCTTTCTGGGGATCTGATTCATTAGTCTTATCAAGCTAATTTGCACGGTGCCTCCCCATTGTACGAGATAAATCCTTCTCATGGTTAGGATAAATCTGACCACATGGCGACCCTGTTTGATGCTGAGGTCCGTGGATTTCCTGCTGATTTTAGAGATGACTTTTCTAGATTTTTCGTCAACCTACAGCTGGTCTGGACGACAACTTCATGACCTAAATCAAGAAGCGCGTGTCTTTTTCGGAAGACTTTACTTCCTTTTAATGATGGAATTGATTCATCGTGTAGATCCATCTTTCTTTCAAAAGTATTACAGTAAACCGGGTAAAACTGATTAGTATCGTCCAAAGCAAAAGTACCTGCAATAACTTTACAGAAACATGTGATATATAGTTTTTTAATTAAATAACTTGGTACATTCTCCCCACACTTAGTTTCTTTCTTTGCCTTTTTATTCTCTTCAATTCCATTTTAAATGAATTTAAGCGTTTTGGGTTGTTTCTCAATTTATGTCCTTTTCGAGGTAACGATAATTTCGATATTAACACCTAGTTTTCATCGTTCATAAATATGTATAAACATGATTTTGAATTCGTTTAGTTTAAAATTTTTCAAATTTTTACAAAATTTGGCAAATAAACCAAGTGTAAACCCGAGAGAATTTATAACCCTTCCCCACACTTGAGATCATGCAATGCCCTCATTTGCATGAAATCAGACTACAATTATAAATTCATGAGGGTGATTAGCGTAGAAAAGTGATTAAAAATACCGAGTTTGCAAACATATTGTTGTTATTTCACATTTGATATTGTCGTCAAAATTATTAGCTTTTGCTGAACTTAATGCTAGTCTTTGAAAGTGCGCTGTTTTACCCTATTTTGTACATAAAATACAAACATATATACATATTTTTGAAGTTTGGTATATAACCCCACGTTCAAAAATTTATAAAACATAGTATTTTTTGGCATACTTTAAATCAATAAAATTAAAAATAATGATAACAAAATTTTTCGTCCCGCCCTCGGGTAAAGCAATTTCGGTTCAACGACCTAATCTTCAACTCACGACGAATTTTAGAAATCATTTTTTTAACTTAATGAAATAAAGTACATTTTTGTTTTTAAAAACTTAAATTAAAATGCATATTAATTTCATAAAAAAAAAACCTACAAAACAAAAAATTCAGAATGGAGGGAGAAAACTAGTTCTTTAGTGTCTGCTAGCAGAAAAGACCAATCGGATTCCATTCTCGGAACTACACGAGAACAGAACAACTAACTCCAAACAGCATTTTCTTTTTAGAACATTTGAATCTCCCCACACTTAGGTAGCCGTGGTGTTGAAATTGTGATTAACTTCATTGTCAATTTCTCTTGGTCCATAATCAACTTGCATATCCGTGACTTTTTCTTTAAGCCATTGGTCGGATTCCTGTGTAATATCCACAATTTCAACTAGTTTCTCCTTTTCTTTAGGTGACAGATTGGATACTAATCGGTTACATAACTTAAAGTTCCCTTTGGTTCTAGCATCGCGAATCCGTTTAATAAGTTTCTTCATTGAACTATTAATAACGGGATTATTTAATTTCGTATCAACAACGGGGTTCTTTATTATCAAGTCATCATTAGGTGTTACTTCATTTTCCCCACACTTAGGCGTTTCATTATTGCTAAGTATTACCGTTGGAGTTGGTAAAACAACATGGTTCTTACCAATCGTTTTTGCTGGTTCAACGGTTTTGGCTGGTGGAGATTTAGACTTTCGAATCATAAAGGTGATCGATTTGTCACCACTTTTAAGTGTCATTCTTCCATTTCCTACATCAAATAACGCCTTGGTGGACGCTAAGAATGGCCGACCTAAAATTAGAGGAATGTTTGGGTCCTCTTCTATGTCAATGACAATAAATTCGACTAGAAAGGTTAAATTGCCTACTTGAACGGGTAGGTTGTCAGCAATTCCAACTGGGTGCTTAATGGTTTGATCAAAGAGTCGAACACTCATATCCGTTGGACTTAACTTACCTACACCTAATCTCTTATATAAGGAAAGAGGCATAACACTTACACTTGCACCTAAATCTGCTAGTGCATCATACATGACACAATCAATAAGTAGACAAGGAACAATAAATTCACCCGGATCACCTACCCTAGGTGGAGGTTTTGGTGGAACTGTCTTCACCGGGTTTATATTTACGGCTTTTGTTTCTTGCACTTTCTTATTCTTTTTCTTCTTCTTCTTTCCAGAGGTATCACAATCTTTATTAGCTATCACTTGATCATACTCAACTCCTTTTCTTGGAAACGGGATGGGTGGTTTGTATGGTGCCACCACTGGCTTTACATACTCGGGTGGTGGTGGTGTAACTTCTTCATTTTTATTCTCATCTAAAACCTTCCCATCTTCTGGTGCTGGTTTTTCAGAATTCGTTGAAACCATATTAACATTCTCATTCCGAGGATTTACTTCAGTATTACTCGGTAGCTTTCCTTGTTCCCTCTCACTCATCATGCTAGCAAGAGTACCTACGTGTTTTTCAAGATTCAAAATGGAAGCTTGTTGAGTTCTTAATGACTGATCAAACCTCTCGTTCGTTTGGGTTTGAGATGTAATGAATTGTGTTTGAGATTCAATCAGCTTTGCCATCATTTCTTCTAGATTTGGCTTTTTCTCTTCGGGTTGTTGTGGTGGTTTATACAAGCTAGGTCTTTGTTGATTGAAAGTGTTGTTTTGAGTCGGTTGGTTATTCGGACCTTGTTGGTTATACCAGTTATTTTCGGGTCCTTTTGGATTGTAAAGAATGTTTTGATTTCGATTTAAGTTTAGCCTTGGCGGTTGATAATTATTTTGATAATTATTTCCCGGCCTTTGGTTCATATAGGAAACATTCTCTCGTTGTTCCATCGTTGGTTCAATGTGACAATCTTTCAATAAGTGTGGTCCACCGCATAGCTCACAACTGATTCGTATTGCGTGAATATCTTTATTCATCTTTTCCATTCGTCTTTCGAAAGCATCTATTTTTGCGGAAACGGAATCAAAGTCATGGCTAGAATCAGCTCTAGCCGCTTTAGATGATCGAAAGATATCTTTTTCTTGGTGCCACTCATGCGAGTGGGAGGCTGTGTTATCAATAATTTTGTAAGCTTCAGTTGCGGTTTTCTTCATAATGGATCCACCAGCGGTTATGTCGATGTCTTTTCGTGTGGCGATGTCTACGCCTTTATAGAAGATTTGCACTATTTGAAAAGTATCTAATCCGTGTTGAGGACATCCTCTCAACATCCTTCCGAATCTTGTCCACGCCTCATATAATGTTTCATTTGGCTTTTGCGCGAATGTAACAATTTCTCCTTGAAGTCTCACGGCTTTGGATGCCGGAAAGAATTTTTTAAGAAATTTTTCTACTAAAACATCCCATGTATCAATCGCCCCTTCAGGTAACGATTCTAACCAATCTTTGGCTTCTCCCTTTAAAGTCCAGGGAAATAACATGAGATAAATTTGCTCGTCTTCCACTTCTCGGATTTTGAATAGTGTACAGATCCTATTAAACGTACGAAGATGTTCGTTTGGGTCTTCATTCGGCGTACCACTATATTGGCACTGATTAGTTACCATGTGTAGAATTTGTCCTTTAATTTCATAATCTGGAGCATTAACTTCTGGTTTAATAATGGCGTGACCTTGGCCCGTGCGTGTAGCTCTCATTCGGTCTTCCATACTTAGAGGTTCTAGATTTTCCATGATTGGAAGTGTTGTATCTGAATCACTAGAGGTTTCTGATTTAATGGTTTCTTCCTCAACAATCTCTGTTTGAATGATTGGTGGTTCCGGAGGAATAATTAATGGATCAGGGTCTCGGAATTGTCCCTGAGTATTCTCCGGATTCTCAATTGTGATATTGGTTTCAAAAACTGGATTATCGGAAATTTGAGTTGAAGTACTCGGTCGACTTGATGACGAGTCTAAAGAAAAATCAACGGCAGCTATATTTGTTAAACGATGTCTTGATCGAGTTACAGGTGGTGAATGTATGACCGGCGGCGAACGTCTTGCTCGGTGCATTCACAGAATTATCCTATTAGTTATAAAAAAATAATAAGAAAAACTTATATAAGTTGTCCAATTAATAGACTTTTCTGATTTTTGCCCACGTTTCGAATAGCCAAAAGATGCAGCAGAGGGGCAGGATTCGTTTGGTCTCAATATAATTGAGGACTGTTTGGCTCCAATAACCCGGTCCACGTACAAATCCAACTATTACTACGAACCAGAAAAATGTCAACGTCTATTAACTTAACCGCTTAAATAATTTCTCTTTCCGTTTAAGAAATATTAGATTAGATGTAGATAAAATTCTATGTCCTATAACTAGAATGACGAGAAATAAGGAAGAAATAGATTGCGCGTCGAAAAGTGTCGAAAAACGAAAAAGGCGAAGAGTGGCTTATAAGACTTTAAAAACACGCGATTAATCCAACCTTATAACTATCACTATCTTAAAATTAAAACTACAAATAGAGATTACTAATTGGAATTGTAATTGTAATTGATACATAGGTAAAAGGCGTCGAAAAATAAAAATAAGAGAGTAGTGCGAAATACGGCGTCGCAAAATTCTAAAGCACCTAAATCTTAGTCTAAGGAATAAGCACTTAAGGGATTTTACGGCAAAGCCTAAAAATTCTAGAAGTAAAAATAAATACTAAGGCAAAAACTATACTTAATACTAAAAGTTGCGAATATAGTCTAAAAATCTAAAGGTAATAAAACTAAAAAAAAATTTTTTTTTTATAGACAAAATCTTAAAAAAAATATTTTTTTTAAAAATATTTTTTTTTTTTTTAGATACGTTTTTTGTTTTTTTTTTTTACGTTTTTTTTTTTTTTTTACGTTTTTTTTTTTACGTTTTTTTTTACGTTTTTTTTTTACGTTTTTTTTTTTTGTTTTTTTTTACAAACTTATATTTTCACAAATATAAATTAAAAATATAGCGTTTTAGTGCTCCCCGGCAGCGGCGCCAAAAACTTGATGTTGTAACGTGAGGGTACGAAATAGTATTAATTTTACTACGAAATACTACAAAATATTACACAAGTTTTAATTATTTTACGGATGGATATACATAAACCTTGCTACAACACTTATAGGCAGTGTACCTAATCGTAGAGTAGTGTAGTTTTTAGTAAGTCCGGTTCGTTCCACAGGGAGCTCGTGAAGTTTAACGCTATATTTTTATAAAACTATATTTTTACAAAAATATATAAATATAAGTAGTATTATTATTATTATAAAAGGAGGTTTTTACCGTTTAGTGACCGGTTTGTCGATTCTATATTTTAAGCGCAAAGATAAATGACGATAATTAAAGTGCGTAAAATAATGACAATAAATAAAATGACAGTAAATAAAATTGCGAGTAATAAAATGACAGTAAATAAAGATACGATGAGAAATACAATAAAAGAATTATGCTTATTTAAACTTCCGTAATCATGATGTTTGACGTGTTGATTTTAATTTATTACCATGGGTTAATTGTCCTTTGTCCTGGTTTATTTGATACGTCTATCTGGTTTTTATCCATAATAGTCCATCGGTCATAAATATAAAGTGCGAGTATCCTCGTCAAATTACCCTTATACCCGAAGTCAAATATTCCAACTGATTAAGGATTTAAACTGTGACGCAGTTATCACTTCTGTCAACAATTACACCAGTTATCACTGTATGTAATCCACCCCTGTTTTGATTAGATATGAATATTAATTTACCCACTTGATCAGTTTGAATAATCAATTACCCAACCCGAATAATTAATTAAATGATTATAATAGATTCCATATGAACGTCACTAAATAGGACAACCATAATCATTATTAATCATTAGGATAATTAATTTGAAGATAGGTTCGACAGACTCCAATGAGTTGTCACTCAATTAGACAATACCCCCCATCTATTAATAGTCAATAGTCCAATTTCCACAAGTGTCGGTCTTTTGTCCAAACCTCAATTATGGTACAAAGCCCAATTACCCAATTTTAGTAATTAGCCTAACATCATGATTACTTCGTTTTAAATAAGCATAATAATAACTTAGCTACGAGACATTAATGTAAAAAGGTTGAACATAACTTACAATGATTAAAAATAGCGTAGCGTTACACGGACAGAATTTCGACTTACACACTCAAACGATCTCTATCATAAATCTTATTATTATTATAATTTAAAATTAAAATTAAGATTATTGTTATATCTGATTACATTAACATTATGATAGAGATATAGAATATAGATATTGATAATTGATATTGATAATAGATAGATGGATCGATCGAAATTTCATAGAAAAAGGCGTCCCTTACATTGATCGTAAATCATCGCTTTTATAAGCAAAATATGAAATTGAATTTTCATTTACGACCCCTGAACTATGCTCAATTAACAACTTTTTATTATTTAATATTATTCTTATTATGAATTATTTAAATATTATATTTTATTCTTGTGCATAGTTGACTCGTAATTTTTACACCGTTGCGTCGAGCGCTGAAAGTTGGTTCATGCCTCGGTTCCGGATTTTCGAACGCCCTTTCGTACAATTTTATATCGTGTACTTTGCGTTTTGTAACTTGTACTCTTGTCATTTTTAGACGTTCCTCATCAATAATTTGAACCTTTTTGATTGTATCTTGTACTTTTGAGCTTTTTGGACCTTTGCGTCTTCAAATCTTCGTTTTCGCCTTTTGTCTTCGCACTTATTTAAAATAAACGAATATTACTCGAAAATGGAACAATTGCAACTAAAATCTTGTCTTTCTTGGGGGATTTTGCTATGAAATATATGTTCCTTTTTAGCCTTATCATATATCCATATATATATCGTCATGTCGTTTTTACAAGTTTTAACGTTCGTGAATCGCCGGTCAACTTGGGTGGTCAATTGTCTATATGAAACATATTTCAATTAATCAAGTCTTAACAAGTTTGATTGCTTAACATGTTGGAAACATTTAATCATGTAAATATCAATCTCAATTAATATATATATAAACATGGAAAAGTTCGGGTCACTACAGTACCTACCCGTTAAATAAATTTCGTCCCGAAATTTTAAGCTGTTGAAGGTGTTGACGAATCTTCTGGAAATAGATGCGGGTATTTCTTCTTCATCTAATCTTCATGCTCCCAGGTGAACTCGGGTCCTCTACGAGCATTCCATCGAACCTTAACAATTGGTATCTTGTTTTGCTTAAGTCTTTTAACCTCACGATCCATTATTTCGACGGGTTCTTCGATGAATTGGAGTTTTTCCTTGATTTGGATTTCATCTAACGGAATAGTGAGATCTTATTTAGCAAAACATTTCTTCAAATTCGAGACGTGGAAAGTGTTATGTACAGCCGTGAGTTGTTGAGGTAACTCAAGTCGGTAAGCTACTGGTCCGACACGATCAATAATCTTGAATGGTCCAATATACCTTGGATTTAATTTCCCTCGTTTACCAAATCGAACAACGCCTTTCCAAGGTGCAACTTTAAGCATGACCATCTCTCCAATTTCAAATTCTATATCTTTTCTTTTAATGTCAGCGTAGCTCTTTTGTCGACTTTGGGCGGTTTTCAACCGTTGTTGAATTTGGATGATCTTCTCGGTAGTTTCTTGTATAATCTCCGGACCCGTAATCTGTCTATCCCCCACTTCACTCCAACAAATCGGAGACCTACACTTTCTACCATAAAGTGCTTCAAACGGCGCCATCTCAATGCTTGAATGGTAGCTGTTGTTGTAGGAAAATTCTGCTAACGGTAGATGTCGATCCCAACTGTTTCCGAAATCAATAACACATGCTCGTAGCATGTCTTCAAGCGTTTGTATCGTCCTTTCGCTCTGCCCATCAGTTTGTGGATGATAGGCAGTACTCATGTCTAGATGAGTTCCTAATGCTTGCTGTAATGTCTGCCAGAATCTTGAAATAAATCTGCCATCCCTATCAGAGATAATAGAGATTGGTATTCCATTTCTGGAGACGACTTCCTTCAAATACAGTCGTGCTAACTTCTCCATCTTGTCATCTTCTCTTATTGGCAGGAAGTGTGCTGATTTGGTGAGACGATCAACTATTACCCAAATAGTATCAAAATCACTTGCTGTCCTTGGCAATTTAGTGATGAAATCCATGGTAATGTTTTCCCATTTCCATTCTGGGATTTCGGGTTGTTGAAGTAGACCTGATGGTTTCTGATGCTCAGCTTTGACCTTAGAACACGTCAAACATTCTCCTACGTATTTAGCAACATCGGCTTTCATACCCGGCCACCAAAAATGTTTCTTGAGATCCTTGTACATCTTCCCCGTTCCAGGATGTATTGAGTATCTGGTTTTATGAGCTTCTCTAAGTACCATTTCTCTCATATCTTTAAATTTTGGTACCCAAATCCTTTCAGCCCTATACCGGGTTCCGTCTTCTCGAATATTAAGATGCTGCTCCGATCCTTTGGGTATTTAATCCTTTAAATTTCCTTCTTTTAAAACTCCTTGTTGCGCCTCCTTTATTTGAGTAGTAAGGTTATTATGAATCATTATATTCATAGATTTTACTCGAATGGGTTCTCTGTCCTTCCTGCTCAAGGCATCGGCTACCACATTTGCCTTCCCCGGGTGGTAATGAATCTCAAAGTCGTAATCATTCAACAATTCAATCCACCTACGCTGCCTCATATTCAGTTGTTTCTGATTAAATATGTGTTGAAAATCTTTTATGATCGGTATATATAATACTTTTGACCCCATATAAGTAGTGCCTCCAAGTCTTTAATGCAAAAACAACCACGCCTAATTCCAAATCATGCGTCGTATAATTTTGCTCGTGAATCTTCAATTGTCTAGACGCATAAGCAATCACCTTCGTTCGTTGCATTAATACACAACCGAGACCTTGCTTTGATGCGTCACAATAAATCACAAAATCATCATTCCCTTCAGGCAATGACAATATAGGTGCCGTAGTTAGCTTTTTCTTCAATAACTGAAACGCTTTCTCTTGTTCATCCTTCCATTCAAATTTCTTCCCTTTATGCGTTAATGCAGTCAAGGGTTTTGCTATTCTGGAAAAGTCTTGGATGAACCTTCTGTAGTAACCAGCTAGTCCTAAAAACTGGCGTATGTGTTTCGGAGTTTTCGGGGTTTCCCACTTTTCAACAGTTTCTATCTTTGCCGGATCCACCTTAATACCTTTTTTGTTCACTATGTGACCGAGGAATTGAACTTCTTCCAACCAAAATGCACACTTTGAAAATTTAGCGTACAATTCTTCCTTCCTCAATACTTCTAACACCTTTCTCAAATGTTCACCGTGTTCTTGGTCATTCTTTGAGTAAATAAGTATGTCATCAATGAAAACAATGACAAACTTGTCAAGGTATGGTCCACACACTCGGTTCATAAGGTCCATGAACACAGCTGGTGCATTAGTTAAACCAAATGGCATGACCATAAACTCGTAATGACCGTAACGTGTTCTGAAAGCAGTCTTTGGAATATCATCTTCTTTCACCCGCATTTGATGATACCCGGAACGTAATTCAATCTTTGAATAAACAGACGAGCCTTGTATTTGATCAAATAAGTCGTCGATTCTCGGTAAGTTTGTTCAACTCTCGGTAGTCGATACACAACCTGAATGTACCATCTTTCTTCTTGACAAACAAAACAGGAGCTCCCCACGGTGATGTGCTTGGTCGAATGAAACCATGCTCTAAAAGTTCTTGTAATTGGCTTTGCAGTTCTTTCATCTCGCTGGGTGCGAGTCTGTAAGGAGCACGAGCTATTGGTGCAGCTCCTGGTACAAGATCTATTTGAAATTCAACGGATCGATGTGGGGGTAATCCCGGTAATTCTTTCGGAAATACATCGGGAAATTCTTTTGCGACGGGAACATCATTGATGCTCTTTTCTTCAGTTTGTACTTTCTCGACGTGTGCTAGAACAGCATAGCAACCTTTTCTTATTAGTTTTTGTGCCTTCAAATTACTAATAAGATGTAGCTTCGTGTTGCCCTTTTCTCCGTACACCATTAAGGGTTTTCCTTTTTCTCGTATAATGCGAATTGCATTTTTGTAACAAACGATCTCTGCTTTCACTTCTTTCAACCAGTCCATACCGATTATCACATCAAAACTCCCTAACTCTACTGGTATCAAGTCAATCTTAAATGTTTCGCTAACCAGTTTAATTTCTCGATTCCGACATATATTATCTGCTGAAATTAATTTACCATTTGCTAATTCGAGTAAAAATTTACTATCCAAAGGCGTCAATGGACAACTTAATTTAGCACAAAAATCTCTACTCATATAGCTTCTATTCGCACCCGAATCAAATAAAACGTAAGCAGATTTATTGTCAATAAGAAACGTACCCGTAACAAGCTCCGGGTCTTCCTGTGCCTCTGCCGCATTAATATTGAAAACTCTTCCGCGGCCTTGTCCATTCGTGTTCTCCTGGTTCGGGAAATTTCTAATAATGTGGCCCAGTTTTCCACATTTATAACAAACTACATTGGCATAACTTGCTCCGACACTACTTGCTCCGCCATTACTCGTTCCGACACCATTTGTTCCTTTCGCTCTATTAACCCCTGGTCCGTAGACCTCACACTTCGCCGCGCTATGACCATTTCTTTTACACTTGTTGCAAAATTTGGTGCAGAACCCCGAGTGGTACTTTTCACACCTTTGGCATAGCTGCTTCTGATTGTTGTTGTTGTTGTTGCGGTTATTATTATTGTTGGGATGATTGTTGTAGTTGCTGTTGCTGTTGTTGTTGTTGTTGTTGTTGTTGTAGTCGTTGGGCCGTTTGTTGTAGTTGCGATTGATGTTGCGATTGTTGGGATAATTGTTGCGATTATTGTTGTAATTGCTGTTATTGTTGTATTGGTGATTCTTATCACCATTTTCCTCCCACTTTCTTTTGACTTGCTTCACATTGGCCTCTTCAGCAGTCTGTTCTTTAATTCTTTCTTCAATCTGGTTCACTAGTTTGTGAGCCATTCTACATGCCTGTTGTATGGAGGCGGGCTCGTGTGAACTTATATCTTCTTGGATTCTTTCCGGTAATCCTTTCACAAACGCGTCGATCTTCTCTTCCTCATCTTCGAATGCTCCCGGACATAATAGGCATAATTCTGTGAATCGTCTTTCGTACGTGGTAATATCAAATCCTTGGGTTCGTAACCCTCTAAGTTCTGTCTTGAGCTTATTGACCTCGGTTCTGGGACGGTACTTCTCGTTCATCAAGTGCTTGAATGCTGACCACGGTAGTGCGTACGCATCGTCTTGTCCCACTTGCTCTAAATAGGTATTCCACCATGTTAACGCAGAACTTGTGAAGGTATGCGTAGCGTACTTTACTTTGTCCTCTTCAGTACACTTACTTATGGCAAACACCGATTCGACCTTCTCGGTCAACCGTTTCAATCCGATCGGTCCTTCGGTTCCATCAAATTCCAAAGGTTTGCAGGCAGTGAATTCTTTGTAGGTGCATCCTACACGATTTCCTGTACTGCTAGATCCAAGGTTATTGTTGGTATGTAGCGCAGCCTGTACTGCGGCTATGTTTGAAGCTAGAAAAGTACGGAATTCCTCTTCATTCATATTCACGGTGTGTCGAGTATTCGGTGCCATTTCCTTCAAAATAGTCAAATGGAACAAGTTAATCATACAGAATATTAAGAGTAGTTAATAGTATTTCATAGCATAATATGAACTCATTTATAAAAGCTTTTTCTTCATATTAGCGTTTTATAAGTTTAAATTCGGGTAGTACCTACCCGTTAAGTTCATACTTAGTAGCTAATATACAATTCAACTACTACAATTCTATATGAAAAACTGATTATAATAATATTTCGCGTTCAAACTTTTACACAATATTTTACAAACTTACAATACCGCTTATTTTACATATAGCATGAAATATAGCACACAATAAATTTGATACAAGATAGTTGTGAAGATAATTCTAGTTAGTACACAAGTCGTTCAGCAAAGGCAATAAAGACACGTAATTCATACGTCCAGAAACAAGTCATGCATTCTGGTTTTACTAGGATTACTTCCCATCCTTGGTCTTGTGGAACATAACCGTTATGGCCGTTGATAAGACAGCGTGTTGTAACGTCGTCAAAGGGACGAGGGTTACGTAATGTCCAACAGTCCCGTAACAATCTGAAAACCTCATTTCTTACCCCAATTACCGACTCCGTCACTTGTGGGAACGTTTTGTTTAATAGTTGTAGGCCGATGTTCTTGTTCTCACTTTGGTGAGAAGCGAACATTACTAATCTGTAAGCATAACATGCTTCTTTATGTTGCATGTTAGCCGCTTTTTCTAAATCACGAAGTCCAATATTCGGATATATTGAGTCAAAATAATTTCTTAACCCATTGCGTAAAATAGCATTTGGGTTCCCCGCAATATATGCGTCAAAGTAAACACATCGTAACTTATGGATTTCCCAATGTGATATCCCCCATCTTTCGAACGAAAGCCTTTTATAAATCAAGGCATTCTTGGAACGTTCTTCGAATGTCTTACAAACTGATCTCGCCTTAAATAGTTGTTCCGAAGAATTCTGACTGACTCTAGACAAGATTTCATCAATCATGTCTCCGGGTAGGTCTCTTAAAATATTGGGTTGTCTATCCATTTTGTGTTTTTATACTGTAAAATAGACAATAGTTAGATTCATAAAAAAAAATACTTATTAATACAAGCAATTTTTACATATATCATAAAGCATAAGCACACTATATTACATATATTACACCACACGAATACAACTATCTTATTCCGACTCGCTTGTTTCTTCTTCTTCGATTTTGGTTCGTTTTGCCAAGTTTCTAGGGATATATGATGTTCCCCTAATACGAGCCGTCGTTTTCCACATTGGTTTAGAAAAACCTGGTGGTTTAGAGGTTCCCGGGTCATTGTTACAACTTAAGGACTTCGGGGGTTGACGATACATATAAAGTTCATCGGGGTTGGAATTAGATTTCTCTATTTTTATGCCCTTTCCCTTATTATTTTCTTTTGCCTTTTTAAATTCAGTTGGGGTAATTTCTATAACATCATCGGAATTCTCGTCAGAATCCGATTCATCGGAGAATTGGTAATCCTCCCAATATTTTGCTTCCTTAGCGGAAACACCATTGACCATAATTAACCTTGGTCGGTTGGTTGAGGATTTTCTTTTACTTAACCGTTTTATTATTTCCCCCACCGGTTCTATTTCTTCATCCGGTTCCGATTCTTCTTCCGGTTCCGATTCTTCTTCTGGTTCCGACTCTTCTTCCGGTTCCTCTTCGGGAACTTGTGAATCAGTCCACGAATCATTCCAATTTGCATTTGACTCTTCATTATTATTAGGTGAGTCAATGGGACTTGTTCTAGAGGTAGACATCTATCACATAATATCAAACGCGTTAAGAGATTAATATATCACATAATATTCACATGTTAAAAATATATAGTTTCCAACAAAATTTGTTAAGCAATCATTTTTCAAGTAAACACGGTCGAAGTCCAGACTCACTAATGCATCCTAACAAACTCGATAAGACACACTAATGCAAAATTCTGGTTCTCTAAGACCAACGCTCGGATACCAACTGAAATGTCCCGTTCTTATTAATTAAAAACGTTCCATATTAATTGATTTCGTTGCGAGGTTTTGACCTCTATATGAGACGTTTTTCAAAGACTGCATTCATTTTTAAAACAAATCATAACCTTTATTTCATAAATAAAGGTTTAAAAAGCTTTACGTAGATTATCAAATAATGATAATCTAAAATATCCTGTTTACACACGACCATTACATAATGGTTTACAATACAAATATGTTACATCGAAATCAGTTTCTTAAATGCAGTTTTTACACAATATCATACAAACATGGACTCCAAATCTTGTCCTTATTTTAGTATGCAACAGCGGAAGCTCTTAATATTCACCTGAGAATAAACATGCTTTAAACGTCAACAAAAATGTTGGTGAGTTATAGGTTTAACCTATATATATCAAATCGTAACAATAGACCACAAGATTTCATATTTCAATACACATCCCATACATAGAGATAAAAATCATTCATATGGTGAACACCTGGTAACAGACATTAACAAGATGCATATATAAGAATATCCCCATCATTCCGGGACACCCTTCGGATATGATATAAATTTCGAAGTACTAAAGCATCCGGTACTTTGGATGGGGTTTGTTAGGCCCAATAGATCTATCTTTAGGATTCGCGTCAATTAGGGTGTCTGTTCCCTAATTCTTAGATTACCAGACTTAATAAAAAGGGGCATATTCGATTTCGATAATTCAACCATAGAATGTAGTTTCACGTACTTGTGTGTATTTTGTAAATCATTTATAAAACCTGCATGTATTCTCATCCCAAAAATATTAGATTTTAAAAGTGGGACTATAACTCACTTTCACAGATTTTATACTTCGTCGAGAAGTAAGACTTGGCCACTGTTGATTCACGAATCTATAACAATATATACATATATATTAAAGTATGTTCAAAATATATTTACAACACTTTTAATATATTTTGATGTTTTAAGTTTATTAAGTCAGCTGTCCTCGTTAGTAACCTACAACTAGTTGTCCACAGTTAGATGTACAGAAATAAATCGATAAATATTATCTTGAATCAATTCACGACCCAGTGTATACGTATCTCAGTATTGATCATAACTCAAACTATATATATTTTGGAATCAACCTCAACCCTGTATAGCTAACTCCAACATTCACATATAGAGTGTCTATGGTTGTTCCGAAATATATATAGATGTGTCGACATGATAGGTCGAAACATTGTATACGTGTCTATGGTATCTCAAGATTACATAATATACAATACAAGTTGATTAAGTTATGGTTGGAATAGATTTGTTACCAATTTTCACGTAGCTAAAATGAGAAAAATTATCCAATCTTGTTTTACCCATAACTTCTTCATTTTAAATCCGTTTTGAGTGAATCAAATTGCTATGGTTTCATATTGAACTCTATTTTATGAATCTAAACATAAAAAGTATAGTTTTATAGTCGGAAAAATAAGTTACAAGTCGTTTTTGTAAAGGTAGTCATTTCAGTCGAAAGAACGACGTCTAGATGACCATTTTAGAAAACATACTTTCACTTTGAGTTTAACCATAATTTTTGGATATAGTTTCATGTTCATAATAAAAATTATTTTCTCAGAATAACAACTTTTAAATCAAAGTTTATCATAGTTTTTAATTAACTAACCCAAAACAGCCCGCGGTGTTACTACGACGGCGTAAATCCGGTTTTACGGTGTTTTTCGTGTTTCCAGGTTTTAAATCATTAAGTTAGCATATCATATAGATATAGAACATGTGTTTAGTTAATTTTAAAAGTCAAGTTAGAAGGATTAACTTTTGTTTGCGAACAAGTTTAGAATTAACTAAACTATGTTCTAGTGATTACGAGTTTAAACCTTCGAATAAGATAGTTATATATATATGAATCGAATGATGTTATGAACATCATTACTACCTCAAGTTTAGTAGGTAAACCTACTGGAAGTGACAAGAAATGATCTAGCTTCAAAGGATCTTGGATGGCTTGAAAGTTCTTGAAGTAGGATCATGACACAAAAACAAGTTCAAGTAAGATTTTTACTCGAATTAAGATAGTTTATAGTTATAGAAATTGAATCAAAGTTTGAATATGAATATTACCTTGAATAAGAAAGATAACCTACTGTATATAACAAAGGTTTCTTGATCTTAGATGATTACTTGGAATGGATTAGAAAGCTTGGAAGTAAATTAGTAAACTTGAAGGGATTTTTGAAGTGTTCTTGAAGTGTTCTTCCTATGATGATTATAGCTTGATTCTTGAAGTGATTTTTGATGAAGATGATGATTAAATACTGGAAAAAAACGTTCATAATAGTGTGTGTGTGTTGAGAGAGAATTAGAAAGAGAATTGGAAGTGAAATGGAGTGAATGATGAGTGGTAATTGGTGAGTGGGGTTAAAAGGAGTTCTAGTTAGTTGACTAGATCATGGTAGAAGTTAAAATTGATTAGTCATACATGACATAATCAAGAGTGGAATCCCATGCTAGTTCCTATTGGTATATACCCATAGTAAGTACGTTTTGAAGCTGTGTATAATACGGGTAAGAATACGACTAGAATTCTTGATGAAAGAAAAGAATGGGAAAGTAACTGTAATCATTTTCGTTAAGTATGAGTGTTTTGATATATGTCTTGAAGTCTTCCAAAAGTATTTTAATACATCTAAATACACTACATGTATATGCATTTTAACTGAGTCGTTAAGTCATCGTTAGTCGTTACATGTAAGTGTTGTTTTGAAACCTTTAAGTTAACGATCTCAATTAATGTTGTTAACCCATTGTTTATTATATCTAATGAGATATTAAATTATTATATTATCATGATATTATGATATATTAATATATCTTAATATGATATATATACATTTAAATGTCGTTACAACAATAATCGTTACATATATGTCTCGTTTCGAAATCCTTAAGTTAGTAGTCTTGTTTATATGTATATAACTCATTGTTAATATACTTATGGAGATACTTACTTATCATAATCTCATGTTAACCATATGTATATCCATATATATATCGTCATGTCGTTTTTACAAGTTTTAACGTTCGTGAATCGCCGGTCAACTTGGGTGGTCAATTGTCTATTTGAAACATATTTCAATTAATCAAGTCTTAACAAGTTTGATTGCTTAACAAGTTGGAAACATTTAATCATGTAAATATCAATCTCAATTAATATATATAAACATGGAAAAGTTCGGGTCACTACACTAAAAGCTAAAGAGCTAGACCAATTGATGATGATGATGTCGTGAATGAGAAGGGAAGAAGAAGAAGAATAAAGTTTAAAACTTACACTTTTTAGAGTGAGAAAGACTAGAGAGAGAATTAGAGAGTAAGTGTATGTAAATTGTAAATGAAATCAAGTGTGAAATGGGATGAATAAGCTTGGTATTTATAGGAAGTGAGGGTATGGGGAGGGGGTGGTGGCCATGGGTTTTGGTGGGGGACAAGGGGGACACCTTTTTGCTTTTTGGTTAATGGTTGTCTAAAGTTGGTGCTTATGTTAGGATCCCATGCAACATTAAGGATAATGGTTAACAAAAATGCTAGTATGTTCCCTCTAATAAATGGGAATTTGTCTTACATTAATTTGGGTCACTAACTTATTAAAATTGAGCTAATTAAATAGTCCACTAGCTAGTGTAGGGTGAGCTAAAGTCCAACAAGGTAGAAAGTCCAACAAGACCAGCTAGTGTGCTCTAGTAAATTACTAAGCGTAATTAAGCATCCAAAAACCCAAGTAATTGTTATTATAAAATAACAATTATTATTTCGTAGTCATAATATTCCGATTATGACCAAAGTTAAACGTGTACACAGTACGCAGTTCGTTCTAAACGTCAAGTGACACCAACGGTCTTAAAAGCTTTTGGGGATCAAATTAAGTAACCTACGTACTTAAAGGCACGTTCTAGCATATAAACGAAAGTTATCCACACGTAGTAAGATCCCAAAGTATAATATAGCTCAGTACGCAGTTTTGTGAAAGCACAAAGCACAAAAGCAAGTCGAAAAAGTCGGGTCGTTACACTCACCTTGATAAATTCATATCTCTTTCGAACTCCTAAAAACAGCAAGGGATAGGACAAGATATAGTTCGACTATACTTGTTTCCCTATTCTCTCACTCATCATGCTCAAACATAGTTCGAAGGACTGGAAAAAGATTCCATCACGTCATGGATGGAGATGGCTACTAAATTCCTAACCAAATATTTCCCTCCTTCTAAACAAACCAAACTAAAGAATGACATCATTAACTTCAAACAAAGTTATGATGAATCTCTTTACACTACATGGGAGCAATTCAAAACCATGCTGAAGAAATGCCCTAATCACCAGCTAGAACGGTCAGCTCAAATCTGTACCTTCTACAATGGATGACGATCGATGCAGCAGCTCAAGGAAATCTGATGAACTAAACCGCAGACGAAGCATGGGAATTGCTCGAGAATATGAAAATGCATCATCATGATTAAAACAGCGGTGAAACAACTTCATCATCTGCCCTACTCTCTGCACTTAACAATCAAACGGAGGCCATCAAATCCCTCACAGGTAAGATGAAATCTCTCGTTAAATAACTCAGAGAATTGAAGATGCAGCCGCAACAGGTCAACCAAGCTCAGGTGTGTTAATTGTACCATCCCGGAACCTACTAAAGAATATCAAGTTGAGTACGAAAACCCTAACGGTTCAGTCTGTTACGTTCAATACACAACTCGTCCACCAAATCCCGGATTCAATCAGCAACCTAGGGTTAATCTATTTCAACAAAGCAACCAGCCCTTTCGCTATCGCTACCCACCTTATCCAGCCCAACAATCTCAATTGACCTACGATCAACCACTTCCACTCACTAGTCCATCAGTCGAGGAAAATTCCCCTACCACCCAGATTACAAAAACAACTAACCCCACTCTCGGAGCTGATGATCAGTTGACTCAGTTCATTCAAGGACAAAAATAGCTAAATCAGAGAACTGCAGCCAGACAAGATCAGACGGAGATACTAATGAGAAATCAATTGGACTGCTCAAAAGTTTGAAAACGCAGCTCGGACAGTTATCACAATGCCTTGAAACCCGACCACATGGAAGGTTACCAAGTAATACTATCCAAAATCTCCACATAGAGGAAGCTAAGCAAATGGATTCCGTAATCCCAGAAGAAGAACCTTGGAGAAGGTCAGCTAGGCTCAAGAACAAATCTGCATATACTCAGAAGCTGACCCCTGCAACTCCAGTTCGTGTACCTTATCCTGGAAGGCTACAGGAGGAACCATCTAAGCTTGATTCCTTCAAACTTGATGGAAGATTCCTGGACACTATGTCCAAAGTCCCCAACCAGAAGAGATACATTCAAAGGCTTCTCTCTACAAAGGAGAGGATAGCAGATTCTAATAAAATTTCCCTGAGTGAAGAATGATCTGCATTACTCAGAAACTCTCTACCACCAAAGCTAGGAGATACAGGTCGATTCATTTTTCCATGTTCAACCTACCAATCTGGAACCATTCATGCGCTAGCAGATTTAGGAGCAAGTATCAACCTAATCCCCTACTCTCTCTACAAGAGATTAGAGTTAGGAGACTTGTCACCAACTAAAATGACAATCCAACTTGCCGATCACACAATTCGATATTCTAAGGGCATAGTTGAGAACGTCATGGTGAAAGTCGACAAATTCTTGTATCCTACGGATTTCGTAGTAATGGATATTAAAGAAGACCTACACACCAGTAGTGTTAGGAAGACCTTTCATGAATACGGCTAGGACTGTCATTGATGTGTACAATCAAACCCTGATCTTGCGATCATATGGGGAGAGCGTTACCTTCAAAATTGACCGACCAATCGATCTTTCTTGACAGGCAGAGATGTTTGCTATTTCCACCAGACGGATCACTTCTGATGACGAGTCTTCACACCAGCCGATGATACCACGATGGGTGTCGAGTTACAGTCTGTAGACGACCCAGAAATGGAAGAAGAGGATCCCAGCGAAGAAATAGAGGAAGAGGAGGAATCTGAAGAGGAAGAGGAAATGGAAGATGTAAAAGAAACTGCGATAATACCCTCTCTAAGCATTAAGCATCACGAGGAATTAATGAGGCTTGAGACGAAATATCACAGTTTAATCATTCGTTTTAAGAAGAAAACTGACAAGGTTGAGGTTAAGGATATAGAAATTGAACTTGTAAGTATCAAAGTGGAGAATCAGAATACTGAAGAAACCCGTTCATCAGATGCATCCTCAGAAGAACACTATACAGATGATGACGAGGAAGAGAAACATGGAGACATTCTGGATAACTCACACTCTCCAACCAAACCATATCAAAGGGAGCCGGACTCTTCAGATGGAATTTCGGTCATATCTACACACGCAGACATGATAACCTTCATCAATGATACCGATGAATTTGAAGATATTCTCAAAGCCATCCGTAAATCAACAATTGATTTCACGCTACGCTTAACAGAACAAATTATGGCCATCCGAGAGGAATACAACCTCTATCTCCAAAAAGAAGACAATGATGTTAAAATCCTAGAAGAATGCATTCAAGACTTTATCAACACACTTCACGATCATATCTATCAAGAAGAAAGACAATGAGAGCACAATTCAGTAGTTCGCACTATTCTTTAGACAAGATTCTGTCTAGATCAGAAGATCATTTACTCTAAGGTTTACAACGCCTTAGCCGGATATGCACTTTCGTTCTCAGCAAACCAACGAGCACTACTGACTCTCATCCGGAAGCACATGGATCTTTCCACCGGATGCCCGACTTATCACTCTGATTTGCAAATGATCGAGGATATTCACAGCTTTTTCGCTCTCCTGGAAAGAGATAATTTCGAAAGCGCACCAGACAGGCTAGTGATTTACGTAACAATTGATCACCATACTGATCTGATTATCAAAGAGTTACGAGACGCAGTTACAGAGGAAGTAAGGCGCAACAATTCGTTCTCTCATCTTGAACCAGATCGAGTCAACATTGCCACCTATGTTATGAAGCAGATATCACGTATCTTCCACGAATCCACAAATCCAAGTTTCACATTCAAAGCCTGATGTCGGGAGATATACTCAAAAACGGTGACATTAATGCTCGGGTAAGGATTGCTGTTCACTTCTTTTCAGCTTCGTCTTTTAACAAATCTGTGCAAAGCTACAGACTCTTACTGTAGAGATCACCATTCCGACGATTTCGAGATTCTAAAGATACATTTTCTAACATTGTTTGAAGACCTCCGAAATGAGCATCCCATCAGAGAAACAATCACCACCAGCACTGCCTCTATGATTGACATTCATGGGTCAACTAGCAGAGTCGTGGATCATATTCTCATCGAACTTCAAGACTTATCACGAGCCGAAACTGCGCACTACTTATCTTTCAGAAGATCTTCTAGAGAAGTACCAGATCTTCTATCACTATTGGTCCGACACTTTCTCAGGATTTACCCACCAAGACTCACATTCCCTCGAGAAGACCAAGATTACAACCATCAGCGAGGAATGTTTGCTTTCTAAGGCATCACTACGGTCGAGCCAACGACCTTTAACAAAAGCGCTTCTCGGGAGGCAACCCGTGTAATAAAGTAGAGTAGAAGAATAAAGGATGACAAATGAACCGATAAAAGACGCAAGGATTGAAAGCCATCCAGTATCATCACAAGCAACATCTGCTAGGTGTACTTCTTTCTTCCTGCTACTAGCTCAAAATTTAAAATATGCCACATCCTAGCTTATCGCTAAGTGTGGGATCCCAACCCACTTAAACACCAGACAAATACTCTCAAATCTTCAACTAAAACTTCTATGTGTGGGATACATTAGGAACATTGAGGACAATGTTTGTCTAAGTGTGGGATGTTGGTATAATCTTTTTATGCTGTATTAAAATAACCCATTACGAATATCCCAAGTTCTTAAGCCAAATTTCAAAATTTTTAACAAGAGAAAGCCTTTTCGAAAAAGTATTTTTGAAAACCTAAAACGTTTGTAAATAAAAATAAGGCTTAAGTAGGGTAAAAATCTCGTTAGGTTGAACCAAATCTCTAATAGAGCATTGCATGACTAAGGCATTATCGAACTAAATTGATTATGGTGAGGCACCCAAATAAGACCAGCATTCATCTTTAATGCTTCACTATTTTCCGTTGAGAGTGCCGATGTCTGTGCTCGGAATCAGAACTTGCTTTAGATCTACATTTCCAAAGCAGCAAAACGTGATTCGGTTATAATCAGAAGAGCTAGCCATTTGTCAAAAATAAACCTTTCGCACCTCCACTACTTCTACTTCACCACCACACTCACATCATCTTTACTATCACCTGAAAAACCAGAAAATGAGATTCCTTTTGAAAAACCCGATGTTATAAACCTCTCAAGTATCATGGCAAAGGTCTTGAAAAAGTTTACCGGCAAAAATTTTCCCAAGATGAAATCTTAAAAAAAAAAAAAAAAAAAAAAATTTCAAAGTTCTGAAAAAAAGAGCAGAACTTGTAAAAGAGAAACGCCGAAGAAGAACTTGACCGAAAATGATTATCAAATGAAGAAAAGTTCAAAAGTGCTTCTCCAATATTTCAGCACTCCCATCTATCCGAATAAAAGTCTGCATAAAGACTACATTACCCTTTTCCTCACCCCTCAAAAACAACTTCACTACCACTCCCAAATTCCTTTCCATCATTGACAAATGACCTAGAAGCTAAGATTACTACCGTTCTCACATTAGTAGCAAGGATTTGAGTCTTTATCAAGCCTATGACGATGGGTACAGCATGACTGGCTATGAGTGAATTTATTTCTTAGATCTATAAGGAACCCTAAACACTTGTGTGATTTGAGTGACTCGTGAAAGCTAGCCTATGTCATGTAACCTCCTCGCATGCTTGCAGAGATAGTTTCAATCATAACATAGATGATTCACCTTATATTTCGCTCTTATAATAAAAAGCAAACCGCTTAGGCTATTAGAAAAAACTCCGAAAAGATTTCTTAAGGTAAAATGAGAGTTTTCTTGAGGATAAGCAAAGTCTAAGTGTGGGATATTTGATATCGGATAAAAAGTCACGTTTTCACCCCGGTATTAAAGGCCAAAAATAAGAAAGATTCAAACTTTGTTGGCAAAATACCCACTTCGTCAGTTAGAATTGAAGAACAAGTAATTACGAAGATGGTGCAAAAAGAATCAAGAGAATCGGAGCTAAAACGAAGACTCTAGAGTGAAAACGGTGAAAGACAAGAAATTAAGTTACGATCCAGGGAACCAGGCACGCCAAACGGCCTGCCTGGCTCAAAAACGGCCTGCCAAATGGGTTAGACAAACGACCCCTGCAAACGGCTTGCACTGGCAAATGGTGTGACGACCCGGAAATCTCCGACCAAATTTAAACTTAATCTTTATATGATTCCGACACGATAAGAAAAGTCTGTAATATTGAAGTCTAGAAAATTTTGGAACGATGTTCATATATTCAATTGACCTTCGACTGTTCTCGGCGATTCACGAACAATTAATTGTAGATAGATATGAGTGTATGTATATATAAATAATAATTCAAAATATAATTTGATGTATTATATGTTGTTGTTAATAAAAATTAATAAAATAAAAATAGGATATTATAATAATTATTATATAAAATATATCTCTATATATAAATAAAGTATATTAAAAATAAATATTAAATGATTGTAATACTCGTTTGTTGTTTCGATTGATATTAAGCAAGTTAAATTCAAACTTATGTAATTTTGAAACAAACGGTTATACGAAAATGAGTTCTATAAATTTTAGGCTTATTAAAAATGTAGTTAGGAACTATTTGTTAAGTTTTAATACTTTTTATATTTTACCCATAAAGGAGAGAGACAGTTGATGTAATTTTTATTTATTAAATTAATGACTGAATTTTATACCATAATGACCAAAATAAATAAATATAGTTAATTTAAAAATATGAGATTTTTCTGAACATTTTTATCCGTCACTGTTTTCGCACGATACACAGTCCGTGAAAACAGTCGGCAGAATAGGAAGTTGATATTTCTTTTATCTGCACGTTCTCTTGATTATTGATTGTATTATACTGTATTAATTAATTTAATTTAATTAATTGCTTTACAATCACAGTTAATTATAAAGAAAGATATTATAGATATGTGTCTGTTATTATAAAATCCACTTGAGATCATATTACTACTTGTTGATTTGGCTGATAAACTCTACACACAAACCACCAACCTTCATGAGCATTATTCACCATCCTTGAAACATATGATCACCATGACCATCTATCTAATTCTTTCGGTTGAGCCAACAATGTATCATAAACCCACCGGTCACCTTATCAACACCCATCGCCACTCGTCAACCACCACCTTATATTTTCCCATCTCTGATGTCCATTGTGAACCACCATCACTACAAACCATCACCACCACACTCTTTATTTTTTTTATGAATGTCTTATTGCTCCTGATTCCTTTCACCATATCTCAACCATCACCACCCTTACATAAAAACCGAACACTCTTATCACCTCAACTTCTTGTATGCTTCCTGTTTTGTGATCAACCCATCACCCTTTGTATAATCGCACACTACACCCACTTCTTGATCAACCTCCATCCTAAATCACCCACCATCACCAACGTTATTAATTTTTTCCTCTCTCTCCATTTTTTTAATATTCGTAAGCAATCAGACCCAAAACCTTCTACTGTGCAGTTTGTTTTTCGAAGCACAAAACCCATAAAAACTGCACTCGATTCCTGTTAAAAAGTTATCAACGACACAAACTCAACCATTTTTTTCTATGTTTCTGTTTTAGATATATACGAGACAGTTAAAGCATGAAAAGTGGATGTTTTAATAATTTTATGATGAGCCATACCCCACCCATTAATTTGGTCGATCTACTTTTCATAGCTGTGAGGGCATTTTTTTTTCTTTCTTTATTTCATGCAGTTGTTCCACTGTACCACCAAATGTGTTTTGGACTAGCATATATTGGGTTTGGGATGATTGCTTTTAGATCAAAGGAGTTGGGCTGAGAATTTAAGGGTGTTCAGTTGGGCCGAAATAAAACTAGTTAAATGGATTTAGTTAGCGAATTAAAACAGAAATACATCTTAGCTTGGATGGTTAGGGGTGTTTGTGATTTTCTAGAGGTCCAAGGTTCGAACCTAGGCCATTACTATAATTTTTTTTAATTACAAGAGAAACTGCTGTGGGCCGTGAATTTATGCTGTTGGGCTTATGAAACTATTGTGGTTCGAAGTAAATTTGGGCCGTTTATAGAGAGGGTGACGGGTTAAAATGATTATAAGAGGGTATTAACTCAAGAAAGTGATGAATGGTGTTGCGGTTTAGAAGGAAATTGATGAGCGTGAGGTCGTGAGTTCGAGCCCGGGCTGCGACATTATTTTTTTGCTATTTCCTTAAGGTAGCGTATTTATTATTCCTATTATTATTATTATTATTATTATTATTATTATTATTATTATTATTATTATTATTATTATTATTATTATTATTATTATTATTATTATTATTTCTATTATTATTATTATTATTGTTGTTATTATGTTAAATTACTTATTATTATTAGTAAGACTAATAACATGATTATTATTATTATTATTATCATTAATATAGATTATATTAATATCATCCTTATTATGATTAATATAAGTATTAGTATTATCATTATCAATATTATCACTATTAGGAATATAAATATTATCATGATTGTTAAAATTGTTATTATTATTAATTTTTATCATTATTATTATTATTATTATTATTATTATTATTATTATTATTATTATTATTATTATTATTATTATTATCATTATCATTATTTTCATTTTTATTAATATTATTATTAATATTTTGAATATAGATACAAATATTATTATAGAAATGATTAAGTTACAAATTAACTAAAATTATTAATATTATTATTACTATCATTACTATATTATTATTATAATAACAAACAAATACTTTTATATATAAGTAACTACGGTTGATACATGTAACATAACTATATTAATACTTTTACTAATTAATTATCCAAAGTATATAAAATAGATATATTTATCTAAATTATAAATGAAACCTATAAATTATTAAATATGACAATTATATCTCTAATAATAATATCTAAATTTGTTCGATTACAATTACATGTGTTAATATATATAAATGATATAGGTTCGTGAATTTGAGGCCAACTCTGCATTGTTCATTATCGTCATATGTATTTTTACTACAAAATACAGTATTGTGAGTTTCATTTGCTCCATTTTCAAATGCTTTTGCAATATATATTTTTGGGACTGAGAATACATGCGCTGCTTTTATAAATGTTTCACAAAATAGATACAAGTAATCAAAACTACATTCTATGGTTGAATTGTTACACCGGATATCGCCCTTGTTGAACTTGGTAGCCTAAGAATTGGTGTTTATTATAATTGCCACCAATTGACGCGAATCCTAAAGATAGATCTATGGGCCTTGACAAGCCCCAGTCAAAGAAATTTGAACTGCTTTAGTACTTCGATTTTATTTTTTGGGGATATTCTAGATGCATTTTGTTAATGTCGGTTACCAGGTGTTCAATCCATATGAATGATTTTTATGTAGAATTGCTATATGATGATTATGAAAAATGAAAAATGAAAATCTTGTGGTCTATTAAAATATTGAAATGATTGTTATGATAAACTAATGAACTCACCAACCTTTTGGTTGACACTTTTAAGCATGTTTATTCTCAGGTATGAAAGAAATCTTCCGCTGTGCATTTGCTCATTTTAGAGATATTACTTGGAGTCATTCATGACATATTTCAAAAGATATTGCATTCGAGTCGTTGAGTTCAACAAGATTTATTAAGTCCTTGATGGTTTGATATATTATGAAATGGTATGCATGCCGTCAATTTTCGATGTGATAAAAGTTTGTCTTTTAAAAACGAATGCAATGTTTGTAAAATGTATCATATTGAGGTCAAGTACCTCGCGATGTAACCAAATGTAATGTATTCGTCCAGATGGATTAGGATGGGTCGTCTCATGTGGTATCAGAGCGGTGGTCTTAGCGAACCAGGTCTTGCATTAGTGTGTCTAACTGATAGTTGTTAAGATGCATTAGTGAGTCTGGATTCGACCGTGTCTGCATGTCAAAAGTTTTGCTTATCATTTCTTGTCGAAAATTACCTGCTTATCATTCTTAGTCTAGACATGTCTTACTGTCTCTATTGCATAGACATTGTATAGATAAATTCATATCTTAGCGTATCTGTTATTGTTACCTTTGCCTGACAGCTTTCGTAGATTCCTCCGTAACTTATGGGATTTTAGTATTATATATGCATATGTAAATTATGTATTGCAGGGTACTAATCTACATCTTATAATCTAATTCATATCGAAAATCCTCCATCTGATCGTACGAGATGGATCCCTCAACTAATTTGAATTGCTCGGATTCCGACAGCTATTCCGATATGGAAACACACTTGATCTCCGAAAGCAGTATAACCGGAATGGATCAACAAATCAGTCATCACCAATTCTGGATGAATTGTGGATGGGTTCGTAGTCGACTAAATCAATGAAGACGAGAAGAAGGCGATCCTTTCCACCAACCGAATTCACCTCTTGGCGAAGAATCTGAAGCACTTACCAGAGAACCTATCCGAAACACCATTTTCAGCCTCATTTTCAGGATAGCTCATCATGATTATATTCTACCCACAATTCTAAACCTTATTCATCTGCTCGATCTGATCGACAATCATCCTGGAATAATGGAAGAAGTCAACGAACTTCGCGCCCGAGTTGTAGCCTTGGAAAATATGGTGCAAAACATACCAGCTTCAGCAACATCACCGGCACCAACAGTACCATCAGTAACAGCACCCGTACCATCAACAACACACGCCTCAACATCTCATTCTGAACCTCGATTATAATCATCATACTACGTATCGTTCTACATCAATTATCTTCATTCGACATGGCAATTATGTAATCTCTAATGTTTTAGAGATTATATATCCTTGTTCTAACAGTTAATCAAATGAGTCTAATATCATATTGACTCATTAAATCCATGATTACATCTGAAGAAAATATATATGTATATATATTTTCATAAAGATTGTAATTAAAAATTTTTTCGTACAAACTGTTAATGGTGAAAATATTTTAACGGGTAGGTAATACCCGAGGAATATTTGGATTTCACATTAATAAGTACACTGTACATTCTTTCAAATCTAATTCAACAGTCATTTACTATCCTATTTACAACCACCGATATACGTATCCATTCACCGCAAAATAACCATTTTCATTCAATTTTATATTTGGATTTTGATCTATCAGAATCCAACAAGTGGCATAATGAAGAAAACATTGGACAAAATAAAAATTGTTAGAAACAAACGAATTAACTATGAGAAATTCTATTAAGAATCTACGCTAACAAAATCCTAGCTAACTGTTAATTCCTTATTACATTTATTTATCGCAATTTATTTATCGCAATTTTAATTTTCGCAATTTTATTTATCGTCATTTAATTTATGTTATTTATTTTACGCATTTTAAATATCGGGACACGTATACAAGGTTTTGACATATCATATCGACACATCTATATATATTATTTGGAATAACCATAGACACTCTATATGCAATAATGACCGAGTTAGCTATACATGGTTGAGGTTGATTCTAAAATAATATATATACTTTGAGTTGTGATCGAGTCTGAGACATGTATACAATGGGTCATGATACGTATTAATTAATTTAAATATTATATATTAAACTGCATATGAATTATTGAACTACTAACTATGGACTACCAACATTGGACAATTAAAATGAATTAAAATATTGATTATAACATATGAAACTAAACATTTCTTCAAGTTTGCCACTTGATTTCATCTTAAACCTCATTTGTATCTTGCCAATTACAATCTGCGTTCAAACCTTTCATGATTCTTGAAAGCACCTCAATCGAGAGGATGAACCAACCGCACTTCATCTACGGAAGGAAAGATTTATGCATATAGTTATGCACCTGAAAACACTCGGAACCTGAGTAAATGTTCAACAAGTATCTGTGATAGCTCCTTTGGCATTGTTATTACCGAAAATAACATTACAATTCTTTTTCAAATTAGCCAATTTTGTCACAGCTCCAACAAATCAACTTCAATTTTTCATTCGAATAAACCTTATTATAACTTTGATATATAAGTTGCCTTTCGTCATCGATACCGGGAAACCATTTATATTCCACCACATTAGCAGTAAACTTACCATCAATTTCATCGATCTTTGATTTTCCAAAAAATCATTATATTCATTGAAACCTTATCATATACTCATCCGAATCTTGTAACAAGAATTGTCATACCCATTACCGAAAATCAGCAATCAAGTAGTTTGAATTTCGCAACGTTTCTACATCAACAGTTATATGTATACATATAACATTTATCTCTTAGAATAATGATCTTCCATTCTGAAATTCTGAAAAGCAACCAGTTTACGAATCAATACTCTGAATTTTTGGAAAATGCTGATGAAGCAGCAAAAACTGTAAATGACTTTAATAATCGAAAGTTTGATGATAAAGAATAGTATATTGGCAAAGCTCAGAAATGTTGGAACTGGAAAACAGATTGAACAAACCATGATGGAGGCCGTGGACAAATCACAAAGAATAAACCTGCCTTCAAAGAATCCAAATGATTCAGTATCTGCTGAAGTCATTAACGAATATCTTGCTCCCGACTCTAAACTTTTACGGACAAACCTTCCTCATCACCCTTGATATGAGAAATTCTAAGATATCGTCGTATCTTTCATTATAAATATCCTCGATATTTCTGAAGATATTTTCATAACTATGCTTATCTGAAATCATTTATCTCTTCGCGATATCAGTGTTACATCAGAAAGGAAACTATATTAGTTTCTATATTCTGAAAAATTCAAATTTAAAAATTTGAATGTTTTGAAGTAGTGTTGGGAACTGAAGCATGAGTTAGTATAATATAATGACACTTGATCAACGTGATTATATTACAGTAAGTCATGCTGAGTTTCTAATGGAACATGATGATTCACAGACCATAACGTCATCATGTGCCATGTTACACGACTCTTACATTCTACCTAATCTCTGACATATCAAGAACATATTTTCTTGATAGTTCTATCCTTTTTTTTTTTGAATTCTGATAATTTAACCAATCAAGATCGTGCTATTACAATTTCTCTCTTAGAACATTAACTATATTCATTCTGAAATTTATATCTACGAATTCTAGACCATTATTCGGTTGACTTAAAGTCGGGAAGAGAAAACAAAAGGATGGAACTCCAAAAAAATAAAGGAAACAAAGAGGGTGGATTTATAGTGAAATATCCAACAGAGCAATCAAAACAGATTATTACAGTTAACTAAAGAGGATCCAACTTTCCTTATTCACCAAAGAACCAAATCTTATATAGATTTCGAAGATTATCTTTAATCCCCTGAATTCCGGAAATCCACCGTGACCACGTCAAAAGTTAAATCTATATCTCAATCTTTTGTGATAACTTCACTCGTACGCTTCGCATAAACAAATTGTTTAATCCATATTACTCGCTGATGATAAAACTCTAATTTTTAGTTCGTATGCATCATGAAAACATACTTATTGTCAGTCATGACCATCCCAATCAAATTTCGGGATGAAATATCTTTAACGGGTAGGTACTGTGACGACCCGAAAATTTCTGACCAAATTTAAACTTAATCTTTATATGATTCCGACACGATAACCAAAGTCTGTAATATTGAAGTCTAGAAAATTTTGGAACGATTCAATTGACCTTCGACTGTTCTCGGCGATTCACGAACAATTAATTGTAGATAGATATGAGTGTATGTATATATAAATAATAATTTGAAATATAATTTGAAGTATTATATGTTTTTGTTATTAAAAATTAATAAAATAAAAATAGGATATTATAATAATTATTATATAAAATATATCTCTATATATAAATAAAGTATATTAAAAATAAATATTAAATGATTGTAATACTCGTTTGATGTTTCGATTGATATTAAGCAAGTTAAATTCAAACTTATGTAATTTTGAAATAAACGGTTATACGAAAATGAGTTTTATAAATTTTAGGCTTATTAAAAATGTATTTAGGAACTATTTATTAAGTTTTAATACTTTTTATATTTTACCCATAAAGGAGAGAGACAGTTGATGTAATTTTTATTTATTAAATTAATGACTGAATTTTATACCATAATGACCAAAATAAATAAATATAGTTAATTTAAAAATATGAGATTTTTCTGAACACTTTTATCCGTCACCGTTTTCGCACGATACACAGTCCGTGAAAACTGTCGGCAGAATAGGAAGTTGATATTTCTTTTATCTGCACATTCTCTTGATTATTGATTGTATTATACTGTATTAATTAATTTAATTTAATTAATTGCTTTACAATCACAGTTAATTATAAAGAAAGATATTATAGATATGTGTCTATTATTATAAAATCCACTTGAGATCATATTACTACTTGTTGATTTGGCTGATAAACTCTACACACAAACCACCAACCTTCATGAGCATTATTCACCATCCTTGAAACATATGATCACCATGACCATCTATCTAATTCTTTCGGTCGAGCCAACAATGTATCATAAACCCACCGGTCACCTTATCAACACCCATCGCCACTCGTCAACCACCACCTTATATTTTCCCATCTCTGATGTCCATTGTGAACCACCATCACTACAAACCATCACCACCACACTCTTTATTTTTTTTATGAATGTCTTATTGTTCCTGATTCCTTTCACCATATCTCAACCATCACCACCCTTACATAAAAACCGAACACTCTTATCACCTCAACTTCTTGTATGCTTCCTGTTTTGTGATCAACCCATCACCCTTTGTATAATCGCACACTACACCCACTTCTTGATCAACCTCCATCCTAAATCACCCACCATCACCAACGTTATTAATTTTGTCCTCTCTCTCCATTTTTTTTAAATATTCGTAAGCAATCAGACCCAAAACCTTCTACTGTGCAGTTTGTTTTTCGAAGCACAAAACCCATAAAAACTGCACTCGATTCCTGTTAAAAAGTTATCAACGACACAAACTCAACCATTTTTTTTTCTCTGTTTCTGTTTTAGATATATATGAGACAGTTAAAGCATGAAAAGTGGATGTTTTAATAATTTTATAATGAGCCATACCCCACCCATTAATTTTGTCGATCTACTTTTCATAGCTGCGAGGGTATTTTTTTTTTCTTTCTTTATTTCATGCTGTTGTTCCACTGTACCACCAAATGTGTTTTGGACTAGCATATATTGGGTTTGGGATGATTGCTTTTAGATCAAAGGAGTTGGGCCTAGAATTTAAGGGTGTTCAGTTGGGCCGAAATAAAACTGGTTAAATGGATTCAGTTAGCGAATTAAAATAGAAATACATCTTTGCTTGGATGGTTAGGGTTGTTTGTGATTTTTTAGAGGTCCTAGGTTCGAACCTAGGCCATTACAATAATTTTTTTTAATTACAAGAGAAACTGCTGTGGGCCGTGAATTTATGTTGTTGGGCTTATGAAACTATTGTGGTCCGAAGTAAATTTGGGCCGTTTATAGAGAGGGTGATGGGTTAAAATGATTATAAGAGGGTATTAATTCAAGAAAGTGATGAATGGTGTTGAGGTTTAGAAGGAAATTGATGAGCGTGAGGTCGTGAGTTCGAGCCCGGGCTGCGACATTATTTTTTTGCTATTTCCTTAAGGTAGCATATTTATTATTCCTATTATTATTATTATTATTATTATTATTATTATTATTATTATTATTATTATTATTATTATTATTATTATTATTATTATTATTATTATTATTATTATTATTATTATTATTATTATTATTATTATTATTATTATTATTATTATTATTTCTATTATTATTATTATTATTATTATTATTATTATTATTATTATTATTATTATTATTATTATTATTATTGTTGTTGTTGTTGTTATTATTATTGTTGTTATTATGTTAAATTACTTATTATTATTACTAAGACTAATAACATGATTATTATTATTATTATCATTAATATAGATTATAGATTATATTAATATCATCCTTATTATGATTAAAATAAGTATTAGTATTATCATTATCAATATTATCACTATTAGGTATATAAATATTATCATGATTGTTAAAATTGTTATTTTTAGTAAAATTCTTATCAATGTTATTATTATTAATTTTTATCATCATTATTATTATTATTATTATCATTATTTTCGTTTTTATTAACATTATTATTAATATTTTGAATATAGATACAAATATTATTATAGAAATGATTAAGTTACAAATTAACTAAAATTATTAATATTATTATTACTATCATTACTATATTATTATTATAATAACAAACAAATACTTTTATATATAAGTAACTACGGTTGATACATGTAACATAACTATATTAATACTTTTACTAATTAATTATCCAAAGTATATAAAATAGATATATTTATCTAAATTATAAATGAAACCTATAAATTATTAAATATGACAATTATATCACTAATAATAATATCTAAATTTGTTCGATTACAATTACATGTGTTAATATATATATATAAATGATATAGGTTCGTGAATCCGAGGCCAACCCTGCATTGTTCATTATCGTCATATGTATTTTTACTACAAAATACAGTATTGTGAGTTTCATTTGCTCCCTTTTTAAATGCTTTTTCAATATATATTTTTGGGAATGAGAATACATGCACTGCTTTTATAAATGTTTCACGAAATAGACACAAGTAATCGAAACTACATTCTATGGTTGAATTGTTATACCGGATATCGCCCTTGTTGAACTTGGTAGCCTAAGAATTGGTGTTTATTATAATTGCCACCAATTGACACGAATCCTAAAGATAGATCTATGGGCCTTGACAAGCCCCAGTCAGAGAATTTGAACTGCTTTAGTACTTCGATTTTATTTTTTGGGGATATTCTAGATGCATTTTGTTAATGTCGGTTACCAGGTGTTCAATCCATATGAATGATTTTTATGCAGAATTGCTATATGATGATTATGAGAAATGAAAAATGAAAATCTTGTGGTCTATTAAAATATTGAAATGATTGTAATGATAAACTAATGAACTCACCAACCTTTTGGTTGACACTTTTAAGCATGTTTATTCTCAGGTATGAAAGAAATCTTCCGCTGTGCATTTGCTCATTTTAGAGATATTACTTGGAGTCATTCATGACATATTTCAAAAGATGTTGCATTGTCGTTGAGTTCAACAAGATTTATTAAGTCCTTGATAGTTTGATATACTATGAAATGGTATGCATGCCGTCAATTTTTGATGTGATGAAAGTTTGTCTTTTAAAAACGAATGCAATGTTTGTAAAATGTATCATATAAGGGTAAAGTACCTCGCGATGTAACCAGATGTAATGTATTCGTCCAGATGGATTAGGACGGGTCATCTCAAACGACCCCTGCAAAAGGGTCTTAGTCATTCATTCCAACACACACTTCAATTCACTTCTTTCTCTCTCTTGTATAATATTAGTCATACTTTCAAGGTCTTCGACTCTGTGCGGGAAACCTAGTACCCGGAGAAGAACGCCGAAGATTGTATTAGGAGCGGTCTGGAGCTTGAAGTTGTCACTTTTGTTTTTAAAACTCGTTTAATCTACTGGTACTTCTATCTTTTATCTTTATATAATGTCTTCAATCGTTATGTTCTGTGATATTGTTGCCATGATTAGCGAGTAATTATCTTTAGTGTAACATCTGACTAGACCCTTAGTACATTGTCGGTCCTACACCATGCTAGTGTAGTCACCAAGCATATAAACTTCGTACGTGCATGCTGAAGCACAACAGTATGGAACCTGGTCAGTGTTGATTAGTACACTGCACCATAACGCGGTCTCCAGTATTGCACCCTGCTTGAGAGATTCTTAGTTAATTAAGGAACTGTTTGTGTTGACACATAAAGGATTGGACCGTTAGGATAACCGAACGTGTTCATGGAAGTCAACCTGACTTAGCCATGGTGTTCTTTATGGTTGAACTCTTTCCCAAGGGCCTAACTATCTTTTAAAAACCAATCACTAACGAAAGCATTGAAACACATCACGTCTCTCGAATATGGTAAACCATGTATTCTATTATGCTTAAGAAAGTTTAGACCTTTGTGGAATGTTAATACGTCACCCAACAGAGTCGCTCAATTGGATGAGCCATCTGAACGTGTATGCCTGTAGTCAGACTGCACGAGCGTCAGGGGTAAGAGACATTGCTGTCTATTCAGAATCTTCAAGCCTAGCGTATTACCCAGTGACATGTCTTACGACAGGGGCGTTTAGGACCAGTGTAATGAATACAAGGTCTCTGCCTATTCATGAGCCAGCATTCCATAATCTCGGCATAATAACTGATGAAATCATAGTATGCACTTACTTTAACCTTATCTGAATTACAAATTTTATCGCGTATACTTTATCTATCTTATAAATTAGAAAATTCCAAAATTAAATAACCACTACTCCTTCATAACTATCTTAGGCTTTAATATAGGTTCAATTCTACTGATATCTCAAAAATATGACTCTAGGTCATACTTCCCTTACTCATACTAAGGAGTAGTACGATTTAGGCCCCGCTAAATATAAATTTAAAACAGTACCCCCCCCCCCTCTTGGTGGTTGATTCTGACGTGTTGCGACCTAACGACACCGCACAAATATAACCGTCCGTTTCGGCCATATCAGTGGGTGTCATTATGTTTAATAAATTAATCTCTTATCGGTTAATATACGTGGGTGTAAAAATAGGATGAAAAGGGATTGGTTAAAGGGATGTGTTCGCTCACAATATTCAATTTTTAGGAGTTCAGGAATCGAAAAAAGGAGATTGGATTTATTTCGAATTAAAATGATGTAGGGTAATTACACATTTGACTATGCTTGTAGTTTATCTATTGGTAGATCGGGAGGGGGATTGTTTCTATATGGGATTCTAACTTCTTTGTTAAAGAATGTTTAACACCCCGTCAAAATCCATTAACAACGATGTTAACTCTGGCCCCAGTGCACGGCTTGACATCTAGGTAACAACAAAGTTCTACAGCGGAAGTACTAAATACCTGAGATAAAACATGCAAAACGGGTCAACATAAAGTTGTGTGAATCTACAAGTTTAAGTAAACAAATACCAGTATGTTTCAAAAAATCAGTTTTCTGAAAGTCATTTATCAGAAATCCGATGTCAGTAAACTTTATCAGTATTAGACCACAAAGTTTTCGTATCAAAAGTTTGTAGACATCACTGTGTCCTATTTGAATTGGTTGTAGACAATACCATGTCAAGTTTCAAATGTTTTTGTAGACAATACCATGTCAAGTTTCAAAGGTTTGTAGACAATACCATGTCATGTTTTGTTTCTCTTGTTTGTAAACCACAAGTTTAAGTAACATAAAGCAGTGTCTGAAAAACAGTATTAAGAGAAATTATTACTTGTTTTAGACAACGATATTTTCTACGTACAACCCAAGTGTTGTAAAAAGTACATACATCTATGAGCACTTGAATATTAGCTTAACACCTCGAGTAGTTTAGAACTACGCGTATCATTTACCCTATATATTGCATACACTTATTCGGGTGTAAAATAGTACAAAAAATATGCACCCAAGTTAAGTAGGATGAGGCTTGTCTAACCTAACGGATCCATCTATCTAGTTTGCACTTACCAAAAGGTAACTAAAGTATTCAAGCTAAGGGGTTTCTGAACAATAAGTCAACATGTATAATAAGTACTCGTCTCAAAAGTAAAAACATTTGTAAATAGTTTAGAAACAGTTCAAAAGTAGCATGTATCTCATCCCAAAAGTATTAGTGAAAATGAGACTGTAGACTCACCTTGTGTTCACGGTAAATGATAGTCAAAAGTAGTAAGTAAACCGGACGATTACTATCGTGTAACGTAACCTAATCATTTAGATTGCTCAAGTAAGTTTATAATATCACACTATGTTATTTCATAGTGTACATGTTGTCTTATAGCTAGACCGACTAGATCAGGTCGTAAAAGTCAACACATAGTCAACACAGTTTATGCAAGTCAACAATAGTCAAACTTGATCAAAGTGGTAAACCATAGTCAAACACATCAGTAAGTTATGCAATCTTGGTCAATGAGTCAACCCTAGGTCAACTAACAAGTTTTAGATCACAGTTTGTTATGTACACGTTTTCTAGTTATCGCGTCATTTCACGTTCATGCAAGACATGCAAATTAAAAAGCATAAATCACAACTCATAAATCATGGCAATGTGGTTCACTCCAGATCAAAATAACATGTTATAAGCTTTCTAAAAAGTCTAACCATGCCCTTAAATGATTTTTATAACTCATGTTACATATTTCACCAAGTGAGTTTCCGTACGCGCAACGGTTTTGTTTCATTTATCATTTATTCTAGAAAAATGCAATTGATACATGGCTAATGGGATATGATCACTAACATACCAAAGTTTAAGTGGTAAAAATATCTAAGCTTTTAGTTTAGCCAATTTGTACAGTTTTGCAAAGGAAATCGGATGTTCTGATTTGGACACAATCCAGACACATTGTTTTATGACGCATGTAGCACACAAAATATAAAGTTTCACATGTTGACATACAACTGTAATATGCTTACTAATATACAAATATCAACATATCAGAAGGCCAAGTCTCAATTCAACTTCTAGTTCATGTTAGACCAAACTTTATGCGCACGAGAAAAATTTGACTCTATTAATGTAGTCATTTTTAAACTCAATTATCCGGACATCTAGGAACAATTAGCATGCATAATCTATATGAAAAGTGAAGTAGTAATCAAGTACTTTGCAGAAATCAAAATCTTATATTCCACATATTAATTAAAAGTAGTCGTTTGCATCAGTTTTAAGTGTTAATCAACAAAAGTAGTTGCAAACAATCAAACTAGCATATCATGAGCATTACGAATCCAATTTACATGATTCTTACGAATCAGTTGGTAAACATTTCACATTCTCAATCATGAAGCATTTTACTTAGAAAATTCGTATTCAAAGCATATGATATTGCTCAAATTACACATATTTATCCTCACGATATCCTTATCCATTTGTTCGTTTTGAAGGATTTATCGATCTTAAGTCATAGTTTGTTGGTTAGAAGATGGTTCAAGGCAAAAATAGTCCGAAAGTCCAAATTTATGCAAAATATTCAAGGCTTGAGCCTAAGAAATGAACCAAGTGAAGTTTTGGAGTGAAAATGAAGTTCCAGGGTCAAAAGCGGCGCTCCTATGTGCTAAAACGTGTATTAAAAAGTCAGTGACCAAAAGCGGCGCTCTCAGCCTTAAAAGCGGCGCTTTCAGGTCAAAAGCGGTGCTCCTGCCTATTGTGGCACACCCAAAAGCGGCGCTCCTACCCCTATTGCGGCGCTCCTGACGCTGATTCAGCCCAAAATTTTAACCGACCTATAAAAGCATATTTAGGGTTTTTGAGTGAGAGAGCTGCAACTTAGGGCCGTTTTGGAACCATAAATGGGTTCCAATCATGATTCCATCAAGATGAAGTCCAATTTCATGCTCCTAACTCCAATTCCATGGAGATTAGTGATAGATTCACATCATCTTTTCTCCTTTTTAGTGTTTCTTCTCATTTTTGGTTGTTACTTTTCTCCATTTTAGTTGTAATGATGAATGATTGTTATTTCTTTGATTTCTTTCTTGTTTATGCAATGATTATAGCTTACATTACTTGTGTTCACTTGATTTGTAAACTTGATGCTTGGATTTTTCCCTAATTTATGATTTGGGTGTTTAAATGAGTTGATGATTATTGTGCTTGATTGATGACCCATTGCTATGTATTTGTTTTAGACTTTACTTTGATTACATAGATTGTGTAGCTCTCTTAGTGATTTGAGAAGTGAATCAATTTGTGCTTCAACACCTTAGGTGGCCTAGACAACTAGGTTGAGAATTTCAAGTGATTGTGTTCTTAGTTTATGTTGGTTTTCATTTGATCTTTAGTCAACATAGTGGTGTTTGATTATCTTAAGTGATTTTGATAATTAAAGGATTTTAAGTAATTTTAATCCAAAATCGAGTCTCAATGATCTTACTCAAAACATAGTTTGATCTTATGAAATGAGTCTACGTGAGTAATCGAATTTCATTTGGTTGAGGTTTTATGGAAGTTGACGAATGAAAATGAAACTATATGTTTGAACATTGTTGTGTGGTGAATGAATTGGGTAAACCATGGCAAAAGGTGGAATAATCAAGTGGACACGTTTTTATCTTATTTGTTAATCTCTCTTAGGTTATTATTAGCTTAATCAACACTTTATCAAAACCCTCCAATCAACTAAATCCTAGGACAATTAATAGTTTCAATTATTTGACTTACACAGCTCCCTTGGGATGAACTTGAAACGAATACTTGCATTAAAGTACTATAATAACCGGGTTTAAGTGCTCGATAGTTGTGTGTGCTTAATTGTAGTTTTTAAATCTTGTATAAATTTTGAGGGTAATTGTTGTATTGTGCAACACACATCACACTTTCTTGGCGCCGCTGCTGGGGAACGGTTACCTAAGTTGGGTAGTTGGTTTAAACTTTTAATTGTTCGATCCTTTTGTAAGAATTTCATTCTTGCAAAAGTTACCTTTTGTTTATATTTGCTTGTATTCGGAAAACGCTTGTTTGTTTGTGGTGTGATTAAGCTAAATGGCAGAGTATGATGCTTTGTGTAACTACTTGATGTCAATAATCGTGAATAATGATCAACAATTGATGGGATACTCAAGTCACATAGGTGTGGATAATGGTTATTTGGGAGTGAATGATGATAATGGGTACATGAGCATGAACAATGAAGATTATATGCGTATAAATGGTGATTATGGGTATTTGAATGATGGTTACATGGGTATGAATGATAATGGGTGTATGGATTGGTAGCAAGCTAATGGTGAGCTGAATGGTTATTTTGGTGCTTATGATGGTTATTGTGATGACGGGGGTTATGATAATGGTTATATGAATGATTTTGTTCCCGTAGATCAACCTTGTGATTATGGTCCCATTTCTAATTTTGACTCTTTTGGTCAATTAATGGACTATTTTTATGAGGGGGATAACTCGACATGGGAATCTCCTCAATTTTAATTTGAAAATTAACAACAAGAGGAGATCAATCCGAATTTACTAGAGTTATTCTCAAACATTGTGAGAACCCACCTTAACCGTATGGAGGCTTTAATTCAAGAGAGAAGAGATTTGAGGGAAATGTTGGAAATTCAACAAGCTTCGTTTCAAAGCTTAGAGAAACCGTGAGTTCAATGCTTCTTTTAGTCAAAGATTTTGTATCCACTACCATTTCACCACCCACCTCACCTGTAGTCTCTACTTCTCGGTCAAGAGATTGGGTCTTTTATGATGATGATTATGATGATGATGATGATGTAAGCTTTTATGCCAAGACCGAAGTATTAGAGATTGCACAAGTACCCAAATCTTCGATAACCAATGATGAAGAGAAGAATGAAGATGATGATAAGGATAATGATGAAGGTGAATATTATGGTAAAGAGTATGATGAAGAAGTTAGTGAGAGTGATGAGGAAGATGACGAAGTGAGTGAAACTTTGCCAACACCCAACGTTTTTACAATCCATGATAATCCACTTGGTGTTGGCAAGTATGATAGTGATGATGATAGTGAAGAAGATGATGATGATGAAGGAGATGAGGTTGAGAATATCATACCCGAAACTTTCAAATTGTATAACAATCCTTTCGGGTATGATATTGATGATTTTAAGGAGGTTTTGCAACCCGAGGTTGATGACTCGTGTATGTGTGAGCCGATTAAGAAAGCAAACCTCGTGTTCAAAACCGTGTTTGGAAGAGAGTCTTTTGTTGACTCTCGGGTTGGTTCAATCTTCTTCATGCAAATGAAGAAGATTATTCTCTTCTTATACACCACCTGAGTGGTTAATAATTGGCTCACTCTCTTGATTCGTGGAACTTTTTCCACCGATTTCACATGCCGTCCGTTAAAGTGTGAGGGAGGACCACCCCGATAAGGAATGTTAAGAAGACAGGGACGAGTCAAGACAAAGGCTCTTTGATCAAAATCAAAGCAAAAGGGAAGTTTGGTGATGCGGTTTTGATAAGATAACTTCATGCAATTTGATAATCACTTGTGGAAATGGCCTTTATTCTCGGGTATCTCTATTTCTTCCCCATTTACATTTTGTCCTCTTGAATTTATTATTTTATTTCGATTTCATGTAATGAAGGCATTACATGATCTCAAGTTGGGGGGGGGGGGAGATAAATTCTCGCGGACTTATTTTTATAAGATTATCATAAAATTTTAAAATTTTCCAAAGTGACTTGTTGAATTAAGTGAAAAATTTTGGTCAAATAAAGCCATATCTTACCTTTTAGGGTGAACTAACTCCACCCTTTTTGTGAAAATAAAGTCTTCCTTTGTTTTTAAGATCGTGATTGGATCCGCATATGCTTGGTAAAGAGAATAATCTTCTCCTTTGAGAATAATCAAAAACGGAAAGTGCACTTACAAATGATCCATATGCTTAAAGTTAAAATCTTTAAGGAAATCAAGGTTGTTGCATGGAAGTAAAGTCTTCCATGTGTGTTTCAAAACTCAAGTGTTTAAAGCTTTATGCTTTAACACTTCCGGATGAGTCAAGTCCATCCATGATAGGGAGTCAAGTCTCCCGAATGCCGTTTCACTTGGTGTGGGAGACTTCCTAATCCACACCATTTACATTGGTTGTCTCATCATTTCACGATGTTTCAACTGATGTATCATACCGTGGGAAGAGGAGCCACCGAGCTTCACCGTGTGCTATCTTCTTGATGAAGAGCAATGGCTTTGTGCTAGTATTGCTAGACAACACACGCCATAGCCAAAAGTTATGGCACACATGTGCTATCAATTAACGGAAAGGTAGTAACTACTTCCTACCTTTTCTCAACATAAGTATAAAAGCTTGTTATGTGGGAAGTAGACGAGTGAATAAAAGCTTTAAGCTTTGACACTTCCAGGAGAGTCGAGTCCTCCCAACGTTTCATTTTGGAAGCCAAGTCTTCCAAACTTGGAAGTAAAGTCTTCAAAACTTGGAAGTAAAGTCTTCCAAGTTGTATTGTGTTTCTAGGCTTGGGAGTAAAGTCTCCCAAGTTAAGCTCGATCTCAAAAAGGCCTAAGATTGGAAGTAAAGTCTTCTATATTGCTAAAGGTTTTATCTTTAGTGTTTTAGAGTGATTCCCAACCACTCATCAAGGAAGTCAAGTCTTCCAAATTATGGAATTGAATCATTGATGGACCTTTTATTTAGCTACGTGGGGCCTTAATTCGACGACCCTCCATCAGTGCTTTCGCCCTACTATGAGAGAAACCATAGAGTTGTGATAGAAAGCTTGATGAGTTCTGGTCATCCCGAACCCGGGTTGACCAATAAAATAGGGGTACCCAGTCCCCTAGCTTTGGCACATCCACCTTAACCTAAATTTGGAATTGACGATCATTGGTGTTTTAGGGGCATGGAGGTGGAAGAGGGATAGCCATCACAGGTTGATTAGATGAGCATACTTTTCGGAGGCGTACACTTTATACACGATGGACTTCTTGGTGGATGGTGATTTTTATGATATTCATGGCCCTTATTGATTTGGAGTGCATTCGGGATCATTTTGGGTACAATTTGGGATTTTCATGGTGATTCGGACTTATGGTATACATTTGGGGACACTTTGAGTTTATTTGGGTGAGTTTGAGAAGATTGTGGATGATTTTGAGATTTGATTTGATTGGTATTTTGGTGATTTAATGGCTATCCCGCAGATCCTACATATTTGGTCAAGGTCAAGGACGTCAAATTTTGAGTTTGTGAAGATTTGATTCTTGGATGATTGATTTTTGAGAGTTTGTTTTGAGCTTGATAGAGGATCACTTGGTGTTTGATGTTTGATGACCTTTTAGAAGATGGAGTTGACTTTGACCGGGGAATGGTTGATTTGGGTAGTTTAGGCTTGAATGTTTGAGTTTTTGAGGATGGTTTTGAAGTTTGAAGTTTTGCGTGTTGTTAATCATAAAGACAACAAGTGGCTTGGTACACCACCTCTTGAGTTTCGCCTATATTGTAACTTTGGGTAATATTTAAATCCAAACCCTTGATTGTTAGTGAATTATGAAGAAATTGTGTTTGTGTAAAGATTATGAAGTTTGAGGAGTTGAAGTCGTGATTAGGAGATGTGTTGGTTACCTTTGAGGTTTAGATTGAAAATTTTGTCAAGGATTGCCACTAGTTATTCCCATGAAGTTGATGAAGATTGGTTAAAGCCTTTGAAGATTGACAAAAGCATTGAGGTAATCCTTTGAATTTGTCAAGTATTTTAAGTTTGTTCAAAGTTTGAAAATTTGAGATGATCATACTTGAAGTTGCAAGTTTCATTAGACAAAGTTGGTCAACATTCATTGTGAAGATATGGTTAAGTTTAGGCTTGCTTGAGGACAAGCAAGGTTTAAGTGTGGGGGATTTAATATCGCTCGAACTACACATATTTATCCTCACAATATCCTTCTCCATTTGTTCGTTTTGATGGATTTATCAATCTTAAGTCATAGTTTGCTGGTTAGAAGATGGTTCAAGGCAAAAATAGTCCAAAAGTCTAAATTTATGCAAAATATTCAAGACATGAGCCTAAGAAATGAACCAAGTGAAGTTTTGTAGTAAAAATGAAGTTCCAGGGTCAAAAGCGGCGCTCCTAAGGTCAAAAGAGGCGCTCCTATGTGCTAAAACGTGTATTAAAAAGTCAGTGACCAAAAGCGACGCTCTCAGCCTCAAAAGCGGCGCTTTCAGGTCAAATCGGCGCTCCTGTCTATTGCGGCGCACCAAAAGCAGAGCTCCTGCCCCTATTGCGGCGCTCCTGATGCTGATTCAGCCTAAAATCAGCCGACCTATAAAAGCATATTTGGGGTTTTTGAGTGAGAGAGCTGCAACTTAGGGCCGTTTTGAAACCCTAAATGGGTTCTAATCATGATTCCATCAAGATGAAGTCCAATTTCATGCTCCCAACTCCAATTCCATTAAGATTAGTGATAGATTCACATCATCCTTTCTCCATTTTAGTGTTTCTTCTCCATTTTGGTAGTTGATTTTCTCCATTTTAGTTGTAATGATGAATGATTGTTATTTCTTTGATTTCTTTCTTGTTTATGCAATGATTATAGCTTAGATTACTTGTGTTCACTTGATTTGTAAACTTGATGCTTGGATTTTGCCCTAATTTATGATTTGGGTGTTTAAATGAGTTGATGATTATTGTGCTTGATTGATGACCCATTGCTATGTATTTGTTTTAGACTTTACTTTGATTACATAGATTGTGTAGCTCTCTTCGTGATTTGAGAAGTGAATCAATTTGTGCTTCAACACCTTAGGTGGTCTAGACAACTAGGTTGAGAATTTCAAGTGATTGTGTTCTTAGTTTATGTTGGTTTTCATTTGGTCTTTAGTCAACATAGTGTGTTTGATTATCTTAAGTGATTTTGATAATTAAAGTGATGCGTAATTATGACTTTAAAAATGCAATTTAGAACAAGGTTTCTTCACCAAACAAATCTGAACACAAAACCCCCAATTTTTAACAGTAACAGCCCCAAAACAGAGTATAAAACTCTGAAATAAGAACACAAAGGATAGAAGAATCTAAACCCCAAATTGATAAAGATACCACCACAATTAGAGATCTAGAAACACTCCAAATCTTCAACTAAAGCTGATAAAGATTCCACCACAACTATAATATCATATATGAAGATTTGGATTTCACCACTATGTTTGATAAAGTATCACCACAAACACTGATAAAGAAATCACTCTTAGCCACCAGCTCTATCAAACTTTCATTCATTTATCAACTGAGTTTTACAATTACAAGAGCTCTCTATTTATAGGAGAAGCATAAAAACTACTTTCTAGATAAGACAAAAACATAAAAAGGAAATGGAGACAAAAATGACAAACAATTACAAATTAGTCAATAAGAATTAAGAACATAATCTGCAAAAAGCCTGCCATTTGGTAGTGCTCCTCCTATGATAAAAAGCATCAAATGATAGACAAGAATCTTCCTTGGATAACTCAACATTCTAGAATAGCCACACACACGTGTTAAGCACATGACTTGGCCTGGTTATTGAAAATCATAAGTTAAACTTGAATCGTATAAGCATGCTGGCCCTTTAGAAAGAAAACAGTGTCGCCTACTGGTTGAACTAAGTTTCATGTGCTGGTTAAACTAACATTACTCGGCAGGTTGAACTAGCTGGTTCGTCTAAGTATAACTTTGCTGGTTCATTTTGCTGGTTATCCGGCTGAGTAAATTAAAGCTTTACTGGCTGAACTAAAGCTCATTTGCTGGTCCGGCTACTGGTTCTTCTTCTTTGCTGGTTTGCCTTCAACTATCAAAAATGTTATTTATGAAAAACTTAACTACACCAGTTTATGGACTGAAGTAGGGTAACCCCTGAGCCTCTTGAACCAGATCCAAAAACACTTAGATGATATGAAAAAAATGGTAACACAACCATTTGATTGACCAGACTCGGATGTAACATCATTTGAGCTTGTGCTGGTTGTGTTGCTGGTTTCATTGCCCAGCTCACCCGCATCATCCTCCCCCTCTAAAAAGGAACTTGACCTTAAGTTCTCGAGGTTGTCATCTTCCAAGTATGGCATTAAATCACCAACATTAAAAGTTTTAGACACAGCAGTATCACGAGGCAGTGATATGGCCGAAACGGACGGTTTTATTTGTGCGGTGTCGTTAGGTCGCAACATGTCAGAATCAACCACCAAAAGGGGGTACTATTTTAAATTTATATTTAGCGGGGCTTAAATCGTACTACTCCTTAGTATGAGTAAGGGAAGTATGACCTATAGTCGTATTTTTGAGATATCAGTAGAATCGAACCTATATTTAATCCTAAGATAGTTATGAAGGAGTAGTGGTTACTTAATTTTTGGATTTTCTAATTTATAAGACAGATAAAGTAAATGCGATAAAATTCGTAATTCAGATAAGGTTAAAGTAAGTGCATACTATGATTTCATCAGTTATTCTGCCGAGATTATGGAATGCTGGCTCTTGAACAGGCAGAGGCCTTGTATTCATTACACTGGTCCTAAACTCCCCTGTCATAAGACATGTCACTGGGTACTGCAATAGGCTTGAAGATTCTGAATAGACAGCAACGTCCCTTACCCCCGACGCCCGTGCAGTCTGACTACAGGCATACATGTTCAGACGGCTCATCCAATTGAGCGACTCGTTTGGTTGACGTATTAACATTCCACAAAGGTCTAAACTTTCTTAATCATAATAGAATACATGGTTTACCATATCCGAGAGACGTGATGTGTTTCAATGCTTTCGTTGATGATTGATTTTAAAAGATAGTTAGGCCCTTAAAAAGAGTTCAACCATAAAGAACACCATGGCCAAGTCAAGCTGACTTCCATGAACATGTTCAGTTATCCTAACGGTCCAATACTTTATGTGTCTAAACAAACAGTTCCTTAATTAACTAAGAATCCCTCAAGCGGGGTGCAATGCTTGAGACCGCGTTATGGTGCAGTGTACTAATCAACACTGATCGGGTTCCATGGCCTTACTTAGCAAAGGTACAGCTTATAACAACCGCTGTGCTTCAGCATGCACGTACAAAGTTTATATGCTTGGTGACTATTCTAGCATGGTCTGGGACCGACAATGTACTAAGGGACTAATCAGATGTTTCACTACGAAAGAGTCCTCAGTCGGAATCCAAAGCTCGATAGACTTACTACAACCAGTGTGCCTCAGTCGATCTTACGTTGTATCCGATAGACTTCTCTTACCAAGAGGTGACACAGATATTGTACTCTGAATCGGGGTTTGCGACTTCCCAATAACAGAGCCAATAACTATGTTCTATTAATTGGAAAAGCGATTGAGTTTAAAGCATAATCGGAAAGCATTTCAACATCATACACAAACCATAACATTATTTTGGCATTATAACTGCTTACATCATAGCATAAACTAAAGATAACTACTCGCTAATCATGGCAACAATATCATAGAACATAATGATAGAAGACATTATATAAAGATACAGGATAGAAGTACCAGTAGATTAAACGAGTTTCGAGTACAAAAGTGACAACTTTAAGACTCCAGACTGCTCCTAATACAATCTTCGGCATTCTTCTCCGGGTACTAGGTTTCCCGCACGGAGTCGAAGACCTTGAAAGTATGACTAATATTGTACAAGAGAGAGAAATAAGTGAATTGAAGTGTGTGTTGGAATGAATGACAAAGTTCCTTTAAATAAGCCTAAATTCTCCCTGCAAACGGCTCAAGAATAGTGCGAACCACTTAATTGTGCTCTCGTTGCCTTTCTTCTCGGTAGATATGATCATGAAGAGTGTTGATAAAGTCTTGAATGCGTTCTTCTAGGATTTCAACATCATTGTCTTCTCTTTGGAGATAGAGGTTGTATTCTTCTCGGATAGCCATAATTTGTTCTGTTAAGCGTAGCGTGAAATCAATTGTTGATTTACGGATGGCTTCAAGAATACCTTCAAATTCATCGGTATCATTAATGAAGGTTATCATGTATGCGTGTGTAGATATGACCGCAATCTGATCTGAAGAAGAGTCCGGCTCCCCTTAATCTGGTTCGGTTGAAGAGTGTGAGTTATTCAGAATGTCTTCATGTTGCTCTTCCTCGTCATCATCGGTATATTGTTCTTCTGAGGATGCGTCAGATGAACGGGTTTCTTCAGTATTCTGATTCTCCACTTTGATACTTGCAGGGTCAATTTTTATATCCTTATCCTCAGCCTTGTCAGTCTTCTTCTTGAAGCGAATAATTAAACTGTGATCTTCCATCTCAAGCCTCATTAATTCTTCGTGATTCTTAATGCTTAGAGATGGTACATTCGTAGTTTCTTTTTCGTCTTCCATTTCCTCTTTCGCTTCAGATTCCTCTTCTTCCTCCATTTCTTCATTGGGATCCTCTTCTTCCATTTCTGGATCGTCTACAGACTGAGATTCGACACCCATCTCGATATCATCGGCTGGTGGTGAAGACTCGTCATCGGAAGTGATCTGTCTGGTGGAAATAGCAAACATCTCTGCCTGCCCAGAAAGATCGGTTGGTCAATCAATTTTGAAGGTAACGCTCTCCCCATGTGATCACAAGATCAAGGTTTGATTATACACATCAATGACAATCCTAGCCGTATTAATGAAAGGTATTCCTAACACTACTGGCGTGTGTAAGTCTTCCTTAATATCCATTACTATGAAATCCGTAGGATACAAGAATTTGTCGACAAGACGTTCTCAACTATGCCCTTAAGATATCGAATTGTGTGATCGGCAAGTTGGATTATCATTTTAGTCGGTGACAAGTCTCCTAACTCTAATCTCTTGTAGAGAGAGTAGGGGTTAGGTTGATACTTGCTCCAAAATCCGCTAGCGCATGAATGTTTCCAAATTGGTAGATTGAACACGGGAAAATGAATCGGCCCGTATCTCCTAGCTTTGGCGGTAGAGAGTTTCTGAGTAATGCAGAGCATTCTTCACTTAGTGGAATTTTGTTAGAATGAGATATCCTCTCCTTTATAGAGAGAAGCCTTCGGATGTATCTCTTTTGGTTGGGGACTTTGGACATAGTGTTCAGGAATCTTCCATTAAGTTTGAAGGAATCAAGCTTGGATGGTTCCTCCTGTAGCCTTCCAGGATAGGGTACATGAACTGGAGTTGTAGGGGTCAACTTCTGAGTATATATCGATTTGTTCTTGAGCCTAACTGACCTTCTCCGTGGTTCTTCCTCTGGAATTACGAAATCCATTTGCTTAGCTTCCTCTATGTGGGGATTTTGGATAGTATTACTTGGCAACCTTCCATGTGGTCGGGTTTCAAGGCGTTGCGATAACTGTCCGAGCTGCGTCTCCAGAATTTTGAGTAGAGCCAATTGATTTCTCATTAGTATCTCCGTATGATCTTGTCTGGATGCAGTTCTCTGATTTAGCTGTTGTTGTCCTTGAATGAACTGAGTCAACTGATCATCAGCTCCGAGAGTGGGGTTAGTTGCTTTTGTAATCTGGGTGGTAGGAGAATTTTCCTCGACTGGTGAACCAGTGAGTGGAAGTGGTTGATCGTAGGTCAATTAAGATTGTTGGGCTGTATAAGGTGGGTAGCGATAGCGAAAAGGATGGTTGCTTCACTGGAATTGATTAACCCTAGGTTGTTGATTGAATTCGGGATTTGGAGGACGAGCTGGGTATTGAACGTAACAGACTAAACCGCCAGGGTTTTCATACTCAACTTGATATTCTTCAGTGGGTTGCGGGTTGGTACAATTAACACAAGCCTGAGCTTGGTTGACCTGCTGCGGCTGCGTCTTCAATTCTCCGAGTTATTTAGCGAGAGATTTCATCTTATCCATGAGGGATTTGAGGGCCTCTGTTTGATTGTTAAGTGCAGAGAGTGGGGCAGATGATGAAGTTATTTCACCACTGTTCCAGTCATGATGATGCATTGTCATGTTCTCGAGCAATTCCCATGCTTCATCTGCGGTTTGGTTCACCAGATTCCCTTGAGCTGCTGCATCGATCGTTGTCCTATGATTTACTGTAAGACCATTATAGAAGGTACATATTTGGGCTGATCGTTCTTGCTGGTGATTAGGGCATTTCTTCAGCAGAGTTTTGAATCGCTCCCATACAGTGTAAAGAGATTCATCGTAACTTTGTTTGAAGTTAATGATGTCATTCTTTAGTTTAGTTTGTTTAGAAGGAGGTAAATGATGGGAATCAACATAACAACAAGTTCTTAATGTTAACATGATCACAAAACCAATTGATTTAGAGTTATAGCAAGCAGAAGCATAATTATTAAGAAAACAAGTTTATATGTTTAACCATTTAAATTGAATCCCATGTAGATATCAAGTCATGAACATATGCTTACATATAATAACAAGGAAGTAAGATTATACCTCCTCAAGATTAATTGAGGGCTGAATTTGATGAGTAAGATGATGATGAAAAACAACCTCTAACTTGAAGCCTCAAGTGTGCAATACCCACAAGCCTTTTATGCACCAACACCACCTTTGATTAGTTAGGATTTTTGAAACTTGAAAAAGTTAGTTACCAAGCAAGAAACCCTCTCTATTTGCTCTCTAAAATTCGGCCAGCAGCTCCACTAGGTGAAAGTAAGAGTGTTTTGAACTTATGAGAGCAAAATTTGAGTCAAAACCTTGGTTAAAGAAACTTGCATGCACATATGGAGATGTGTTCTTAAAAGTAACAAAAATAACAAGCATGGGTGGTGTCTTGAATCCCTAAAAACGTCCACCCATGTGTGTTTTATATCAAGAATTGCAATTTTATAAAACTTGTATAAAACATAATGCATTTGTTAAGTTACTTGTATTTTATAAACCATTTTATAAAATATAACACAACACAATTATTTAAACCTATAAATAATTAAATCCATATCATATATAAATTATCCAAATAATTTATCTCAAGTGATTATATTTTAGAAAACCCATTTTCTAAAATCCAAGTGTCACGTATTTATTTAACGATCCAATTGTTAAGATAAATACATATAAAGTGTCGGTAAGCTTGTTATTGGGTATGACCTGACTTGGATCATAACATACTAGCCACATTGATTTAATATGTCTCTCGGGCATATGAAATACCTTCAATCTCCCACTTGCACGAGAAACATAAGAAATTAATGCAAGTGATGGATACCACCTAACGACTGCCCATCACCCCCAATATTTTATGACTTTGTGCCATTCAATAACATCATCCCTTTCGAGTTCCCATCTCGAATATGAATAGGTGAATCTTTTATTATAACCTTTTGTCCTAGATGTCATGTTAAATCCAAGAGACACAGAGTGATCACTCTCTTCTAGATTTAACTTTATCAGGCCTTAGACATATGACTCTCAACGAATAAGAGGGACAAATTCCATCTTGACTACATACGTCCTAGATATATACTTTGCATTATACCAGAGCTCTTCCTTATGAACTACCATATTTTAGAATAGCGAAGGAAAGAATCAAGGCACAATACTTAGTAAATATCCGAACCCAATATGTATCTCAGGTCAGAGGATACAATGATATTCGCCTTTACTCATGATTACATGTGATCAACCACAAAGGCTCCATTTAGTAAATCTTGAGGGCGGGTCTTCCAATATTTGTATCCCACAAATATCTATGAACCTTGGTTGCAACCTTGCCCCACATTCATCCCATGAATGTATACCAATCCAAGTTCATAATAGTCTAAACCTCACACTTGTTCCCACAAATGTGATCGACTACGGAATTTAGAATAATTACTTATTCATGGATAAAATATGCAAAATAGGAACCTGACTCAAGATTAATAAATTAACACCATAATTATATTAATGAGTTTGAACCACTTCGTTCCGTTACAATATATAAAACAGATCACAACCAATCACTAGAATATCGAAGCCCTAATGCACTAACATGCCCTTGATGTTTTGCACCATGTAATAGCTTCGTGAGTGGATCCGCTATATTAAGATCTGTATGAACTTTGTGGATACATATCTTTCCCTTTTCAACTTCATCCCTTATGTAGTTGAATCTCCGCTCAATGTGACGGGTTTTTTGGTGAGCACGAGGTTCTTTAATTTGAGCAATCGCACCCTCGTTGTCACAAAAGATCTCAAGAGGGTCCTGAATGGAAGGGACTACTCCTAAGTCGTCGATGAATTTCTTCAACCATGCAGCTTCTTGAGCTGCCAATGAGGCGGCAATGTACTCCGACTCTGTAGTGGATAAAGCAACAACATCCTGTTTTGAACTCTTCCAGGAGACCGCACCTCCATTTAATGTGAAGACATAACCGGATTGTGATCCAGAATCATCTCGATCAGTTTGGAAACTCGCGTCCACGTAACCCTTTACTGCAAGTTCCTCCTCACCAGACCCATATATTAGAAACATATCCTTAGTCCTCCTAAGGTATTTCAATATACTTTTGACAGCAATCCAATGACTGTTTCCTGGGTTATTCTGGTATCTACTTGTCAGGCTAAGAGCGCATGACACATCCAGTCTAGTGCATATCATTGCATACATGATTGACCCAATGGCAGATGCATATGGGACTTTCTTCATTCTCTCATGTTCATCTTTTGTTGTAGGGCACTGAGATGAACTGAGAAGCGTTCCTCTCAAACCCTTCTTAGAGTTCTCCATCTTGAACCTTTTCAAGATCTTTTCAATGTATGCACTTTGATTCAAACCTATCAGTTTCTTGGATCTATCCCTGTAGATCCCAATCCCCAAAACGTATTGTGCTTCTCCGAGATCCTTAATGGAGAAGCATTTGCTTAGTCAAGTTTTAACACCTTGCATTGCCGGAATATCATTTCCAAATAACAATATAATCATCCACATATAGTACAAGGAACATGATAGTGCTCCCACTAGCTTTCTTGTATACACAAGCTTCATCACCATTTTTAATGAAGCCAAATTTCTTGGCCTCCTCATTAAAACGATGATTCCACATTCTAGATGCTTGTTTCAATCCCTAGATTGACTTCTTTAACTTGCATACCTTTTTAGGATATTTCGGATCAACAAAACCTTCAGGCTGAACCATATAGACATCTTCCTCAAGATATCCATTTAGGAAAGCGGTCTTGACATCCATTTTCCATATTTCATAATCATAATGAGCAGCAATGGCAAGTAATATCCTAATAGACTTTAGCATTGTCACAGGCGAAAAAGTTTCATCATAGTTAACCCCTTGAGTTTAAGTGAAACCTTTTGCTACAAGTCTAGCTTTATATGTATCCAAGTTTCCATGTATATCAGTTTTCCTTTTGAAAACCCATTTACAATCAACTAGCCTTGAGCCAGTAGGTTGTGCAACAAGTTCCCAAACTTGGTTGTCATACATGGATTGCATCTCAGCATTCATGGCTTCCTGCCATTTATCTTTATCAATCCTTGATAAAGCATCTTGGTAGTTTGTTGGTTCGTCCAAATCAACCACAGAGCAACCGTCCATGAGAAACCCATATCTCTCAGGAGGATTACTAATCTTACCAGATCTACGAACGTCTTTTACACTTTGATCATCCATTTGATCATTCTCAACATTTTCATGTTGAGTGCTGGTGTCAACCAATTGTGTATCATCTATTTGATCTTGAACCTCTTCAAGATCTATCTTTCTTTCACTATTACCTTCCATTAGGAACTTAGTTTCAAGGAATTCAGCCTTCCGAGCAACAAATATATTCTGCTCGGATGGATCATAGAAATAATATCCCATATCATCCTTGGGATATCCTATGAAGATACACTTCGTGGATCGAGTATTCAACTTATTAGGGACGTAACGCTTAGGATAAGCTTCACATCCCCATACCTTTAAGTATGACAGAGATGGAGGTTTTCCAAACCACATCTCATGAGGAGTTCGTTCCACTTTCTTGGTTGGGGCCATATTTATAATACGAGCCGTGGAGCATAGACAATATCCCCAAAATGATAGAGGTAACGAGCTTCTAGCCATCATAGATCGAACCATATCCATTAGGGTTCGGTTCCTCCTTTCGAAAACTCCATTAAGTTGGGGTGTTCCAGGAGGAGTGAGTTGCGAGATAATCCCACAAATTTTAAGATGATCTTGGAAAGCATCACTTAGGTATTCACCTCCTCTATCGATACGAAGTACCTTGATTGTCTTATTGAGTTGATTTTGTACTTTGTTTTGATTTCCTTGAACGCTTCAAAAGCTTCGTCCTTATGTCTTAACCGGTAGACATATTCGAAACAACCGAAGTCATCAATGAAAGTAACGAAGTATCTTTCACCATTCCTAGTCATGGGCTTAAAGGGTCTACATACATCTGAATGTATTAATCCCAATAAGTCTTTAGCCCTTTCATAGGTCCCTTTGAAAGGAGCTTTAGTCATTTTGCCTTGTAAACAAGATTCACATACATCAAACGAGTCTAGTTCATTTGATTTCAAAAGTCCATTCTTTTGAAGTGTATGCATTCGATTCTTGTTTATGTGACCAAGGCGACAATGCCATAAGTAGGAATCACTCAAATCCCTTTTGAGTTTCTTGGTGTTTGCATGGAACATTGAGCTATTTTATGATGTGTCATCATGAACCAATTCATAAATATCATTCGAAGGCGAAGCCTTAAAATAGAACACATTATCTAAAGAAACATGGATGTCATCATCAATGAAATTGAAATCAAAACCACATTGTCTTAAACGGGAAATAGAAATAATGTTTCGAGTTAAATCAGGAGCATACAAAACATTTTTCAAAACAAGCTCCAACCCAGTTTGTAGCTTTAAAACAAAGTCTCCTTGAGCTTCTACGTGCACCTTTGCACCATTTCCCGTGAAGAGACTTGTTGTTCCCGCTCCTTGTTTACTTCTTTTGAACCCCTGCAAAGAATTGCAAATATGAGTTCCACATCCTGTGTCTAATACTGTAACGACCCGGAAATTTCCGACCAAATTTAAACCTTAATCTTTATATGTTTCCGACATGATAAGCAAAATCTGTAATGTTGAGTCTACAAAGTTTGAAATCTATGTTTATGTAATCAATTACCCTTTAATCATGTCTGACGATTCGCGAACAGCTGTGTGTATATTGATAGGTATAAATAATATATACTTATTAAATGAAAACGTTAACAAGGTATTAGATATATAATATTTGGTTAATTGATGAAACTTATTAAAATCATTATCATTGTTATTATTATTATCATTACCCATCACCTTTATACATATTCTATTACTAACTCTTAATATTTAATCTAATAAATGATACATGTATGCACGTTTTAAATTCTATATTATAGTATAACTATTATTATTATACTATTAATATTAAATATCTGTCACTATTTGTGTTTGATTCCTTCTTTCACAAATCAACTTGCATAATATATGATATACATACACGAGAAATTCGACACCCACTATCTATCTTTTCCTGTGCTTAATTGGAATTTGTTTTCTCACTGTACTTGTCTTTTTCATTCCCACTTATAGATTTAAATATATACATATGTTTATGTTTAAACACCACATTTTACACTAATATATAATTAGTACGTATGAATTTATTTGCATATGAAAAAAAAAATCACCAAACCCCACTACTAGTTCCATAGTCTCTTCTTTTCTTGTTTCTTTTGTGAACCCACAAAACTAGATCAATCAAAACCCACATGCACCATTTTATTCATGAGCCATCACCTCTTCTTCTCCGGTCACCCTTGAACCACCCCCTTCCGCCACCACCAACAATTACCACGAGATCCATCATCATCCATACAACTTTCGGTTCACCACTACCATCGACTAAACACAATTGAAATTTTTTTTTTACTCACGAGACATAAACTCACCCTCATATTCATAAGACTCGAGCCATGATGAGAACACTTATCACCACCATACTCGATTATCTCATTCTTTGTTCTTCTCCATTCGACCATCATGAACAACCCGTAACCACCACTTTGTTTCTCCAACCCGACACCACTATTACCGTGAAACACCAACCCGTCAACCATCCTTTCCACCACCACCTTCACACCCATTTGATCACTAATACAATCACCACCACTCGCCACCCATATCAACCACCACCGCAACCATTACCACCACACCTCCGCCACTGTATCAACACTCATCACTTTAATATCATCAACTAGCCACTACCACCGGACAACATAACAAACCGCCACCATCTTCACCACCTTCCACCTCTCTCTCTCTTCTATCTCTCTCCCTTTTCTCTCTACAACCGTTGCCGATCACAGCAGCCAGGATACTGCTGCGTGTCCTTTCCCTTCTGTTCTACTCCTAATATGATGATACACAATGAAATGAGAAAAGGAAGTGATGATGATGGATGAAAGTGACGATGAATAGTTACGATACATGATGAGGATCGTGACACTTCTGTTACGGTTCATATATTTTTTTTCGAAGATTTGATGATGGTTCTATGACGATGATGATCAGGAAGATGATGATGATATGATGATAAAATTGGTGTTAACAATGATGAACAGTTCTGGGTTTAGTTTTTAAAGAAGAAGATGAAAAGAGTTAAAGGTTAAATATATTTAGAATATATATTAAATCAGAAAAACATAGATAGAGCAGTTGGTTGGGAGTGTGTCTGGAAAACAGAAGGTCCAGGGTTCGAACCCAGGCTACTGCAGCATTTTTTTTTATTACCAAAAGATGCTGTTGGGCCGAAAAAAAACTAACACTTGTCTGTTGGGCCGTATATAATTTGTGCAGTTGGGCCGAATGTAATGTTGGGTTGATAGTTCGGTTTAAATGAGTTTAGGTTGCATTATAAATCAGAAAATTGGGATAGAGCAGTGGTATAAGAGTGTTGATGGTTTAGTGGGAGGTCTTGGGTTCGAGTCCTGTTTTGGGCAGTTTATTTCTTTTTAATGCTTCTAAGGTATTATTTGATATCATTATTATTATTATTATTATTATTATTATTATTATTATTATTATTATTATTATTATTATTATTATTATTATTATTATTATTATTATTACTATTACTATTATTATTATCATTATCATTAAAAATTATTATTATTATTAAAAATAACATTATTATTAAAGTTATCATTATAATTAAAATTATCATTTTAATTAAAAGTATCATCAAAAGTATCATTACTATTATTATTTTTATCATTGTTACTATTATTATCATAACTATCATTATCATTATTACTACAACAAATACTATTTATATAACATATAGTTATTACATAACTATACTAAAAATTACTAATATTAATACATGAATATGTTTAAATATTAATATGTGTGTTAATATATATATAAATGATATAGGTTCGTGAATCTGAGGTCAACCCTACACATGTTTCATGATGTTATATGTATTTTTACTACAAAATACATTAGGTGAGTATATAGTCCCTTTTAAACTCTAAATATTTCGGGATGAGAATACATGTATTTTATGTTTTACGATATGGACACAAGTAACTGAAAAATATATTCTACGTTGAGTTGTACCACTGGCATACTTCCCTGTAGCTTGGTAACTACTATTTACAGCGGTATTGTAAACGCGAATCCTGTTGATAGATCTATCGGGCCTGACAACCCCAACCGGACTGGACGACCAGTATTCAACGGTTGCACAGTACTTCGTTTCGGTAACTACACTTGGTACGGTGTAGTAAGATTTCATAATAAAGGGAATATGCGACATTGATTAAATGTTAAGTATGGTTATCAAGTGCTCAACAACTTAGAATATTTTTATTAAAATGTTTACATATGAAATCTTGTGGTCCATAGTTATAACGCTGCTAGCATCAAACCTATATATCTCACCAACTTTATGTTGACGTTTTAAAGCATGTTTATTCTCAGGTACGTATAGAATCTTCCGCTGTGCATTTGCTCATGTTAAGGACATTACTTGGAGTCGATCATCGCAATGGAACCAAATGTTGATGATTTCGTCCAGGGGATAAGGACGAGGTCCTCACAGGTGGTATCAGAGCGGTGGTCTTAGTGAACCAGGTCTTGCATTAGTGTGTCTGACTAGTAATTGTTAGGATACATTAATGAGTCTGGACTTTGACCGTGTCTGCGTGTCAAAAGTTTTGCTTATCATATCTTGTCGGAAACCATGCTTATCATCTTAAGTCTAGACACGTCTTACTGCATTTAGTGCATCGATGGTGTATAGACAAAATTCATATCTTAGTGTATCTGATATTTCATATCATAGCGCATCTGTAGATTTGCCTGACATATGCCGTAGGTTCCTCTGTAGTTTACGAAATCTTTAGTATTATATATATAGATATTCTATATAGTTAGAATATCATCCGATATTTGAAAATCATTTCACATCAAAGATCCTTTTCATTCACCAAATTGCCCTCTTGGCGATGAACTTGAAGCACTTACCGGCGAACCTGTTAGAGAAACCATTTTCTCTCTCATTTCCAGAGTGTCTCGTCATGATTATATACTATCCCATATTTCGAATTTTATTCATCCGCTCGCTCCAACCGCCAATCATCTCGGTGTACTAGCAAAAGTTAACGAACTTCGTGCTCACGTGACGGCTTTGGAGAACATGGTGAGAAGGTTGCAAACACCAACAGCAGCACCAGCAGCATAATTCGTATCACCATCATCAACGCCGACCGTACCCTTATCACTCCCAATCACAATCACGTTGTAAACCTCAACATCACAACCTGTACCTCGGATATCAACATCACACGCCTCCATATCACCATCTGTAATTCGAATATGATCTTCGTTCTACATATCGTTCTACATATCGTTCTACATCGATTATCTTCGTGTTACGAATCATTCTACCAAATTTATCTTCACTCGACATGGCGATTATGTAATTTCTAAAGTTTTAGAGATTATGTAATTTAGCATTAACGATAAATTAAATGAGTTTAATATCTTATTGACTCATTAAATTCATAATTACATCCGAAGAAAATATATATGCAAGTATATTTTCATAAAGATTGTAATTAAAAATCCTTTCGTACAAACTATTAATGATGAAAATATTTTAACGGGTAGGTAGTACCCGAGAAATATTTAGATTTCACATTAATAAGTTACACCGTACATTCTTCGAATCTGATTCAACGGTCATTTACTATCCTACTTACAACCATCAATATACAAATCCGTTCACCACAGAATAACCATTTTCATTCAATTTCATATATGGATTTTGACCTATCAGAATCCAACAAGTGGCATAATGAAGAAAACATTGGATATAATAAAATTTGTTAGAAACAAACGGATTAACTAATTGAAATATTGTTAAGATTCCACGCTAACTGTTCCTAGCTAACTATTTCCAACTAACTGATTAACATTTAATTTATCGCAATTTACATTCTCGCAATTTTATTTATTGTTATTTAATTTCTGCACTTTACATACCGTCGGGACACATGCACAACAATACGTCGGATTAATTCTGAGACAACACGTTGTATAATGGGTCATGATATATATTTATTTATTTTACGCATTTTAAATAACGGGACACGTATGCAAGGTTTCGACTTATCATATTGACCCATCTATATATATATTTTGGAACAACCGTAGACACTCTATATGTGAAGGTGGGAGTTGGCTATACAGGGTCGGAGTTGATTCCAAAATATGTATATACTTTGAGTTGTGATCAATACTGAGACCGGTACACGGGTCACGATACGTATTAATTAATTCGAATATTATATATTTAATTTATATATGAATTTATTGGACCATTGGACAATCAGACTATTGGACTGCTAACTTTGGACAATTAAAATGAATTAAAAATGTTGATTATAACATATGAAACTAAACAATTCTTCAAGTTTGCCACTTGAATTCGTCTTAAACCTCATTTGCACCCCGACAATTACAATCTGCGTCCAAATCTTTCATGATATCTGAAAAAAAAAACCTCAATCGGGAAGTTGAATCAGCCGCACTTCATCTACGGAAGAAAAGATTTATGCACCTGAAAAACTCTCGAACCCAAATTCATAATTTAACATGTGCCTGTGTTGAATCCTTTACCATTTATTAGCAAAAACGATCTTACGATTCCTTTTCAATTAGCTAATTTTGTCACAGCTCCATTTCGACTTCTCAAGACTACTCTTATTATAACCTCGATATTTATACGTTGTCCTTTCGCCGTCATTACCGGAGAACCTTTATATTCCACGACATCATCAGCAGATGTACCAGCAGATCGTTATCTCTTTGGCGGAATCCGCAACCTGTATTTTTAAAATATCACAGAACCTCTCCAGTTATACCTATAACGTCTATCCCTAAGAATTTCATACTCCGAATGTGAAGTTTCTGAAAAACATCCTGAACTGAGAACTAGTTCTTGAAATGCTGATGAAGCAGCAAAAACTGTAACCGACTTTAACAGTCAAAAGTTTTATGATAAAATAAAGTGTGTTGGAAAAGCTCAGAAAAATAGAAGGGGTTGGAATTGGAAAAACGGATTGAGCAAAGTATGAAAGAAGCTATGGATAAATCACAAGGACTGAATCTGCTTTAAAAAAAAAATCCAAATGATTCAGTGCCTGTTGAAACCGATAGTAAGAACTCTATTCCTTATTCTAAACCTTTCAAGATGCTATTCTTCATCATCATCTTATTTTAGATGTTATAAGATATCTTCCTATCTTCCGTTATACATATTCTCCATATTTCTGGCGATATATTTTCACAACTATTCTTATCTGAGATCATGTATCTCTCCGTAATATCTGTGTTACAACATAAAAGAAACTGTGTTAGTTTCTAAATTTTGAAACCTTCGAGTTTAAAATATGAATGTTTTGAAGTAGTGTTGGGAACTGATGCATGAATTAATATAATATAATGAAACTTGATCAACTTCATTATATTACAGTAAGTCATGTTGAGTTTCTAATGGAACGTGATGATTCACAGTACCATCATCATGTGCCATGTTACACGGCTCTTACATTCAATATAAATTCTAAAAATATCAAGAAAATATTTCTTGATGATTCGGTCATTTCCAGGATATTCTGGTAATTTGATAAATCAAAATTTGTGCCATTACCAATTCTTTCTGAGAACATTAGCGATGTTCATTCCAAATTTCATACCTACGAATTCCGAACCATTACTCGCTTGACTCGAAGTCGGGGAGAGAAAACGAAAGCATGAAGCTCCGAAAAATAATGAAGGATATAAAACCCAACAACCACCCAGGATTTACAAACCGTGTATATCAATACGTATTGCAGCGTAAAGACACGGGAGAATTAAAAACATTATAATTCCGAGAAAATGATAGAAGTGAATAGATTTTCTGGCGGTAAATGAAAGAGAAGTATGATAGATGTGAAAATTAAGAGTATATCAAGGATCATAATGGGATGGAGTAGAAGATGTGAGTAATGGAAATAAGGAAGGGAAGGTAGTGGATTTATAGTGAAATATCCGGCGGAGAAATCGAAACAGATTGCCGCATTAAATCAAAGAAATCCTGATTTCTTTAATCTCCAATTTTCTTTAAACCCCGAAAATCAATAGTAACTACGTCATCACGAATATATCTATTTACTCATTTCACTCTTTTGAGATAGTTTCACTCGTACGCTTCACTTGATCGAATTGTTTTATCTATATCTCTCAATAATGATAAAACTCCATTATTACCTCATATTCGTCATGAAAACATTCCTATTGTTATCCATGACAACCTCTACCAAATTTCGGGGACGAAATTTCTTTAACGGGTGGGTACTGTAACGACCCGGAAATTTCCGACCAAATTTAAACCTTAATCTTTATATGTTTCCGACACGATAAGCAAAATCTGTAATGTTGAGTCTACAAAGTTTGAAATCTATGTTTATGTAATCAATTACCCTTTAATCATGTCTGACGATTCGCGAACAGCTGTGTGTATATTGATAGGTATAAATAATATATACTTATTAAATGAAAACGTTAACAAGGTATTAGATATATAATATTTGGTTAATTGATGAAACTTATTAAAATCATTATCATTGTTATTATTATTATCATTACCCATCACCTTTATACATATTCTATTACTAACTCTTAATATTTAATCTAATAAATGATACATGTATGCACGTTTTAAATTCTATATTATAGTATAACTATTATTATTATTATACTATTAATATTAAATATCTGTCACTATTTGTGTTTGATTCCTTCTTTCACAAATCAACTTGCATAATATATGATATACATACACGAGAAATTCGACAACCACTATCTATCTTTTCCTGTGCTTAATTGGAATTTGTTTTCTCACTGTACTTGTCTTTTTCATTCCCACTTATAGATTTAAATATATACATATGTTTATGTTTAAACACCACATTTTACACTAATATATAATTAGTACGTATGAATTTATTTGCATATGAAAAAAAAAATCACCAAACCCCACTACTAGTTCCATAGTCTCTTTTTTTCTTGTTTCTTTTGTGAACCCACAAAACTAGATCAATCAAAACCCACATGCACCATTTTATTCATGAGCCATCACCTCTTCTTCTCCGGTCACCCTTGAACCACCCCCTTCCGCCACCACCAACAATTACCACGAGATCCATCATCACCCATACAACTTTCGGTTCACCACTACCATCGACTAAACACAATTGAAATTTTTTTTTTACTCACGAGACATAAACTCACCCTCATATTCATAAGACTCGAGCCATGATGAGAACACCTATCACCACCATACTCGATTATCTCATTCTTTGTTCTTCTCCATTCGACCATCATGAACAACCCGTAACCACCACTTTGTTTCTCCAACCCGACACCACTATTACCGTGAAACACCAACCCGTCAACCATCCTTTCCACCACCACCTTCACACCCATTTGATCACTAATACAATCACCACCACTCGCCACCCATATCAACCACCACCGCAACCATTACCACCACACCTCCACCACTGTATCAACACTCATCACTTTAATATCATCAACTAGCCACTACCACCGGACAACATAACAAACCGCCACCATCTTCACCACCTTCCACCTCTCTCTCTCTTCTATCTCTCTCCCTTTTCTCTCTACAACCGTTGCCGATCACAGCAGCCAGGATACTGCTGCGTGTCCTTTCCCTTCTGTTCTACTCCTAATATGATGATACACAATGAAATGAGAAAAGGAAGTGATGATGATGGATGAAAGTGATGATGAATAGTTACGATACATGATGAGGATCGTGACACTTCTGTTACGGTTCATATATTTTTTTTCGAAGATTTGATGATGGTTCTATGACGATGATGATCAGGAAGATGATGATGATATGATGATAAAATTGGTGTTAACAATGATGAACAGTTCTGGGTTTAGTTTTTAAAGAAGAAGATGAAAAGAGTTAAAGGTTAAATATATTTAGAATATATATTAAATCAGAAAAACATAGATAGAGCAGTTGGTTGGGAGTGTGTCTGGAAAACAGAAGGTCCAGGGTTCGAACCCAGGCTACTGCAGCATTTTTTTTTATTACCAAAAGATGCTGTTGGGCCGAAAAAAAACTAACACTTGTCTGTTGGGCCGTATATAATTTGTGCAGTTGGGCCGAATGTAATGTTGGGTTGATAGTTCGGTTTAAATGAGTTTAGGTTGCATTATAAATCAGAAAATTGGGATAGAGCAGTGGTATAAGAGTGTTGATGGTTTAGTGGGAGGTCTTGGGTTCGAGTCCTGTTTTGGGCAGTTTATTTCTTTTTAATGCTTCTAAGGTATTATTTGATATCATTATTATTATTATTATTATTATTATTATTATTATTATTATTATTATTATTATTATTATTATTATTATTATTATTATTATTATTATTACTATTACTATTATTATTATCATTATCATTAAAAATTATTATTATTATTAAAAATAACATTATTATTAAAGTTATCATTATAATTAAAATTATCATTTTAATTAAAAGTATCATCAAAAGTATCATTACTATTATTATTTTTATCATTGTTACTATTATTATCATAACTATCATTATCATTATTACTACAACAAATACTATTTATATAACATATAGTTATTACATAACTATACTAAAAATTACTAATATTAATACATGAATATGTTTAAATATTAATATGTGTGTTAATATATATATAAATGATATAGGTTCGTGAATCTGAGGTCAACCCTACACATGTTTCATGATGTTATATGTATTTTTACTACAAAATACATTAGGTGAGTATATAGTCCCTTTTAAACTCTAAATATTTCGGGATGAGAATACATGTATTTTATGTTTTACGATATGGACACAAGTAACTGAAAAATATATTCTACGTTGAGTTGTACCACTGGCATACTTCCCTGTAGCTTGGTAACTACTATTTACAGCGGTATTGTAAACGCGAATCCTGTTGATAGATCTATCGGGCCTGACAACCCCAACCGGACTGGACGACCAGTATTCAACGGTTGCACAGTACTTCGTTTCGGTAACTACACTTGGTACGGTGTAGTAAGATTTCATAATAAAGGGAATATGCGACGTTGATTAAATGTTAAGTATGGTTATCAAGTGCTCAACAACTTAGAATATTTTTATTAAAATGTTTACATATGAAATCTTGTGGTCCATAGTTATAACGCTGCTAGCATCAAACCTATATATCTTACCAACTTTATGTTGATGTTTTAAAGCATGTTTATTCTCAGGTACGTATAGAATCTTCCGCTGTGCATTTGCTCATGTTAAGGACATTACTTGGAGTCGATCATCGCAATGGAACCAAATGTTGATGATTTCGTCCAGGGGATAAGGACGAGGTCCTCACAAATACCCATGTATTAGAAGAAGTAATACTAAGCTCAATGTATATCATATATACATTACCTGAGGTTTACCCTGCATCCCTCTTTTCTTTCAACTCCTTAAGGTAGATCGGGCAGTTGCGTTTCCAGTGACCCATCTCACCGCAACCAAAGCACGGATCTTCTTTGGAGTTTGCTTTACCAACAACCTTTTGCTTCTTGTTATAATTGGTTGGGGTAACCATCTTCCCCTTTCCCTTGTCCTTGCCTTGGTAGGCGGGTCCTTTCCTCTTAGCCACCTTTGGCTTAGAAGTGTTATTGTTTTTGGACCCGCCTTCATTGATCATAAACACGGGTGAAGCCCTTTTACCCATGCTTTCTTCGGACGTCTTAAGCATGGCATGTAATTTGCCAATGCTCTTATCCCAACCATTCATATTGTAATTCAATACGAATATGTCAAACCTTTTTGATAAAGAATTAAGGATAAGGTTCGTGGCTAATTCATTAGACACATTGCAATTTAGATGGTTCGCTTGATCAATTAGGCTTTTCATCTTAAGGACATAAGACAAAACGGATTGGGAGTCATCCATCCGACATGCATGAAGCGCTCGAACCATTTCGAAGCGCTCGGCACGAGCTTGTTGAAGAAACATCTCCTTCAATTGTGTGATCATGTCATATGCACTATGATGCTCGAAGTCTTTTTGCAGTTTGGGTATCATAGTCCCAAGCATAAGGCAAGTGACTTGCACCGAATCGGTGCAATACTTATCCCAATAAGCCATGCCTTCCGTATCATCCTCGCCGGGTTGATCGGGAATGGGGTCTTCCAACACATACGCCCTATCCTCAAGTTTGAGGACAATTCTTAGATTGCGAAACCAATCCATGAAATTCGTATGGTTGAGTTTTTCCTTTTCGAGGATAGACCTCAACGATAGGTTGTTAATGTTGATGGGTGAGTTTGGAATGTTGTTGTTATTGGCGGCCATCTACAAAATTTAACAAAGTTGTTTAAGTATCAATTTTAATTTAACAATCAATACCCTTTAAATCCAATTGATATTTATTAAATTTTAGAATCCAACGGTAAACTAAATTTCGGTTAGGTGACCTTTATCCCGTCATTTGATTTAGCTAGGTAGTCATTATATGACAATTGCAATCCTTTTGCAACTTCTAAGTTATGGGATCATGCAATCCTTTTGTATGGCATATTTATCCCATCAACGCCTATTTGTTCCTCATGCTTCAGTGACCCTAAGTTCATGATTCCCAAATCAAGTCGTCCTACTTGTGTAAACGTGTAAATTTAACATACAAGTGGTTAGGTGACCTTTATCCCACAAGTGTGTGAAATTCACCTTAATCATATTAGTTTGCTCATAACGGTTAGGTGACCTTTATCCCATTATGAGTTCCCAAATTATTTTTAAGTGTCACACAAAAGGATGGCGTTTAACTAGTTTGCCTTGTTAATAAGGGATTTTAAGTTTTCATTATTTCTAGTTTAAGAAAACAATTATACCATACACCAACATGAATTTAGTGTATGGCTTATTTGAAATCCATTTTTCATGTTATGTAATAAAGCCAATTTCATTACACTGATATAAACCATTTTATATGTGTTTTAATAACCAATTATTATAATCCATTTAGCCATTTTTAATTTAACCAATTAAATTATCGTTTTGCATGTCGTTAATAATGTCTAATTTAACCAATTAAATTTTCATTTTGCTTGTTGTTAACTTGTGATTTACTTGTAGCAACCAAACATACAAACACAATAAACAACCATGCATGCAAAACAAATATGTTCACAATCAAGCCAATTTGGCAGACATTTGTTTAGCCGAAAACAAATGTCACTGGTTAAGGGGTTATAACATAAAGTAGGAGATTTTAAATCTCCCACTTAATCTTGCATCCAAATGCTTCTTCTTGTGTTCTTCCAAGTCTTCATCTTGTATCTTCATCTTATTACAAAATATATCCTAATACATTTTGTCTAGAAAATGAAATACAACCTAATCTATTTTACATACCAAATATAAAATAAATTACATAACCAAATGAATAAATATTACAAACCAAATGAATGAATTAATATTACATACCAAATGAATGAGTTAAATCAACCAAACATTCAACCATCCAAACACAAGGTCAAGGCTTGATTATGAACAACAACATACAACAAATATGAACCAAATGGAAGAGCCCAAAACCCACTTTTGGGACTCAATAAATTCGGCCAAAATGGAGAACCCACCCAAACAATTAATTTTTGCATTCTACTTTCATGCATGTTAATAGAATGCAAAGTTGGTGGGTTTTAAAGACCATATATAAGAAGCATATTTCATAGACTTCGGCTCTAGATACCATTGATGGGAATCAACATAACAACAATTTCTTAATGTTAACATGATCACAAAACCAATTGATTTAGAGTTATAGCAAGCGGAAACATAATTATTAAGAAAACAAGTTTATATGTTTAACCATTTAAATTGAATCCCATGTAGATATCAAGTCATGAACATATGCTTACATATAATAACAAGGAAGTAAGATTATACCTCCTCAAGATTAATTGAGGGCTAAATTTGATGAGTAAGATGATGATGAAAAACAACCTCTAACTTAAAGCCTCAAGTGTGCAATACCCACAAGCCTTTTATGCACCAACACCACCTTTGATTTGTTACAATTTTTGACACTTGAATGAGTTAGTTACCAAGAAAGAAACCCTCTCTATTTGCTCTCTAAAATTCGGTCAGCAGCTCCACTAGGTGAAAGTAAGAGTGTTTTGAAATTATGAGAGCAAAATTTGAGTCAAAACCTTGGTTAAAGAAACTTGCATGCACATATGGAGATGTGTTCTTAAAAGTAACAAAAATAACAAGCATGGGTGGTGTCTTGAAGCCCTAAAAATGTCCATCCATGTGCATTTTATATCAAGAATTGCAATTTTATAAAACTTGTATAAAACATAATGCATTTGTTAAGTTACTTATATTTTATAAACCATTTTATAAAATATAACACAACACAATTATTTAAACCTATAAATAATTAAATCCATATCATATATAAATTATCCAAATAATTTATCTCAAGTGATTATATTTTAGAAAACCCATTTTCTAAAATCCAAGTGTCGCGTATTTATTTAACGATCCAATTGTTAAGATAAATACATATAAAGTGTCGGTAAGCTTGTTATTGGGTATGACCTAACTTGGATCATAAAATATTAGCCACATTGATTTATTATGTCTCTCGGGCATATGAAATACCTTCAGGAAATATTTATTTAGGAATTTAGTAGTAATCTTCGTCCATGACGTGATGGAAACTTTTTCCAGTCCTTCGAACCAGGTTTGAGCATGATGAGTGAGAGAATAGGGAAACAAGTATAGCCGGATTATATATTATGCTATCCCTGGCTGTTTGTAGGAGTTTGAAAGATATATGAATTTATTAAGGTGAGAATTAAGATCGTCATTTGGTAATCCATGAAACTGACAGCTATTCTGGATGAGCTGGATGATGTGATGTTTTAACTCGAACGAGTGTCCTTGAATCTCTGGAAATCTGATCGGTCCTCCTCGACCTTCAATTGAGGGTTTAGTATTTTTTGATAGAGTAACGCGTAACGCCATTTGATTTCTGATTCGTGCTTCCTTGCGTGCTTTAGAGATTATTGCATCTGGATCTGGTACGAATAACAACGGCCCTAGTCTAGATCGGGTTTGGGTCATACACTGGGTATGTGATAAGGCTAAAAAGGAACATATATTTCATAGCATTATCCCCCAAGAAAGACAAGATTTTAGTTGCAATTGTTCCATTTTCAAGTAATATTCGTTTGTATTAAATAAGTGCGAAGACAAAAGGCGAAAACGACAAATTGAAGACAAAAAGGTCCAAAAAGCTCAAATGTACAAGATACAATCAAAAAGGTTCAAATTATTGATGAGGAACGTCTAAAAATGACAAGAGTACAAGTTACAAAACGCAAAGTACACGATATAAAATTGTACGAAAGGGCGTTCGAAAATCCGGAACCGAGGCATGAACCAACTTTCAGCGCTCGACGCAACGGTGTAAAAATTACGAGTCAACTATGCACAAGAATAAAATATAATATTTAAATAATTCATAATAAGAATAATATTAAATAATAAAAAGTTGTTAATTGAGCATAGTTCAGGGATCGTAAATGAAAATTCAATTTCAACTTTTGCATATATAAGGCAATGTAGTTCGTAGATTGGAGGACACTCTTTTTATATCATATTGGGATCTATATATCGATCCATCTATCTTTTCTATATCAAATATCAATATCTATATTTATAATTCTCTATCATAATGTTAATGTAATAAGATATAACAATAATCTTAATTTTAATTTTAAATTATGGTAATAATAAGATTTATGATAGAGATCGTTTGAGTGTGTAATTCGAAATTCTGTCCGTGTAACGCTACGCTATTTTTAATCATTGTAAGTTATGTTCAACCTTTTTATATTAATGTCTCGTAGCTAAGTTATTATTATGCTTATTTAAAACGAAGTAATCATGATGTTGGGCTAATTACTAAAATTGGGTAATTGGGCTTTGTACCATAATTAAGGTTTGGGCAAAAGACTGACACTTGTGGAAATTGGACTATTGACTATTAATAGATGGGGGGTATTGTCTAATTGAGTGACAACTCATTGGAGTCTGTCGAACCTATCTTCAAATTAATTATCCTAATAATTAATAATGATTATGGTTGTCCTATTTAGTGACGTTCATATGGAATCTATTATAATCATTTAATTAATTATTCGGGTTGGGTAATTGATTATTCAAACTGATCAAGTGGGTAAATTAATATTCATATCTAATCAAAACAGGGGTAGATTACATACAGTGATAACTGGTGTAATTGTTGACAGAAGTGATAACTGCGTCACAGTTTAAATCCTTAATTAGTTGGAATATTTGACTTCGGGTATAAGGGTAATTTGACGAGGACACTCGCACTTTATATTTATGACCGATGGACTATTATGGATAAAAACCAGATAGGTATCAAATAAACCATGACAAAGGACAATTAACCCGAGTAACAATTAATTAAAATCAAAACGTCAAACATCATGATTACGGAAGTTTAAATAAGCATAATCCTTTTATTTCATATTCTATCGCAATTTTATTTATTGTTATTTTATTTATCGTCATTTATTTATTTTACGCACTTTAATTATTGTCATTTATCTTTATGCTTGAAAATATAAAATCGACAAACCGGTCATTAAACGGTAAAAACCCCCCTTTTATAATAATATTACTACTTATATATATATATATATTTATATAAATATAGTTTTATAAAAATATAGTACGTAATCACTAGCTCCCTGTGGAACGAACCGGACTTACTAAAAACTACACTACTCTACGATTAGGTACACTGCCTATAGTGTTGTAGCAAGGTTTAGGTATATCCCATCCGTAAATTAATAAAACTTGTGTCATATTTTGTAGTATTTCCTAGTAAAAATAATACTATTTCGTACCCTCACGCTACATCATCAAGTTTTTGGCGCCGCTGCCGGGGAGCGCTAAAACGCTATATTTTTAATTATAATAATATTGAAATAAAATATAATAATATAATAATATTGAAATAGAATATAATAATATAATAATATTGAAATAGAATATAATAATATAATAATATTTTAGAATCAAAATTTGATACGTAAAATTTTAAAAAGTCGTATTTATTAAATATTTCAGGGGTATATTATGTAACTTGTAATTAATAATTTCTATCATATCGCTTTCATGTGAATAGTAAATTAATTAATTTCTTTTCATTTACTATTCATGAATAGTAAATGAATTAAAAAAAAAAGTTTTGAAAAAAAATAATAATTATAAAAAAAATTATTAATTTGTAAAAAAAAGCGTTTTTAAAAATAAAAAAAAAACGTAAAAAAAAAAAACGTAAAAAAAAAACGTAAAAAAAAAAAACCTAAAAAAAAAAACCTAAAAAAAAAAAAAAAAACCTAAAAAAAAAAAAATTATTAAAAAAAATATATGTATTTTTTTAAGATTTTGTCTATAAAAAAAATGTTTTTTTTAGTTTTATTACCTTTAGATTTTTAGACTATAGTCGCAACTTTTAGTATTAAGTTTAGTTTTGCCATAGTTATTTTTACTTCTAGAATTTTTAGGCTTTGCCGAAAAATCCCTTAAGTGCTTATTCCTTAGACTAAGTTTTAGGTGCTTTAGAATTTTACGACGCCGTATTTCGCACTACTTTCTTATTTTTATTTTTCGACACTTTTCGACGCGCAATCTTTTTCTCTCTTATTTCTCGCCATTCTAGTTTTTAGGACTTAGAATTTTTTCTACTTCTTCTCTAAATTTCTTAAAATTACGAAAATTTATTTTAAGTGGTTAAATTGATAGACATCAAAATTTTCTGGTTCGTAGTAATAGTTGGATTTGTACGTGGACCGGGTTATTGGAGCCAAACAGTACTCAATTATATTGAGACCAAACGAATCCTGCCCCTCTGCTGCATCTTTTGGCTATTCGAAACGTGAGCAAAATCAGAAAAGTCTATTAATTGGATAGCTTATATAAGTTTTTCTTATTATTTTTATAACTAATAGGATATTCTGTGAATGCACCGAGCAAGACGTTCACCACCTTTTGTACGTTCACCACCTGTAACTCGATCAAGACATTTAGCAAATATCACCGCCATTGATTTTTCTTTAGAATCGTCATCCAGTCGACCAAGTACTCAAACTCAAATTTCCGATAACCCAGTTTTTGAAACAAACCTCACAATTGAGAATCCGGAGAATACTCAGGGACAATTCCGAGACCCTGATCCACTAATTATTCCTCCAGAACCACCAATCCTTCAAACAGAGATTGTTGAGGAAGAAACCATTAAATTAGAAACCTCTAGTGATTCGGATACAACACTTCCAATCATGGAAAATCTAGAACCTCTAAGTATGGAAGACCGAATGAGAGCTACACGCACGGGCCAAGGTCACGCCATTATTAAGCCAGAAGTTAATGCGCCAGATTATGAAATCAAAGGACAAATTCTACACATGGTAACTAACCAATGCCAATTCAGTGGTGCACCGAATGAAGATCCTAACGAACACCTTCGTACGTTTAAAAGAATTTGTACACTATTCAAAATCCGAGAAGTGGAAGATGAGCAGATCTATCTCATGTTGTTTCCCTGGACTTTAAAGGGAGAAGCCAAAGATTGGTTAGAATCGTTACCTGAAGGGGCGATTGACACATGGGATGTTTTAGTTGAAAAATTTCTTAAACAATTCTTTCCGGCATCTAAAGTCGTGAGACTTCAAGGAGAAATTGTTACGTTCGCGCAAAAGCCAAATGAAACATTATATGAGACGTGGACAAGATTCGGAAGGATGTTGAGAGGATGTCCTCAACACGGTTTAGACACTTACCAAATAGTACAAATATTCTACCAAGGTGTCAACGTTGCTACACGAAAAGACATCGACATAACAGCCGGTGGTTCCATTATGAAGAAAACCACAACTGAAGCTTACAAAATTATTGATAACACAGCCTCCCACTCTCATGAGTGGCACCAAGAGAAAGATATATATCGTTCATCTAAAGCGGCTAGAGCCGATTCTAGCCATGACTTTGATTCCGTTTCAGCAAAAATAGATGCTTTCGAAAGACGAATGGAAAAGATGAATAAAGATATTCACGCAATACGAATCAGTTGTGAGCAATGCGGTGGACCACACTTATTGAAAGATTGTCACATTGAACCAACGATGGAACAACGAGAGAATGTTTCCTATATGAACCAAAGGCCGGGAAATAATTATCAAAATAATTATCAACCGCCAAGGCTAAACTTAAATCGAAATCAAAACATTCTTTACAATCCAAAAGGACCCGAAAATAACTGGTATAACCAACAAGGTCCGAATAACCAACCGACTCAAAACAACACTTCCAATCAACAAAGACATAGCTTGTATAAACCACCACAACAACCCGAAGAATAAAAGCCAAATCTAGAAGAAATGATGGCAAAGCTGATTGAATCTCAAACACAATTCATTACATCTCAAACCCAAATGAACGAGAGGTTTGATCAGTCATTAAGAACTCAACAAGCTTCCATTTTGAATCTTGAAAAACACGTAGGTACTCTTGCTAGCATGATGAGTGAGAGGGAACAAGGAAAGCTACCGAGTAATACTGAAGTAAATCCTCGGAATGAGAATGTTAATATGGTTTCAACGAATTCTGAAAAACCAGCACCAGAAGATGGGAAGGTTTTAGATGAGAGTAACAATGAAGAAGTTACACCACCACCACCCGAGTATGTAAAGCCAGTGGTGGCACCATACAAACCACCCATCCCGTTTCCAAGAAAAGGAGTTGAGTATGAGCAAGTGATAGGTAATAAAGATTGTGATACCTCTGGAAAGAAGAAGAAGAAAAAGAATAAGAAAGTGCAAGAAACAAAAGCCGTAAATATAAACCCGGTGAAGACAGTTCCACCAAAACCTCCACCTAGGGTAGGTGATCCGGGTGAATTTATTGTTCCTTGTCTACTTAGTGATTGTGTCATGTATGATGCACTAGCAGATTTAGGTGCAAGTGTAAGTGTTATGCCTCTTTCCTTATATAAGAGATTAGGTGTAGGTAAGTTAAGTCCAACGGATATGAGTGCTCGACTCTTTGATCAAACTATTAAGCACCCAGTTGGAATTGCTGACAACCTACCCGTTCAAGTAGGCAATTTAACCTTTCTAGTCGAATTTATTGTCATTGACATAGAAGAGGACCCAAACATTCCTCTAATTTTAGGTCGGCCATTCTTAGCGTCCACCAAGGCGTTATTTGATGTAGGAAATGGAAGAATGACACTTAAAAGTGGTGACAAATCGATCACCTTTATGATTCGAAAGTCTAAATCTCCACCAGCCAAAACCATTGAACCAGTAAAAACAATTGGTAAGAACCATGTGCTTTTACCAACTCCAACGGTAATACTTAGCAATAATGAAACGCCTAAGTGTGGGGAAAATGAAGTAACACCTAATGATGACATGATAACAAAGAACCCCGTTGTTGATACGAAATTAAATGATCCCGTTATTAATAGTTCAATGAAGAAACTTATTAAACGGATTCGCGATGCTAGAACCAAGGGGAACTTTAAGTTATGTAACCGGTTAGTATCCAATCTATCACCTAAAGAAAAGGAGAAACTAGTTGAAATTGTGGATATTACACAGGAATCCGACCAATGGCTTAAAGAAAAAGTCACGGATATGCAAGTTGATTATGGACCAAGAGAAATTAACGATGAAGTTAATCACAATTTTGACACCACGGCTACCTAAGTGTGGGGAGATTCAAATGTTCTAAAAAGAAAATGCTGTTTGGAGTTAGTTGTTCTGTTCTCGTGTAGTTCCGAGAATGGAATTCGATTGGTCTTTTCCGCTAGCAGACACTAAAGAACTAGTTTTCTCCCTCCATTCTGAATTTTTGTTTTGTAGGTTTTTTTATGAAATTAATATGCATTTTAATTTAAGTTTTTAAAAAAAAAAATTTACTTTAATTCATTAAGTTTAAAAAATGATTTCTAAAATTCGTCGTGAGTTAAAGACTAGGTCGTTGAGCCGAAATTGCTTTACCCGAGGGCGAGGCGACAAATTTTGTTATCATTTAATTTTATTGATCTAAAGTATGCAAAAAAAAAAAAATTATATTAATTTTTGAACGTAGGGGTTATATACCAAACTTCAAAAATATGTATATATGTTTGTATTTTATGTTATGTACACAACAGGGTAAAACAGCGCACTTTCAAAGACTGTCATTAAGTTCAACAAAAAGCTACTAATTTTGATGACAAGGCGCAAAATATCAAATGTGATGTAAAATAATATGCTTACAAACTGGGTATTTTTAATCACTTTTCTACACTAATCACCCTCATGAATTTATAATTATAGTCTGATTTCATGCAAATGAGGGCATTGCATGATCTCAAGTGTGGGGAAGGGTTATAAATTCTCTCGGGTTTACACTTAGTTTTTTTGCCAAATTTTGTGAAAATTTGAAAAATTTTCAATTAAATGAACTCAAAATCATGTTTATACATATTTATGAACGATGAAAACTAGGTGTTAATACCGAAATTATCGTTACCTCGAAAAGGACATAAATTGAGAAACAACCTAAAACGATTGAATTCATTTAAAATGGAATAAAGGAGAATAAAAAAAGCAAAGAAAGAAACTAAGTGTGGGGAGAATGTACCAAGTTATTCAATTAAAAACTATCTATCACATGTTTCTGTAAAGTTATTGCAGGTACTTTTGTTTTGGACGATTTTAATCAGTTTTACCCGATTTACTGTAAGCAAGATGGATCTACACGATGAATCAATTCCATCATTAAAAGGAAGTAAAGTCTTCCGAAAAAGAAACGCGCTTCTTGATTTAGGTCATGAAGTTGTCGTCCAGACCAGCTGTAGGTTGACGAAAAATCTAGAAAAGTCATCACTAAAATCGGTTGGAAATCCACGGACCTCAGCATCAAACAGGGTCGCCATGTGGTCAGATTTATCCTAACCATGAGAAGGATTTATCTCGTACAATGGGGGGCACCGTGCAAATTAGCTTGATAAGACTAATGAATCAGATCCCCAGAAAGGATAATCTCCTTAAAGATTAAAAATCAGCTTTTAAGACTGATATTACTCAATCCTAGAGATTGACCTTAAAGATTGAGAATTCAAACTCATGGAATTCAATGATATCTAAACTCGAGCTTGAACGAGAAAATATTTTGATCAAAAATAAAACCGATTTGTTTTCTGAAAACCTATTTTCAATGCGTTCATTACCATTGAACGTAAAATCCTGAGAATTCATCAGAATTCATTAGGTCACCTGAACCAAATCGGGTGTCAACCGTAAGAACGGTGGTTGCATAGCATGGTCGGAGACAGGACCTTGTGCCAGACCGAAAAAAAAAATATAGGATGATCTTTACTATCGCTCCTACCAAGGATAGTTCTAGCATCCGACACGTTAAAAGACCATAATCATCTGCATGTCACGGGACATTGCCTTAACAGTTTCTTGTTCATCGCTTTCCTTTACAACCGGACGGTAGTTTGCCGAAAGGTAATATACGGAACAAGTAAACTGGATGTGTGCTTTTCGATACCGGGATAGCAGTGGATTACACGAACTTAAATGTTTTTAGCCAAAATATTGATCCACAAATATATTTTGCAACACCAATGGTGGATCAAATCAGAAAACTTATCTAGGGTAAAAGCTAGATTGAATTTTCAAAAGATCAAATGTTTTCATAAAGATCCTATTTCCTAAAGGATCTAAATTTTTATAGTCATGTGGGACTGTAAACCGCCTTTCAAATGTGCACTTTGCTTTAGAAACCGAAAGTAAATCGGCTATTTGATTGCAAGTGTTGTTGACCTAAACCCAAGGCAACTGTGGATGACACACCCACCTTTAACCATGGTTCTATTGTTAATATCATTGTTTATACCGCCGTATTAAAATCACTGATGTACAAAGTGTGAAGAATAAAGAAGTGATTCAAGTGTTTTTCAAGACTATATTGCTTGAGGACAAGCAACGCTCAAGTGTGGGGATATTGATAAGGCTAAAAAGGAACATATATTTCATAGCATTATCCCCCAAGAAAGACAAGATTTTAGTTGCAATTGTTCCATTTTCAAGTAATATTCGTTTGTATTAAATAAGTGCGAAGACAAAAGGCGAAAACGACAAATTGAAGACAAAAAGGTCCAAAAAGCTCAAATGTACAAGATACAATCAAAAAGGTTCAAATTATTGATGAGGAACGTCTAAAAATAACAAGAGTACAAGTTACAAAATGCAAAGTACACGATATAAAATTGTACGAAAGGGCGTTCGAAAATCCGGAACCGAGGCATGAACCAACTTTCAGCGCTCGACGCAACGGTGTAAAAATTACGAGTCAACTATGCACAAGAATAAAATATAATATTTAAATAATTCATAATAAGAATAATATTAAATAATAAAAAGTTGTTAATTGAGCATAGTTCAGGGATCGTAAATGAAAATTCAATTTCAACTTTTGCATATATAAGGCAATGTAGTTCGTAGATTGGAGGACACTCTTTTTATATCATATTGGGATCTATATATCGATCCATCTATCTTTTCTATATCAAATATCAATATCTATATTTATAATTCTCTATCATAATGTTAATGTAATAAGATATAACAATAATCTTAATTTTAATTTTAAATTATGATAATAATAAGATTTATGATAGAGATCGTTTGAGTGTGTAAGTCGAAATTCTGTCCGTGTAACGCTACGCTATTTTTAATCATTGTAAGTTATGTTCAACCTTTTTATATTAATGTCTCGTAGCTAAGTTATTATTATGCTTATTTAAAAAGAAGTAATCATGATGTTGGGCTAATTACTAAAATTGGGTAATTGGGCTTTGTACCATAATTAAGGTTTGGGCAAAAGACCGACACTTGTGGAAATTGGACTATTGACTATTAATAGATGGGGGGTATTGTCTAATTGAGTGACAACTCATTGGAGTCTGTCGAACCTATCTTCAAATTAATTATCCTAATAATTAATAATGATTATGGTTGTCCTATTTAGTGACGTTCATATGGAATCTATTATAATCATTTAATTAATTATTCGGGTTGGGTAATTGATTATTCAAACTGATCAAGTGGGTAAATTAATATTCATATCTAATCAAAACAGGGGTAGATTACATACAGTGATAACTGGTGTAATTGTTGACAGAAGTGATAACTGCGTCACAGTTTAAATGCTTAATTAGTTGGAATATTTGACTTCGGGTATAAGGGTAATTTGATGAGGACACTCGCACTTTATATTTATGACCGATGGACTATTATGGATAAAAACCAGATAGGTATCAAATAAACCATGACAAAGGACAATTAACCCGAGTAACAATTAATTAAAATCAAAACGTCAAACATCATGATTACGGAAGTTTAAATAAGCATAATCCTTTTATTTCATATTCTATCGCAATTTTATTTATTGTTATTTTATTTATCGTCATTTATTTATTTTACGCACTTTAATTATTGTCATTTATCTTTATGCTTAAAAATATAAAATCGACAAACCGGTCATTAAACGGTAAAAACCCCCCTTTTATAATAATATTACTACTTATATATATATATATATATATATATATATATAAATATAGTTTTATAAAAATATAGTACGTAATCACTAGCTCCCTGTGGAACGAACCGGACTTACTAAAAACTACACTACTCTACGATTAGGTACACTGCCTATAGTGTTGTAGCAAGGTTTAGGTATATCCCATCCGTAAATTAATAAAACTTGTGTCATATTTTGTAGTATTTCCTAGTAAAAATAATACTATTTCGTACCCTCACGCTACATCATCAGTATGCCTTTTGTTTTTAATTTTAAGCAGATAAACTTAATTTCTAAAGTAATCTAAGGTAAGCTAAGCTAGTCTAAGGTAGTCTTAATCTAAGGTAGTCTAATTCTAAAGTAATCTAATTTTAACGTAATCTAATATAACTAACTATCCTAAGGTTGAATATGTTTTTGGTTCTAGTTACTGATTCCCTGTTATTTCGATAACAGAGCTCTGCACGAACTATTTAACAAACCAAGTGGCCAGGCTGACTACGGAGAGGCAGGATCCTTTTGGTCCCAATATAATTGGAGACTGTTCGGAAAATTCAACAACCAAGTCAGTGTATAATTGTCTTTCTTAGACACCACTAAATGCTTGTGAATAAGTTTGATAGAGAGTAGTATTATCTGATACCAGTTCCCCGGCAGTGGCGCCAAAAACTAGCTTCCCTCTTGATATGGCCGAAACGGGTGGTTTTATTTGTTCGGTGTCGTTAGGTCGCAACACGTCAGAATCAACCACCAAGAGGGGGTACTGTTTTAAATTTATATTTAGCGGAGCCTAAATCGTACTACTCCTTAGTATGAGTAAGGGAAGTATGACCTAGAGTCTTATTTTTAAGATATCAGTAGAATCGAACCTATATTTAATCCAAAGATAGTTATGAAGGAGTAGTGGTTACTTAATTTTGGGATTTTCTAATTTATAGGGCATATAAAGTAAATGCGATAAAATTCGTAATTTAGATAAGGTTAAAGTAAGTGCATACTATGATTTCATCAGTTATTCTGCCGAGATTATGAAATGCTGGCTCATTAACAGGCAGAGGCCTTGTATTCACTACACTGGTCCTAAACGCCCCTGTCATAAGACATGTCACTGGGTACTTGAATATTCTGAATAGACAGCAACGTCCCTTACCCCCAACGCCCGTGCAGTCTGACTACAGGCATACACATTCAGACGACTCATCCAATTGAGCGACTCGGTTGGGTGACGTATTAACATTCCACAAAGGTCTAAACTTTCTTAAGCATAATAGAATACATGGTTTACCATATCCGAGAGACGTGATGTGTTTCAATGCTTTCGTTAGTGATTGGTTTTTAAAAGATAGTTAGGCCCTTGGGAAAGAGTTCAACCATAAAGAACACCATGGCCAAGTCAGGTTAACTTCCATGAACACGTTCGGTTATTCTAACGGTCCAAACCTTTATGTGTCTAAACAAACAGTTCCTTAATTAACTAAGAATCCCTCAAGCGGGGTGCAATGCTTGAGACCGCGTTATGGTGCCGTGTACTAATCAACACTGACCAGGTTCCATGGCCTTACTTAGCAGAGGTACAGCTTACAACAACCGCTGTGCTTCTGCATGCACGTACGAAGTTTATATGCTTGGTGACTACACTAGCGTGGTCTGGGACCGACAATGTAATAAGGGTCTAATCAGATGTTTCACTACGAAGGAGTCCTCAGTCGGAATCCAAAGCTCGATAGACTTACTACAACCGGTGTACCTCAGTCGATCTTACATTGTATCTGATAGACTTCTCTTACCAAGGGGTGCCACAGATAGTGTACTCTGAATCGGGGTTCACGACTTCCTAATAACAGAGCCAATAACTACGTTCTATTAGTTAGAAAAGCCATTGAGTTTAAAGCATAATCGGAAAGCATTTCAACAGCATACACAAACCATAACATTATTTTGACATTATAACTGCTTACATCATAGCATACACTAAAGATAACTACTCGCTAATCATGGCAACAATATCATAGAACATAATGATAGAAGACATTATATAAAGATAAAGGATAGAAGTACAAGTAGATTAAACGAGTTCCGAGTACAAAAGTGACAACTTCAAGACTCCAGACCGCTCGTAATACAATATTTGGCGTTCTTCTACGGGTACTAGGTTTCCCGCACGGAGTCGAAGACCTTGAAAGTATGACTAATATTGTACAAGAGAGAGAAAGAAGTGAATTGAAGTGTGTGTTGGAATGAATGACAAAGACCCTTTAAATAAGCCTAAATTTTCCCTGCAAACGGCTGGCAGGCCATTTGGCAAGCCGTTTACCAAGCCAAGCCGTCTGCAAGGGCCGTTTATCTGACCTATTTGGTAGGCTATTTGTGAGCCAGGCAAGCCATTTGGCAGGCCGTTTGTGAGCCAGGCAGGCCGTTTGGCAGGCCTGGTCAGCTGAAATTCCTGGATCGTAACTTAATTTCTTGTCTTTCACCGTTTTCGCTCTAGAATCTTCGTTTTAGCTCTGATTCTCTTGAATCTTTTTTCACCGTCTTCGTAATTACTTGTTCTTCAATTCTAACCAACGAAGTGGGTATTTTGCCTACAAAGTTCGAATCTTTCTTGTTTTTAGGCCTTAATACCGAGGTGAAAACGTGACTTTTTAGCCGATATCAGGCAGCTCGACTTTGTAAGCATTATCACCAACTTTTTCTAACACCTTGAAATGACCCTCAGCTCTTGGCATCAACTTGTTCTTTATTTTTGTTGGGAATATTTCCTTCCTTAGATGAATCCAAACAAGATCACCAGGAATTAAAGTGGGCTGCTTTCTGTGCTGGTTAGCTTTAGCCTTGTATTGCTGGTTGGTCTTCTCAATCTTGGCTTTCACTTGCTCATACAACTTCTTCACTTCTTTTGCCTTTGCTACTGTCTCAACACTTTCCTTAGGCTCAATTGGCAAAGGAACCAGATCAATGGGTGTGAGTGAATTTGCACCATAGCAGATTTCAAATGGTGATTTTCCAGTGGAGTAATTGGGTGTCTGTTGAAAGCAAATTCAGCATGTGCAAGCTTCAAATCCCACTCCTTCAAACTTTTCTTTACAAGTGTTCTTAGCAGCATTCCCACAGTTCTATTAGTAACTTTAGTTTGACCATCAGTTTAGGGATGGTGAAAAGTGCTAAATAACAGCTTCGTACCAAGCAACTTCCATAATGTCTTCCAAAAATAGCTTAAGAACTTTGTATCTCGATCAAACACAATGGTTTTGGGAACTCCATGAAGTCGAACAATCTCTTTGAAGAATAAAGCAGCAACAATAGTAGCATCATTGGTTTTGTTGCAGGCTATGAAATGAGCCATCTTCGAAAATCTGTCAACAACAACCATAATTGAATCTTTGCCTCGCTGAGTTCTTGGCAATGCAACAATGAAGTCTATGCTCAAGTCTTCCCATGGCTGGTTGGGAACAGGAAGAGGAGTATACAATCCCTTGTGGAAAGCTGATTTAGTTTGAAAGCACGTAGCACACCGATTAATCACAGATTTAACATCTTTATCCATACAAGGCCAATAAAAGTGTTCATTTAGGATCTCACCCGCATCATCAAGGATTTTAAGTGATTTTAATCCAAAATCGCGTCTCAATGATCTTACACAAAACATAGTTTGATCTTATGAAATGAGTCTACTTGAGTTATCGAATTTCAGTTGGTTGAGGTTTTATGGAAGTTTACGAATGGAAATGAAACTATATGTTTGAACATTGTTGTGTAGTGAATGAATTGGGTAAACCATGGCAAAAGGTGGAATAATCAAGTGGACACGTTTTTATCTTATTTGTTAATATCTCTTAGGTTATTATTAGCTTAATCAACACTTTATCAAAACCCCCCAATCAACTAAATCCTAGGACAATTAATAGCTACAATTATTCGACTTACACCGCTCTCTTGGGACGAACTTGAAACGAATACTTGCATTAAAGTACTATAATAACCGGGTTTTAAGTGCTCGATAGTTGTGTGTGCTTAATTGTAGTGTTTGAATCTTGTATAAATTTTGAGGGTAATTGATGTATTGTGCAACACACATCACACTTTCTTGGCGCTGCTGCCGGGGAGCGGTTACCTAAGTTGGGTAGTTAGTTTAAACTTTTAATTGTTCGATCGTTTTGTAAGAATTTCATTCTTGCAAAAGTTACTTTTTGTTTATATTTGCTTGTATTCGGAAAACGCTTGTTTGTTTGTGGTGCGATTAAGTTAAATGACGGAGTATGATGCTTTGTGTGACTACTTGATGTCAAGAATCGCGAATTATGATCAACAATTGATGGGATACTCAAGTCACATAGGTATGGATAATGGTTATTTGGGAGTGAATGATGATAATGGGCACATGAGCATGAACAATGAAGATTATATGTGTATGAATGGTGATTATGGGTATATGAATGATGGTTACATGGGTATGAATGATAATGGGTGTATGGATTCGTGGCAAGCTAATGGTGAGCCGAATGATAATGGGTGTATGGATTCGTGGCAAACCCCAAATATACTTTTATAGGTCGGCTAATTTTGGGCTGAATCAGCATCAGGAGCGCCGCTTTTGGGTGCACCGCAATAGGCAGGAGCGTCGCTTTTGACCTGAAAGCTCCGCTTTTGAGGCTGAGAGCATCGCTTTTGGCCACTGATTTTTTAATACACGTTTTAGCACATAGGAATGCCGATTTTGACCTTAGGAGCGCCGCTTTTGACCCTGGAACTTCATTTTCACTCCAAAACTTCACTTGGTTCATTTCTTAGGCTCAAGTCTTGAATATTTTGCATAAATTTGGACTTTTGGACTATTTTTGCCTTGAACCATCTTCTAACCAACAAACTATGACTTAAGATCGATAAATCCTTCAAAACAAATAAATGGAGAAGGATATCGTGAGGATAAATATGTGTAATTCGAGCGATATCAGCATAATCATGTCAAAACTTCAAATAAGCATAACAGGAGCAATTATTAACGAAATCAAGTGATTCTTGCGAGCAAACTTATTAATTTTGCGATAGATTTTCATCTAGATACATATTACCTACTGATTTCATATCATACACATGGGTTAGGTCAGATTCAATAACGAATTTTACACAAAGTGTACAAACAACACAATCTAGCAATCAATAACACAAAATTGGTCATGGACTTGAGCTATTACAACGTCCACCGTGTATAATTCATTGAAAAACTAAAATTAAAAATTATGTTTTTTAGTTTTATACCTCTAGCAAGCAATTAACATATACCAACACGTAGGGAATGATCAAAGCAACAACTTTCGTGTAGAGTGCAAGAGCAAACAATCAAAAATTGATGGTGTTTTAGGGTTGATGATGTTCGATGAGCAAGATAGGGAGGGAGGGAGAGTCAGTCGACTAAATTAGGGTTGTGTGAGGGTTTGTGAATTACATGCTACTTTATATACTCCCCAAGGCCCTAATTAAACACGACATGAACTAATTAAACACAATGGGTCAAATAAAAAGACAAAAGGGTGGCCATGGTGGGTTCGGCCGAACATGGCCCTTTAGGGGGTCTCGGGCTCATTTTTGCTTAAACATGTGATCATGGGGCTCGTTACTAGTGTCGTTTAACCGTACCGAAATCTCGGACCGTTAACCGAATGTTTAACGCAACCACGTGATCCAATTTATTAAAACAAGTAATAAATTAAATTTATTTTTCTAAGTTAATAATTATTAGAAATAATTATAATTCGTTATCCCGAAAAACACTTTCGCAGTAATTCAAACCGTAACGTTTTCTACGTATTTCATTATTCGAAATAAAAGTATGCATTTAATTAAATTAAATACACGAGGTTTCTTGCAGTCACCGTGAAATTAATTAACATACAATTAACGGAAGTAACGGAAAAAATAGGGTTGTTACAGAACGGAACTGGTGCGGGGTTAATTATGCTACCGTCATGGGTAAATGGACGTAATCGGATAAAGTGTTCTTCATGGTGAATGTTTATGGACCTCAAAACTCTCGGGATGATGGAAGGTTGTGGTATTTACTTTCTACTTTTATCAATTTACACGGGAGTATGTGTTTTTTGGTGATTTTAATGAAGTCCGTAACGAGGAAGAAAGATTCGGATCTGTATTTAACAGAGAAGATGCGAATGTTTTTAACCATTTTGTTGGTGGTGGAGGATTTACCCTTAGGAGGTCGGAAGTTCACATGGATGAACAAAATGGCTACTAAAATGAGCCTTGATAGATTTTTGATCACTCATAACGTGCTGGAGATGTTCTCGGATATGATCCATATACAAGGTGGAGTAAATTTTTGCCTCGGAAAATTAATACTCTTATTTGGAGGATTACGAAAGATCGGTTATCAACACGTAAAAATCTCTCAAGAAGATGTTTCGAAATTGATCAAATTAGCTGCCCAATATTAAGGTATGGTATTGAATCGTCAAGCCATATTTTATTTGACTGTCAGCTTGCGAAAGACATTTGGCGTAGAGTTCGTATATGGGTTGATATTCCTATGCCGAAGTTTGGTGTTTGGTCCGAGTGGTTGTCTTAGTTTGATGATTGGCGCGAAAGATTGGATATTAAAGACAAATTATTCTCGATTGTGGCAGCGTTAGTTTGGCACTTGTGGAGGTTCCGTAATAGTGTGATCTTCCCCCTGTTATGAAGAAATTGTTTTTCTTTTGATTCGATTGTTTTTATGTCTTTTATTTGGGTTAGTAGTAGAGACAAGTTTAATGTAAATTAAGACTCTTGGCGCATTAAACCATTACAATCTTTTTTCCTTTTCCTAGCTTCTTGCTAGGAGGGTCTTTTTTAATATTAGAAAATTGTTCAAAAAAATAAAAACAAGCACATATCAGTACAATCATCTCTTGCAAGTTCACGACACATTATGTTGTTGAGGATAATGTCACATATTTTCTTGGCATTCTTACGAAGGTGACCAGTACAAACATTAGAGAGAGATGCAAGACAAATTGTTTCAAACCGAGATCCCCTATGTTGACTTTAGTGAGATGAGTAGCTACACAACTATGAAAAAATTTATTTCGTGTCAGAGTAAGACTGTTTGCCTATGTCTAGTAGACCTGGTAGACCTAAGGCATCGTTGAAGTTTTTCAATGTCCATACATAATGTATGTCATCAGTTTTGAAACGTACTGTGTTGTCAGTACGTCTAAAAAAACATGTAGAAGTCACGAACACGACCTGAATAAACATGAAAATTATCTGTAATAAAACAACTTAGCTGCAAATCTTCAAACATTTGGAACTCTCACACAGCATATAAATTGTGTATGTCAAGATTAACAAAATTAGAACATTTGGCCCTCGTGAATTTCCTTGTATTAAACGACATGTTTTAAGTAGAAATCTGCTTATTGGATTGATAATACTAATTGATAATACGCCAATTATTTAAGTAGATAAAACGTTATTCTAAAAACTTTAGAAAAATGTTGGCAAATTTTAACCTGAATCTCTGATATTTTCGTGGGCAACGCGCACAACCCAACACCTGCCGTGCATAGTGTGAAATGCGAGAATGTGTGATAGTAGCCGGTGAAACGAGTAAACGACCAAAGCACCACACACTGACCAGCACGCACCGTGCGTGGTCATAGGGCATATTGGCAATTAAGAAAATTTATGGGTATATCTTTGTGATTTAGGAGCAGTTTCCTTTTTCAAATTATAAAATAATAGAGGCCCAATAAAAAGCCCATCTTGCATTAGCCTATGTACAGAGGACCTTCATCTCTATCAGACGCAATTTATTCTAGATTTGAGCCTCAGACAGCTTTTCATATGCAGCCCATTGCTGCAAAATCAGACCCTAATTTAGCACTCTTTTTCCACTATGCAAATCCTAAGTTATAATCAGGTAACCAATTTCGTCTCTTAATGGGTATATTTTAAAGTGTGAATATGATCACATCGAATCATCAATACTAACACAGTACCATTGCATTAATTTTGATATAATGATGACCACATGTTGATCACGTTACGTAGCAGAGACGCAATCATGTTTTGGAATTACCCAAAAAAATGCAGAATAAAAATCTAATTTCTTCAAGAAGCTTTCTCTTGTTGAAAGATGAAAAAAAGTTTGATCTACAGCCAAGAATCCTGTGTAAGTTCCAACTCCTTTCAGTAGACTACAATATATACCTACTTTATTAAATGTATCTTGAATTATTTATTTTTTATGTATCTTGAATTATTTATTTTTGGTAGAATCTGCTTCTTAAACGACGTGTTTTAAGTAGAAATATGCTTTGTTATGTAATCTTCAATCTTGCTCTGTATATAATTCATATACATTTGTGTAACTAACACTGAATCATTAAGCAGATAGAGTTTACATTAGAGTAACAGCTAGCAAATCAGTAAGGTACAAAGAAGGGATCCAAACGAATGCAATACACATAAAACTTCATATCTGACCACAATTTGTATAACCAAACAAATAATGGGTGCACTTTTACATCTCCATTATCTTCATCTTTGTCATCGTCATCATCTTCTTTTATAGGTTACACGGTAGTTATATTTATATTATAGTTATAGATAGAATAAAAGTAGAACTAAGTCTAACATGAAGACTTATCCTTCTTCTAGTTCCAACTCAATATCCTTCCCAACAAGCCTATGCTCTCTGTAAACATACCATTTTGCACTTATCAAATACAACCCCATGTTCAAAACACTTAAAACTGTAAGCAACCAGTAAAAGTTATAAAGCTTCCCCTTATTCAAGTTATTAGCTAGCCATGGGTGTCTGTCACCAGTCACTTTGTGCACTATAGTCACCAACAACGAGCTGAAAAAGAAGCCTAACGACAACGTACTTAAAAACAATCCGGTACTCATCGTCTTCATCCCCTTAGGACACTCCCTTAGAAAAAAGTCAAGTTGACCAATGTAAGTAAAAGCCTCGCCGGACCCCACAAAGAAAAACTGCGGTACCAACCAAAAAACACTGAGTGGAATCACTTTTGATGGGTCATCGACCAAACCATGTGACTGAGCCATGCGCAGCCTCTTGATTTCAGTTAACGCGGCTGAAACCATAGCCAGAGTTGACATGACTAACCCTACGCCAATACGTTGTAGAGGGCTTAGCCCTTGTGGGTGTTTAAGGAAGCGTTTGGCGATAGGGACAATGATACGATCGTAAATGGGGACAGTCAACAGAATACTGCCAACGAAAAACACAGTGAGTGAAGCTGGTGGGATGAGGAAAGATTTGCCGATGTGTCGGTCCATGGTAGTGGCTTGCGAGACCGAAAAGGTTGTCATTTGTGCATATATGGTCCAAAACATGATTGTTGTAGCCCAAATTGGTAACATTGTGATCACCATTTTCACTTCTTCCACATCTGTTGAAGTTGAAAGGTACCATTTGTTCACCTTTGACACTTCACCATTGTTCTTGATTGCTGCCTTGTCAAGAAAGCTACAAACACCAAAATTATCACATTAATCAAATTAGACCAATATTTGTCTTCATTTCATTCTGGTAGGGTACAATAATAATAATTATCAAATTTTGTCGCTATAACATAAAATAAAAGTAGAAATATTTGTGTTCCCTATACAATAGATAGTCCAAGATTCAGATTCAAAAGTGAATTATTAATGTTTTGTTCAATTTCAAGTTCCTCGTGAACTTTTCAAGGACCCAATTATTTAGAATGCATCTCCTTTAATACATTACGACAACAATCAGATCATCCAAAGCAACTATTTTTTTACTTTTTACCTAATCATTCGACTTTATTTTATTTTTGTTAACGAGAACCCACTGTGAACCGAGAACATCGGCTCCCCATAATAAGTAAATCTCGGACATCTAGGAACTCAAGCATCACCTCGATGTCAGGTAAAACACCTTCCACTATAAATCCCTAATTAGGCACCAAAGATTGAACCCGAGACCTACAGATTCACTAGAATTCCTATTTATTACTAATTAACGTAACACCAAAGTTGTTTAAAAGATTATAATCTTTTAGACGCAGTCGAATTAATTACAAAGCATAATTATTTTTACAGCACAACAACATCAATATCCAAATTCCACGAAAGTGAAAGTATGAGAGAGTAACAATCTTTCATCTAGAATAAAAAAGGAAGTAGTTTCTTTTTACGTACACCGTCTTTCGTTACTTGATTCGTATTTTTCTAACATACAGGCGTATAAATTCATTGAACATAACAGTTACGGAGTATATGACTTTGAATTAGCAGTTATTAAGTTGTATAATACATTTTATTCACGTTAATGATGACCCTTTAAAGGTAGTTGTTAGAATAATCTTTTAATTCCTAGTATTAATTACTCGAATAATCTTTTCATTCTTAGTATTAGGGTATTAGTGATTATTCACGTTAACGACGGCCTATTATGTAATGGTTGGTTTTATTATAAATTTTGCTTTGGAAAATATAAAAATTGCTAACTTTAAATTATAAATATGAAATAAAGTTATGTGTGGTAACAAGTAAATTAATTTAGCATTCTATTTAGATGAAAGAAAAATGAGCAAAAAGAAGGCAACTGACCGGAACTGCTTGCTGTGTGGCAACTTCTGTTTGATGGGTTTTGAAGAATCAAGTGTTTGATTATCATCCACATTGTACAACATTGAAGGATCAGATGGTAACTCCATATGTCTTTTCCTCCATGCCCCAATAAAAACGGATGCTATCTGGGTTAACGGACTGCCCACCAATTTCTTGAACCGGTACCTTCTTGTACCCGACAAAAAGATCATCAAACCCAACCCGATTGAACAAGCCACTATCCCATACCCCCATCGCCGCCCAAGATTGTCCTGAATATAAACAAGAACCGTAACGGCTGCTAGTGACCCGATACTTATGAAGAAAAAAAACCAGTTAAAAAAGGTTGTCATCTGGGCTTTTTCTTGTGTGTTTGATTCATCAAACTGATCCGACCCGAAACCTGATACGCTGGATTTGAGACCACCCGTTCCCAAGGCGGTTAGGTAAAGCGCGATGTAAAGAATGGCTAGTTGAAGATCGGTTGCCGGAACACATGAACCGCTGTCTCGAACGCATTTTGGTGGTTGGAGACTTGGAATGGCAGTTGAGATTGCTAAGATAGTTACACCCTGTTTGTTTTCAATAACAATTAATATTAAATATTAAAATATTAATACTACTACTCAAATATAATTATTTATATATTATTAATACGAGTATTAATTACTACGTATTAATTAGTGAAATAGAAAAAGAAGAGAAATGGTGGGTGTACCGTTGCTTGGATGGCGGTAAAAATGGCAATGGTTAAATAACGGCCGAGAAAGGTGTCTGCAACAAAACCACCAAGAAGACAAAGCATGAAGGAGGTACCCATGAAGTTAGTGACGTCATTAGCGGCGTTAGCATTTCCAATATGCATCGTACCAGTCAAGTACGTCACCAAGTTAACGGCTATTCCTAACGTCGTTAGCCTCTCGCAAGCCTCCACCCCTGAATTAGTATTAATTAATGAATTTGAATTATATATTTTAATAGTATAACATTTAGTTATGTAACAAATTGAAAGAAACATGTAAAGTAAAACAATGAAGAGAAAGAGATAGATATGATGATGATGATGATGATGATGATGATGATGAGGACCTAGAATCATGGCAGCACTAGTCCAGCCGCCGGTGGTGGAACGAACAGCCGGCTTCCCTTTGTAGTCCCAAGCATCAGGGAGAGTTTTTGCTACTTGTGATTCTGTTTCCACCATTTTTTTCTTTTATTTTGAAAATTTAAATTTAGTATTATTACGAGTAGTAAAGAAGGACCTTGTCTTTTATAGCCGTCAGTCACATGTACCATGATATAATTACCGTTATATACGGTGTTTAAACGAGTTGATGAGAGCTCTAGCTCGACTCATTTGAACTTCAAATAGCTCGAGCTCAACTTGCTTGAAAAAGAGCTCGAGCTCGGCGTTTCTAACATAATATATTAAGCTTGAATTTGATTCATTTAAAGCATGCTTAACCTCGACATCCATCTCGGTTCTAGTCAACGGTTCTCCGACTTGTGAATTTAAACCCAAAAAGGGAGTAAGAAAAGGAGATCCAATCTCGCCTTTTTTATTCATCATAGTCGCGGACGGTTTAAATATCTTAACTCAAAAAGCGATCGAGATTGGTGAAGTAAAAGGGATTAAGGTGGGTAGAAACAATGTCGAAATCTCTCGACGATATGATATTTTTTGGTGAATGCAACTTACTGAAAATTGCTAGTATTATAAAGCTTCTCAAGTGCTCTGAGAGCCTTTTCGGAACTTAAAGTAAACCTTAGTAAAAGTAGCCTTTTCGGGGTTGGAGTAAGTGACATGGAAATTACTCAGATGGCAAGCCGAATAGATTGCGCTCCTGGAACCTTTCCGCTAAAATACCTTGGTTTACCTCTCGGAGTAAAAATGAACAAATTTCAAGTGTGGCAACCGGTTATCGATAAGTTTAAGAAAAGATTGAGTGATAGGAAATCCAATTCCATGTCTTTTGGGGGCCGACTTACTCTCATGAAATCGGTGCTAAGTAGTTTACCGCTCTATTACTTCTCCCTATTTCAGGCTCCCGCAAGTGTAGTGAAGCTCCTCGAATCTCCAAGGAGCTTCGACTTGGCAGAATATCATTAAAACATGTTATACTATTGATGAGCTGGGAATCAACTTTACAAAATCTGGCACGACATTTGGGCTGGAAACAACAAGCTGGCCGACTCTTATAATAGGTTATATCTGTTGGAGCAAAATAAACAGGCTTATGTTGCGGACTGGATTCAAGTAGACAGTGAAGATTCATTATTTTTGTGAGATTGGATCAGGCCAATTCGTGGTAGAGCCCATAGCGCGCTGCAAAACCTTGTCAACCACATCTCCAACATACGTCTAAGATCGAATACAGGGAACAAATGGCGTTGGAACTTGAATAACAATGGTATTTTTATTACAAAATATATGGCTTCTATGATTGATGGCAAAAGATTTAATTCTCATAATTTTAGGGGAACCCTCTAAATAAGGCCATTCCTCAAAAATGGGAATTTTTATTTGAAGAGTGACCATAAATCGTATTCTGGTTCGAGTAGAACTTGATAAGCGTGATATGGATCTAGATTCCATCCTTTATCCGTTGTGTCTTTCTGAAATCGAATCGGTCGATCATATTTTATGCAAATGTCCTCATGTTATTGAGTTATGCACGAGCATCTTCAAGTGGTGGAATATCCCTTTAGTCAACTCCATATCGATGGATCTAATTGTAGATGAGACTTCTTTTTTGACCCCTACATCGACCATGGAAAAATCTATTTGGCAAGGCACGAAATGGGTCGTCTGTTACTTCATTTGGAAATCGAGAAATGAGGTTGCATGTGTTCAAAAGAAAATCTTGGAACATGACACATATTCTGACAAATATACAATCGACGAGTTTTAGCTAGATCTCAAAGCGCCTTAGGAAATCTTCATTGGAGTGACATTAATGGTTGATAAATCCGAACTTCTACGTTTCGTCCAATTATAAAAGAATGGGCATCGGCTAATGGATGTTTTTTCTGTTCTCTCTTTGAAGAATTTCGTTTAGTTATATACTTCTCGGTTGAGTTTTGTTTTGTATTCGTCTCGGACTCGAGTTTTTATTTTAATACAAGTCTTGTTTATAAAAAATAAAAAATAAAAAATTTGACTTGTTAATTATATGATGTTACTCCGTATGTTTTTATTATTCTAATGTAATGTAATTTGTTTACTATTTGTTTATATATTTATTGCTATTATTATTTTAAGTATATTTTATAGAATAGTTATAGTTATTATTGTGTAATTATATTTTATCAATAATATTATTATAGAATCTAAATTTAATGTTTATACGTGGAAACGTTCGTTAGGTTTCTGCACATGTTCGAGCTCAATATAAAAAGTTCGAGCTCGTTTACTAAACGATCTTAAAAATATCTCCGAGCTCAAGTTAGAACTCGTTTAAACTCGACTCGAAAGCTTTTAATGAATCGAGAGTAGCTCTCCTTCTTTACATCCCTACTTATATATTACAAAGCCTTTAATGCATTATTATGGATAATCTATAAATAAAATACATATAAACTAGCTCTGTTTCCTACCCTTTTTTCCGATAAATGAAAGACAAGTGAAACATATGCAGCTAGCTAACTTTTTATGAATGATCAATAATCATGTGAACCTTGTACTTGGCATGGAAATTGTAAACAAAGGTGATTAAGCGAAAACGACTTTATTTCTACATCATTTTAGGAAGCCCGTTTAGTGTTTGACACGTCGAAGGCTTCTCTTTGCTTGCAATATTATTGCCCTTTTTGACAAAAAAGGTGATGAATAATGTAGTATATCTGTGTAATTAATGATAAGTGTAACTAATGTGATGATAGTGGAGTGGCGGATTTTATTTTGACAATTTGATAAATTCAATAAATTTGAATATTTCAAACTTACATGATGTAGAAACTAATAACACATAATTTTATGGATCTATATCACTCTTTAATTTTAATTTCCATTAAACATGCATTACGCAAACGTACTTTTCGATCAGTTTATTTATTGGTTTAGACAGTTGCACTCTATAACTTGTCAACCACTTGGGCCAAGATGGACCTAGTATAGATTGAGTGGTACACGACACTAGTGAAATATTACTAACAGCAGTGATATTGTAAATTTTTCGGTTTATAATGTTTTAACCATAACAATAATGACTATTATTTCTATATCATCATTGACCCAACCCCTTAATTATCATCGTCTATATTTTAAAATTCAGTTGGACACCAATTTATTTGAAATTTGTAATTAGAGATGGACTTGTACTTGGTTCCAAAATTAATTTAATTATTACTCGTAATTAGTGGTAATAAAGTGATATACATACAGGTGTGGGTGCTTGCTTTTATTAACTCCATTCCAACTAACTTGACATATACAACACTCCCTTCATCACGGGCTTACCTATCCACTCTCTCGACTAGTGGCCTTCACTTTTTCTTACATGTTTTTAATAATTTTAACTAAAACATTTTTCTTTTTTAAATGCAAATTAAACTTTTATACTAAGTTCTTCTTTTGAGAACCCGATACCATAGACGCAACTTTTATTTAACTTTACCTTTAATCCTGAAATGTTTTCAAAGCATTTTAAAATCTTTAGCGTATTGCGAACCAAATGTTTTTTGCTGTTGGTGCATAATCCCGAGTTCTATATTGTAATATGTTCTATTTGTATTAACGTTTACATTTCAGTCGTGTATAAACATTGTCGTTAATATTTGTGTTTGATATTGATTATGCGATGATGTGAAATGGTTTAGAGCTGATTGGTTGGCAGCTCAGACCATCGACCGATGGTAGGGACCATCGGTCGAGGGACAAACACCATCGGCCGAAGGTCAGAGACCACCGACCGATGGACACTGTAAGTATATATAAATAGGGAAGTCGGGTTTCATTCAAAGGATACAAACCCTACACCCTCTAGCCGACGTTTATTGTTCCTGCAGTTGTCCTAGACCAAACCCCAACCGAATACACGTTCCTGGGCGTCGATAACATCAACTCTTGTTGGTTTAATCGATCCCGAAGTGTCATAGTATTCGTTCACCCTAAATATTAGTGTTTTCCGCCTCTAATCTTGTTAGTACGATTAATCTAAGATCCAACTACGTCTACATTTGCAGTCACCAAAGAGAATCGTGTCATCTGCATTTAGTCCCGAAGCCCATAAGTTTCATGATTTCCATAAAAAAATCTCAGTTTAAGCAATCGAACGCCTTTTCGAAATTTGCTTTTAAAATGATACACTTTCTACAATTTGCTTTGAGATCCTCAACCGCTTCAATCACTACAAGTACACCGTCTAAGATATATTTCACTCAAATTAAGGCGCTCCGTTCTTCATCTATTAATGTTGGGATTACTACCTTTATACGATTGCGATCAGTTTCGATAAGATTTTGTAGTAGCTGTTAATAATTGAAAACTAAAGATTGAATGCTATTTATGAATGCTTAATCAGTTTTCTTATTGACTGAAAAGTTAATTGTTACATTGGCAAGGTGTGCTTATATGCATATACAACATAACAGTCACTTCTAATTGGAGTTAGGCTCCATTACAACTTTTGGAACCACTTTGATAAAGAAGGAAAGAAATTGTTTTATTGTCTGCAGCTATCCGTTGGTCTTATGCATTCTTGTGATCTTCTAAATTAGGAAGTGATGAAGTTGACCACTTCTGATCCTAAAGTTAAGTTACCTAATATGGTAACTTGGTCTTGATTCAATATTCTAACACTCCCCCTCAAGTTGAATAGTGGGGTTTTCAATATTCAACTTGCTGAGAACTTCACTGAAGAGTCTTTCGTTAACTGATTTGGTGAGGATGTTGGCTAGCTGGTCTTCTGATCTGATTGATGGAAGAGAGATAATTTCAGCATCTAACTTTTCTCTAATAAAATGTCGGTCGATCTCAACATGCTTAGTTCTGTTGTGTTGAACCGGATTTTCTGAAATGGCAATGGCGGCTTCGTTGTCGCATAAGATTTGAATAGCTTCTTTTGGAGGAAACCCAATTTCTGTCAAAAGTTTTCGGATCCATAGCGCCTCGACTACTCCCTTTGCTACCCCTCTAAATTCGGACTCGACACTTGAAAGTGAGACAACCTTTTGTTTCTTACTCCTCCATGCTACTAGATTACCCCCGACAAGTGTGAAGAATCCGGATGTAGATTTTCTATCCCATTTTTCTCCACCCCAGCTTGCATCTATATATATTTGAGTCTTTAGGTGTCCATGTCCTTTAAAAACAACTCCATGATCTGTTGTCTTCTTCAAGTATCTGATGATTATCATGACAGCTTCCATATGGCGAACTTGTGGTTGATGCATGAATTGACTCACAACTCCAACTGCATGTGCTATATCGGATCGAGTGTGAGCAAGATATATGAGTTTTCCCACCATCCTTTGGTATTGTCCTTTCTCAGCAAGATCACCTTCATCTTCCATATATAGCTTCTGGTTTGGAATCATTGGAGTATCAGATAGTTTGCAATCAATCATACTTGTTTCTGCAAGAAAATCAAGAACATACTTCTTTTGACAGATAAATATTCCCTGTTAGGATCGTAATACCTCAATCCCTAAAAAATAATTAAGTCTGCCCAAATCTTTCATTTCAAATTCTTTAAATAAGTTTATTTTTAAGTTAGAAATTTACTCTTTATCATTTCCTGTTATTATCATATCATCAACATAAATGATTAAGCATGTAATTAAATTTTCTTTTCGTTTAAAAAAGAGAGTATGATCCGAGTTGCTTTGTTTAAAATCTATTTTTTCATAAATACTGTAAATCTCCCAAACTAAGCCTGTGGCGATTGTTTTAGCCCATATAAAGCCTTTTTAAGTCGACAAACTTCCATGTTTTTAAAGTTGTCGGTGAATCCAGGTGGTGCTTCCATATAGACTTCCTCTTTTAATTCACCATGAAGAAAAGCATTCTTCACATCAAATTGATGAAGTGACCAATCTTTTTAACAACCTGTCCTAATCCATCTGGACGAATACATTACATTTGGTTACATCGCGAGGTACTTGACCTCTATATAATACATTTTACAAACATTGCATTCGTTTTTAAAAGACAAACTTTCATTACATCGAAAGTTGACGGAATGCATGCCATTTCATAATATATCCAACTATAATTGACTTAATAATAATCTTGATGAATTCAACGACTCGAATGCAACGTCTTTTGAAATATGTCATGAATGACTCCAAGTAATATCTCTAAAATAAGCAAATGCACAGCGAAAGATTTCTTTCATACCTGAGAATAAACATGCTTTAAAGTGTCAACCAAAAGTTGGTGAGTTCATTAGTTTATCATAAACAATCATTTCCAATAATATAATAGACCACAAGATACTCATATTTTGAAAACAATCTGTGCAGGTCTACTCCTGCTATAAAATCATTCATATGAAGAACACTGGAACCTTTCAAACAACTCACCAACGGTATCTAATGCGTGCGTGCAATGCAAAATCATCTCACCATGGTAGTTAATACAATATAATTTTACAACGGGAGCTAATGCGTGCGTGCAATGACAAAATCATCTCACCGATGGTCGATAATACAATCTTTATAGAAATCGAACCTCTGAATCCAAATAATTCTATCATAGAATGTAGTTTTTAGTATTTGTGTCTATTTCGTCAAACATTTATAAAAACAGTTCATGTATTCTCAGTTCAAAAATATATCTCAAAAGCATTTAGTAAAACAGTTATAAAAACAACGCATGTATTCTCAGTCCCAAAAATATATATTGCAAAAGCATTTAAAAAGGGAGTAATGAAACTCACAATACTGTATTTCGTAGTAATTATGCATATGATGGCATTGAACAAGTGCAAGGTTGGCCTCGGATTCACGAACCTATATCATTTGTATATTTATTAATATACATAGTTGTAATCTAATAATATATATATATATATATATATATATATATATATATATATATATATATATATATATATATATACATTTGTTAGTTATATCTTTTTTATATTAATAATATATATATGTTTCATATATTCATTTTGTTATATAAATTATTAATTTTCGTTATGTTATATGTATTATATATATATATATATATATATATATATATATATATATATATATATATATATATATATATATATATATATATATATATATATATATATATATATATATATATATCACCTGTATATTAATAATAGTAGTTATAATACAACCAAAATAATATTAATAGTGGTAAAATGATAGTAATTATAATACTTAATATTACTAATGAGATAATAATGTTAATAATTTTATTAATGATAATAATTATTGATTATATTGTAAATAATGATATTAATAATAATAATAATAATAATAATAATAATAATAATAATAATAATAATAATATTAATAATAATATTAATAATAATATTAATAATACTTATAATATTAACATAACAAATTAATATTAACATACTAGTATTTACATATACTGAAATATTCTAATTTCGTCATATAATATTTATAAATTATATATTCATATATCTAAATATACATGTATAGATTTACAAATAGTGGTTCGTGAATCGTCGGGAATGGTCGAATGTCAATTGAATATATGTAACAGTTCAAAAATTTTGAGACTCAACCTAACAGACTTTGCTTATCGTGTCGAAATCATATAAAGATTGAGTTTAAATTTGGTCAAAAATTTATTACTCAAGGATGATAAAACTTTAATTTTCAGCTTGTAGGCGTCATGAAAACATACTTATTGTCAGCCATGACCATTCCAATCAAATTTCGGGACGAAATTTCTTTAACGGGTAGGTACTGTGACGACCCGGAAATTTCCAACCAAATTTAAACTTAATCTTATATGATTTCGACACGATAAGCAAAGTCTGTAATGTTGAGTCTCAAAAAGTTTTGGAACTATATTCATGTAACCAATTACCTTTGACTATTCCCGACGATTCAGGAACAATTGTTTATAAATATATGTGTGTGTGTGTGTATATATATATATATATGTAAATATATATATATATATATATATATATATATATATATATATATATATATATATATATATATATATATATATATATATATATGTATGTATGTATATGTATATATGTGTATATATAATAATGTGAAATAATAACATGCGAATTAATCAGTAGAAATAAATATTATTATATAATAAATGATTGTTAAATATTGCACAATTAATAATATATAATTACAAGTTTAGATATAGTATTATATCAATCACCATTATTGTTAATATAATACTAGTATTAATAATTGTATTATTAATATTATAGAACGTATATAAAATTTAAACATATAACTTATTTAAACATATAACCTATTATTACTGGTATAATTAATAATAATCATTATTATTATTATTATAGATATCATTAATATTATTAGTATTATCCTTATTACAAAAATTATTAATATTATTAGTGCAAATTATTAATATTATTATAAATATTATTATTATTAATATATCTATATTTATTTATTTATTAGTAATATTAGTATAAATATAAATAAATAAAAAGGGAATCCTATCTTTATCTGATTCATTTTTCTTCTTCTTCCCTTTTAGTTTTTTTTTCTCTTCTACTCGTGATACCTTGTCGAGCAAATCATTGCTATCAAATAAATTTAGATTTAATATTATACTACATAAATCCTTCAATTACACCTTTAAATTTCCTACTGATATTCATTAAATCAGAAATTAAAGAAAACCTATTATTTCACTGTACATTCATCTTTTGTTCCAAAATTCGAATTCGTATCAAATTTCAAAAGCTAACAATGCAGAAGGGGTCTAATTCAGGTAATGATTCTTTCTGTTGGTTTTCAGATTTTAAATCAAACAAAAATATAAAGAACATCGTCGACTAGCTCTGTTCTTATTCTTTTTGCCAAAAGATCGGATTCAAACAAATTTTCAAAATCTATAAATACAGTTAGGTTAGAAATTATCTATTCAAACTATCTGCAAAGTTTGGGTTTCCAATTCTTCATATTGAATTCGAATTTTAGAGTCAAACTTTCAAATTCACAAGTCAAATTAAGTGTTCATCACAAAATTTGTAATTGTTTTGATGTTTCAGATCAAATTGTTGATTCATAGAGTTTATAGGAACAATTTAAAACATATTTCATGTTGTAATTACAAGCTAAAACGATCTAGAATTCAAAATCATGATTTAAGTTTTACTTTTAATTTTTTTTTCTTTCGAACCTGTGCAACTGTTTGATTTTTTTTATTTTATTTTGTGTCTGGTAATTACAATTATGATTTTTTTTCTAATTAAGTTTCAAAGCTAAATTAAACATTAACTTGGATTATGATTGCTTCTAGGTCGACAGTTAGACAAGAAGGAAAAAGAAATAGAAATTAATACAGGTTATATTTTTTTCTGGAGAATAAATCAGGAAAGTGAGTGGTGGTGCACTGGTTTAGGATGTATTCGTGTTTCAAGAGGTCTCGGGTTCGAGCCGGGCAGCGATGTTTGGTTGTTTTTCTTAAAAAAAATCCTTGATTCATTAAGGTAGCCCTTTTTATTATAGTGTTATTATTATTATTATTATTATTATTATTATTATTATTATTATTATTATTATTATTATTATTATTATTATTATTATTATTATTATTATTATTATTAGTATTGTTATTATGATTATTATTGTTGTTATTTTTACGCTTACCATTATTGTTATTTATTAGAATTATTATTATTATTATTAGGTATTATGAATGTTATTTATTAATATTATTATTACTAATATAAGTATTATGATAAAATTTTCACATATTATGATTATAACTACAAGTATGAATATTATTATTATTATCAATAATAGTTGTATTATTATTATTATTATTATTATTATTATTATTATTATCATCATGATTATTATTATTATTATTATTATTATTATTATTATTATTATTATTATTATTATTATTATTATTATTATTATTATTATTATTATGAAAATAATACAAGTTATCATTATTTTCATCAGTATTAGTATTAGTATCACTTTTGTAACCATTATTATTATTATTATTATTATTATTATTATTATTATTATTATTATTATTATTATTATTATTATTATTAAACAAGAGTATCATTATTAACAATATCATTATTATTAATATTATCATTTTTAATAAAGTTATTATTATTATTATTATTATTAGTAAATCATTAATATCAAAGCTATCATTCTTAAATAAATAAATATTTTGTATATAAAACATACTTATTACATATACTACAATTATATTAATATTTCATATAACTACATATAAATCATATTAACATTAGTTATATAAAAACTTACATACAACAAATTAAGTATTTTAATATAATACTAAATATATAGATATTAATATAACTATATTAATCACTTTAAATACATATACAAAATAAATATATGTAACATATAAATTAAGATATAAAATAAAGTATATGTTTTTAAATGGAATCTAGTATAAATCTTATATAACTATAAAATATATGATATATATTAATAAATGAAATTATAATATTTCTATTATATGTTTTAATAGAAATACAATTGATATAGGTTCGTGAATTCGAGGCCAACCCTGTATTGTTCAATATCGTCATATGTATTTTTACTACAAAATACAGTATTGTGAGTTTCATTTGCTCCCTTTTTAAATGCTTTTGCAATATATATTTTTGGGACTAAGAATACATGCATTGCTTTTGTAAATGTTTTACAAAATAGACACAAGTACTTGAAATTACATTCTATGTTGGATTATGAATACCGAATATCACCCTTTTAGCTTGGTAACCTAAGAATTAGGGAACAGACACCCTAATTGACGCGAATCCTAAAGGTAGATCTACGGGCACTAACTCCCCCCACACTGGAAAATGGTATGCTTTAGTACTTCGAGTTATTAATACAGATGGATTTCTATTTTGGGGATATTCTATATGCATTTTGTTAATGTCGGTTACCAGGTGTTCAACATATGAATGGTTTTTATGCAGTTTGCATGTTATTGAAAAATGGAAATGAGTATCTTGTGGTCTATTACATAATTAGAAATGATTGTTTATGATAAACTAATGAACTCACCAACCTTTTGGTTGACACTTTAAAGCATGTTTATTCTCAGGTATTAAAGAAATCTTTCGTTGTGCATTTGCTCATTTTAGAGATATTACTTGGAGTCATTCATGACAAATTTCAAAAGACGTTGCATTCGAGTCGTTGAGTTCATCAAGATTATTATTAAGTCAATTATAGTTGGATATATTATGAAATGGTATGCATATCATCAACTGTCGATGAAATGAAAGATTGTCTTTTAAAAACGAATGCAATGTTTGTAAAATGTATCATATGGAGGTCAAATACCTCGCGATGTAACCATATGTTATTGTATTCGTCCTTATAGATTGGGACGGGTCGCTTCAATCTTCATTTGCAGTGATAGAGAAGAGAACTCTAATGGTATCAATCTTTGCAAATCGTGAAAAGGTTTCGGAGTAATCAATCCCGTATGTCTGAATGTACCCTTTTGCAACCAGTCTAGCTTTATATCTTTCAATAGTTCCATCTGGTTTATATTTTATCGTAAATACCCATCGACATTACACTGGTTTCTTTCCTTGGGGCATGGCACATTTTTCCCACGTGTTATTATCATTCAAAGCTTTCATTTCAACCTCCATTGCCTTTTTCCAGTTTTTTGATTTTAGAGCTTGTTCAATGGAGGTTGGAATATTTTCGGAGTAGATTGCGGAGTTAAATTTATGAGCTTCTTTTGACAGATTTTGTGATGCCCCGTACAAAATTAACGTGTACGGATCACCAACAACAGGTCCATTACACGGTTACAATACTATATGCTGTTTTAAAACAAGTTTGCATTCATGAAAAGATAATGTTTTACAAAAGATAGCGTGTTTCTACGAATAGGAAGCATTAACATTAGTGCGTGACACAAAGGTCATTACAAAGCCATTGTTCAAATGTAATATAAGTTATGAATGCAAAGTAAAAGTTTCGTAATTGAGACATCTCTAAGCAAAGCAGCGGAAGTCTAACACCGAGAGTCTAATACAGCGGAAGCACCTGAGAAATAACATGCTTAAAAAGTCAACACGAATGTTGGTGAGCTATAGTTTAATTGTAACAGTAATGTAATGTAGGCCACGAGATTTCGTATTCAAAACAGTATGAAAAGTATATGCTTAACCGTGGGCACTTGGTAACTAACTTAACGAAAGTATCACCCCCTAAAAGTACACTTGGCGAGTGCGTAAGTTTACGAAGTATTAAACACCCATTAAATGCTAGCGCGACTAGCCCGAGTGGGGATGTCAAACCCTATGGATCCATATCTAAGATTCGCGTTCACCGGTTCAAAAACCAATGACTAACATTACCGAGCTAAGGGGAAAGTTTATGCCGTTATATCACCCACACATATATAAAGTTTAAGCACTCGTGCCTAGTAAGTAAAACATAAAAAGCGCATGTATTCTCAATCCTAAAAATAGTTGAAGTAAAAAAGGGAGCTAAGACTTACAGTGGAAGTGCGGTAAAAGTCGATACGAGGTAAGTAAGCAAGTAAGTCGGTCCGAAAGGTCCTCAACCTATGTTAAAAGTTACTAAGTCAGTAAATCGTCCCAAAGGGTTTAAAAGTACGTAATTTAAGTCCTAAGTATCATCAACATCAACATCATACGTAAAAAGTAAAGTAAGTTTTCAATCAAGAATAGAGATCGAAACAAAGATTGACTTCGTTCAGCAGCTACGACCTCTATACAAACTGAAATGATGTGAGACTAGTGGCCAAAGATCCGTATATTAGTCCTCTAACCACTGACCAATTTTCAGAACCTAGCTCGTCTTCGTTTGACCGTGGTGATGGTTTAAGTGCGAGTAGGTCAGAAATTTCAGCATAACATTACAAAGGCGTTGTGACTTTCGGAAGGCTATAAATCCTAAACCGTATATCGGATTTAGGCGAGTCTCAAACGAAAAGTCATCTACAATATCTGGAAATCAACTTTTCCAGAAGCCCAAGAACCTGACCAGACCCTGAAAAACAGAAAGCAAGTGCTCCGGTGGGTTTCTTGGTGTTTGATGCTCATCACGGTTCTCATCCTTGATGCGTATGAGCCTCAAGTGTACAAGTCTTGATGTTTTAGCATCACTTTAACCAAGGTTTAACCATAAACACACAAAGTTAGGACTAAGAAATAAAATACAACTCTTGTGATAGTTTGAGCAAGGTGATGAACCAAAGTTACATCAATTTCTTAGTTCCAACATAAATACAAGTCCTATTAAGCTATAAACTTTGAATCCAACTAAATAAGCAAGACCTTAAGCTATAGAACTTAGATCTTAGATAAACATTAAAGACCTTCGACTAAAAAGTCTAGATCTCATGTTCTTGGTGAAACCCTAAGTCATAATACTTAGACTTTCAACTTTTACACAACCATAAGTTACAAAACTTAGATCTTGTAAAGTAAAGTGAACACAAGTTAATGAATTCTTGTTTTGACAAGCTAGATGACCATAAGTTACTTAACTTAGATAAACTTTAAATGAGTGAAAGTTATAAGCTAGAAAGCTTAAACTTTCTTGTTCTTGAACCTTCAAAGTTAGACTTTGGTTACAAGATTTATGAGATCAAAGTTAACAAGTAAATCTTTGACAAAGGAGCTTACATAAATCAAATTTCTCAATCATAAATGATAAATTTATAGTTAAAACTAAACAAGTTCAAGTTTGGATTCTTTACATAAAGAGATATCAAGTCAAAAGCTTGAATCTTCATAACATGAACTTTAAAGTTCCAATACTTGAACACAAAGAGGATCTTAAAGTATTTGATCCTTAGATTTATTGCAAGTTGCATGTAGAACCAAAAGCTACAAAGCTTTGATCCTTGTTCTTGCTTCTTTATCATACAAGTAGTTACAGAATGCAAGATAACATAAGGATTTTAGTTACAAAAACCAAATTCCAAAAATAACAAAAAGATGATGATGATTTCAGTTTTGGAAGCAAAAAAAGAAGAAAGAATAGAGTTTAAACCTTCAAGTTCTTCAAGTAATTTTGAGAGAAAAGTTAGAGAGATACTTGAGAGAAAAAGAGTGTGTGTTTTTGAAATGAAATGAGATGTTTAAAATGAAATGGTGGTGGTGGTGGGAGCCCTCTAGGCCGACGGTCACAATAGGTGGGGTGAGGGGGACCATTTGCTTGGCATGGGTGGTAGTACATGCTGGTGTAGGTAAATGTTGGGTGGCATGGAACATAAGGTTAAAATGTGTAAGCATTAGTACCAAGCATGCTTAATACTTGTCTTATTTACTAATGGGTTTTGTCTTATGCTTCATGGGCTAACTAGTCCATTAATTAGTCCATTAAGTGAGTCCATTAAATTAAGTAGGTTGGGCCTTATATAAGCTAGGTCCATTAAGGGCTTAAGTCCATTAAAACTAACTAGTAAGCATTAGTAAACACTAAGCATAATTAAGGAACCATAAAGCCAAGTAATTGTCATAAATAAATAACAATTATGTTTACGTAGTCATAATATTCCAATTATGACAAAAGTTTAACGTGCACTAAGTACGTAGCTGGTTTTAAACAATAAGTGGCACTAACGTTCGTAAATGTATTCAAGGATTATCTTAAGTAACTAAGTACTTAAAAACACGTTGTAAGGCATTAACGAAAGTAATTAACATAATTAATGATCCCAGCAATTAATCTAACTCAGTACGCACAAATACGCAGTTTCGTGAAAGTAATAAATATAATTAAAATTCAAAAAAGTCGGGTCGTTACAGATTTCCCTGTGCTATATTAGCCATAGGATATCTGGATCTTTGCGCTTCTTTTTCTGGTGAGTATCGTTTAGGTGGTACACCTCTATTGATTCTTTGAGGTAGTACATATCTTGAGGCAGTTTCATTTGGGTTTGACTGTATGTTGTCTGAGGATTTGATGTCATCGGGAATTGGGTTGTTTTGGGTTTCATGGATTGTTTCATCGTTTGAGGCAGTTTTGGTAGATTGAGAATCTTGTGTTGTTTCTTCGTTTGGTGTGGATGTTTGGATGTTGTCGGTGTTTGGTGCGGGTGTTTGGATATTGTCGGTGTTTGGTGTGGATGTTTGGATATTGTCGGTGTTTGGTGTAGATGTTTGGATGTTGTCGGGAATTGAGACGGGTGTTTGTGTACTTTCGGTGTTAGGCGTCCATTGTGTCCAACTAAGAGTGTCGATATCTTCTTTCCCCCCCCTCACTCGTAAGTTGGGTATCGTAAAAATATTCGATTTTGAGGAAGTCACAATTCATTGTAGTGAAGACATGATGCCTTTTCTGGCTATAACATCGGTATCCTTTTTGGTTTATCCCATAACCAACCATAACACATTTTTCAGCACATGATCAAGTTTAGAGTGTTAGTTTTTTGGGATGTGAACAAAGACAGAACATCCAGAGATTCGTGGTTCAATACTAAGTGAGGTTGGACGTGTATGAAATTGGGAAAGTGTGTCTCTTGGAGTTTTTGTACCCAAAACTTTAGTAGGTAATCGATTAATAAGGTAGGTAGCAGAAGCAATGGCTTCGGGCCAAAAACTTTTCGGGACTTTAGATTCAATTAATTAAGCTCTTGTCATTTCTAAAAGTAGTCAATTTTTTCATTTGGCCACTCCATTTTGTTCGGGAGTATGAGCGCAAGAGGTTTGATGAATAATCCCGTTGTTTTCACAAAAAAGTTTCATTGAAGAATTAACAAATTCTCCCCCATTATCGGATCTCAAAATTTGTATGTTTTTGTTAAAGTGGGTTTGTATCATTTTATAAAAATGTGAAAATTTTTCAAACACTTCTGATTTGTGAGCTAGAAAGTAAATTCAGGTCATGCGTGAATGATCATCAATAAATATGACAAAATAATGGATGTTCTTCCCCCCAATAATCGGTGCCAGACCCCACACATTCGAATGAATTAAAGCAAAAGGTACACCTTTCCTCGTAATACTAGGTTTAAAACTACTCCGATGGCTTTTAGCCAAAATACAAGTTTCACAGTTTAAAGTAACATTTGATGGAAAAAGACTTGGAAATAAGTAAGTATCCGGCAGATGGGTGACCCAACCTTCTATTCCATAACCAAGCTTCCCTCGTAGGTGTTCCGTGAGCAAGCATACGGTACCTTGGTGGGTTACTTCGTTCATATAGTACAGCCCGCCCCGTTCGGTACCACGCCCAATAATCATCCCAGTCCTTATATCTTGAAGGATACAGAAAGTGGGATGCAATAAAACAGAACAGTTTAACTCTTTTGTAACGTGGCTAATAGATAAGAGTTTATGAGACAAGGTGGGAATATATAAACAATTTGATAATTTCATGGTCGGAGTGATTTCAATTTTCCCACCCCCTCAACTTGTACAATATTTTCATTAGCCGTTTGAATTTTATCAACCCGGGGTTTTGATTTGGAACAAAAATCCGATTTTTCAAAAGTCATGGTGTGAATGGCACCACAATAAAAAATCCATACGTTACTTTTTATGTTATTTGAAATAATATTGGCTTTTTCGGTAAAACGGGAGGTATTAGTTAAATTTTTATTTTCAAAATATACGTTCTTAGTTAAGTTTTTATTTTCAAAATTTTGGACCACAAAAACGTTAGACTTTCGGGCTTGATCTTGTTGGGCCTGATTAGCAGTTTGGATTTTATCAAAAACATTTACGTTCAACAATTTGGCCCTTTTAAAACCCTTTAAATTTTGGACCTTACTTCTCATTTCTTGTTTTGGCCCAACACCTTTTTAATTTAACCCAACCACCTTTTCTTTTAACTCACCCGTGACTTGTTTGGTTCCCAAAAAATTCTAGTCAATAGATTGATACGCGTGTGTGTGTTTCTTCCCAATACCTCTTGGTCTCACGCGTTTGTTATCCCCAGAATGTTTACCATCCTCACCCAAATTATCAGATCTATCAGAATTACAGTTTATGGGAATAGGAATTATCGATTGAAAAGGAGTTTTTAATCCCTCTTCTTCGATAGTTTGAAGGCATGTAAATCGGTTATGGTCCTTCCCTTTTATCGATTAATGATGAATGGGTTTTTCCCTTTTTACATCAATCGATTGTTGCAATTCGAATTTAAGGGCTTCTTTCTTATTACCTTAACCCATCTGGTATGTAATTTTTGTGACAAGTTAGGGTTTGAGGATTCTTTCCTCACCCATTTATTGTTTCTATCCAAATTCGATTTGAAATAAGGGTTTGGGCTTTAGTAGGAATCAATTTTGAGTTTAGAGTTATGACGACCCTCAATTTTTCATTTCTATTTTAACTGTTCAAATATTAGGACTTTATGTACTCGTAAACTTTGTTTAACAACTTTGATTAGATATTAACTTTTGATCAATATTTCCGTTATATAAAGTTTATGTATTTGTGTGTTATCTTTATTATACCGAATATATATATATATATATATATATATATACATATATATATATATATATATACATATATATATATATACATATATATATATATACATACATATATATATATATACATATATATATATATATACATACATATATATATATACATATACATATATATATATACATATATATATATATATATATATATATATATATATATATATATATATATATATATATATACTTAAAAGTGATATTATATAAACTATAAAAAAATACAAAATAATTGGAACAAATAAAAATTTATAAAAGATTAGGGTCAAATAAATAAATAAAATGTATTTAAATAATATAACCCTAATATTAATAATAATAATTATTATTATTATATAAAAAAATAAATAATATATATAAACAAATAAGTAAACTGTAAATAAATAAATAAAAGGGAGTAAGATACATGTAACAAGATTTTGGCTGTAGGATTTCTTAGAAGAGTTTAACTTGATCACTAAGTTTTGTTTGATCCTAGTTTAACTCAAATTCCTTCCTTAATCTCCAAGAATTAGAGTGCATTTAGGAAACTCCAAAATCTATATAAGCCATCGTGAATTTCCTGATTAGTCACCACAATTAAACCTGCAATCAAGTCGATCGTAAATCTCCTGCTTTCCCTCAATAAATTCAGTCGACTAATCTCCCTTCGACTAAACCACCCTCAAAACCCCTTGTGATGACCCGGGAATTTTCGACCAAATTTAAACCTAATCTTTATATGATTCCGACACAATAAGCAAAGTCTGTAATGTTGAGTCTCGAAAATTTTAAACTATGTTCATACATTCATTTAACCTTCGAATGTTCCCGAGGATTCACGAACAATTTTTTGTAAATAAACATGTGTATATTTATGTTAATGCAGAATTATATAATAATTTGAAATCTTAAAATATAGTTTAAATATTAGAATTAAAAATGTAAGATAAGATATAAAATAATTAAGTGTAATTTAAAATGAAGTTATATATATAAATATATATGATTAATATATTATAATATTGTATTAGTTATAAAATGTAAATAAACAATAAAAGCTATTATATGATATATGATTATTAAATATTACACATATATAAAACCAATTAAAATATAGTTGTTATAAAAATATTATTACTATTCTCATTAGTAATACCAATACCAGTGTTATTAATATTATTATTTTAAATATATAATCTATAGATATGATATATAAAATGTTATAGTATTATTGGTACTTATATTATTAATAATAGTAATATTATTATAATTAGTATATTTATGATCACCATTAATAATGTTATTATTATCATCATTTTCATTACCCTTATCATTTTACCTATTATCATTAGTATTATGTTGTTATTAATAATAATAATAATATTATTATTATTATTAATATTATCAATATAATTATAATTAATATAAAATAAAAAATAAAAAAAGGGGCACGGGTTGTTATCTTCCCTATCTACTTTCCAATTTGTTTTGTTCTCTTGTACAGATTATTGGTGTCTCTAATTTTGTTTACAAATCGAATATTTCAACAGTTATGATCCAAAATCAGTTTCAAGTCATATTCTACTCTATTTATTTTATTTTTATTCATTTGTTCTTCTTTGATTTCTGGCGATACCTCTTACATTATAAACCAACGAATTATTCATATTTGTGGAGTTAACCATTCAAGTTAACACTCTCAATATCAATTGAAACCACCAATAATGTTTAAAAGCAGTTAAATTCATATATTTTTTTTATAAAGCTCGATACACTCTGTTGTATATCTTTTTCACCATATTTCGATTGCGCACAAATTTTCAAAAAGTAATAATGCAAAGTTGCTAGAAATCGTTCACTTAAACTTTCTGCAAAATTTTACGTTTCAATTTCTAACAACGAATTCGAATTTGCAAGTCAAAGTTATTTTTGTCAAAAGTCAACCAATTTGTTCATCCTAAAATTTGAGCTTGTTTTGATGTTTTAAGTCCAATTGACGATTCCAATAGCTTTTATGTATGATTAGAAAACTAATTCGTATTATAATCTTTAGCTATAACGTTGTAAAAATTGTTAATCGAATTTTTTTTATATCAAAAGTAGCGACAGCAGCTGATGCTGGGGGGTTTTTTTTTTATTTTTTTTTTCAAATCATTTAAACACTAAATTATCGTTTTTGTATTTATTTTTAGTCCTAAAACCAAATGTATAAGTGTTGTTGGAAAATATGATGATTTGGGTCGAGTAGTTAAAGAAGGAGGAGAGGAAGAAGATGAAACAGTTTAGTTGGTTAAATATTTTTGGGATGTATTCATAATCAGAAAAACAAGGCAGAGTCACTGGTTAAGTGTGTTATGGAGGAGCGGGAGGTCTAGGGTTCGAGGCCCGTCTACAACATTTCTTTTTACACAAAGATTATAAAGGGTATACCTTTTTATTTTTAATTTTATTATTATTATTATTATTATTATGATTATTATTATTATTACTAGTATTATTATTATTATTGTTATTGTTAGTATTAATGATTGTTAGTGTTACTAGTTCAATTATCAAAATTATTATTATTATTATTACAAAAATAAGTAGTAGTTATCATTTATTGTTATTATCATAATTATCATTATAAACATGATTGTTATTATTATTAATGTTGTTACTAAAATTATTATCGTCATAATCCTATCATTCTTATGTATTATTATTATTATTATTATTATTATTATTATTATTATTATTATTATTATTATTATTATTATTATTATTATTATTATTATTATTATTATTATTATTATTATTAGACAAAATTGCTGAAATAGTCCCTGTGGTTTGTACCAAAATGCTAGTTTCGTCCCTGTGCTTTTTTTTGATGGATTTGGTCCCGGTGGTTTGTAAAAGTTGCTGATTTAGTCCCTCTGATCGACGGCCGTCAAAAAAGACCGTTAACTCCAGTCATGTGCCAGACATGTGAGGGTATTTTTGTCAGTTTCTTTCCTTTATTTAAAAAATTGCTGAAATCGTCCCTGTGGTTTGTACCAAAATTGCTAAAATGGTCCCCGTGCTTTGTAAAAAAATTGTTGAAATCTTTATTCTAAAAATGTTTTCTTCCTCACCTTCATCTTTATCGCCAAAAAAACATGAACAAACCCTAAATTCATTTTAATAAACTTACAAACTATAAACTCTAAATTATACTCAAATTCACATCAGATTCTTCAAAATCTATTCATATTATTCAAACCAATTAATAAATATAATTTCATATATGCAAAAAAAATTTATAAAAAAAACCGAATATGAATCTGGGTTTCGTACTCAGATAAATATACAAACTATAAACTCTAAATTAAACTCAAATCCACCATTTTCACATTCAATTGCAAATTACTAAGTTGATACCTTCAATCGAAAATCGCCGGCACCAACAGATCTGGAAAATAACCAACAGATCTGGAAAATTAAAACTCTCAAGAACACCAAATTCATTTCCATTAAACATTACAAGAACTTATTAAAATCAAATAATCAAATCCTAATCAACACCAAACATAAATTAATTAAATTCACTTCCACCACCGCCCTCCTTTTCCTCTCATCTTCATCCTTAGCTCATTAATATGCAAATCCTATTCAAGGAAGTTGCTCTATACAAAACGAAAAGCTAACGCAAATTAAAATAATATTTTGCAATTATGAGTAATATACATCTACATGTACATAACAGTACCACGTGATACTTACAAATCAAGTAGAAACAGAAGACTAGTAGCAGCAGAAAGAGAGTTGGATATTGAATTACCCAATTGTCAAAAGCAAACTTCCCAACCGTCACCATCTCCGGCGAACTTTCGTTTTCTCTGACGAGAGCTGCAACAACCGAGTTTCAAATTTGTAGATCTAATCGGTTTGTAGATCTTATCGCTTTTCAGATTTGTAACAACAATCGATCTTTGATTTCAGATCTGATGTCTGATTGCAGATCTTAATTGAAAATGGGTTTGAAATTAAATGGGTTTATTATTAATTTGATTTCATTTTAGAAGCAAAAAAGTTTAACAGGTTCTCTATGTATTTGTGTGTGAATGTGCCGATTGTAAAGGGGTTCCAATGAAGAATAAAATGTCAAATACTAACAGTCTTTTTATTATTGATTTTGATGAATTTGGTGGCGTTTAATTTATATTTGTGTTTATAGGAACAATATTACAGAGTATTATTTATATATATTTATGAATATAGCTGAAATGTACAGATCATGAATTTGTGTTAATTATGGAATTTGTGATTTGGTACAAATCACAGGGACCAATTCAGCAATTTTAGTAGGGACCAATTCAGCAATTTTAGTACAAATCACAGGGACCAATTCAGCAATTTTAGTACAAACCACAGGGACCATTTCAGCAATTTTGCTAATAAATGAAAGAAACTGACGAAAATACCCTCACATGTCTGGCACATGACTGGAGTTAACGGCATTTTTGACGACCGTCGGTCAGAGGGACTAAATCAGCAACTTTTACAAACCACCGGGACCAAATCCATCAAAAAAAAAGCACAGGGACTAAACCAGCGTTTTGGTACAAACCACAGGGACTATTTCAGCAATTTTGTCTTATTATTATTATTATTATTATTATTATTATTATTATTATTATTATTAACGTGATTACGATTAAATGTATTGTTATTCGTTAATATTGTTGTTACTATTATTGTTATTTATATAGAAATCAATAAGTATAATTTTCTTAAAATCTTAAAAATTACTAGTATTATCATTACTAATAATATTATTATTAGTGCTACTAATATTGTATTATTACTGCTCGTATCATTATTATTGTAAATAATATCATTTATATTATTATTATGAATTTTCATTATAGGTATTGTTACTACTAAAAATTATTATCATTTATATTATTTATACAAAGATTATATTTTTGTAATCCTTAAAAACTATCATTTTTATTATTATCAGTAATATCTATACTATTATTAATAAACTAAGTATAATTAGGAAAATAAAAGTTTAAAAGGTATGGATAAGAATGTAAGTATAAAGATTGAAGATTATATATATATAAAGATATCTTTTATATACACAACTTAATTATATTAAAATTATTATGTACGAAAATGAAGATATATAAATAAATAATGAAACTTATAAAGTAATAAATATAACAATTCTATTACTAATAATAATATATATATTTATTCGAATACAAGAATATGTTTTAATACATATATGAATGATATAGGTTCGTGAATCCGAGGTCAACCCTGCATTGTTTAGTTGTTCAATGTCGTCGTATGTATTTTTACTACAAAATACATTAGGTGAGTTTCATTTGCTCTCTTTTTAAATGCTTTTGCAATATATATTTTTGGGACTGAGAATACATGCGCTATTTTATTAAATGCTTTACGAAATAGACACAAGTAATCGAAACTACATTCTATGGTTGAATTATCGAAATCGAATATGCCCCTTTTTATTAAGTCTGGTAATCTAAGAATTAGGGAACAGACACCCTAATTGATGCGAACTCTAAAGATAGATCTATCAGGCCCAACAAGCCCCATCCAAAGTACCGGATGCTTTAGTACTTCGAAATTTATATCATGTCCGAAGGAGGATCCCGGAATGATGGGGATATTCTTATATGCATATTGTGAATGTCGATTACCAGGTGTTCAATCCATATGAATGATATTTTGTCTCTATGCATGGGACGTATATTTATGAGGACTGTATATGGAAATCTTGTGGTCTATTAAAATGATGATAATGGTTATTTATGTTAAACTAATGAACTCACCAACCTTTTGGTTGACACTTTAAAGCATGTTTATTCTCAGGTACGAAGGAAATCTTCCGCTGTGTAATTGCTAATTTTAAAGATATTACTTGGAATCATTCATGACATATTTCAAAAGACGTTGCATTCGAGTCGTTGAGATCATCAAGATTATTATTAAATCAGTTATAGTTAGATATATTATAAAATGGTATGCATGCCGTCAACTTTCGTTGTAATGAAAGATTGTCTTTTCAAAAACGAATGCAATATTTGTAAAATGTATCATATAGAGGTCAAATACCTCGCGATGTAATCAACTATTGTGAATCGTTTATAATCGATATGGACTTCATCCGGATGGATTAGGATGAGTCCTTTCAGTTGGTATCAGAGCGGTGGTCTTAGCGAACCATGTCTGCATTAGTGTGTCTAACTGATAAGTCGTTAGGATGCATTAGTGAGTCTGGACTTCGACCGTGTCTGCATGTCAAAAGTTTTGCTTATCATTTGGTGTCAAAAAAAAAAATTACCTACTTATCATTCTTAGAGAATCACTTGCTTATCATTCTTAGTCTAGACACGTGTTACTGCATTGACTACATGAATAGTGTATAGACAAAATTCATATCTTAGCGTATCTGCTACTTCATATCTTAGCGTATCTGTTACTGTAACTTTGCCTGACAACTTCCGTAGATTCCTCCGTAACTTATGGGATTTTAGTATTATATATGCATATGTAAATTATGTATTGCAGGGTACTAATCTACATCCTATAATCTATTTCTTATCGAAAATCCTTCATCTGATCGTACGAGATGAATACTACAACCAGTTCGAGTCCCTCAGATTCCGATAGCTATTCCGATAGTTATTCCGACAGCTATTCCGACATAGATGTTCACCTAAGCTCCGAAAATAGCGTCATCGGCATGAATCAACCAATCAGCCATTATCAATTCATCTGATGGGTTCGTAGTCGACTTAATTAATGGAAACGCGCAGAAGGCAATCCCTTCCACCAACTGAATTCACCTCTTGACAATGAACCTGAAGCGTTTACAGCTAACCTGTTCGAGACACCATTTTCAGTCTCATTTCCGGGGTAACTCGACAAGATTATATTCTATTCTCAATTCTAAACTTTATTCATTCGCTCGTTCCTACCGACAACCATTCCGGAGTAATAAGTCAACGAGCTTCGCGCCCGAGTTGTAACCTTGGAAAATATGGTGCAAAACGTACCAGCTTCAACAACATCACCGGCACCAATAGTACCATCAATAACAGCATCAGTACCATCAACAATCCATGCCTCAACATCTCATTCTGTACCTCGAGTATAATCATCGTTCTACGTATCGTTCTACATCAATTATCTTTATTCTTCATGGCGATTAAGTAATCTCTAAATGTTTTAGAGATTATGTATTCTAGTTCTAACGGTAAACTAAATGAGTTTAATATCATATTAACTCAATGAATCCATGATTACATCTAAAAAATATATATATATATATATGTTTTCATAAAGATTGTAATTAAAATTCTTTTGTACAAACTGTTAATGGTGAAAATATTTTAACGGGTAGGTAATACCCAAGGAATATTTAGATTTCACACCAATAAGTCACACTGTACATTCTGCAAATCTGATTCAACATTCATTTACTATTCTTCTTACATCCACAGATATACGTATCCGTTTGTCGCAGAATAACCATTTTCATTCAATTTCATATTTGGATTTTTACCTATCAGAATCCAACAAGTGGCATAATGAAGAAAACATTTGATAAAATAAAATTTGTTAGAAACAGACAAATTAACTATGAGGAATTTTGTTAAGAATTCACGCTAACAAAATTTTAGCTAACTGTTCCTAGCTAACTGTTAATTCCGTATTACATTTATTTATCGCAATTTATTTATCTCAATTTAATTATCGCAATTTTATTTATCGTTATTTAATTTCTGTTATTTACTTTACGCATTTAATTTATCGTCATTTAATTTCTGTTATTTATTTTACGCACTTTAAATATCGGGACACGTATATAAGGTTTTGACATATCATATCAACGCATCTATATATATTATTTGGAACCACCATAGACACTCTATATGCAGTAATGATCGAGTTCTCTATACAGGGTTGAGGTTGATTCTATAATAATATATATACTTTGAGTTGTGATCTAGTCTGAGACGTATACAGGTCACGACACGTATTAATTAATTCAAATATTATATTAAACTATATATGAATTATTGGACTGTCGACTGTGGACTGTCGACTGTGGACTAATAACATTGGACAATTAAAATGAATTAAAATATTGATTATAACATATGAAACTAAACAATTCTTCAAGTTTGCCACTTGATTTCGTCTTAAGCCTTATTTGTATATTCACGATTACATCCTACGTTCAAACCTTTCATGATTCTTGAAAACACCTCAATCGATAGGATGAATAAACCGCACTTCATCTACGGAAGGAAAGATTTATGCATATAGTTATGCACCTGAGAAACTCTCGGCAATTGAGTAAAAGTTTAACACGTAGCCGCGTCAGATCCTTTGGCATTTATTAGCAAAAATAACTTTGCGATCCCTTTTCAAGGTAGCCAATTTTGTCACAGCTACAGCAAGTCAACTTCGACTTTTCATTCGAAGTAGTCTTACTATAATCCGGATATATACGATTACCCTTTTGATACCAGAGAATTCTTTTATATTCCACCATATTACCAGCAGACATGCCAGCAACCTCGTTACTTCTTGACTTAAATCTCTCTGACAAACCATTATATTTATTCATTGAAACCCTATCATATACTCATCCGTATCTTGTAACGAGAACTGCCATACCAATTACCGGGAATCAGCAATCAGTACTTTGAAAACTCACAGCATATCTACATCAACAGTTATATGTATGACATTTATCTCTTAGAATTATGATCTCTCCGTCTGGAATTCTGAAAATCACTCAGTCACAAATCAATACTCTGAATGTTGAAAAAGCTGAATGAAGCAGCAGAAACCATAGACAACTGTAAACGACTATAATCATCGAAAGTTTGATGATAAAGAATAGTATGTTGGAAAAGCTCAGAAAAGTTTGAACTGGAAAACAGATTGAGCTAACCACGAAGGAGACCGAGGAAAAATACAAGGACCATACCATATATTCAAAGAATCCAGGTAGATCTGGATATGATGAAACCTTCAAAGAATATCTTGCTCCGAAGTCATGTTAAAATCTTGCGGAAAATCTTTCTCCATCAACCATCAAACTTAGAAATTTCAAAATATCATCATCAATATCTTCGATATTTCTGAGGATATTTTCATAAATATTCTCGTCTAAAATTATATACCTCTTAGTGCTTCCTGTGTATCATTATATCAGAAACATTCAATAGAAAATTTAGTATCAAAAAGCAGATTATGCGAAACTATGAAGAAAGTCGTGGACAAATCACAAAGAATAAGTTTGACTTCAAAGAATCCAAATGATTCAATGCCTGCTGAAGTCTTTAGTGAATATCTTGCTCCTTACTCTAAACCCTTGCAGACAATAGTTTCTATCATCCTCTGATCTTAGATATTTCGAGATATTATCGTATCTTTCATTATAAATATCCTCCATATTTTTGAAGATATTTTCATAACTGTTCTTATCTGAAATCATTAATCTCTTCGTGCTATCAGTGTTACATCATATAGAAACTGTTAGTTTCTATATTCTGTAAACTTTCGAGCTTAAAATATGAATGTTATTGAAGTAATGTTGGGAACTGATGCATGAGTTAGTATAATATAATGACACTTGATCAACGTGATTATATTAAAGTAAGTCATGCTGAGTTTCTAATGGGACGTGATGATTCACAGAATCATAACGTCATCACGTGCCATGTTACATAACTCTTTTATTTAACTTCTGAACATATCAAGAAAGTATATTCTTGATAGTTCTATTCTCAGCGAATCTGGTAATTTGACAAATCAAATCGTGCTATTACGTTCCTCCTTATTTACAACATTAATAGTGTTCATTCTGAAACTTATATCTGCGAATTTTAGACCATTACAAGAGATGCCAAATCGCCAGAAGAAGAAACGAAGGGACAAAGCTCTGAAATAGAAATTGGAGTATAAATCGCAGCAAATAGGAGAGGGTATTAACTGGGGATGACAATGATTGTAGGAAACAGAAATAAGGACATTGAAATATAAGGGGAGATATAAAGCCCAATAACAACACGGAAATTACAGACCGTGTATATCAATGTTTATCGTCACATAAAGACACGGGAGAATTAAAAACACTATAACACTAAGGGCGAAGTAAAAGAAAATAGATTCCTCTGGTGGAAGTTGGAAAAAGGAGAATGATTGTTGCAATAGTAAGGATGAGAACAAGGATCAGAACTGGATTAAGCATTTTTAGAATCTTTTGGATGTATGAAACAAGTAGGAAAGTATAGGAATAATGAGAATAATGGAACGGAAGAGTTTAATTTATAATGGAAATATCAGACAGTGTAATCGAAGCAGATCACCGTATTTAATTAGAGAAATCTTAATTTCTTTATTCGCCGAAAAATCAAATCTTTAGATTTCGAAGATTTTCTCTAAATCCCTTGAATTCCAGAATTCAAGCAAGTCAACGTCAAAAGCTAAGACACACCTTATTTTTTAATTTCAACCCTGACTCTATCAAAAGTTAAGATGAATCTTTACTTTCCTATTTCACTCTTTGGTGATAGCTTCATTCGTACTCTTCGAATAATCGAATCATTTTATCCGTATTACTCAATGATGATAAAAATCTAATTATCAACTCATACTCATCATGAAAACATTTTTATTGTTAGCCATGACCACCTCACTCAAATTTCGGGACGAAATTTCTTTAACGGGTAGGTACTGTGATGACCCGGGAATTTCCGACCAAATTTAAACCTAATCTTTATATGATTCCGACACGATAAGCAAAGTCTGTAATGTTGAGTCTCGAAAATTTTAAACTATGTTCATACATTCATTTAACCTTCGAATGTTCCCGAGGATTCACGAACAATTTTTTGTAAATAAACATGTGTATATTTATGTTAATGCAGAATTATATAATAATTTGATATTTTAAAATATAGTTTAAATATTAGAATTAAAAATGTAAGATAAGATATAAAATAATTAAGTGTAATTTAAAATGAAGTTATATATATAAATATATATGATTAATATATTATAATATTGTATTAGTTATAAAATGTAAATAAACAATAAAAGCTATTATATGATATATGATTATTAAATATTACACATATATAAAACCAATTAAAATATAGTTGTTATAAAAATATTATTACTATTCTCATTAGTAATACCAATACCAGTGTTATTAATAATATTATTTTAAATATATAATTTATAGATATGATATATAAAATGTTATAGTATTATTGGTACTTATATTATTAATAATAGTAATATTATTATAATTAGTATATTTATGATCACCATTAATAATGTTATTATTATCATCATTTTCATTACCCTTATCATTTTACCTATTATCATTAGTGTTATGTTGTTATTAATAATAATAATAATAATATTATTATTATTAATATTATCAATATAATTATAATTAATATATAATAAAAAATAAAAAAAAGGGCACGGGTTGTTATCTTCCCTATCTACTTTCCAATTTGTTTTGTTCTCTTGTACAGATTGTTGGTGTCTCTAATTTTGTTTACAAATCGAATATTTCAACAGTTATGATCCAAAATCAGTTTCAAGTCATATTCTACTGTATTTATTTTATTTTTATTCATTTGTTCTTCTTTGATTTCTGGCGATACCTCTTACATTATAAACCAATGAATTATTCATATTTGTGGAGTTAACCATTCAAGTTAACACTCTCAATATCAATTGAAACCACCAATAATGTTTAAAAGCAGTTAAATTCATATTTTTTTTTTTATAAAGCTCGATACACTCTGTTGTATATCTTTTTCACCATATTTCGATTGCGAACAAATTTTCAAAAAGTAATAATGCAAAGTTGCTAGAAATCGTTCACTTAAACTTTCTGCAAAATTTTACGTTTCAATTTCTAACAACGAATTCGAATTTGCAAGTCAAAGTTATTTTTGTCAAAAGTCAACCAATTTGTTCATCCTAAAATTTGAGCTTGTTTTGATGTTTTAAGTCCAATTGACGATTCCAATAGCTTTTATGTATGATTAGAAAACTAATTCGTATTATAATCTTTAACTATAACGTTGTAAAAATTGTTAATCGAATTTTTTATTATCAAAAGTAGCGACAGCAGCTGATGCTGGGGTTTTTTTTTTTAATTTTATTTTTCAAATCATTTAAACACTAAATTATCCTTTTTGTATTTATTTTTAGTCCTAAAACCAAATGTATAAGTGTTGTTGGAAAATATGATGATTTGGGTCGAGTAGTTAAAGAAGGAGGAGAGGAAGAAGATGAAACAGTTTAGTTGGTTAAATATTTTTGGGATGTATTCATAATCAGAAAAACAAGGCAGAGTCACTGGTTAAGTGTGTTATGGAGGAGCGGGAGGTCTAGGGTTCGAGGCCCGTCTACAACATTTCTTTTTACACAAAGATTATAAAGGGTATACCTTTTTATTTTTAATTTTATTATTATTATTATTATTATTATTATTATTATTATTATTATTATTATTATTATTATTATTATGATTATTATTATTATTACTAGTATTATTATTATTATTATTGTTATTGTTATTATTAATGATTGTTAGTGTTACTAGTACAATTATCAAAATTATTATTATTATTTTTACAAAAATAAGTAGTAGTTATCATTTATTGTTATTATCATAATTATCATTATAAACATGATTGTTATTATTATTAATGTTGTTACTAAAATTATTATCGTCATAATCCTATCATTCTTATGTATTATTATTATTATTATTATCATTATTATTATTATTATTATTATTATTATTATTATTATTATTATTATTATTATTATTATTATTATTAACGTGATTACGATTAAATGTATTGTTATTCGTTAATATTGTTGTTACTATTATTGTTATTTATATAGAAATCAATAAGTATAATTTTCTTAAAATCTTAAAAATTACTAGTATTATCATTACTAATAATATTATTATTAGTGCTACTATTATTGTATTATTACTGCTCGTATCATTATTATTGTAAATAATATCATTTATATTATTATTATGAATGTTCATTATAGGTATTGTTACTACTAAAAATTATTATCATTTATATTATTTATACAAAGATTATATTTTTGTAATCTTTAAAAACTATCATTTTTATTATTATCAGTAATATCTATACTATTATTAATAAACTAAGTATAATTAGGAAAATAAAAGTTTAAAAGGTATGGATAAGAATGTAAGTATAAAGATTGAAGATTATATATATATAAAGATATCTTTTATATACACAACTTAATTATATTAAAATTATTATGTACGAAAATGAAGATATATAAATAAATAATGAAACTTATAAAGTAATAAATATAACAATTCTATTACTAATAATAATATATATATTTATTCGAATACAAGAATATGTTTTAATACATATATGAATGATATAGGTTCGTGAATCCGAGGTCAACCCTGCATTGTTTAGTTGTTCAATGTCGTCGTATGTATTTTTACTACAAAATACATTAGGTGAGTTTCATTTGCTCCCTTTTTAAATGCTTTTGCAATATATATTTTTGGGACTGAGAATACATGCACTATTTTATTAAATGCTTTACGAAATAGACACAAGTAATCGAAACTACATTCTATGGTTGAATTATCGAAATCGAATATGCCCCTTTTTATTAAGTCTGGTAATCTAAGAATTAGGGAACAGACACCCTAATTGACGCGAACTCTAAAGATAGATCTATCGGGCCCAACAAGCCCCATCCAAAGTACCAGATGCTTTAGTACTTCGAAATTTATATCATGTCCGAAGGAGGATCCCGGAATGATGGGGATATTCTTATATGCATATTGTGAATGTCGATTACCAGGTGTTCAATCCATATGAATGATATTTTGTCTCTATGCATGGGACGTATATTTATGAGGATTGTATATGGAAATCTTGTGGTCTATTAAAATGATGATAATGGTTATTTATGTTAAACTAATGAACTCACCAACCTTTTGGTGGACACTTTAAAGCATGTTTATTCTCAGGTACGAAGGAAATCTTCCGCTGTGTAATTGCTCATTTTAAAGATATTACTTGAAATCATTCATGACATATTTCAAAAGACGTTGCATTCGAGTCATTGAGATCATCAAGATTATTATTAAATCAGTTATAGTTAGATATATTATAAAATGATATGCATGCTGTCAACTTTCGTTGTAATGAAAGATTGTCTTTTCAAAAACGAATGCAATGTTTGTAAAATGTATCATATAGAGGTCAAATACCTCGCGATGTAATCAACTATTGTGAATCATTTATAATCGATATGGACTTCATTCGTATGGATTAGGACGGGTCCTTTCACCCCTAACCTGCAATCGTTAATCATCATCATCATTCGCCTGTTTTCTCCTGCTGCAATCGTTGAACATCACCACCCTTCACAGCCTTCTGTCACGTCCAAAACAGCCAGTAATTGAGTAAGTTTCTCTTCTGTTTCTGCTGTATTTGTTTGACACCACAACAGCCCTTTTATGTTTGATTTTTGATGTTTGTTTTTTTCCTTCTGTTTCTTGCGTGATCAAGCAGCCCAAAACAATCCATATTTACTGCTAAACCTGCTGCTACCTGCTGCTACCTGCTGTTGTGTGTTCTCAGTTTCCTATCGAGCAGATTAGACCTAAAAGGACCCCAATTGGGTCGTGCTGCTGCTGTAATCTGCTTCTATTTTCTGTCTTTCTACTTCGCGTTATCACACTCTCAATCTTGCTTAAGGTAGTCCTAAAACCCTAGTTTAATCATACTTTTAAATCAATTACAATTAGGTTGTTAAAAGTGTTATGAGGTTTAATAAAGATGATTATTTATAAGTATTATATTAAGTATGATCATGACTATTAAGATCAAGTTGTAATGTTATAAAATCAAGTATGAATTATGATTTAATGTGAAAAGTTTAGGTTATGAATACGAATTGATTATGGCTAAAAATATGATTAGTTATTATGATATAAAGTCATGATTTTATGTTAATAAGATACTAGGTTGAATTAGGTATGATCATGAAGTTAGTTAATGTTAGTTGAAGATTATGGCTAAGATTAAAAGATGGTGGTTAAACAAGAACACGTATTGTGTAATGGTAGAAGTTTAGGTTAATAAGACTAAGAATTTTGATGAAACTAGGTTATGATTATGAAAAGTTATGATTTTATGTGAAAAGTTATTAAATAGTTAGTAAAGGTAGATAAAGATTTTGATTAATGATATAAATAAGGTTGTTAGGATTAAAAGATTAAAAGAAGATTAGGGTTAGAAGACTTGGATAATACATGATTAATAAGAGTTAGGGTTAATAAATATGACTTGTTATTATGTTGAAAACTTATGATTTTATGTTAAAGATATTAAGGTTATGATAATTAGATTATGATTTCATGTGCATGAGTTAAATTAATAAGTAATAATGAAGATGATATACGTGCATGCATGCATGCATACGTACGTATGTGCATGTATACACTGTATGTATATGTGTGTGTATATGTAAATATATGCATATGTGTATATATATGTACGTGTGTATGTATATATGAATGTGTATTATGTAAAGTATAAGTTAGTAAACTTAATAAAAATAAAAGTGATAAGTATATGTATATGTACCATCTTACACTATTATATATAAGTAACACATACATCTACTATATATATATATATATATATATATATATATATATATATATATATATATATATATATATATATATATATATATATATATATATATATATATATATATATATCATATAGTTATGAATACATATAAAATAATAATAAAGAATATATATGTATATGTGTGTATCACATAGAAGTATATTTATAGATGTAACGTATAATGATAGGTATATATATAAAAGTTGAATAATTAAAGATTAATAATACTATTATTAGTGTAACCTATACACGTATCTATATAGTAACTCTTAATGACACTAAGTATATTATCACTTATAAATATAGCTCTTCTCGAAAACGGTCACTGTCAATATAGTCTACTATATTAATAAACGAACTTTATGTCTATTAGACATCAACTAATCGAACATTATATCTCTAGGTTGAGATCTCCGTGTTCAACACTCCGATCATATAACCTGCATGGAATATCTATTTGTTATTAAGGTGAACTTCATAGCCCCACTTTTTACTATTTCTTAACTGTTTTATAACTTTGGGGTGAGACACATGCTTCCTTTTAAACTATTTTACGCTTAGACACAAGTACCCGCAAACTGTTTAACTGTGCTGACATGCTTTGATCCATGCTAAATCCCTACCATGATATCGTTAATTACTGGAATTTGGTAAGCTTAGTTATTGTGAATAGCGCTATTGAGAGTGACGTCTCTAACCATTTGACCGTTGGTCTTTGGTTACATAATAATGATTACGACACTGACAGTTCAAGGTGTCCAGGGGTAACTTTGTTTACGTTTCGATATCATAACTTCAGCATTTACTTTTGATAACTAAATCTTGTGGTCTAAAACTATATATATTAAACCTATATTGTTTACTCAACCATTTTGGTTGACACTTTAAGTATGTTTTGTCTCAGGTGAAGATTGCTAAAGATTATTTTCTTTTTGGACTTTGCTGCTTTTGGAGTCCGCATTTATACATTCATATTACTGCATTAAAACATTTAAATTCAATTGTAATGACATAATACTTTCCGCTGCTTTAATACATTGGTTATCAATTAAAACGTCTCATATAGAGTCGTTCTCATTTATACATACTTGTGTTGTGATATTGTGAAGTCATATTTCCCCGGCCCTATTTGGGGGTATGACAGAGTGGTATCAGAGCTAGGTTGTTATAGAGAACCAGGATTGCATTTTAAGTGTGCCTTATGTGTTGGTTAGGTGCCTTAGCAATCTATAGGACTATAACCTTTCCTGCCTTAGTTTGAAGTGTAATGCTCATATCTATGATTGCCTTACTATGCCCCCTTATATCCCTACCATCATACCGTGCCTTAGAATCTAGTTAGTACTCCTTCTCTAGGATTTATAGTCATCATCCAATCACCGTTTTGGACACCGAAGGATTCGACACTAAAGGATCTATCCGCACACCCAATTACTCACTTGTTTCACCATCATTATCACTAACTAACCCATACTACCTTTTCTTATCCATTGGTGTTGCTACCTAGTGCACCATAAACTCTTCAACTAATACTATTTTTGTGTATTGAAGATCAATGGCAACTCGTGGTGCTAACGCTCTTCCAAACGTCACTTTGACTCCCGCACCATTTCAACAACTGCTTGCTGCCGCCCAAGGCAACAATATTCAAGGAAACAACCAAGGAAACCCACCTACATCATGCACCTACAAGGAGTTTATGAACTGTAAGCCTCCATCCTTTAATAGGAATGAGGAAGCAGTCGAATTGACTCGCTGGTTCGAAAAACTCGAATCAATTTTTCGCATCTGTAACTGCACGGAGGTCGACCGAGTGAAGTATGCCACTCATACACTAAGTGGTCTTGCTTTGACTTAGTGGAACGCTTATGCCCAAATTGTAGGGCTAGATACTGCTAATGCTATTCCATGGGCTGTTGTGAAAAGAATGATGACGGATAAGTTTTGCCCAAGGAACTAAACTCAAAAGCTAGAAGTTGAGTTTTGGGAATTGAAGGTCATTGGTACTAACATTGAAGCTTATACCAACAGGTTTATAGAGTTGGTTTCTCTGTGCCCGGATATGGTACCAACTGAATAAAAGAAGATTGAGCGATACATAGAAGGTCTTCCTGATGAGATTCAAGGAAACGTAATTGCTGGTAGTAAGGAGACTTTAGATGCAGTGATACTTATGTCTCAAAATTTGATGATGGCTAAGAGGATAAAGGCCGCAGCTAATAAACAAGCCGAGGCTAAGTCTAGTGAGGGTAAGAGAAAGTTTGAACCATCTCAAGGTTTAAGCCAAGGTTCAAACAAGAAAGCTGTCGATAATTCTAGAGGTGGTTATGCTGGAACAAAACCAAAGTGTAATCGTTGTGATAGACATCATTATGGGAAGTGTTTGGCTGAGTGCACTAAGTGCAAAAAGGTGGGTCATATTGCTAAGTATTGTAAAACTTGCTATGGTTGTGGAGAAGTTGGACATTTCTGCAATCAGTGTCCAAAGAACCAGGATAAAATGGGAAATGCTAAAGACCGAGCTTTTGTGATGACTGCCGAGGAAGCTCGGGATAATGAGGAAGAAGGGGAAGAGGCACAATGAAGAGTTTTTGACAACTACAAGAGTCATTTAAATTTTCATAGTATTCTTTATGTTACCATTTAGTACTTTTACATTTTGGAAGATTTCGTTAAGTTTCTGTAATACTCTAGCTATTTTCTTTTAATGAAGGATGTTACTTTCTTCTCTTTTATTTTCCATTGAATCATTCACCTCGATGAAGATGAATATTGACTAGATGACATAGTAGTAACCTTATGGAGTGATAAAAGTGTGATTTAGAATAATATAATAACACTTGATCAACGTCATTATATTATGATAAGTCATACAGAAATCCTAATGGATCATGATGGGAATAAGATTTGATCAACCTTAGGACCACTGTGTACCATTACATACTCCTTATCACTATATTGTCAACTAAAAATATCAACCCTAGATATTATGTATCTTTTACTTATCAATTATCTACGCCCGGTGCTGTACCTATTGCATAGGTACCATACCTCTTAGCTCCATCCAAAAGGAAGGATTTATCTAACCAACTCCAAGAACTTTTGAAGAAAGGTTTCATTCGTCTTAGCTTGTCTCGGTAAGGAGCACCCGTTCTATTTGTCAAAAAGAAAGAGGGTACGTTGAGAATGTGTATTGATTGCCGAGATCTCAGCAAGCTAACCATCAAGAATTGTTATCCATTCCTGCTTATTGATGTAGTTTGACCGACTACAAGGATCAAGTATCTATTCGAAGATTGATCTTAGGTCGGGTTATCATCAATTGAGAGTCAAGTAAACTGATGTTTCTAAGACTACTTTCCTAACTCGTTATAGACATTATGAGTTTCTTGTCATGTCTTTTGGTTTAACTAATACTCCTGCTGTATTCATGGATCTTATGAACCATGCATGCAAACCTTATCTTGATAAATTCGTAACCGTTTTCATTAAGGACATCTTAATCTATTCCAAGAGCGAGAAAGAGCATGAGCAATATCTGCAATTGATTCTAGAGCTCTTAAAGAAGGAACAACTGTATGCCAAGTTTTCCAAGTGCCAACTTTGGCCGTGAACCATACAATTTCTTGAACATGTAGTTAATAGTGAAGGAATACATGTCAATCCTATAAATCACCAATACTCAGAAATTTTTCAAGAACTAGTCATGGAGGAAGTCCATAAGACTGGATATTCTAATCACCTAGGCTCTTTTAGCTGAAATTTCATACAATATCAACTCTCATTCAAGTAGGTCCCCACTGTAATTAAGTGTAGACTTTGCTTTAACAAAACGTTGACCAAATGATAATTTTTAGTCAACATTTCCTGTAAAATAAAGTTCATACATTTCACATCTCGAATCTTAAAAAGTGTCTTGTTGACGATATACTCGTTATTCCCTTGAATGATCTTCGCATTTATTTCACTTCATCGAAAAACCTAGAGAAGTTCTGGATCATGAGGATAAACGTTTGAAACAAAGCTTTATTCCTGTTGTTAAAATCTGTTGGAATTCACGAAGAGGCCCCGAGTATACCTGGGAAAGTGAAGACCAAATGAAACGGAAATATCCACATCTATTCTCAACTGTTGGTGCATCTGAGAAGTCCACCTAAAACTTCGGGACGAAGTTTTTATTAACGGGGAGGTACTATGACGACTCTCAATTTTTCATTTCTGTTTTAACTGTTCAAATATTAGGACTTTATGTACTCGTAAACTTTGTTTAACAACTTTGATTAGATATTAACTTTTGATCAATATTTCTGTTATATAAAGTTTATGTATTTGTGTGTTATCTTTATTATACCGACTATATATATATATATATATATATATATATATATTAATACTTAAAAGTGATATTATATAAACTATAAAAAAAAATACAAACTAATTGGAACAAATAAAAATTTATAAAAGATTAGGGTCAAATAAATAAATAAAATGTATTTAAATAATATAACCCTAATATTAATAATAATAATAATTATTATTATATAAAAAAATAAATAATATATATAAATAAATAAGTAAACCGTAAATAAAAAAAAAGGGAAGTAAGATACATGTAACAAGATTTTGGCTGTAGGATTTCTTAGAAGAGTTTAACTTGATCACTAAGTTTTGTTTGATCCTAGTTTAACTCAAATTCCTTTCTTAATCTCCAAGAATTAGAGTGCATTTAGGAAACTCCAAAATCTATATAAGCCATCGTGAATTTCCTGATTAGTCACCACAATTAAACCTGCAATCAAGTCGATCGTAAATCTCCTGCTTTCCCTCAATAAATTCAGTCGACTAATCTCCCTGCTTTCCATCTATTTCTGTCGACTAAACCACCCTCAAAACCCCTAACCTGCAATCGTTAATCATCATCATTCGCCTGTTTTCTCCTGCTGCAATCGTTGAACATCACCAACCTTCACAGCCTTCTGTCACGTCCAAAACAGCCAGTAATTGAGTAAGTTTCTCTTCTGTTTCTGCTGTATTTGTTTGACACCACAACAGCCCTTTTATGTTTGAATTTTGATGTTTGTTTTTTCCTTCTGTTTCTTGAGTGATCAAGCAGCCCAAAACAATCCATATTTACTGCTAAACCTGCTGCTACCTGCTGCTGTGTGTTCTCAGTTTTCTGTCGAGCAGATTAGACCCAAAAGGACCCCAATTGGGTCGTGCTGCTGCTGCTGTGATCTGCTTCTGTTTTCTATCTTTCTACTTCGCGTTATCACACTCTCAATCTTGCTTATGGTAGTCCTAAAACCCTAGTTCAATCATACTTTTAAATCAATTACAATTAGGTTGTTAAAAGTGTTATGAGGTTTAATAAAGATGATTATTTGTAAGTATTATATTAAGTATGATCATGACTATTAAGATCAAGTTGTAATGTTATAAAATCAAGTATGAATTATGATTTAATGTGAAAAGTTTAGGTTATGAATACGAATTGGTTATGGCTAAAAAAATGATTAGTTATTATGATATAAAGTCATGATTTTATGTTAATAAGATACTAGGTTGAATTAGGTATGATCATGAAGTTAGTTAATGTTAGTTGAAGATTATGGTTAAGATTAAAAGATGGTGGTTAAACAAGAACACGTATTGTGTAATGGTAGAAGTTTAGGTTAATAAGACTAAGAATTTTGATGAAACTAGGTTATGATTATGAAAAGTTATGATTTTATGTGAAAAGTTATTAAATAGTTAGTAAAGGTAGATAAAGATTTTGATTAATGATATAAATAAGGTTGTTAGGATTAAAAGATTAAAAGAAGATTAGGGTTAGAAGACTTGGATAATACATGATTAATAAGAGTTAGGGTTAATAAATATGACTTGTTATTATGTTGAAAACTTATGATTTTATGTTAAAGATATTAAGGTTATGGTAATTAGATTATGATTTCATGTGCATGAGTTAAATTAATAAGTAATAATGAAGATGATATACGTGCATGCATGCATGCAAACGTACGTATGTGCATGTATACAGTGTATGTATATGTGTGTGTGTATATGTAAATATATGCATACGTGTATATGTATGTATATATGTGTATATATATGTACGTGTGTATGTATATATGAATGTGTATTATGTAAAGTATAAGTTTGTAAACTTAATAAAAATAAAAGTGATAAGTATATGTATATGTACCATCTTACACTATTATATATAAGTAACACATACATCTACTATATATATATATATATATATATATATATATATATATATATATATATATATATATATATATATATATATATATATATATATATATATATATATCTTATAGTTATGAATACATATAAAATAATAATAAAGAATATATATGTATATGTGTGTATCACATAGAAGTATATTTATAGATGTAACGTATAATGATAGGTATATATATAAAAGTTGAATAATTAAAGATTAATAATACTATTATTAGTGTAACCTATACACGTATCTATATAGTAACGCTTAATGACACTAAGTATATTATCACTTATAAATATAGCTCTTCTCGAAAACGGTCACTGTTAATATACTCTACTATATTAATAAACAAACTTTATGTCTATTAGACATCAACTAATCGAACATTATATCTCTAGCTTGAGATCTCCGTGTTCAACACTCCGATCATATAACCTACGTGGAATATTGATAATGGTAAAAACGAACATATATTTCATAGCATTATCCCTCAAGAAAGACAAGCTTTTAGTTGCAATTGTTCTATTTACAAGTGATATTCGTTTAAATAATAAAAGGTGAAGACAAAAGACAGATTCGACGAATTGAAGACACAAACGACCAAAAAGCTCAAAGTACAAAGTACAATCAAAGTGGTTCAAATTATTGGTGAGAAACGTCTCAAAATTACAAGAGTACAAGACGTAAAACGCAAAATACAAGATATTAAATTGTACGAAAGGACGTTCGAAAATCCGGAACCGGGACCAGAGTCAACTCTCAACGCTCGACACAACGGACTAAAAATTACGAGTCAACTATGCACATAAATATAATATAATATTTAAATAATTCTTAAAATTATTTATATATTATATATATTTATATAAACCGTCGGCAGAATGCAAGCAAACTCTTGTGAGCTGGAAAAAGGGGCCATGCTATCGCATGGCCTGGAGGCTATAACTCCATGCGATTTCATGGTGAACAGTGACAGGTCAGGTCCTATAAAGTTTGCGAGTTTTGGACGAATTTTTACACCATATTTTTCTTTCCTTTCTCTCATACGTAAATATATATATATATATATATATATATATATATATATATATATATATATATATATATATATATATATATATATATATATATATATATATATTATAATTTTAATTTTAATTTTAAATTCTAATAATAAGGGTATGTTATCGAATGTTGTAAGGGTGTAAGTCGAAATTCTGTCCGTGTAACGCTACGCTATTTTTAATCATTGTAAGTTATGTTCAACCTTTTTAAATTAATGTCTCGTAACTAAGTTATTATTATGCTTATTTAATGCCGAAGTAATCGTGATGTTGGACTAAATATTAAAATTGGGTAATTGGGTTTTGGACCATAATTGGGGTTTGGATAAAAGAACGACACTTGTAGAAATTAGACTATGGGCTATTAATGGGTTTTAGATTAACTAAATTATACCTCGTTGATTTAATATATAGACTTATAATTTGACGTATTTATATATAACCACATACGCTTGACTGGGCACGTTGGGCGGGATATCTATAAATACCAATAATTATTCATTTTACCGGACACGAAACTGGATTAATAGTTAATAGACTTATTGAAACAAGGGTGGATTACATTCAAGGATAATTGGTGTAATTGTTAACAAAGTATTAAAACCTTGGTTTACACGCAGTCGATAACCTGGTGTATTCATTAAACAAAGTATTAAGACCTTGTTACAATTCGAAACCCCAATTAGTTGGAATATTTGACTTCGGGAATAAGAATAATTTGACGAAGACTTTCGCACTTTATGATTATGACTGATGGACTATTATGGACAAATCCGTATGGACATATCAAATAATCCAGGACAAAGGAAAATTAACCCATGGGAATAAACTAAAAACAACACGTCGAACATCATGATTACGGAAGTTTAAATAAGCATAATTCCTTTATTTCATATATAATTGCACTTTTAATTATCGCACTTTTATTTATTGTCATTTTATTTAATTGCACTTTTAATTATCGCACTTTAATTTATTGTCATTTTAATTATCGTAATTTTATTTTATCGCACTTTTATTTATCGCTATTTCATTATCGTTATTTACTTTAAGCTTTAAATTAAGTTATATTTATTTTTAATATTTTACATTAGGTTTTAACTGCGACTAAAATTTTAAAATCAACAAACCGGTCATTAAACGGTAAAAACCCCCTTTTATAATAATAATACTACTTATATATATATATTTATACAAATATAGTTTTAAAAATATAGCGTTAAACTTGGCTAAGATCCCTGTGGAACGAACCGAACTTACTAAAAACTACACTACTGTACGATTAGGTACACTGCCTATAAGTGTTGTAGCAAGGTTTAGGTATATCCACTCTATAAATAAATAAATAACTTATGTAAAATTGTATATCGATGTCTTTTCTTGTAGTGGTGTCGCATCCTTGGTAGAATATTTGTACTATTTGACAAGTGTCTAAACCATGTTGCGGACATCCCCTCAATAAATTTCCAAATCTTGTCCACGCTTCATATAGAGTTTCATTTGGCTTTTGCGTGAACAAAACAATTTCTCCTTGAAGTCTCACGGCTTTAGATGCCGGAAAGAATTGTTTAAGAAATTTTTCAACTAAAACGTCCCATGTATCAATCGCCCCTTCAGGTAATGATTCTAACCAATCTTTGGCTTCTCCCTTTAAAGTCCAGGGAAATAACATGAGATTGATCTGTTCATCCTCTACTTCTCGGATTTTAAATAAAGTACAGATCCTATTAAATGTACGAAGATGTTCATTTGGATCTTCCTTCGGCGCACCACTAAATTGGCATTGATTAGTTACCATGTGTAGGATTTGTCCTTTGATTTCATAATCTGGCGCATTTATGTCAGGTTGAGTAATTGCGTGACCTTGGCCAGTGCGTTTAGCTCTCATTCGGTCTTCCATACTAAGAGGTTCCAGATTCTCCATGATTGAATTTGTTAAATCTGAATCACTAGAGTATTCTGATTTAATGGGTTGTTCCTCGACAATCTCCGTTTGAATGATTGGTGGTTCCGGAGGAAAGATTAATGGTTCAGGATCTCTGAATTGTCCCTGAATATCCTCTGGATTCTCAATTGTGAGGTCGGGTTCAAAAAATGGATTATCGGAAATTTGAATTGGAATACTTGGTCGACTGGATGACGATTCTAAAGAAAAATCAACGGCGACAATATTGGCTAGATGTCTTGATCTGGTTACAGGTGGTGAACATACAAAAGGTGGTGAACGTTTTACTCGGTGCATTCACTGAATATCCTATTAGTTATATGATGTCGTACGAGGTGTATATAAAATAGTTTATATTTTACTAGGAAAATACTATTAAATACGATACAATTTTACACAAGATATTTATTTATTTATAGAATGGATATACTTAAACCTTGCTACAACACTTATAGGCAGTGTACCTAATCGTACAGTAGTGTAGTTTTTAGTAAGTCCGGTTCGTTCCACAGGGAAATCTTTAAACAAAGCTCAACGCTATATTAGTTTACTTTTATTAAAAATACAAATATATATATAAGTAATATTATTATTATAAAAGGGGGGTTTTTACCGTTTAATGACCGGTTTGTCGATTTTAAGACTTTAGTCGCAGTTAAAACCTAATGTAAAATATAAAATAAATACAAGACTTAAATTAAAGCGTAAAGTAAATAACGATAATGAAATTGCGAATAATAAAAGTGCGATAAAATAAAATTGCGATAATTAAAAAGTACGATAATTAAAAGTGCGATTAAATAACAATAAATAAAAGTGCGATAATTAGAAGTGCAATTAAATATAAAATAAAGGAAATTAAATATGAAATAAAAGAATTATGCTTATTTAAACTTCCGTAATCATGATGTTTGACGTGTTGATTTTAGTTTTATGCCCATGGGTTAATTGTCCTTTGTCCTGGATTATTTAATATGTCCGTCTGGTTTTTGTCCATAACAGTCCATCAGTCATAAATATAAAGTGCGAGTGTCCTCATCAAATTATTCTTATACCCGAAGTTAAATATTCCAACTAATTGGGGATTCGAATTGTAACAAGGTTTTAATACTTTGTTTAATGAATACACCAGGTTATCGACTGCATGTAAACCAAGGTTTTACTACTTTGTTAACAATTACACCAATTACCCTTGAATGTAATTTCACCCCTGTTTTAATTATTCTAGTGGCTATTAATCCATTCCCGTGTCCGGTTAAATGAACGATTATTCGTACATATAAATACCCCGCCCATCGTGTCCGATCGAGTGTATATGGTAATTTATAGGGACGCCCAATTGTAAATCTTTATATTAACATTAACAAACCCCAATTGTAAAGCCCATTAATAGCCCATAGTCTAATTTCCACAAGTGTCGTTCTTTTGTCCAAACCCCAATTATGGTACAAAGCCCAATTACCCAATTTTAGTAATTAGCCCAACATCATGATTACTTCGTTTTAAATAAGCATAATAATAACTTAGCTACGAGACATTAATATAAAAAGGTTGAACATAACTTACAATGATTAAAAATAGCGTAGCGTTACACGGACAGAATTTCGACTTACACCCTTACAACATTCGCTAACATACCCTTATTATTAGAATTATAATTAAAATTAAAATATAAATTATAAATATAAATATAAGTTTTACGTATGAATGAGGAAGAAAAGATGATGATTTTTGATCAGAATTCGGTTGGCTTTATAGCCAGAGTTGATTTTTGGGGCTCCGCGACTCGCGGCAAAAGCCTCTCCAAACTCCGCGAGTCGCGGAGATAGAAATTACAGCTCAGTCCTTGGAGTTTTCTCTGCCGACGGTTTTTATTATATATATATAATATATATATAATTAATATAATTAATTATATATTATATTATATTTATATGCATAGTTAACTTGTAATTTTTAGTCCGTTGCGTCGAGCGTTAAGAGTTGACTCTGGTCCCGGTTCCGGATTTTTGAACGTCCTTGCGTACAATTTTATATTTTGTATTTTGCGTTTTGAATCTTGTACTCTTGTAATTTCGAGACGTTTCTTATCAATAATTGGAACCTCTTTGATTGTCTTTTGTACTTTTGAGCTTTTTGGTCGTTTGCGTCTTCAATTCGTCGAATCTGTCTTTTGTCTTCACCTTTTATTATTTAAACGAATATCACTTGTAAATAGAACAATTGCAACTAAAAGCTTGTCTTTCTTGAGGAATAATGCTATGAAATATATGTTCGTTTTTAGCATTATCAAATATTCCCACACTTGAGCGTTGCTTGTCCTCAAGCAATATTGTCTTGTAATACTAGAATCACTTCTTTATTCTTCACACTTTGTACATCAATGATTTCTATACGGCGGTATAAACAATGGTAGTAACGATATGGTTTACAGTCCCACATGACTATAAAAATTTAGATCCATTAAGGAAATTGGATCTTTATGAAAACATTTGATCTTTTGAAAATTAAATCTAGTTTTTACCCTAGATAAGTTTTCCGGAATAACCCTTTACCGGTGTTTGCAAAATATTTTTGTGGGTTTGGTGGGTTTCAGATTTGAAAATTTTAGCTCAAAACTTGCGGTTTTGTGTCACCCACTTGCTAACCTTGTATTTGGAAAGCAACACGTCCAGTTTACTTGTCCCGTATATTACCTTTCGGCAAACTACCGTCCGGTTATAAAGGAAAGCGTTGAACAAGCAACTGTTAAGGCAATGTCCCGTGACATGCTTTTGATTATGGTCTATAACGTGTCGGACGCAATTACTATCCTTGGTAGGAGCAATAGTAAAGCTCACCCTTATAATTTTTCGGTCTGGCACAAGGTCCTGTCTTTGACCATTATGCAACCACCGTTCTTACGGTTGACACCCGATTTAGTTCAGGTGACCTAATGAATTCCAGGTGAATTTCTAGGATTTTACGTTCAATGGTAATGAACGCATTGAAAATAGGGTTTTCAGAAAACAAATCGGTTTGTAATTTTTGATCAAAATATTTTCTCGTTTAAGCTCGAGTTTAGATATCATCGAATTCCATGAGTTTGTAATTCTCAATCTTTAAGGTCAATCTCTAGGATTGAGTAATATCAGTCTTAAAAGCTGATTTTTAATCTTTAAGGAGATTATCCTTTCTGGGGATCTGATTCATTAGTCTTATCCAGCTAATTTGTATGGTGCCCCCCCATTGTACGAGATAAATCCTTCTCATGGTTAGGATAAATCTGACCACTTGGCGACCCTGTTTAATGCTGAGGTCCGTGGATTTCCTGCTGATTTTAGTGATGACTTTTCTAGGTTTTTCGTCAACCTACAGCTGGTCTGGACGACAACTTCATGACCTAAATCAAGAAGCGCGTGTCTTTTTCGGAAGACTTTACTTCCTTTTAATGATGGAATTGATTCATCGTGTAGATCCATCTCTTCTTTTCTTTCATCGGGTAAAACAGTTTAGTTTAGTCCAAAGCAAAAGTATTTTCAGTTATTTGTTACAGATATATGTGACATATGTTTAAGATAACTTGGTAAATTTTCCCACACTTGGCTTTTATTTTCCTTTTTATCGTCCTCTATTCCATTTTTAAATGAATTTTAACATTTTAGTTTGTTTCTCAATTTATGTCCTTTCCGAGGTAACAATAATTTCGGTGTTAAAACCTAGTTTTATCGTTCATAAATATGTATAAACATGATTTTGAATTCATTTAATTGAAAATTTTGAAAAATTTTACTAGAATTGGGTAGTCAGTATATAAGACTAGGACTGTTCTTTTTTATCAGAGAGCACTAGATTCTAATACAACTACTGCTTTACTAGTATTTTTAATGGTAATCAAGTGTTTAATATAAAAATTTTAAAATCCGAAAGAATTTAATCCCTTCCCACACTTAAGATCTTGCAATGCCCTCATTTGCAAGAAATCAGTAACAATTTAAATTATTGAGGGTGATTTGTGTGAAAATGATTAAATTTTTACCAAAGTTTCCAAATATATTGGCGTTTGTTTGCTGAATGATAAATGGTGCACATCATTTGTTCATTCCGTCTTGTTGTTATTTCACATATATTTTGCATCTTGTCGTCAAAATTAGTTGCTTTTGCTGAACTTAATGCCAGTCTTTGAAAATGCGTTGTTTTACCCTGTTGTGTACATAAGATAAACTGCAAACATATATACATTTTTTTGAAGTTTGGTATATTACCCCACATTCAAAAATTATTAAAATCTAAGAATAAAAGTTAGATAATTATAAAAATGATTACAATATTAACAAAAATATTAAATGTATCAATAATTACAAATTACAAAATAAATAAAAAAAAATAATAAGTAAACTAAGGATGATATTGGTACCAATAGGGGTTCCAGGCATAACCATAAGTGCTATAGAATGCTTCGGCAGGGTCATACGTAGGATATGGTGGCTGCATCTCTATAGACCAAGGAGGGAAGACGGGTTTCGGTGTAGGAATATAGTTTCTACCTATATGTTGGCAATGAGCTATGATCTGGTTCTGATGAACTTGCCAATCTTCAAATGCTCTCTGTCTAGCATTTTCGTATTCCTGAGAAGCTATAAACCTATGCATTTCTTGCATCTCATTCCCCCCTCCTACATTACCTTGCTGCTGGTTTCTCTCCACCTGTGGATGTCTACCATGGTATCGTACTGCGGCGTTATTTCGCCTCTTCAAAACATTCGCACCATGGTATACATTTAAACCTATAGTATCGCGGGGTTCCGGCTCTTCTAGTAATAATCCCCCCCGACTTATATCCACACCGAGATATTCACCAATCAAAGTAATAAAAATACCACCTCCTATTATGCTATGTGGTCGCATCCCCCGAACCATAGCTGATAAATAATAACCCACACAATATGGTATACTTACAGCGCTTTGTGGGTCTCGAATACACATATGGTAAAACAAATCTTGTTCATTTACTTTTTCTTTGTTCTTACCCCTTTGTGTAATCGAATTAGCTAAAAACCTATGTATCACTCTTAATTCGGCTCTATCTATATCCAAATAAGAGTAGTTTCCCCCTTTGAAACGGTGATGGCTTGTCATTTGACTCCACACACCGTGTGTATCAAAATTCTCATCTATCTTTCTACCGTTTAGTATCAATCCTCTACAATCGGCAGACGCTAATTCCTCAGGCGTATATATACGTAAAGCCTGAGCCATGTCCAGTAAAGACATGTGGCGCATCGAACTGCCTAACAAAAATCTAATAAAAGAACGATCGGTTAAACTAGCTACCCGATCATTCAACTCTATACTACATAACAACTCTTCACACCATACTTTATATACAGGTCTGCGTATGGTGAATAAACATATCCAGTCATTAAAAGAAGAATTACCATACCTCTGTACAAGTAATTCCCTAATTGGCCCGGCCAATTCTACAGCTTCTAAGGGTCCCCATTCTATGACCCTCGGTACCTCAACAACCTTAGAGTGAAGAGTATGCAAACCCCGTTGATATTTTGGATAATCTATCCAAAGTCTGTCAAATCTCAGGTTCGGGTGCAACTCTTCCAAGTGCATATCGGAAAAAGTCATGACTGGATGAGGTACATCCTGCTTGTAGTAGTTATCTACCTCCTGTTGTTCCAAATTCTCGGCAGGAGCATTGCGGGCTTGGGATGAAGATTCACCCCTTTCATTCTGCAAAACACATCAAACACAAATTTTGTGCATCCAAATATGCATTAGTGTCAGCAAAATCATCAATCAAAATAATTACAATGACATTATCAATTTATATCAAACTTAAGCTTATTTTCACATTTTTATCAAATCTACACTTTTTCAAATAAGCATATACGAAAATTTTCGCCAAGTTCATAAGCATTCAACTCAAATAACATGTCAAAATAATCATTACTAGCAATTAAACAAGTCTCAAATGGCATTATCTTTCAAAAATCAAGTTCATGAATTTTAGACTTGAAAAAGTCCACTTTAATTCTCAAAATCATGTTTAGGCTCAAAGTTTGGATCATTTAACTACCTAGACATGTTACACTACTCAATTTAGCAACAATTCATGACAAAAATCGGCCATAACCTGTTTATATCAAAAAGCCCCAAATTGCTCAAGAACACAAACCCTAGATTACTCAAAATTTGAAGTTTAAGGCTTCTAATCATGTTAAACAGCATCAATCTAGGTTATACAAGCATAATACATAAACAATTTAAGTCTAATTACACTAAAAAGCATCAAAATCAAATTGGGGAAAAAAATAGCTCAAGAACACCAAATTTCGAATTAAATGGTGTTTAGGTGTAGAAATTTACCGTTTTTCTTGAGTAATTCTTAGATAGCATCCTTCTCAACATGATTTTAGCAAAAAATTTGGTGATTAACGGTTAAAAATTGGGATTTTTGGGGGTGTTTTTCGGGTTTTTTCGGGTTCTTTTTTCGCAGTATTTTTCTGTTTTGTGTGTGGGGGAGTTGGGACTGATATGTTGTTCAGTTATATTTTTTTTTCAGTTTTTAGTCTCTCCGCGACTCGCGGAGATTTAAGCTCCAAACTCAGCGAGTCGCGGAGTTTGGTATTTATTTATTTATTTATTTTTTTTTTTTTATAATAATTAACTTTTGAAAACAATTAAGAAATTAATTTTAAAATTTTGTTTCCCTTGTTATTTAGGACGAGGTCGTTTCGGATCGATGTCCTAGTCCGTCCCTCGACAAAATTTTAAAATTTGTCTTTTAGTAGCGATTGTTTTAAAAGCTAAGATTTTTGGGTTTTTTAATTTTTTTGGCATACTTTAAATCAATAAGATTAAAAATAATGATAATAAAAGTTCTCGTCCCTCCCTCGGGTAAAGCAATTTCGGTTTAAAGACCTAGTCTTCAACTTACGACGAATTTTAAAAATCATATTCTTAACTTAATGAGATAAAGTAAATTTTTGTTTTAAATTCACACAACTTAAATATAAAATTCAAAATTATTATTAAAAATTCACACCAAACTTAAAATTTGAAATGCATAAAATTAAAAATTAATATTTTAAAAATTAAAAATTCACACCAAACTTAATTTAAAAATTTATAAATTCATATCAAACTTATATTAATTTTTCAAATATTTACAATTTTAAATATATTGTTTTTACAAAGTTTACAATATTAATTTAAGATTTAAATATTAATTTTAAAAATATGGTAAAAATAAAATTAAAAATCTTTTTGTCTTTTTATCCCACTTTAATCAATCAAATATTATCAAAAATATGCGCCCCTCTTTTCGGTAAAGTAATTTCGGTTCCAAGACCTAATTTAACTCATGACGAATTTTTGAAATATTTTGGGTTGATTGTTTAAAGATATTTATACCTTAAGAATAAACGTTAAATTTCGCAGTGATGTAATAAATTTTTGAATGATATCAATAATTTCGGTCGCCAAACCTAATTTTATTCAATACCAATTTAATATTTTTTAGCGAACAAATTAGCGTTTATTATCAAAAGGTTAAAAATAAAAATAAAAATAAAAACTGTACAGACATACCTGTGAAATAGATTTCTTAGTTATATGATCTATTCCATTCATAAGATAGTCGGTTTAATTGGTTTTCCATGGCTACATAGGCGTAACCTCGAGCATTCAGTGTCTTTTCTTCTAAACATATGAACGGTCCGTCTCTGCATAAAGTAACAAATTCGGTATTTGAATAGGTTTGATTATTTGAACATTTACCTCCATGTGACCATTTTCCGCATTTGTGACATTGTTCTAAGTGTCGTGCTCTTCTTTTCGCTGCGGATTTTGATTTTCCTTTACCAAATTGTAACTTATTATCTTCGCATCTGGATTCTTTTCTAACTCCGTCCATTCTTTCTCTGATTACTGATACTAATTCACTCGGTAGTATGTCATTATTACGTTTAGTGATCAAAGCGTGTAGCATTAGACCATGGTTTAGTTCACAGGCAGTCTTCATTTCGTAAAAACCTAAAAAAAATAAAAATTCAGAATGGGGGGAGAAGACTAGTTCTTTAGGGTCTGCTAGGGAAAGACCATACGTGTTCCATTTTCGAGAACTACACGAAAACAGACAATCTAACTCTAACAGAAATACATATTATCCTTTAAAGACTTGATTCTCCCCACACTTAGTTAGCTGTGGTGTCGAAATTGTGATTAACTTCGTTGTCGACTTCCATCGGACCATGTATGTAATGTTTAACTCTGTGACCATTAACTTTAAATTCAATCCCATTTGAATTTATCAATTCTATCGTTCCGTATGGGAAAACTCTTTTGACTATGAATGGTCCAGACCATCTTGATTTCAATTTTCCAGGAAATAGCTTGAATCGTGAATTGAAAAGAAGAACTCTGTCTCCTTCTTTAAATTCTTTTGAACTTCTGATTCTTTTATCATGCCATTTCTTCGTTCTTTCTTTATAGATTAACGAATTTTCGTATGCTTCATGTCTTAATTCTTCTAATTCGTTTAGTTGACTTAATCGTAGACGTCCGGCTTCATGTAAATCAAGATTACATGTCTTCAAAGCCCAAAATGCTTTGTGTTCAATTTCTACTGGAAGATGACATGCTTTTCCATAAACAAGTCTAAAAGGTGTGGTTCCAATTGGAGTTTTGTAGGCTGTTCTAAAAGCCCAGAGTGCATCCTCCAATTTAATGGACCATTCCTTCGGATTTGATCCTACGGTTTTCTCTAGAATACGTTTTAAAGCTCGGTTGGTATTTTCAACTTGTCCACTTGTTTGTGGATGATATGCGGTGGAGATTTTATGAGTTACTCCATATCTTTTAAGAACTTTCTCAAGTTGATTATTACAGAAATGAGTACCCCGATCACTTATTAAAGCTTTCGGTGTTCCAAACCTTGCAAAAAGACGTTTTAAAAAGTTGACTACAACTCGTGCATCGTTAGTTGGGAGAGCTTGTGCTTCCGCCCATTTAGATACATAATCAATGGCTACGAGTATATATAGATTATTATGAGATTTTGGAAATGGACCCATAAAGTCAATACCCCAAATGTCAAATACTTCACATACTTGGATGACATTTTGTGGCATTTCATCACGTTGACTTATTTTTCCGGCCCTTTGACATGCATCACAGGATTTGCAAAGAAGGTGTGCGTCTTTGTAAATTGTAGGCCAATAGAATCCAGCTTCATAAACTTTTCTTGCTGTTAGTTGAGGCCCATAATGCCCTCCTGTTGGTCCTGTGTGACAATGGTTTAAAATTTTACTAGCTTCATCTCCAAATACACATCGGCGTATTATTCCATCGGGACAACTTTTAAACAGATGTGGATCTTCCCAGAAATAGTGTTTTATATCACTGAAGAATTTCTTTCGTCTTTGGTACGATAATCCTTTTTCAAGGAATCCACAAACTAAGTAGTTTGCATAGTCTGCAAACCATGGGATTTCTTTATAATCTATCTTCAATAGATATTCATCAGGAAAGTTGTCTTGTATGGCCGATTCATTTAGAACTTCTAATTCGGGATTTTCAAGACGAGAAAGATGATCAGCGGCGAGATTTTCTGCTCCTCTTTTATCTCGGATTTCAATATCAAACTCTTGTAAGAGTAAGATCCAACGGATTAATCTTGGTTTAGCATCTTGTTTTGAAAATAGGTATCTAAGAGCAGAATGGTCGGTATAGACCACCGTTTTTGCTAGAACGAGATATGCTCGGAATTTGTCAAAAGCAAAGACAATAGCAAGGAGTTCTTTTTCAGTAGTTGTATAGTTCTTTTGTGCTCCTTGTAATGTCTTACTAGCATAATATATAGGTTGAAATCGTTTTTCAATCCTTTGTCCTAAAACGGCTCCCATTGCAAAATCACTTGCATCGCACATTAGTTCAAATGGTAGATTCCAATTTGGTGTTATCATGATTGGTGCATTAGTGAGTTTTTCTTTAAGAATATTAAAAGATTTGATACACTCATCTGAAAAGATGAATGGCGTATCCTTTTCTAGGAGTTTATTCATAGGAGTGGCAATTTTAGAAAAATCTTTTATAAAACGTCGGTAAAAACCGGCATGCCCTAGAAAACTCCTAACTCCTCTAACATTGGTGGGATGTGGAAGTTTAGCAATTACATCTACTTTAGCTCTATCCACTTCAATTCCTTCTTTTGAAATTTTATGTCCAAGAACGATGCCTTCTTTAACCATGAAATGGCATTTCTCCCAATTAAGTACTAGATTTGATTTTTCGCATCTAATTAGCATTCGTTCCAGATTAACTAGACATGATTTAAATGTATCACCGAAGACTGAAAAGTCATCCATGAATACTTCCATGCATTCTTCTATCATGTCATGAAAAATCGCCATCATACACCTTTGAAAGGTTGCAGGGGCGTTACAAAGTCCAAATGGCATTCTTTTGTAAGCAAACGTACCATAAGGGCACGTGAATGTAGTTTTCTCTTGATCTTCGGGTGCTATTGGAATTTGAAAATATCCGAAAAATCCATCTAGAAAACAATAGTAACTATTTCCGGCTAATCTTTCCAACATTTGATCTATGAAAGGTAAGGGAAAGTGATCTTTTCTGGTGGCGTCATTTAATTTTCTATAATCAATACATACACGCCATCCTGTTACAGTCCTAGTAGAAATAAGCTCATTTTTCTCATTTGTAATGACAGTCATGCCACCCTTCTTAGGTACGCATTGAACTGGGCTTACCCATGGACTATCAGAAATTGGATATATTAAACCTGCATCTAGCAGTTTAATAATCTCTTTCTTAACTACATCTTGCATATTAGGATTTAGTCTTCGTTGGCGTTGCACATACGTTTTATGACCTTCTTCCATAAGGATTTTATGTGTGCAATACGAAGGACTTATTCCTTTAATATCATGAATCTTCCATGCAATGGCTGGTTTATGAGCTTTCAACACAGAAATGAGTTGTGATTTCTCATTTTCAGTAAGAGAAGACGATATTATTACAGGTAATTCAGATTCACCATGTAAATAAGCGTATTCCAAATGGTTTGGAAGTGGCTTTAACTCTAATTTCGGAGGTTCTTCTATCGATGATTTATATCGATATCTGTCTTCTTCTTTTAGCATTTGAATTTCTTCTGTTGTTGGTTCATATCCATTAGCTATAAGTGTAGCTAACATTTCAGCTTCATCAATTGGTTCATTACCTTCTCCTAAAGAACATTCTCCTGTTCCTTGTAATTCTGGAAATTCTTCTAATAATTCTGCATGTGCATCTATAGTTTGAATATAATAACATGTATCATCTGCAGATTGTGGTTGTTGCATTGCTCTATCAACTGAAAAGGTAACACTCTCATCCTCTATACTTAGGGTCAGTTTCTTACCGAACACGTCTATCATTGCTTTAGCCGTGTTTAAGAATGGTCTTCCTAATATGAGAGGAACTTGAGAATCTTCTTCCATGTCCAAAACAACAAAATCTACTGGAAATACTAAAGTACCAACTTTAACTAGCATGTTCTCCATTATCCCTCTAGGATATTTTATTGATCTATCGGCTAGTTGTATGCTTATTCTTGTTGGTTTCAATTCTCCAAGGTCTAGTTTAGCGTATAGTGAATACGGCATTAGATTTATACTAGCACCTAAGTCTGCCAATGCTTCTATTGAACTAAGACTACCCAGAAAACATGGAATTGTGAAACTTCCTGGATCAGATAATTTTTCTGGTATCTTATTCAACAGCACTGCTGAACAATTAGCATTCATAGTAACAGCCGAGAGTTCTTCCATTTTCTTTCTATTTGAGATTAGATCTTTCAAGAATTTAGCATATCTAGGCATTCCTGAAATCACATCAATGAAAGGAAGATTTACATTTATCTGTTTAAACATATCCAAGAATTTGGATTGCTCGGCTTCAAGTTTTTCTTTCTTCATTTTACTCGGGTAAGGAAGTGGTGGTTGGTATGGTTTAACATAAGGTTTATCCTTAACTGTGTTATCTTCATTAACCTTTTCAACTACCGGTTCTTTTTCCTTATCTTGATCAGGTTGTGGTTCTTGTGGAGTAGGAATAGTTTCATCAGAAGTTACAGGTATTTCAGGTGGTTTAAGTGTTGTACCACTTCTTGTGGTAATAGCTTTAGCTGTTTCATTCCGGGGGTTAGCGTTTGTATCACTAGGTAGACTTCCCGGTTTTCTTTCACCTATTAACCTTGCTAGGTTACTTACTTCTTGTTCCAGATTTTGAATAGAAGCTTGTTGATTTCTAAATGCTTGAGCATTTTGTTCATTGGTTTGTTTCTGAGATGTGAAAAACTGCGTTTGAGTTTCAACTAGCTTCGTCATCATATCTTCTAAATTCGGTTTTTTATCATCGGTTTGTTGTGATGGTTTGTTTTGAAAATTAGGTCTTTGCTGATTGTAAGTATTATTGGATACTTGTTGATTGCTAGGACCTTGTTGGTTGTTGTATGGAATATTTCGGTTATAATTCTGGTTTTGATTGTAAATCGGTCTTGGCGGTTGATAATTATTCTGATAATTATTTCCAGGCCTTTGGTTTATGTATGAAATATTCTCTCTTTGTTCCATTGTTAATTCAATACTGAGACAATCTTTTGTCAAATGTGGTCCTCCACACTGCTCACAACTAATTCGTATTGAGTGAATATCTTTAGTCATCTTTTCCATTCGTCTCTCTACAGCATCTATCTTTGCGGAAATGGAATCTAAGTCATGGCTAGAATCGGCTCTAGCTGCTTTAGATGATCTAATGATGTCTTTTTCTTGATGCCACTCATGTGAGTGGGAAGCAGTATTATCAATAATTTTGTAAGCATCAGTTTCGGTTTTCTTCATAATAGAACCACCAGCTGCTATATCTATGTCTTTTCTTGTAGTGATGTCGCATCCTTGGTAAAATATTTGTACTATTTGACAGGTGTCTAAACCATGTTGCGGACATCCTCTTAACAACTTTCCATATCTTGTCCACGCCTCATATAGAGTTTCATTTGGTTTCTGTGTGAACGTAACAATTTCTGCTTGAAGTCTTACGGCTTTAGATGCAGGAAAGAATTGTTTAAGAAATTTGTCAATTAAAACGTCCCATGTATCGATCGCCCCTTCAGGTAACGATTCCAACCAATCTTTGGCTTCTCCCTTTAAAGTCCAGGGAAATAACATGAGATATATCTGTTCATCCTCCACTTCTCGGATTTTAAATAGTGTGCAGATCCTATTAAAGGTACGTAGATGTTCATTTGGATCTTCCTTCGGCGCACCACTAAATTGGCATTGATTAGTCACCATGTGTAGAATTTGTCCTTTGATTTCATAATCTGGCGCATTAATGTCTGGATGAGTAATTGCGTGACCTTGGCCAGTGCGTTTAGCTCTCATTCGGTCTTCCATACTTAAAGGTTCCAGATTCTCCATAATTGAATTTGTTGAATCGGTATCACTAGATGATTCTGATTTAATGGTTCGTTCCTCAACAATCTCTGTTTGAATGATTGGTGGTTCCGGAGGAAAGTTTAATGGTTCAGGATCTACGAACCGTTCCTGAATATTCTCCGGATTCTCAATTGTGAGGTCGAGTTCAAAAAATGGATTATCGGAAATTTGAACTGAAGTACTTGGTCGACTGGATGACGATTCTAAAGAAAAATCAACGGCGGTTATATTTGCTAAATGTCTTGATCTAGTTACAGGTGGTGAACGTACAAAAGGTGATGAACGTCTTGCTCGGTGCATTCACTGAATATCCTATTAGTTTTTAAAAGGAAAGAAAAATTATAATAAGTTATCCAATCAATAGACTTTTCTGATTTTGCCCACGTTTCGAATAGCCAAAAGATGCAGCAGAGGGGCATGATTCGTTTGGTCTCAATATAATTGAGGACTGTTTGGCTCCAATAACCACGTCCACGTACAAATCCAACTATTACTACGAACCAGAAAATTTTGATGTCTATTAATTTAACCACTTAAAATAAATTTTCGTAATTTTAAGAAATTTAGATAAGAAGTAGAAAAAATTCTAAGTCCTAAAAACTAGAATGGCGAGAAATAAGAGAGAAAAAGAGTTCGTCGAAAAAGGTCGAAAAAGAAAAAAAAATGGTTGAAAAATAAAAGGTGACGGAAAAATAAAAGAAACTTATAAAAACTTAAAAATACTTGACTAACCTAACCTTATTACTACAACTAACTTAAAATTATAATCGCAAATTGAGATTACTAATTGGAATGATAATTGATACATAGTAAAAGGTCTAAAAATATTAAAGCTTACAAGGAAAAACTAAATCCCAAATGGAAATAACTTAAAAAGAACTAAAACTTAAAAAGGCGTCACAAAATTCTAAAGTACCTAAATCTTAGTCTAAAGAAAAAGCACTTAAGGAATTCTACGGCAAAGCCTAAAAATCTAGGAGTAAAAATAACTATAGCAAAAACTAAGTTTAAAATTAAATATGAGCTAAAAAATACAAATATTACGCTACAACGATTAAAAAGGGACAAAATATAAAAATATACAAAAAGTTGTAAAAAGTACAATTTTTATAAAAATATTATTTTTATATTATTTATTTAATAAAACTACTAATTTTACAATTTAATAAAACTAATTAATACTAAATACATTAAAAAGTAAAAATAAAAATAAAACTAATAATAATACTACTTAATTAGGGTTTAATAATAATTAATTAATAATTACCGTCATTAATGCAGGATTAGGGTTTTCTGTCGTGTGTCAGATGGTCTCCGCGAGTCGCGGCAATTAAAGAAGAAAACCCCGCGAGTCGCGGGGTTCAGAAATTCAGTTGACAGCTTGCAATATTCGACGCGTTTTTCTTTATTTATTTATTTATTTTATTTTCTGTTTTTAATTTTTATATAAATAAAAGATATTAAAATTAAACTTATATTTTTATAAACTAAAACAAAAATAAAGAAACTTATAAAACTTAAATATTTAACAAAATCTTAAAAATACATATATTTTTGTTTTTCTTTTTATATTTTTCGAATATTTAAAACGTATTTTTACAAAAACGAATTTTAATAAAAGTAACTAAATTTTTTTTTTTTTTTTTATATTAGCGTTGCGCTTCCGGCTTTTAAGATAGTCCCCGGCAGCGGCGCCAAAAATACTTGATGTCGTACGAGGTGTATATAAAATAGTTTATATTTTACTAGGAAAATACTATTAAATACGATACAATTTTACACAAGATATTTATTTATTTATAGAATGGATATACTTAAACCTTGCTACAACACTTATAGGCAGTGTACCTAATCGTACAGTAGTGTAGTTTTTAGTAAGTCCGGTTCGTTCCACAGGGAAATCTTTAAACAAAGCTCAACGCTATATTAGTTTACTTTTATTAAAAATACAAATATATATATAAGTAATATTATTATTATAAAAGGGGGGTTTTTACCGTTTAATGACCGGTTTGTCGATTTTAAGACTTTAGTCGCAGTTAAAACCTAATGTAAAATATAAAATAAATACAAGACTTAAATTAAAGCGTAAAGTAAATAACGATAATGAAATTGCGAATAATAAAAGTGCGATAAAATAAAATTGCGATAATTAAAAAGTACGATAATTAAAAGTGCGATTAAATAACAATAAATAAAAGTGCGATAATTAGAAGTGTAATTAAATATAAAATAAAGGAAATTAAATATGAAATAAAAGAATTATGCTTATTTAAACTTCCGTAATCATGATGTTTGACGTGTTGATTTTAGTTTTATGCCCATGGGTTAATTGTCCTTTGTCCTGGATTATTTAATATGTCCGTCTGGTTTTTGTCCATAACAGTCCATCAGTCATAAATATAAAGTGCGAGTGTCCTCATCAAATTATTCTTATACCCGAAGTTAAATATTCCAACTAATTGGGGATTCGAATTGTAACAAGGTTTTAATACTTTGTTTAATGAATACACCAGGTTATCGACTGCGTGTAAACCAAGGTTTTACTACTTTGTTAACAATTACACCAATTACCCTTGAATGTAATTTCACCCCTGTTTTAATTATTCTAGTGGCTATTAATCCATTCCCGTGTCCGGTTAAATGAACGATTATTCGTACATATAAATACCCCGCCCATCGTGTCCGATCGAGTGTATATGGTAATTTATAGAGACGCCCAATTGTAAATCTTTATATTAACATTAACAAACTTTCATTTAGTTAAACAAATATAAAGCCCATTAATAGCCCATAGTCTAATTTCCACAAGTGTCGTTCTTTTGTCCAAACCCCAATTATGGTACAAAGCCCAATTACCCAATTTTAGTAATTAGCCCAACATCATGATTACTTCGTTTTAAATAAGCATAATAATAACTTAGCTACGAGACATTAATATAAAAAGGTTGAACATAACTTACAATGATTAAAAATAGCGTAGCGTTACACGGACAGAATTTCGACTTACACCCTTACAACATTCGCTAACATACCCTTATTATTAGAATTATAATTAAAATTAAAATATAAATTATAAATATAAATATAAGTTTTACGTATGAATGAGGAAGAAAAGATGATGATTTTTGATCAGAATTCGGTTGGCTTTATAGCCAGAGTTGATTTTTGGGGCTCCGCGACTCGCGGCAAAAGCCTCTCCAAACTCCGCGAGTCGCGGAGATAGAAATTACAGCTCAGTCCTTGGAGTTTTCTCTGTCGACGGTTTTTATTATATATATATATATATATATAATTAATATAATTAATTATATATCATATTATATTTATATGCATAGTTAACTTGTAATTTTTAGTCCGTTGCGTCGAGCGTTAAGAGTTGACTCTGGTCCCGGTTCCGGATTTTCGAACGTCCTTGCGTACAATTTTATATTTTGTATTTTGCGTTTTGAATCTTGTACTCTTGTAATTTCGAGACGTTTCTTATCAATAATTGGAACCTCTTTGATTGTCTTTTGTACTTTTGAGCTTTTTGGTCGTTTGCGTCTTCAATTCGTCGAATCTGTCTTTTGTCTTCACCTTTTATTATTTAAACGAATATCACTTGTAAATAGAACAATTGCAACTAAAAGCTTGTCTTTCTTGAGGAATAATGCTATGAAATATATGTTCGTTTTTAGCATTATCATTATAAAAGATAAAAATTATATAAGTTATCAAATTAATAGACTTTTCTGCTTTTTCCTACGTTTCGAATAGCCAATAGATGTAGCAGGGAGCCAGAACCCTTTAAATCGGAAGCTCACAACTCAGCCACTAACAAATCCAACTATTACGACGAAGCAGAAAATTTGGATGTCTATCAATTTAACCACTTAAAATAATTTTTCGTTGAAGTTTAAAGAAATTTTAGAGAAGAAATAGAAAATTCTATGTCCTAAAAACTAAAGCGGCGAGAAATAAGAAAGAAAAAGAGCGCGTCGAAAAACGTCGAAAAATAAAAGGTCGAAAAATAATAAAAAGAACGTAGAGCGTCTAAACTTAAAAGTCTAAAAACAAAAAATTAAAAGTTGCGTCTAAAGGTATTAAAGCTTTAAAGAAATTCTTATCCAAAACGGCAATTACTTAAAAAGATACTAAAATATTAAAACGGCGTCGCAAAATTCTAAAGCACCTAAATCTTAGTCTTAAAGAAAAAGCACTTAAGGGATTTTACGGCAAAGCCTAAAAATCTAGAAATAAAAATAACTGTGGCAAAAATTATAACTTAAAACTAAATACGAGCGAAAAAATACAAATATTACGCTAAAACAAATAAAAAGATACAAAATATAAAAATAAACTTAAAGTTGTAAAAAGTACAATTTTTATAAAAATATTATTTATTTTATAAAAGTATTAATTTTATATATTAATAAAACTAATTAAACTAAAAATACAAATTAAATAAAAACTAAAACAAATTATTATTAAATATAACCCTAATTAGGGTTTAATAATAATAATTATTAATAATTTAAACCCTAAACTGGTCGGCTGAGGTTTCAGACTTGTCAAATCAGGTCATGCGATCGCATGGCCTGACCGTTGTAATACCATGCGGTCGCATGGCCTGCGAATTCGGGCCAGATCCTGGGCTGCTACAGTACCGGGCCGATTACTTTTTTACTTTTTTTTTCTGTTTTAATATTTATAAAAAGTATTTATATAAATTAAATAAAACTTATATTTTTACAAACTAAAAATAAAAATAGAAATATTTTACAATCAACCCAAAATATTTAAAAAATTCGTCAGGAGTAAAACTAGGTAATATAGCCAAAATTACTTTACCGAAAAGAGGGGCGTATATTTTTGATAATATTTGATTGATTAAAGTGGGATAAAAGACCAAAAAGATTTTTAATTTTATTTTTAATTTTTTTTTAAAATTAATATTAAATTATGATTATAAACTTTTTAAAATCAATATATTTAAGTTTGTAAATATTTGAAAAATTAATATTTTTAAAATAAGTTTGTATGTTTAAAAACAAAATTTTTAATATAAAGTTTGTATTAATAATATGAATTTTTAATTTTATGCATTTCAAATTTAAGTTTGGTGTGAATTTTAATAACAAAAAAAAAATTACTTTATTTCACTAAGATAAAAATATGATTTTTAAAATTCGTCGTGAGTTGAAAACTAGGTCATTGAATCGAAATTGCTCTACCCAAGGGAGGGACGAGAACTTTTGTTATCATTATTTTTAATCTTTTAAATTAAAGTATGCCAAAAACATTTAAAAAACCCAAAAATCTTTGCTTTTAAAACAACGCTTTGAATTAACAAATTTTAAAATTGTGTCGAGGGACGGACTAGGACAACGATCCGAAACACCCTCACTCCTAAAAAGAAACAAATTTTTAAAAATTTTATTAATTTATGTTTTAAAAGTTATAAGGTTTTCATAAAAAAAAAAAAGGGACCTCATGCGATCGCATGAGATTTACCCTGTAACCTCATGCGATCGCATGAGGCTGGAAAACTGGCCAGAAACATAAAGCTCAGCGAGCTGCTCTCTGTATCCACACACACACATAAACACACGAACATACACTCCAAAACCTCTCAAATTTCATCATTTTTTCACCAAATTTCACCAAATTTCTCGCTACAATCCGCTCTAAACATGAATTTGATAAGAAGTTTATCAAGAAGGGTAACAATTTCACCCCTAAACCTCTTTAAATTTGATTTTTAGTGTTCTTGAGCTATATTTTACCTAATTTGATTTTGTTAATTTCTAGTGTAATTAGAGTTAAATTGTTAGTATTTTATGCATGTATAACCTAGATTGATGCTATTTAACATGATTTGAAGCCAAAAACTTCAAAATTTTTAGGAATCTAGGGTTTGTGTTCTTGAGCAATTTGGGGCTTTTTGATATAAACAGGTTATGGCCAATTTTTGTCATGAATTATTGCTAAATTAAGTAGTGTAACATGTTTAGGTAGCTAAATGATCCAAACTTTGATCCTAAACATGATTTTTGAGAATTAAAGTGGACTTTTTAGGTATAAAATTCATGAACTTGATTAAATTAATGTAAATGCAATTTGAAACTTGTTTAATTGATAGTAATGGTTGTTTTAACATGTTATTTGAGTTGAATGCTTATGAACTTTGTATACATTTTCATATATGCTTATTTGAAAAAGTGTAGAATTGTAAAAAATTGTGAAAATGTGTATATGTTTAATTTTGATTTAACATGTTATTGTGATTGTTTCAATTTGTTATTTTGCTAACACTAATGCATATTTGGATGCATAAATTTTGTGTTTAATGTATTTTGTAGAGATTTACAGATACTGATGGTGCAACATCATCATCCAGGCAACCTGCTCCAGAACCTGAACCAGAAATGCAATATGAACCTGAACCGGAGCAACAACATGAACCACAACAACAACCTGATGAACATGTTCCATATTATGATCCGCTACAATTTGTTGATACCTTCATAGTATTTCCGATGCATCCGCCAGTAGAATACCCAACGATTCATGAACACACGTTGCATCCTAATCTGAGATTCGATAGAAGCTGGAGAGATTACCCAACATATCAAAGTAACAAATTCAAACTGATACCGAAAAATGTAGAAGTGCCAAGGGTAATCGATTGGGATCCTTTGGAAAGGGTCCAACTAGCTAACCGTGTTAGACTGCTACTAATCCAAAGGTATGGCAGTTCTTCTTTTCTCGATTGGGAACGCCTATTCACCATTCGTAGGCCTGTATATAAGGAATGGTGTGTTGAGCTTTTGAGTACTATTTCGTTAAATGCGGATGTAGATAGATTAGATGATAGAAGTTTTCTTAGATTTATACTTGGCCGTAGGATGTACAGGATGTCCATGCTGGACATGGCCAGGACTTTGCAGATATATACTCCTAGTGAATTACTACTACCCGATTGTATGAATTTGATTTATCGTAGTGAAAGGGTAGATAGGAATTTTGACGCGAACGCCGTCTGGAGGTGTATTTCAGATTATAATGTTTTTACGCTGGGAGGAAAACATTCCTACTTACATATTAACAAAGCCGAGCTTCGTATAATTCATAGATTTTTGGCTAACTCGATTACACAGAGAGGTCACAATAAGGAGAAAATGACCTTACATGATTTATTTTACCTAAAGTGTATTCGAGACCCAAGAGGCTTTGTTAATATCCCTTACTGTGTTGGTTTTTATTTGTCTAAATTGGTAGAAGGAATACAGGAAGGGGGAATAATAGGAGGACGTATTTTTGTTACTCTCATTGGAGAGTATTTAGGTGTAGATAGGAACCAAGGGGGTCCACTTTTGGTATGTAGAGAACAGGTTGAGCCTTTAGGATTGAAGGTCTATCAGGGTGCTAAAGTATTAAAGAGCAGACGCAACCAGGCAGTACCCTATGAAGGTAGTCATCCTCAGGTAGAGAGAGGCTCAGATGAGGAGATGGAGGAAGCGGATGACATTAGGGATGTCATTAGGGAGGCTATGACTGACATCTACCAGCGTGTAGATGAGGTAGATATGACAAACGAGGAGAGATTTAGTCGGATGGAGCAGTGGCAAAGACTGGCATTAAGTTCAGCAAAAGCTACTAGTTTTGACGACAAAACGAAAAAACAAATGTGATGTAATAACAAGACGGAATAACCAAATGATGTGCACCATTTATCATTCAGCAAACAAACGCCAATATGTTTGGAAACTTTGGTAAAATTTAATCATTTTTCTACGCTAATCACCCTCAATAATTTAAAATTGTTACTGATTTCTTGCAAATGAGGGCATTGCAAGATCTTAAGTGTGGGAAGGGGTTAAATTCTTTCGAATTTTTAAAATTTTTTACTTATACACTTGGTTACCATTAAAAATACTAGTAACGCAGTAATTGTATTAGAATCTAGTGCTCTCTGATAATAAAGAACAACCCTAGTCTTATATACTGACTACCCAATTCTAGTAAAAATTTTCAAAATTTTCAATTAAATGAACTCAAAATCATGTTTATACATATTTATGAGCGATAAAACTAGGTATTAACATCGAAATTATTGTTACCTCGGAAAGGACATAAATTGAGAAACAACCCAAAATGTTAGAATTCATTTAAAATGGAATAGAGGACAATAAAAAGGCAAAGAAAGGAAAATAAAAGCCAAGTGTGGGAAAAATTTACCAAGTTATTTAAAACATATATCACATATTTTTATAACAAATAATTGAAGATACTTTTGCTTTGGCCTAAACTAATCTGTTTTATCCGAAAAAGTGTAATATATTTGAAAGAAAGATGGATCTACATGATGAATCAATTCCATCATTAAAAGGAAGTAAAGTCTTCCGAAAAAGACACGCGCTTCTTGATTTAGGTCAGGAAGTTGTTGTCCAGACCAGTTGTAGAGTCTACGAAAAACCTTGAAAAGTTTTCTAGAAAATCAGCTGGAAATCCACGGACCTCAGCATCAAACAGGGTCGCCAAGTGGTCAAACTTATCCTAACCATGAGAGGATCTGTCTCGTAAAATGGGGAGGAATCCGTGCAAATTAGCTTGATAAGACTAATGAACAGACCCTACAATCCTTGATAAGACTAATGAAAAGGATAATCTCCTTAAAGATTAAAAATAAGCTTTTAAGCATGATATTACTCAATCCTAGAGATTGACCTTAAAGATTGAGAATTACAAACTCATGGATTTCGATGATATCTAAACTCGAGCTTGAACGAGAAAATATTTTGATCAAATTACAAACCGATTTGTTTTCTGAAAACCCATTTTTAATGCGTTCATTACCATTGAATGTAAAATCCTAGGAATTCACCTGGAATTCATTAGGTTACCTGAACTAAATCAGGTGTCAACCGTAAGAACGGTGGTTGCATAGCATGGTCGAAGACAGGACCTTGTGCCAGACCGAAAAAATCATAAGGGTGAGCTTTACTATTGCTCCTACCAAGGATAGTAATTGCATCCGACACGTTATAGACCATAATTAAAAGCATGTCATGGGACATTGCCTTAACAGTTGCTTGTTCAACGCTTTCCTTTACAACCGAACGGTAGTTTATCGAAAGGTAATATACAGAGCAAGTATACTGGACGTGTTGCTTTCCCAATACAAGGTTAGCAAGTGGGTGACACAAAACCGCAAGTTTTGAGCTAAAATTTTCAAATCTGAAACCCACCAAACCCACAAAAACAATTTCGCAAATACCGGTGAAGGGTTATTTCAGAAAACTTATCTAGGGTAAAAGCTAGATCGTATTTTCAAAAGATCAAATGTTTTCATAAAGATCCAATTTCCTTAAGGATCTAAATTTTTATAGTCATGTGAGACTGTAAACCACATCGTTACTACCATTGTTCATATCGCCGTATAGAAATTACTGATGTACAAAGTGTGAAGAATAAAGAAGTGATTCTAGTATTTTTATTTCAAGACTATATTGCTTGAGGACAAGCAACGCTCAAGTGTGGGAATATTTGATAATGCTAAAAACGAACATATATTTCGTAGCATTATCCCTCAAAAAAGACAAGCTTTTAGTTGCAATTGTTCTATTTACAAGTGATATTCGTTTAAATAATAAAAGGTGAAGACAAAAGATAGATTCGACGAATTGAAGACACAAACGACCAAAAAGCTCAAAAGTACAAAGTACAATCAAAGTGGTTCAAATTATTGGAGAGAAACGTCTCAAAATTACAAGAGTACAAGACGCAAAACGCAAAATACAAGATATTAAATTGTACGAAAGGACATTCGAAAATCCGGAACCGGGACCAGAGTCAACTCTCAACGCTCGACGCAACGGACTAAAAATTACGAGTCAACTATGCACATAAATATAATATAATATTTAAATAATTCTTAAAATTATTTATATATTATATATATTTATATAAACCGTCGGCAGAATGCAAACAAACTCTTGTGAGCTGGAAAAAGGGGCCATGCGATCGCATGGCCTGGAGGCTATAACTCCATGCGATCGCATGGTGAACAGTGACAGGTCAGGTCCTATAAAGTTCGCGAGTTTTGGACGAATTTTTACACCATATTTATCTTTCCTTTCTCTCATACGTATATATATATATATATATATATATATATATATATATATATATATATATATTATAATTTTAATTTTAATTTTAAATTCTAATAATAAGGGTATGTTAGCGAATGTTGTAAGGGTGTAAGTCAAAATTCTGTCCGTGTAAGGCTACGCTATTTTTAATCATTGTAAGTTATGTTCAACCTTTTTAAATTAATGTCTCGTAGCTAAGTTATTATTATGCTTATTTAATGCCGAAGTAATCGTGATGTTGGGCTAAATATTAAAATTGGGTAATTGGGTTTTGGACCATAATTGGGGTTTGGATAAAAGAACGACACTTGTAGAAATTAGACTATGGACTATTAATGGATTTTATATTAACTAAATGATACCTCGTTGATTTAATATATAGACTTATAATTTGACGTATTTATATATAACCACATACGCTTGACTGGGCACGGTGGGCGGGATATCTATAAATACCAATAATTGTTCATTTTACCGGACACGGAGCTGGATTAATAGTTAATAGACTTGTTGAAATAGGGGTGGATTACATTCAAGGGTAATTGGTGTAATTGTTAACAAAGTATTAAAACCTTGGTTTACACGCAGTCGATAACCTGGTGTATTCATTAAACAAAGTATTAATACCTTGTTACAATTCGAATCCCCAATTAGTTGGAATATTTGACTTCGAGAATAAGAATAATTTGACGAAGAATTCCGCACTTTATGATTATGACTGATGGACTATTATGGACAAATCTGTATGGATATATCAAATAATCCAGGACAAAGGACAATTAACCCATGAGAATAAACTAAAAACAACACGTCGAACATCATGATTACGGAAGTTTAAATAAGCATAATTCCTTTATTTCATATATAATTGCACTTTTAATTATCGTACTTTTATTTATTGTCATTTTATTTAATTGCACTTTTAATTATCGCACTTTAATTTATTGTCATTTTAATTATCGTAATTTTTAATTATCGTAATTTTATTTTATCGCACTTTTATTTATCGCAATTTCGTTATCGTTATTTGCTTTACGCTTTAAATTAAGTTATATTTATTTTTAATATTTTACATTAGGTTTTAACTGCGACTAAAATTTTAAAATCGAAAAACCGGTCATTGAACGGTAAAAACCCCCCTTTTATAATAATAATACTACTTATATATATATATTTATACCAATATAGTTTTAAAAATATAGCGTTAAACTTGGCTAAGATCCCTGTGGAACGAACCTGACTTACTAAAAACTACACTACTGTACGATTAGGTACACTGCTTATAAGTGTTGTAGCAAGGTTTAGGTATATCCACTCTATAAATAAATAAATAACTTGTGTAAAATCCATCGGACAAGATGCGTATAAGAATATCCCCTATCATTTTAGAAAATCCATCGGACATGATAAAACAACATCGAAGTACTAAAGCATCCGCAACCATGGATGGGGTTCGTTAGGCCCAATAGATCTATCTTTAGGATTCGCGTCAATTAGTAGATCGGTTTACTAATTCTTAGGTTACCAAGCAAAAAGGGGCATATTTGGCTTCGATCATTCACCCATATAATGTAGTTTCATTTACTTGTGTCTATTTCGTAAAACATTTATAAAACTGCATGTATTCTCATCCCAAAATATTAGATTTTAAAAGTGGGACTATAACTCACTTTCACAGATTTTTACTTCGTCGGGAAGTAAGATTGGCCACTGGTCGATTCACGAACCTATAACAAATATGTACATATATATCAAAGTATGTTCAAAATATATTTACAACATTTTTAATACGTTTATGTTTTAAGTTTATTAAGTCAGCTGTCCTCGTTAGTAACCTACAACTAGTTGTCCACAATTAGATGTACAGAAATAAATCGATATATATTATCTTGAATCAATCTACGACCCAGTGTATAGACGTCTTAGGCTAGATCACAACTCAAAGTATATATATTTTTGGAATCAACCTCAACTCTGTATAGCTAACTCAAACATTACTGCATATAGAGTGTCTATGGTTGTTCTAAATAATATATATACATGGGTCGATATGATATGTCAAAACATTTGCATACGTGTATATGGTATCCCAAGATTACATAATATATTAGAATACATGTATAATACAATATAATTTAGCTAGGATATGATTTGTATAAAATTGTTACAATATTTCCCGTAGCTAAAATAATCAAAAAATATCCAATCTTGTTTTACCCAGTACTTCTTCGTTTTAAATCCGTTTTGAGTGAATCAAATTGCTATGGTTTCATATTGAACTCTATTTTATGAATCAAAACAGAAAATTTATAGGTTTATAGTCGGAAATATAAGTTACAAGTCATTTTTGTAAGAGGTAGTCATTTCAGTCGAAAGAACGATGTCTTGATGACCATTTTGAAAAACAAACTTCCACTTTGAGTTTAACCATGATTTTTGGATATAGTTTCATGTTCATAAGAAAAATCATTTTCCCAGAAGAACAACTTTTAAATCAAAGTTTATCATAATTTTTAATTATCAAACCCAAAACAGCCCGCGGTGTTACTACGACGGCGTATATCCGGTTTTACGGTGTTTTTTCGTGTTTTCAGGTTTTAAATCATTAAGTTAGCATATCATATAGATATAGAACATGTGTTTAGTTGATTTTAAAAGTCAAGTTAGAAGGATTAACTTTTGTTTGCGAACAAGTTTAGAATTAACTAAACTATGTTCTAGTGATTACAAGTTTAAACCTTCGAATAAGGTAGTTTTATATATATGAATCGAATGATGTTATGAACATCATTACTACCTCAAGTTTAGTAGGTAAACCTACTGAAAATGATGGAAAAATAACTTGAGCTTCAAAGGATCTTTGGATGGCTTGAACGTTCTTGAAGCAGAATCATGACACGAAAACAAGTTCAAGTAAGATTTCCACTAGAAATAAGATTGTTATACTTATAGAAATTGAATCAAAATTTGAATATGAGTATTACCTTATATTAGAAAGATATCTTACTGTAAATAAGAAAGATTTCTTGAGGTTGGATGATCACTTTACAAGATTGGAAGTAAGCTAGCAAACTTGGAAGTATTCTTGAGTTTATGAAACTAAAACTTATAGAATTTATGAAGAACACTTAGAACTTGAAGATAGAACTTGAGAGAGATCAATTAGATGAGGAAAATTGAAGAATGAAAGTGTTTTTAGGTGTTTTTAGTCGTTGGTATATGGATTAGATATAAAGGATGTGTAATTTTGTTTACATGTAAATAAGTCATGAATGATTACTAATGTTTTTATAATTTTATGAGATTTTTCATGCTAGTTGCCAAATGATGGTTTCCACATGTGTTAGGTGACTCACATGGGCTGCTAAGAGCTGATCATTGGAGTGTATATACCAATAGTACATACATCTAAAAGCTGTGTATTGTACGAGTACGAATACGGGTGCATACGAGCAGAATTGTTGATGAAACTGAACAAGGATGTAATTGTAAGCATTTTTGTTAACTAGAAGTATTTTGATAAGTGTCTTGAAGTCTTTCAAAAGTGTATGAATACATATTAAAACACTACATGTATATACATTTTAACTGAGTCGTTAAATCATCGTTAGTCGTTACATGTAAATGTTGTTTTGAAACCTTTAGGTTAACGATCTTGTTAAATGTTGTTAACCCATTGTTTATAATATCTAAATAGATGTTAAATTATTACATTATCATGATATTATGATATATTAATATATCTTAGTATGATATATATACAGTTAAATGTTGTTACAACGATAATCGTTACATATATGTCTTGTTTCGAAATCATTAAGTTATTAGTCTTGTTTTTACATATGTAGTTCATTGTTAATACACTTAATGACATGTTTACTTATCATTTATCATGATTAAACATAGTGTATCAATATCTTAATATGATTCATATGTATTTAGTAACACGTTGTTATAACGATAATCGTTATATATATAGTTTCGAGTTTCTTAATTCAATAAACTCAATTTTATGTATATAACTCATTGTTAAAATACCTAATGAGATACTTACTTATCATAATATCATGTTAACTATATATATAATCATATATATGTCATCATATAGTTTTTACAAGTTTTAACGTTCGTGAATCACCGGTCAACTTGGGTGGTCAATTGTCTACATGAAACTCATTTCAAATAATCAAGTCTTAACAAGTTTGATTGCTTAACATGTTGGAAACATTTAATCATGCAAATATAGTTTTCAATTAATATATAATCATGGAAAAGTTCGGGTCACTACAGTACCTACCCGTTAAATAAATTTCGTCCCGAAATTTTAAGCTGTTGAAGGTGTTGACGCATCTTCTGGAAATAGGTGAGGGTATTTCAGCTTCATCTGATCTTCAAGCTCCCAGGTGAATTCGGGTCCTCTATGAGCATTCCATCAAACCTTAACAATTGGTATCTTGTTTTGCTTAAGTCTTTTAACCTCACGATCCATTATTTCGACGAGTTCTTCAATGAATTGTAGTTTTTTGTTAATTGTAATCTCGTCTAATGGAATGGTGAGATCTTCTTTAGCAAAATATTTCTTCAAATTCGAGACATGAAAAGTATTATGTACCCCGACGAGTTGTTGCGGTAAGTCAAGTCGGTAAGCTACTGGTCCGACACGATCTATAATCTTGAATGGTCCAATGTACCTTGGATTTAGTTCCCCCATTTACCAAATCGAACAACGCCTTTCCAAGGTGAAACCTTAAGCATGACCATCTCTCCAATCTCAAATTCTATATCTTTTCTTTTAATGTCCGCATAGCTCTTTTGTCAACTTTGGGCAGTTTTCAATCGTTGTTGAATTTGGATGATCTTCTCGGTAGTTTCTTGAATTATCTCCGGACCCGTAATCTGTCTATCCCCCACTTCACTCCAACAAATTGGAGACCTGAACTTTCTACCATAAAGTGCTTCAAACGGCACCATCTCAATACTCGAATGGTAACTGTTGTTGTAAGAAAATTTTGCTAATGGTAGGTGTCGCTCCCAACTGTTTCTGAAATCGATAACACATGCTCGTAGCATGTCTTCAAGGGTCTGTATCATCCTTTCACTTTGCCCATTAGTTTGTGGATGATAAGCAGTACTCATGTCTATACGAGTCCCCAATGCTTGTTGCAATGTCTGCCAAAATCTTGAAACAAATCTACCATCCCTATCTGAGATAATAGAGACTGGTATTCCATGTCTGGACACAACTTCCTTCAAGTATAATTGCGCCAACTTCTCCATTTTATCATCTTCTCTCATTGGCAGAAAGTGTGCTGACTTGGTAAGACGATCGACTATTACCTAAATTGTATCATAACCACTTGCAGTCCTTAGCAATTTAGTAATGAAATCCATGGTAATGTTTTCCCATTTCCATTCCGGGATTTTAGGTTGTTGAAGTAGACCTGATGGTTTCTGATGTTCAGCTTTGACCTTTGAACACGTCAAACATTCTCCTACGTATTTAGCAATATCGGCTTTCATACTCGACCACCAAAAGTGTTTCTTGAGATCTTTGTACATCTTCCCCGCTCCGGGATGTATTGAATATCTGGTTTTATGTGCTTCCTTAAGTACATTTTCTCTCACATCTCCAAACTTTGGTACCCAAATTCTTTCAGCCCTATACCGGGTTCCGTCTTCCCGAATATTAAGATGTTTCTCCGATCCTTTGGGTATTTCATTCTTCAACTTTCCTTCTTTTACAACTCCCTGCTGCGCCTCTTTTATTTGAGTAGTAAGGTTAGTACGAATAATTATATTCATAGCTTTTACTCGAATGGGTTCTCTGTCCTTTCTTCTCAAGGCGTCGGCTACCACATTTTCCTTCCCCGGGTGGTAACGAATCTCAAAGTCATAATCATTCACCAATTCAATCCACCTATGCTGCCTCATATTCAGTTGTTTCTGATTAAATATGTGTTGAAGACTTTTGTGGTCGGTATATATAATACTTTTGACCCCATATAAGTAGTGCCTCCAAGTCTTTAATGCAAAAACAACTGCGCCTAATTCCAAATCATGCGTCGTATAATTCTGCTCGTGAATCTTCAATTGTCTAGATGCATAAGCAATTACCTTCGTTCGTTGCATTAATACACAACCGAGACCTTGCTTTGAGGCGTCATAATATATCACAAAATCATCATTCCCTTCAGGTAATGACAATATAGGTGTCGTAGTTAACTTTTTCTTCAATAATTGAAATCCTTTCTCTTGTTCATCCTTCCATTCAAATTTCTTCCCTTTATGCGTTAATGCAGTCAAGGGTTTTGCTATTTTGGAAAAATCTTGGATGAATCTCCTGTAATAACCAGCCAGTCCTAAAAATTGGTGTATATGCTTCGGAGTTTTGGGGTTTCCCACTTTTTAACGTTTTCAATCTTTGCCGGATCCACTTGAATACCTTCTTTGTTCACTATGTGACCGAGGAATTGAACTTCTTCCAACCAAAATGCACACTTTGAAAACTTAGCGTACAGTTTTTCTTTCCTCAACAACTCTAGCACTTTTATCAAATGTTCTTCGTGCTCTTGATCATTCTTTGAGTAAATAAGTATGTCATCGATGAAAACAATGACAAACTTGTCAAGGTATGGTCCACACACTCGGTTCATGAGGTCCATGAACACAGCTGGTGCGTTAGTCAACCCAAAAGGCATAACCATAAACTCGTAATGACCGTAATGCGTCCTGAAAGCAGTCTTCGGAATATCATCCTCCTTCACCCGCATTTGATGATACCCGGAACGTAAATTGATCTTCGAATAAAGTGACGAGCCTTGTAGTTGATCAAATAAGTCGTCGATTCTCGATAGTGGGTAACGAATCTTGATGGTAAGTTTGTTCAACTCTCAGTATAAAACCACGCTCTAAAAGTTCTTGCAATTGGCTTTGGAGTTCCTTCATTTCGCTGGGTGAAAGTCTGTATGGAGTACGAGCTATTAGTGTGGCTCCTGGTACGAGATCTATTTGAAATTCAACAGATCGGTGTGGAGGCAGTCCCGGTAATTCTTTCGGAAATACATCGGGAAATTCTTTTGCTACGGGAACATCATTGATGTTCTTTTCTTCGGTTTGTACTTTCTCGACATGTGCTAGAACAGCATAGCAACCTTTTCTTACTAGTTTTTGCGCCTTTAAATTACTAATAAGATTTAGCTTCGCATTGCTCTTTTCTCCGTACACCATTAAGGGATTTTCTTTTTCTCGTACAATGCGAATTGCATTTTTGTAACATACAATTTCTGCTCTCTCCTTTTTCAACCAATCCATACCGATTATCACATCAAAACTCCCTAACTCTACTGGTATCAAATCAATCTTAAATGTTTCGCTAACCAAATTAATTTCTCGATTCCGACATATATTATCTGCTGTAATTAATTTACCGTTTGCTAATTCGAGTAAAAATTTGTTATCCAAAGGCGTCAGTGGACAACTTGTTTAGCACAAAAATCTCTACTCATATAGCTTCTATCCGCACCCGAATCAAATAAAACATAAGCAGATTTATTGTCAATAAGAAACGTACCCGTAACAAGCTCCGGGTCTTCCTGCGCTTCTGCCGTATTAATATTGAAAACTCTTCCGCGGCCCTGCCCACTAGTATTCCCCTGATTCAGGCAATTTCTACTAATGTGGCCCAGTTTTTCACATGCAAAGCAAACTATGGCGGCATTATTTGTTCTGACATTATTTGTTCTTTTAATTCTGTTAAACTTTGGTCCGTAGGCCTCACACTTTGCCGCACTATGACCATTTCTTCTACACCTAGTGCAAAATGTCGTGCAGAACCCCTGGTGATTCTCTTCACACCTTTGGCATGACTGTTTTTGGTTTTTGTTGCCATTATTGTTATTGAGATTGTTGTTGGGATTGTTATTGTTGCTATTGTTGTTGTTGTTATTGTTGTTGGGACGGTTATTGTAGTTATTGTTAGGACGTTTGTTGAAGTTGTTGTTACGATTAATGTTGCGGTTGTTGGGATAGTTATTGCGATTGTGGTTGTGATTGTTGTTGTTGTATTGGTGACTCTTGTCATTGGTTTCTTCCCACTTTCTCTTGACTTGTTTCATGTTAGCCTCTTTAGTCGTCTGCTCTTTAATCCTTCCTTCGATCTGGTTCACTAATTTGTGAGCCATTCGACTTGCCTTTTGTATGGAGATGGGCTCGTGTGAACTCACATCTTCTTGAATCCTTTCCGTTAACCCTTTTACAAATGCGTCGATCTTCTCTTCTTCGTCTTCGAACGTTCTGGGGCACAATAGGCACAATTCGGTGAATTGTCGTTCGTACGTGGTGATATCGAAACCTTGCGTTCGTAATCCTCTAAGCTCTACCTTGAGCTTGTTAACCTCGTTTCTGGGACGATACTGCTCGTTCATCAATTGCTTGAATGCTGACCACGGTAGTGCGTAAGCAGCATCTTGTCCTACCTGCTCGAGATAGGTATTCCACCATGTTAGCACCGTACCTGTGAAGGTATGCGTAGCGTACTTAACTTTGTCTTCTTCAGTACATTTACTTATGGCAAACACCGATTCAACCTTCTCGGTCCACCGTTTCAATCCAATTGGACCCTCGGTTCCATTAAATTCCAAAGATTTGCAGGCAGTGAATTCTTTGTAGGAGCATCCTACACGATTTCTTGTGAAATTAGTTCCACTGCTAGATCCAGAGTTATTGTTATTTTGCATCGTAGCCTGTACTGCGGCTATGTTTGCTGCAAGGGAAACACGGAAGTCTTCCTCACTCATGTTCAAATTCTGACGAGTCGCCGGTGCCATTTCCTTCAAAAATAGCCCAAAAGAATTAAGTTAATCATATAGAATTTTAAGAGTAGTCAATAGTATTTTGTAGCATAGTATGAACTTATTTATAAAAGTTTTTTCTTCATATTAGCGTTTTATAGTTTTTAATTCAGGTACTACCTACCCGTTAAGTTCATACTTAGTAGCTAATATACAATTCAACTACTACAATTCCATATGAAAAATTGATTATAATAATATATCACATACAAATATTCTTCAAACTTACAACTTCGCTATATTACATATAACATGAAATATAGTACACTTTGATACAAGACAGTTTTGAAGATAAATCTAGTTAATACGCAAGTTGTTCAGCAAAGGAAATAAAGACACGTAATTCATAATTCCAGAAACAAGTCATGCATTCTGGTTTTACTAAGACGACTTCCCATCCTTGGTCTTGTGAAAAATAACCGTTATGACCATTGGCTAGGTAGCATGTTGTAATGTCGTCAAAAGGACGAGGGTTTTGTAATATCCAACAGCCCCGTAATAATCTAAAAACCTTGTTTCTCACCCCAACTACTGAATCCGTCACTTGTGGGAAGGTTTTATTTAAAAGTTGCAATCCGATGTTCTTTCTCTCACTTTGGTAAGAAGCGAACATCACTAACCCGTAAGCATAACATGCTTCTTTATGTTGCATGTTAGAAGCTCTTTCTAATTCACGAAATCCTATGTTGGGATATGTTAAGTCAAAATAGATTCTTAACCCGTAGCGTAAAATTGCATTTGGGTTCCCTGCATTTAACGCTTTAAAGAAAACATGGCGTAACTTACGGTCTCCCCAATGTGATATACCCCACCTATCAAAGGAAAGCCTTTTATAAACTAAGGCATTTCTGGAAAGTCTTTCAAATGTTTGACAAGTTAATTTTTCCATAATTAATTGTGCTGATGAATTCTGACCAACTCTAGACAAGATTTTCTCAATCATATCCTCTGGTAGATCTTCTAAAATATTCGGTTGTCTACCCTTAAGGTCCATTTTGTTTTAATACTGTAAAATATACAAGGATTAGATTCTTAAAAGATAATTAACAAACAATACTAGCAATTTTTACATAGAACATAAAAGTACAAGCACACTACAATACATATAATACACAACATGATTACAACCCTCTAATATGAATCACTGGTTTCTTCTTCTTCGGACTTGGTTCGTTTTCCTAATTTTCTAGGAATATATGGTGTTCCTCTAATACGACCCGTCGTTTTCCACAATGGTTTAGAAAAACCTGGTGGTTTAGAGGTTCTCGGGTCATTGTTACATTTTAGGAAATACGGATGTTGCCGATACATATAAAGTTCATCGGGGTTGGAATCGGGTTTCTCTATTTTTATACTTTTTCCCTTATTATTTTCTTTCGCTTTATTAAATTGGGTCGAGGTAATTTCTATAACATCATCGGAATCCTCATCGGGATCCGATTCATCAGAAAATTGGTAATCTTCTCAATATTTTGCTTCCTCGGCGGAAACACCATTGACCATTATTAACTTTGGTCCGTTGGTTGAGGATTTTCTTTTATTTAATCGAATTACTGTAGGTATCAATATTTCTTCCTCTGGAACCTCTTCTTCTTCTTCTTCCGGTTCCTCCTCTTCCGGTTCCTCTTCTTTCGATTCCTCCTCTTCCGGTTCCTCCTCTTCCGGTTCTTCTTCGGGAATTTGTGAATCTTCCCAAAATATATTCGACTCTTCATTATTATTAGGTGAATCGATGGAATTTGTACTAGTGGTAGACATCTATCACACAATATCAAACACATTAAGAGGTTAATATATCACATAATATTTACATGTTAATAATATATAGTTTCCAACAAAAGTGTTAAGCAATCGTTTTTAAAGAAAACACGGTCGAAGTCTAGACTCACTAATGTATCCTAACAAACTCGATAAGACACACTAATGCAAATTTCCAATTCTCTAAGACCAACGCTCGGATACCAACTGAAATGTCCCGTTCATATCGATTATAAACGTTCCATATTAATTGATTTCGTTGCGAGGTTTTGACCTCTATATGAGACGATTTTCAAAGACTGCATTCGTTTTTAAAACAAACCATAACCTTTATTTTATCGACAAGGTTAAAAAGACACCACCTAGATTATCCAGAAATGATAATCTAAAAATATCACACTTACACACTACCAATACATATTGGTTTACAATATTAATATGTTACAACAAAATAAATCTCGAATGCAGTTTTAAACAATATTATACAAGCATGCTGACACCAAATCTTGTCCACATATTAGCATGCAACAGTGGAAGCTCTTAATAATCACCTGAGAATAAACATGATTTAAACGTAAAAAAAAATGTTGTTGAGTTATAGGTTTAACCTATATATTTATCAAATTGTAATAATAGACCACAAGATTTCATATTTCAATATACATCCCATACATAGAGATAAAAATCATTCATATGGTGAACACCTGGTAACCAACATTAACAAGATGCATATAAGAATATCCCCTATCATTCCAGGAAATCCATAGGATATGATAAAACAACATCGAAGTACTAAAGCATCCGCAACCATGGATGGGGTTCGTTAGGCCCAATAGATCTATCTTTAGGATTCGCGTCAATTAGTAGATCGGTTTACTAATTCTTAGGTTACCAAGCAAAAAGGGGCATATTCGGCTTCGATCATTCACCCATATAATGTAGTTTCATTTACTTGTGTCTATTTAGTAAAACATTTATAAAACTGCATGTATTCTCATCCCAAAATATTAGATTTTAAATGTGGGACTATAACTCACTTTCACAGATTTTTACTTCGTCGGGAAGTAAGACTTGGCCACTGGTCGATTCATGAACTTATAACAAATATGTACATATATATCAAAGTATGTTCAAAATATATTTACAATATTTTTAATACGTTTATGTTTTAAGTTTATTAAGTCAGCTGTCCTCGTTAATAACCTACAACTAGTTGTCCACAATTAGATGTACAGAAATAAATCGATATATATTATCTTGAATCAATCTACGACCCAGTGTATACACGTCTCAGGCTAGATCACAATTCAAAGTATATATATTTTTGGAATCAACCTCAACTCTGTATAGCTAACTCAAACATTACTGCATATAGAGTGTCTATGGTTGTTCCAAATAATATATATACATGGGTCGATATGATATGTCAAAACATTTGCATACGTGTCTATGGTATTCCAAGATTACATAATATATTAGAATACATTTATAATACAATATAAGTTAGCTAGGATATGATTTGTATAGAATTGTTACAATATTTCCCGTAGCTAAAACAATCAAAAAATATTCAATCTTGTTTTACTCATAACTTCTTCGTTTTAAATCCGTTTTGAGTGAATCAAATTGCTATGGTTTCATATTAAACTCTATTTTATGAATCGAAATAGAAAAATTATAGGTTTATAGTCGGAAATATAAGTTACAAGTCGTTTTTGTAAGAGGTAGTCATTTCAGTCGAAAGAACGACGTCTTGATGACCATTTTGAAAAACATACTTCCACTTTGAGTTTAACCATGATTTTTGGATATAGTTTCATGTTCATAAGAAAAATCATTTTCCCAGAAGAAAAACTTTTAAATCAAAGTTTATCATAATTTTTAATTATCAAACCCAAAACAGCCCGCGGTGTTACTACGACGGCGTATATCCGGTTTTACGGTATTTTTTCGTGTTTTCAGGTTTTAAATCATTAAGTTAGCATATCATATAGATATAGAACATGTGTTTAGTTGATTTTAAAAGTCAAGTTAGAAGGATTAACTTTTGTTTGCGAACAAGTTTAGAATTAACTAAACTATGTTCTAGTGATTACAAGTTTAAACCTTCGAATAAGGTAGTTTTTTATATATGAATCGAATGATGTTATGTACATCATTACTACCTCAAGTTTAGTAGGTAAACCTACTAAAAATGATGAAAAAATAACTTGAGCTTCAAAGGATCTTTGGATGGCTTGAAAGTTCTTGAAGCAGAATCATGACACGAAAACAAGTTCAAGTAAGATTTCCACTCGAAATAAGATTGTTATAGTTAAAGAAATTGAATCAAAGTTTGAATATGAGTATTACCTTGTATTAGAAAGATATCTTACTGTAAATAAGAAAGATTTCTTGAGGTTGGATGATCACTTTACAAGATTGGAAGTAAGCTAGCAAACTTGGAAGTATTCTTGATTTTATGAAACTAGAACTTATAGAATTTATGAAGAATACTTAGAACTTGAAGATAGAACTTGAGAGAGATCAATTAGATGAGGAAAATTGAAGAATGAAAGCGTTTGTAGGTATTTTTGGTCGTTGGTATATGAATTAGATATAAAGGATGTGTAATTTTGTTTACATGTAAATAAGTCATGAATGATTACTAATGTTTTCGTAATTTTATGAAATATTTCATGCTAGTTGCCAAATGATGGTTCTCACATGTGTTAGGTGACTCACATGGGCTGCTAAGAGCTGATAATTGGAGTGTATATAGTACATACATCTAAAAGCTGTGTATTGTACGAGTACGAATACGGGTGCATACGAGTAGAATTGTTGATGAAACTGAACGAGGATGTAATTGTAAGCATTTTTGTTAAGTAGAAGTATTTTGATAAGTGTCTTGAAGTCTTTCTAAAGTGTATGAATACATATTAAAACACTACATGTATATACATTTTAACAGAGTCGTTAAATCATCGTTAGTCGTTACATGTAAATGTTGTTTTGAAACCTTTAGGTTAACGATCTTGTTAAATGTTGTTAACCCCTTATTTATTATATCTAAAGAGATGTTAAATTATTACATTATCATGATATTATGATATATTAATATATCTTAGTATGATATATATACAGTTAAATGTTGTTACAACGATAATCGTTACATATATGTCTCGTTTCGAAATCATTAAGTTAGTAGTCTTGTTTTTACATATGTAGTTCATTGTTAATACACTTAATGACATGTTTACTTATCATTTATCATGATTAAACATAGTGTATCAATATCTTAATATGATTCATATGTATTTAGTAAGACGTTGTTATAACGATAATCGTTCTATATATCGTTTCGAGTTTCTTAATTCAATAAACTCAATTTTATGTATATAACTCATTGTTAAAATACCTAATGAGATACTTACTTATCATAATATCATTTTAATATATATAATCATATATTTGTCATCATATAGTTTTTACAAGTTTTAACGTTCGTGAATCACCGATCAACTTGGGTGGTCAATTGTCTACATAAAACTCATTTCAAATAATCAAGTCTTAACAAGTTTGATTGCTTAACATGTTGGAAACATTTAATCATGCAAATATAGCTTTCAATTAATATATAATCATGGAAAAGTTCGGGTCACTACATTGGTGCTAGTCATTTGATGATTACTACATTTGGAAATGGTTAGCCATTTTTGTGTTGTAAGTTGTATTCTGTGTTGTGTAGCATGTTATATACTTGTTTATACAATTAGCATGCTAGCTTGTACATGATTGTGTATATTTGCGTTAGTGATGCTATCTTGTATGCGGTTTATGTATGCTGCGCAAGTAAGTGATTTATGTATGTATGCATATAAATATTGCACTCACTAAGCATTGTAGCTTACTCCTTTCGTTGTTTACTTTTTTTAGATTGTGGTACTTCGAAGGATAAGGGTAAGAGTTTGGCCTAGCTTGCTTGTTGCGGATATTGAAGGTGCTTTTTGGTAATGGTCCCGACAGTCATGCTCGTTAAAGGGTTGTTTTGGTTAAAACTTATGGGTCTTGTGTACACGGTGATCTAAACACTTAACTTGAAGTATCGTCTAAATTTGTACTAGCATTTGAACAATGGATGTAATCTAATCGTGGTTGTGAATGGTTAATAGCAATGTTTTCAACAACAAAAAAATGTCATACTTTTGCAAGTAAAATGTTATATCGGTTTGGGGATCGCTTCGTTTTGTCCAAATAAAGTTTAACCACTTCGGGGCATCTATAATTTATAAAACTTGTTTTAACATGCTTACAGTAGTTGTCCCCTTCATATCCATATGAGTTTTGGTCACTACAAACGCTATCTTGGTTAATCACACCTAATGACCTCTTAATGACACTTTAGCTTGTGATCAATGTTGAACACATAAGTGTTGCTAAATTTTCTTTTGCAAAGTCATTCTTTTTAGGGAAAGTTGATTCAAAATGCATCGAACTTTCATCAAAATCATATTGTACGCGTTCAACTTTCAAAAGTCCTATTGTATGCATTCAACTTTATATTTTCTTCTATTGTATGCATTTTACATGCTATAACGAGTTACCTTCCAAGTCACCTTAATTTTATTTCTAAATATTTACATCATTGATCCCTCACATTTGTAAATTCTAATTCATTTGTCCTTCTGTAAGACAAGAAATTTATATCATCAACTATTATTCATCATCTTCATCATCATCATCATCATCATCATCATCATCATCATCATCATTGATTCATCTTCATCCCACCTCTTTTACCCAGTTATATCTTTCTCTGTAACCAACATTTCATAAATTATTTTTTTTTTCTTCATTCTTATCCAATAACCACTTGTTTACACACTCAAAATTCTCCAATATTAAAGAATCAAGATATGAAAATACCAACTTTTTCTGTCACAGGTTTCTAAACCCACTAACGCATCACTTGCCGATCGTCTGAAAACTCCGGCCATCACTCATTGATTCGGAAACAAACATAGCAGATAATAAAATTCTAGAAATTAGGGAAAATAGGAAACGGGAGAAAGGTGTTTGCAATTGCTTACCTCTATTTTTGATACTCTTGTATAAATCTTCCATTTCATAATTACATGTTCTTTATTCATTATTTTAATTTGAAATTCTTTTCTTTCTTTATTTTATATCCATACGATTCAATGAAATAATTTTATATAAAACATAAAATTGATTGGAAATAGAAATGGAACATATATAATTATAAATATAAACAAAAGCAATTGCAAACACAAATCTACACATCCATGGCAGTATTACAAAACGATTTCTCATATGGGTTCTATTTCATATTTGGATTTCACATCTCCGGAGACGAAGACTTCAGATCCGGCGATGAAGCCTTTAGATCTGGTGACATGTGTGATTTAAACCAGATTTCGTTTCACATCTGGAGACGAAGCCTTCAATTTCAGATCTGAGTTCACATCTCCACCACCAAATGGACAACCTGAACCAGTATTCGTTTAGTGTTAATATCACTAGAAATCTGATTTTTCATCTTCAACCGTTTACCAAATGGGTCCATCTCTAAAAATGCCCTAATTTTTCTTCCGTGTATGTACAGATAAATTTACATTATGATTGTAAGACTATTATTTTTTGATAGTTAATTAATTTAGATTTAGATTTTGATTTAGTATTATTATTATGGTTAATCAATGATGAAGATGAAAATAACAATGAATGGATGAAGAAGAGTTAATGATGTTAGAATTTAGGGACTCAATAGAAAAATGATGTAAATTACAAGAACTACTTTTGTAGTTATTTATATATATTTACCTGATACTTGATGGAGAAGTTATCTGAAGCATACAATAGGAGAAAATACAAAGTTGAATGCATACAATAGGACTTTTGAAATTTGAATGCATACAATAGGATTTTGATGAAAGGTCGATGAATTTTGAATCAATTTTCCCTTCTTTTTAAATCTAAAATAAATGTAGACATGATTAAGATGGTCATTAACTTCCCAACTACAGAGATGATCTCCACTTAATTAATCATTAAGTATTACTTACATGCTTAAAAAGAGATTATTGTAACTTCCTAGAAGTCTTCATGTAAAACAAATGGGTCTTATTTGGAGGGTTGCAAGTGACCAATGAACACATATACTTGCAACCAAATGTTGATAAAAGACTTGAAGACATGTGATATGAAGTTTGGAAGCTTGTGGTTTGTCAAAGGATCAAAATTCTGCATTTGCCATAAAAGGAAATCAATGACACACAAGAAGTATAATGGGGCTTTACTCTTTCAATCCAATGTCAACTTCCAAGAATACATTCAAGATAAAAGGTGAAACGACCCGTCCATATTACTATAAACGCAGTACGTTAGTCATTAGTCCAATAGCGAGGTATTTGACCTATATATGATACGTTTTAGAAAATATTGCATTCGTTTCATCAAAAGCACACCATTATTATACATAATGCATGTTTTAAACAAGTGGGCGATTATTTAAGAAATAATCCCCAAAATACATCGGTTTCCAAATACTACACACCAGTCGAATATAATACATGACAAAGTTTTTATTGAATGCCACACTTTATTTAAACAAAAACATGAGACTCCATGCATAGCTTGCTCAGGTAATGCAACAGCGGAAGACTTTCTTAAGGACCTGAGAATAAACATGCTTAAACAGTCAACACAAAGGTTGGTGAGATATATAGGTTTAAAGTTAGCATCGATATAAATATAGACCACAAGATTTCATAGTTACAAATATTTCAATAAAGATATTCTATAAGTTGTTGATCGCTTCGGTAACCATACTTAACCATTAATATGGCATATTTCCTTTATTATGAAATCTCCCTACACTGTACCAAGTGTAGTAAAAACGAAGTACTATGCAACCGTTTACGATACTAGAGCGACTAGGCTGGTTGGGGTTGTCAAACCCGATAGATCTATCAATAGGATTCGAGCTTACATGTTCTTACAACATGTAAATATTAGTTACCAAGCTATTAGGGAAGATATACAAGATGGTACAACTCAACGTAGAATATATTTCAAGTACTTGTATCCATGGCGTAAAACATAAAATGCATGTATTCTCATCCCAAAATATTTTTAGAGTTTAAAAATGGGACTATATACTCACGGTAGTAAAATTATATTAATAATAAGTTTTCAACTTATTAAAAATATGGCCATCGTCCTTGGATTCACGAACCTGTAACAAATATATATATATATATATATATATATATATATATATATATATATATATATATATATATATATATATATATATATATATATATCAAAATGTAATACAACTATTATTCATATCATATCTTCAATCACATGTGATTGTTTAAGTTTATATTTTCAATCATGTGTGATTGTTTAAGTTTATATTTTCAATCACGTGTGATTTTTTAAGTTTAGATTGAACTATTTTCAATCACGTGTGATTGTTTTAGTTTAAGTTGTCAAGTTAGCAGTCCAACGTTAGTAGTCCACAATTAGTAGTCCACAGTTAGTAGTCCACAATTAGTAGTCTACAATTAGTAGTACATAGTATACACGTGTTGTATAAGACTCAATCACGACCCACAATACCGCTATTGTAGTTCCACGTATTGTGCATGTGGTGTATTTTGATTTATCTGACGTATTGTGTAACCATGACATGTTAGAATACATGTATAATACAAGAAAAGTTAGCTAGGATATGGTTAGTATAGAGTTTAATGAATTAATCCCGTAATCAAATTATCCATTTCTAACCAATATTGTTTTGCCCATAATTTCTTCGTTATAAATCCGTTTTGAGTGAATCAAATTGCTATGATTTCATAATGAACTGTAATTTGTGAAAATAAACTGAAAAAGTGGTGGTTTATAGTCAGAGTTACAAGTTATAATCCATATTTGAAAGAGGTAGTCATTTCCGTCGAAAGAACGACATCTTGATGACCATTTTGAAAAACATATTTCAATTTTGAGTTTAACCATGATTTTTGGATATAGAATCATGTTCATATGAAATATAATTTTCCCAGAAGAACAACTTTTAAATCAAATATCATGATAGTTTTTAATTATCCAACCCAAAACAGCCCCCGGTTTTACTACGACGGCGTATGTCCGGTTTTACGGTGTTCTTCGTGTTTCCAAGTTTTAACTCATTAAGTTAGTATATCATATAGATATAAAATATGTGTTAAGTTGTTTTTTTAAAAGTCAAGTTAGAAGGTTTAACTTTGTTTGCGAACAAGCTTGGTGTTCACCAAAACAAGTTCTAGTTTTTACAAGTTTTATAAGCATAATAAGATAGCAACTATATAAGGAATTGAACAAGGATTTTGAGAAGTATTTTACCTTGATTATGAAGAGAAAAGTTGCTGAGATTGAAGTATGATATGAGAGCATTCAAGTGTGTGTTTTTAGTTTATGAAAATGTGGAGTAAAAATGAGTTAAAATGGTACTTATTTATAAGCTTATAAATTTGGTTTTTAGTGAAAATATCTAGTATAAGTTAAAATGTATTAAGTCATGGATGACATATTAAATTGATTAGGTCATGGATGACATATTACACAAATAATTGCAGATTTCTATTGGTATATACCAATAGTAATTACTTCTAGAAGCTGTGTATAATATGGGTAAAAATACCGTATGAATGCGAGTAGAATTCTTGAGGAAATTGAACAGAAATATGATTATAGCTATCCTTTATATGTATTGGTATATTATAAAGTGTATTCAATACTTTTAAGGATGTATTTACACTCGTAATACATTATATGTAAATACATTTTAACATAAGTATATTACGTCGTTTAAATAGTAACATATATATTGTTCAAAAACTCTTTAAATTAGTAGTATGAAAATATATATATGTATATATATATATATATATGTATATATATATATATATATATATATATATATATATATAATACTTTGTTAATATACTTAATGAGATATTTAATTATCATATTTTCGAGTTAAATATATATAAATCCATATATGTACACAATAATTAAACAATTAAACAATTAAATCAAGTTATGACGTTCGTGAATCGTCGGAATAAAAGGGTGACCAAAAGCTTATGTAAAACTCTTTCCGGAGGTTCAAGACTTATTAAAATTCATTGCTTATCAAGTTGGAATTATATAAAGATTAAGTTTAAAATTGGTCGGAAATTTCCGGATCGTCACAGCACCTACCCGTTAAAGAAATTTCGTCCCGAAATTTAATCGAGGTCATCATGGCTAACAATAAGAATGTTATTATGACGAATAGAAGTTGATTCATAGGGTTTTATCATGATTGAGAAATATGGATAAAATAATTCGATTACTCGAACGTATGAGTGAAGCTATCGTAAAAGAGTGAAATGAGAAAATAGGGATTCGTCTTATCTTTTGACGTCATCACAGTTGATCTCCAGATTAAAGAAAATCTTTGTAATCTATATAAGATTTGATTCTTTGACGATTAAGGAAATTATGATCCTCTTCGATTTAATGCAATAATCTGTCTCGATTTCTCTGTCGGATATTTTACTATAAATTAACCTCCTACGTTTCCTTATTTCCAACTCTCCCATCTTTTATACTTTCTTCCTTTCTTCGTAATTCCAAAACATTCGTCAATATGCTCCATCCAGTTTTAATTCTTGATATATTCTTGACTATCACATCTGTCATTCTTCTTTTTCATCTTTCACCGGAGGAATCCGTTAATTTCTACTATGCTCTTGGGTTTATAGTGTTCTTAGCTTTCCCGTGTCTTTATATTGCTATACGCATTGATATACACGGTTTGTAATTTCTGCGTTGTCATCGTGCTTATATTTTTCCTTATATTTTGGAGTTTCATGCTTCCGTCTTCTTTTCCCAACTTCAAGTCAAGCGAATAATGGTCTAGAATTCATAGATATGAAATTCGAAATGAACATAGCTAATGCTCTAAGAGAGAAATTGTAATAGCATAATTTGACTTGTGAAATTACCAGAATCCAAAGGAAAAGATAGAACTATGAAGAGAATATGTTCTTGATATGTTTAGAGATTAGATTGAATGTAAGAGTCATGTAACATGGCACATGATGACGTTATGGTCTGTGAATCATCATGTTTCGTTAGAAACTCAGCATGACTCACTGTAATATAATCACGTTGATCAGGCATCATTATATTATACTAACTCATGCTTCAGTTCCCAACACTACTTCAACAATATTCATATTTTAAATTTTGAATTTTTCCGAGATTTAGAAACTAAAACAGTTTCCTTTATGACGTAACACTGATAGCGCGAAGAGATAAAAGGTTTCAGATAAGAATAGTTATGAAAATATCTTCAGAAATATGGAGGATATTTATAATGAAAGATATGATGATATCTTAGAATATCTAAGATCAGAGGATGATGAAGAATATTGTCCACAAGGGTTTAGAGTAAGGATCAAGGGATTCGCTAAAGACTTCAGCAGACACTGAATCATTTGGATTCTTTGAAGGCAGATTTAGTCCTTGTGATTTGTCCACAGCCTCCTTCAGGGTTTGCTCAATCCGTTTTCCAGTTCCAAACTTTCTCTTTTTCTGTGCTTTGCTAACACAATATTCTTTATCATCAACTTTTGACTGTTACGGTTGTCTACAGTTTCTGCTGCTTCTTTCAGCTTTTTCAATACTTCATAGTACTGATTTGTAGGCTAAAGTGCTATTCCGGATTTCAGAATTATAATTCCAGGAGATAACATTATATGTATATGCAGAAATGATATGAGATTCAAGAATAATTATTGATGCTTCCTGGGGTTTGGTATGGCAATTATTGTTACAAGATGTAGATGGGTACATGAAAAGGTTTTATAGTGTTCTTTCGGAGAGATTTAAGCCAAAGAGCAATAAAGTTGCTGGTAAGCTTACTACTAATATGGTGGAATATAAAAGGTTCCCCGGTAACGATGGCGAAAAGACAACGTATATATAAAGGTTATAATAAGGCTACTCCGGATGAAAAGTCAAAGTTGTCTTTTTGAAGCTGTGAAAAAAATTTGCTATTTTGAAAAGGGATTGTAAAGTTATTTTGGTTAATAATAATGATAAAGGATCTGACACGGATACGTGTTGAACCTTTGCTTAGGTTCAAGTGTCCTCCAGATGCATATCTATATGCATATATTCTTTGTATGTATCGTGTGATTGGTTCATTCTCACGATTGTTCCTTAGTTGAGGTGTTTTCAAGAATTTTGAAGGGTTTAGACGCAGGTTGTCATCGTCAATATCCGTATAATGAATTCGTCGTGAATCTTGAATGATACGAATATCTTTATGAGTTTTGTGAATGAAAGTGATGTTCTAGTATAGTTTGAATTTAAAGTATGATTTTGAAGGATGTAAGAATCTAAGAGTAATGTTATTTGTTTAATCTTGACTTGGATTCTGATCTGTCAAAACCAGAATATGTAATTGAATTTGAATGAGAATGGTTATTCTGGTTTCTATGAAAGAATGTATATTGTTGTGAAAGTAGTGAGTATGGTTAATGATTATTGAATCAGAATTGAAGAATGTACAGTATAACATATTATTTGTGAATTTGTATAATTCTCGAGTATTACCTACCCGTTAAAGTTTCACAAGTAATATTTTGTATAAGAGAATTTTTATTACAGTCTTTATGAAAATATATGTTTTTATATTTTCTGCAGATGTAATATAGATTTAATGAGTTGATATACTATTAAACTCATTTGATTTTTGTTGGAGCTAGAATGAATAACCCCTAAAACTTTAGAGATTACATAATTTTTGCGGAGTATTTCTTCAACGTAAATGAAATTATGAATCAATACTTCATTATTCATTTTTATTGATATTTTCTCGGTGATTGATGTTGGTGTTCGTAGAATTCTTGTGAACTTCGCAAGACATAAATGACGTTTTCTAGAAAGTTTCGAGTACATCGAAAATGAAAGTGTGAAATCTAACACGTACTCGAACAATACACTTGGTTTATTATGAAATGGAATCTATTGAGCTGAAGCAGAGATTAGAATTAATGATTGTTAAGTCATTAACGAAGGATGTACATCATAGCATATTAGTAATATGAATTAACCGAGTAGTATCTACCCTTTAACATTCATACCTAATAGCTTAGTACGAAAAGATATACTGTGGTTTAAAAACTCATATATATATATATATATATATATATATATATATATATAAAATATACATATAAATTTTTTTCAGAGGGAATGAGTTAATACTTCATAACTCGTTGATACAATATGCTCGTTCTTGATTTGTGATGATGTCGGTGATTATGGAACTGGCGGAGCTTGTGATGTTGTAGGTGATGCTAGTACTGGTGATGATGTCGGTACTGCTGGTGCTGCTTGTATAAAAGTCTATTTTGTAACGCACGCACCATTCCTGTCAGGGTTTCTATTCTCCCCTCTATCATTTCTATCCATCCACTCATCTTGATTTACGGTTATGATTAGAATAAATAATCTTTAAAACTTTAGAGATTACATAATCACCGTAGAATATTTCTTCGATGAAGTTATGAATCAATACTTCATCGTTTGATGTTGTTGGTATTCCTTGATAATTACAGGGCGTATGATGTTGATGCTCGTGGGATAGATTGTGATGTTGGGGCTTGCGATGCGGATGTTGTTGGTGGTGGTAATGGTACCATTGGTGTGGATGCAGGTGGTGCAGTTGGTGCTTGTAGGGCTTGTGATGCTTGTAAGTTCTGCATCATATTCTCTAAAGCCACCACTCTAGCGCGAAGCTCGTTGACTTCTTCTAGTACACCCGGATGATTGGCGGTTGGAATGAGAGGATGAATAAGATCTAGAGGTTTAGATAATATATAATCGTGGTGAGATACTCTGGAAATGAGGGTGAAAATGGTGTTTCGAACTGGTTCGCCGGTAAGTGCTTCAGGTTCTTCGCTGAGAGGGAAATTTGGTGGGTGGAAAGGATCGCCTTCTTCTAGTCTCCATTGATTGAGTCGGCTACGAACCCATCCCCAATACATCCAGAATAGATGATGGCTAATCGGTTGATCCATTCCGGTTACACTGCTTTCAGAGCTCAGGTGAATATCCATATTGGAATAGCAGTCGGAATCCGATAAACTTGAACCAGTTGAAAGATCCATCTCGTACTGAGTAGGGAAAAGATTTTTGAAATGAAATAAATTATAGGACTAGTTTAGTATTCCTCAATACATAATTTACATATGTATTTATAATACCAGAATCCCATAAGTTACGGAGGATTTTTCGAAAGATGTCAGACAAAGTTTATTGTAATAGATATGCAAAGATATGAATTTGTCTATACACTATCTATGCAATGAATGCAGTAAGACTCGTCTAGACTTAAGATGATAAGCAGGTAATTTCTGACAAAAATTGATAAGCAAAACTTTTGACATACAGCTAAGGTCGAAGTCCAGACCCACTAATGCATCCTAACAACTATCAGTTAGACACGCTAATGCAAGACCTGGTTTGCTAAGACCACCGCTCTGATGCCAATTGAAACGACCCGTCCATATTACTATAAATTCAGTACGTTAGTCATTGGTCCCATAGCGAGGTATTTGACCTCTATATGATACGTTTTAAAAAATATTGCATTCGTTTCATTAAAATCACACCATTATTATACATAATGCATGTTTTAAACAAGTGGGCGATTATTTAAGAAATAATCCCCAAAATACATTGGTTTCCAAATACTACACCAGTCGAATATAATACATGACAAAGTTTTTATTGAATGCAACACTTCATTTAAACAAAAACATGAGACTCCATGCAAAGCTTGCTCAGATAATGCAACAACGGAAGACTTTCTTAAGGACCTGAGAATAAACATGCTTAAACAGTCAACACAAAGGTTGGTAAGATATATAGGTTTAAAGTTAGCATCGATATAAATATAGACCACAAGATTTCATAGTTACAAATATTTCAATAAAGATATTCTATAAGTTGTTGAGCGCTTCGATAACCATACTTAACCATTAATATGGCATATTCCCTTTATTATGAAATCTCCCTACACTGTACCAAATGTAGTAAAAATGAAGTACTATGCAACCGTTTACGATACTAGAGCGACTATCCAAGTTGGGGTTGTCAAACCTGATAGATCTATCAATAGGATTTGCGCTTTCATGTTCTTACAACATGTAAATATTAGTTACCAAGCTATTAGGGAAGATATGCAAGGTGGTACAACTCAACGTAGAATATATTTCAAGTACTTGTGTCCATGGCGTAAAACATAAAATGCATGTATTCTCATCTCAAAATATTTTTAGAGTTTAAAAATGGGACTATATACTCACGGTAGTAAAAGTATATTAATAATAAGTTTTCAACTTATTAAAAATATGGCCATCGTCCTTGGATTCACGAACTTGTAACAAATATATATATATATATATATATATATATATATATATATATATATATATATATATATATATATATATATATATATATATATATATATATATATCAAAATGTAATACAACTACTATTCATATCATATCTTCAATCACATGTGATTGTTTAAGTTTATATTTTCAATCACGTGTGATTGTTTAAGTTTATATTTTCAATCACGTGTGATTGTTTAAGTTTAAGTTGTCAAGTTAGCAGTCCAACATTAGTAGTCCACAATTAGTAGTCCACAGTTAGTAGTCCACAGTTAGTAGTCCACAATTAGTAGTACATAGTATACACGTGTTGTATAAGACTCAATCATGACCCACAATACCGCTATTGTAGTTACACATATTGTGTATGTGGTGTCTTTTGATTTATCTGACGTATTGTGTAACCTTGACATGTTAGAATACATGTATAATACAAGAAAAGTTAGCTAGGATATGGTTAGTATAGATTTTAATGAATTAATCCCGTAATCAAATTATCCATTTCTAACCAATATTGTTTTGCCCATAATTTCTTCGTTATAAATTCGTTTTGAGTGAATCAAATTGCTATGGTTTCATAACGAACTGTAATTTGTGAAACTAAACTAAAAAAGTGGTGGTTTATAGTTGGAGTTACAAGTTATAATCCATATTTGAAAGAGGTAGTCATTTCCGTCGAAAGAACGACATCTTGATGACCATTTTGAAAAACATACTTCAATTTTAAGTTTAACCATGACTTTTGGATATAGTATCATGTTCATATGAAATATTATTTTCCCAGAAGAACAACTTTTAAATCAAATATTATGATAGTTTTTAATTATCCAACCCAAAACAGCCCCCGGTTTTACTACGACGGCGTATGTCCGGTTTTACGGTGTTCTTCGTGTTTCCAAGTTTTAACTCATTAAGTTAGTATATCATATAGATATAAAACATGTGTTAAGTTGTTTTTTTAAAAGTCAAGTTAGAAGGATTAACTTTGTTTGCGAACAAGCTTGGTGTTCATCAAAACAAGTTCTAGTTTTTGCAAGTTTTATAAGCATAATAAGATAACAACTATATAAGGAATTGAACAAGAATTTTGAGAAGTATTTTACCTTGATTATGAAGAGGAAAGTTTCTGAGATTGAAGTATGATATGAGAGCATTCAAGTGTGTGTTTTTAGTTTAAGAAAATGTGGAGTAAAAATGAGTTAAAATGGTCCTTATTTATAAGCTTATAAATTTAGTTTTTAGTGAAAATATCTTGTATAAGTTAAAATGTATTAAGTCATGGATGACATATTAAATTGATTAGGTCATGGATGACATATTACATAAATAATTGCAGATTTCTATTGGTATATACCAATAGTAATTACTTCTAGAAGCTGTGTATAATACGGGTAAAAATACCGTATGAATGCGAGTAGAATTTGTAACATCCCGCGTTTTTCCGTTAAATATAATTTAACATCGTCTTTTTTTTTTTGATAATATCTTCCATTATCTAAATTCGTAACTTTCATTAACTAACGTTCTTAATATTTCCGTTATTTGATTTTAACATCTCACGTTTACTCTAGCGTTTTAAAATATTCGTTCGGTTAATTCACGCACCCGCTTTCAAACTCGAGAGACCGAAGTTGCCAAGGGGCCAAACTAGTTGACTAGGTCAACTAGTCAACCCCATCTCATCCATTCATTCATAATTTCACCTCCTCATCTCCTTTTTCCTCTCTAACTCAAGAACACTTTCTAACATCTTCAAATAATCAACATCTAAATCAATTCAAGCAAGCATACATCAAAACAAATTACATATTCGTGATCCTCTCATCATCCTCTACATTTTGGTACCAATTTCATCTCGTTTGGGTAACATTCTTAAAAATTTAGATTTCTCTAATTCGTGTTTTTGACTTGAAATGGTGTTAGTTAGTGTCTTTGGCTCGTGTCTAGCATGAATATATGATTTAATTGCTCGATCTTTTTGTTTTGCATAAACTAGCATGAACTTGAAATGGGTTTGTTTAATCTTAAATTTTGGATGATTAAATGTTGTTTAAATGCCAAAATTCATGTATTAAATGTGTTACTAGCATCATTAGCTTCAATTTGATGTGTAGCTTGATTTGGAAAACATCACTAACATGATTATTGATTTTGTGATTCTTGATTAGGGTTTGATAGCATTTAAAATAAACTTTTGATGCTTTGAATGCCATGAAATATTATTAGTAAGTGTTTAGTTGTATTGTATGTTTAATTGCCTTCGAAACGGCCTATCGTATGTGTAGATTGGATTCCCAAGTCAAGAAATGCATATTATGAACTTGAAACTTTGATTTTGAACGTTTAACGATCATTCGACGAGGTTTTTGTTCTTGTAAATGATGTTTTTGTTTGATGAAATGTGTTTAGTTGTATTCTTCATCAAAATACCTTCCAACGATATAAGATACGTGTTTTGAATGTTTACGGTTCATAAGTTATGGTTGTTTGAAATTGAAATCATTTAAGTGTTTAAAACTGCCCAGAATTGCTGAAACAGACACAGATGCGGCGCATCACCTCTGGATGCGGCGCATCTGTAAGTGATGCGGCGCATCTGAGGCAGACTGCCCAATTTGGTCGATTTTCGCTTAATTCTAGCTATGCTAGGCACCTCCGATTGACATGAAACTTGGCCAACATGCTTATATATGACTTCTAAGCTTAGGAAATTAGTTCAGGACCTGACCCGAACGTGTTGACTTTTTTCTGTGACTTTGACTTTGACCAAAGTTTGACTTTTAGTCAAACTTAACCAAATACTTTTGCAATCATTCTAACGTGCTTTTATACTTGTTTCTTGCATGAAACTTGACAACATGATTCACATATTATATTAATCGAGTTGTAACGAGCCATAGGACTAATTGAACACATTTCGACCGACCTTGTGTCGTAACCGGTTAATTGATATAACTTACTTGTTTAGGTAAAGGCTAAACAACTTTCATACACACGTTTACTTTGTGAAGTACATTTATACTCGTGCACTCGAGGTGAGATCATAGTCCCATCTTTCAACAACTTTTATACTTTTAAATCATGGGATGAGAAACATATACAGTTTTATACTACATACTTTATGCTTTGAACACAAGTACGAAAACAAACATTCCACGTGCGAGTTAGAACAAAAATGCCTCAATTCGATTATCATTAGTTACACTTGCCGGGTGTAAGCGAGAACTTATGTTGTATGGCCATATGGGTTTGACAAACCCTCATTCGGACGGTTCGCTACCGTTATGCGGATGAAATATACTTTCGTGTTTTAGTGTGGGTTCTAACACTGTGTGATGGGGTAACGTTGGTTAAGTCTTGATAATTGAGTGCTCGTGAATAACAACACTTTTGGAATGCAAATGATTTGGATAATCTACGTTATGGAATTACAAAATCTTGTGGTTCAAAAACAACGTTTATTACTACACCTATGATTTCACCAACGTTTTTCGTTGACAGTTTTCTATATGTTTTCTCAGGTCCTTGAATGCTTAGTGATACATGCTTTCACTCACTTTTGATACTTGCTTGGATGTCGAGTATACATGCATACATGGAGCGTCTTTTGACTTACTTATAAATGGTGTCGCATAGGTTTCATTTGTACGTTAAACATTGTAATGTAACTAGTCGTTGAACTACTTTTGTAAACTTGAAACATCTTTACATTTGAAATGAATGCGACATTTTTTGGTCAAACGTCATTTTAAAGACTTATGACCACGTAACGGGACCTAAGTAGACGGCGCCGTTAATGACAATTTTGTTGGGTCGCTACAGATGGTATCAGAGCGTTAGTTGTAGAGATTTAGAGCTCATTGGTGTCAAACCCAAGTCATAGGGTACATTAGTGAGTCTAGACTACAACCGGCATATAGACTTGAAGTAGGAATTACTTGATTAGTTGTACATTTATACTCGAGCTCTTCTATTCGTATCTAACTCTTATTCAACCTTAATCTCATGATGCTTAATTTGATTGACACGCCACCTTGACTTTGTGAAGTAATGTCGAATGCACATATGAATTAGGGTAATATAATTGCCGGGATTTTATTACGGTGACTCATATGGATGTTCCAACATTATGACATAAAGAATTTAAGGCGAGTCAAGGAAAATTTTTCTGTTCATCATTATTCCATATCACGATTAGTATTATTGAGAATACTAATCAACGATATTCTTGTGTCTTGAAGGAACAATGCCTCCTCGCCGCGGGCCACGTAACGAGACTTCCGAACAAGCTCTTCAATGCATGATAGCCACTGCCATAGGTGCGGCTATGGCTAGTCTCTCCTCCGACAACAATGACAACAACCACAACCACAATCACAACAATTATGGGGCCGGTAATTCAAATGAGGGATGCTCCTACAAAGCTTTCATGGGGTGCAAACCTCACACTTTAGATGAGACCAGAGGACCGGTTGCTCTCACTCGATAGTTCGAGCGCACAGAAGCCGTTTTTAGCATAAGCGGTTGCCGGGACCAAGACAAGGTCAAATATTCCACCCACACTTTCGCCGGTATCGCTCTCACATGGTGGAAAACGTATGTGCAATCGGTGGGTACCGATGAAGCCCACACTCTCTCTTGGGCCGACTTAAAGAAAAAGATGATCACCGAATACTTTCCGCGCGAAGAGACCCGCAAGCTTGAACACGAGCTAAGAACTTTGAAAGAGGTCGGGAATGACCTAAAGGCCTATAATCAACGATTTTCTGGGCTAGCCTTGATGTGCCCAAACCTCGTGACTCCCGAGTCCCTAAGAGTTGAACTTTACATGGATGGTCTCCCTAAGAGCATCAAACACGGGGTAATGTCATCCAAACCCGTTGACCACCAAGAAGCTTTAAAGATGGCCCGCCAGTTGATCGAAACGGTGGACGAAATTGAAGTGCCAGCACCTAAAGCCGAGGATGAGTCGGGTGACAACAAAAAAAAGTGGGAAGCCCCCCAATCAAGAAACTACAACAACAACAACTTCGCTAAGAAGCCTTTCACCTCCGACGGCAAGAAAAGTTATGCCAGAACTCGACCATTTTGCAACAAATGCCACAAGCATCACTTTGGTGAATGTGGCAAGCTAATTTTCCACCGGTGCCAAGGAAGTGGTCATATTGCCAAATATTGTGGGAGTACCGCCCCCGTCACTCAAAAGGGGCCCAATGCACAAAAGCCGGGTGTTTGCTACAAATGTGGCCAATCGGGTCATTTTAGGAATGAATGCCCAATGAATAAAGCTAAAACCAACGCACGCGGTTGAACTTTAAACATTACCACCAAGGAAGCCCGAGATGACAACTAGTCAAGGGTACGTTTCTTCTCAATAACTCTTATGTTTCATGATTATTCGATTCAAGTGTCATCAATGCTTTGTATCCAAGACTTGGGTTCATACTCTTTGCACTCCACCACTTCCCCCTAGATACTACTTATGCCATTCAAGTGACCAACGAAAAACTATGGCGTTTCGACAAACTTTTACGTTGAACTTTTGGGTAAGAATTTTGAAACTGACAGGATACCTATAGAACTAAGGAGTTCAAAACCCCTTCATTAAGAAGAAATGTTTCCCTACAATTATGTATAGATTATCGTGAACTAAATAATTTTCGGTTGAGAACCTATATCCTTTTCCCCGCATCAATGACCTCTTAATCAATTACAAGGACCTCGTGTGTATTCCAAATCAACCTCCATTCTGGTTATCATCAATTGAGGGTTAAAGGAGACGATGTCTCCTAAACCGCTTTCCGAACTCGCTACGTGTGATGACCCGGAAAATTCTTGCCAAATTTAAACTTAATCTTGTATGATTAACGTTTCTGACACGATAAACAAAGTCTATGAAGTTAAATCTCAAAATTTTGAACTGTTCAATTAACCTTCGATTGTTCATAACGAAACTCGAACAATTATATATAGATATATATACTATAACTTGAAAATGTAACAAAGTGTTGAGGATATGATACTGTGCATTAAACTTATTGGTTTGATTATCTGATTGATATATTTAACTACAGAGTTAAAAGATTATGCCAAATGATTCTAGTAAAAGATATTTACTGAGTCTCTTAAGAATTATGATATTATTACGTGTCTCTGTTGAGAGGTCCACGTTGATTTGAAAAATCATTCATTTTTAACGGTATTCGGAATAAATGGTGAATTATTTGTTTAAATAACGTAATTTGGACACATACAATAATAAGGAATATTAACTGATAAGAATTAATTATATGAATAACTTGCGATACGTATTTTAAAACGTGTTTATAAATATTGAGAATAGATATTAACTTGGTTATGAAACGATTGATAAATACTATTATATTAATAAATAACGAGACAATGATTTATAGAAGTAAATGACCAAAATACTCGAAAGTTTAAGATATACTTTGGGTGGTATAATTTAGGGATAATTTAAGGCTATATTTTCACAAAGGTACGTGTCCCAGAATGTAAATTACAAGTTTTCTCAGCGTACGAAGGGACACTCGAAAAACTGGAACCGGTTACGCGACTTATCGGAATAAAAATTACAAGTTAACTATGCATGTGAATTTAATATAATATATAATTAATTATATAAATTAAATATATTATATATATTATTAATAATTATGTCGATAAACAAAAATACAAAAAAATGTGAGCTGGATTTTGGGGCCATGCGATCGCATGGAAAATAGGCATAAAACTCATGCGATCGCATGGGTTCAGATTTCAGGAAAAGTTTATAAATTGAATTCGTTTGCTTCGAGACACACACACACCAATCCATCTATCTCCCTCTGTAATATATATTTATATATTATTATTATTATTATTATTATTATTATTATTATTATTATTATTATTATTATTATTATTATTATTATTATTATTAATTAATATTATAATTAATTTTAATACTATTAGTAGTATTATTATTAATTAATATTATACATAAAATACTACGACGATGTCATGAGCGTGTCACTTCAAAACAAGTTTTTCGAGCGGGATAAAGCTAAGGAAACTATGGGTTATAGCTATGGAGGTTAGGGGTAATATTCGTGGGTAATATTCACAAGTCAAACCTAGTGTTTATCATCTCCGTTACGTCTACGTACTTTTCTGAAATATTGAATCACAATAATAATACGTAAGCATTTATATTTTATATTTTATAAATTAATTGTGTATCCATGTCTAGTGCTCGAGTATATATATTTATACAGGCTTGTATGCTAAATTTCGTCGTTAAACAGTTTATAATGAATCACGAATTAAATACATATAATATTGGTAAAAGGTATATGATATACATGTTTTTGGAAAGCTGGCGAAAAATCAATAACTTTTCATTTAGAAATCGCGTAATTTCGATGAACAAAACAAAAGATATGGTCAACTGAATTATAATTGACGTTAATTGGAATTGCTTTTGAATCTGCAATTAATATTTAAACAACTTGTTGATAAGATCGATAAATTGAATTTTTGAATATTACCAACCGAGTAAATGAATCCTTATATAAGGTACGTCTCGTTTTGTTGAACTATTGTCAAAATTGACCTTTCGAAACGACTTTGGATAAATTTTGTATGTCGATCTTGAGCATTAGGATTATGATACACTATGACCATACATAGCTTGTTAAACATTTATTGACCAACATATGTTCTCTAGGTTGAGATCTACGGTTATTTGGGTATTCTGAGTTTCGATCACATTTTGGTGAACAACTTTATGTGCTGCTAAGGTGAGTTTCATATGCTCCCTTTTTAATTGCTTTTGCAATCTATATTTTTGGGCTGAGAATATATGGACTTTATTTTAAACGCAATGGATACAAGTACATACTTAATTCTACACTGAGTTTGAACCGAAAATCCCTTAGCTTTGGTAACTAGTAACTGCCAGTTATAAGAACTGGTGGGCGCGAGTAGTTGTATATGGATCCATAGGGCTTGACATCCCCGTCTGTTCCAGGTATAGAAACCCTAGCCTGAACTATAAAACAGACGTATGCTATTTGAGTTTAGTACACATTGGTTTACGTGTATTGTACATGTTGGTTACATGTATGTTAAAACAGGAGTACTTATTATAGACGTTAAAGCTTAGTTACCAGGGTGCTCAATCTTGTAGAATCTTTTGATAATTGTTTCAGGTGAAACAACTGAAATCTTGTGATCCACCTTTATATACAGATTATACGAAACATTAAAACTATGAACTCACCAACCTTTGTGTTGACACTTGTTAGCATGTTTATTCTCAGGTTCCCTAGAAGTCTTCCGCTATTTGCTTATATGTTAGACAAGCTATGTGCATGGAGTCTTACATGGCATATTTTTCAAGGAAACGTTGCATTCACCAAATCATCACCATGTATCTTATTTTGACTGCATTGTCAACGGAAGTACTATTGTAAATTATTATTTACGGTGATTGTCTATATGTAGAAATCATCAGATATCGAAAACCTTTGATTTAAATATTCATTTATGGTGTGCCTTTTCAAAAGAATGCAATGTTTACAAAACGTATCATATAGAGGTCAAATACCTCGCAATGAAATCGATGAATGACATGTTTGTCCATATGGATTTGGATCGATCGTCACACTATGATAGTTATAAATTTCTTTTAGTGCCGTTCAGTTTATCTAAGGCTTCGTCTGTATTCATAGACCTCCTGAATCGCGTATGCAAATTTATCTAGACAAATCCGTTATCGTATTTATAGATGATGTCTAAATCTATTCAAGTAAAGAAGAAAATGAACAACATCTCTGTCTTACGCTCGAACTCTTGAGAAAAGAGCAACTCTATGCCGAATTCTCCAAGTGAGAATTTTGGTTAAACGAAGTCCAATCCCTAAACCATGTTGTTAGTGATCAAGGTATTAAAGTAGATCTCGCGGAAATCGAAGCCACACGTAATCAAGAAACCCTCACGACTCCGACTTGTATTTGTAAATCTTGGATCTCGCTGGTTATTACCAAAGATTCATTTCCGACTTTTCCCGTGTTGCTCGTCCTTTAACCTCGTTAACTCACTAAGGGAAAGATTTAAACCTCTCCATGTCCGGACCTCGAACGTGATTATCCACACCAACCTTACTATAGCACAAGATAAGACTCAAATATGGGAAATATTTCTACGTGAACGCCTGAAAGGCATACTCTCTCGACTCGAAATCAAGGAAACTGAAATTCCTTATTTTGCATGAAGAATTCGAATACTTAATTATGGATCTGATCAATCTTCTCGCCACCATGTACCACGATATATAACTCTGTTATTTCACTATTACCGTCTGATATTACTAGGACCCAAGATGACACACAATTCAGGGATACCTCTTTCTTTCCTTCGACGTATCGTCCTTATGCTTCTGATATACGGCCAACTACTACTCAACTCTGAACTAACAACTACGTGTACAATCTCATTCCCACCAAGTCTCAATATTTGACCACAAGATGTGCGATGTGGCTACATCGATATGTAAACTTATCCTATCCTAAATCACATTCCACTCCTATCTTTTTTGCTCCTACTTCCGTGCAAGGAAACCTTTTTATCTAAATTCTCGATGGAGAGAGAGACTCTTCACGTATTACTAGTATTCGCCACGAGGGTGAATAGAACTGACGAACGTTTTCAGTAGCCGATGAGAAACTTGTTCCAACAAACGTTTTCGAACCTTAACTAACTTGTTCAAGCATATTTTAGAGAATTCTATTCCAACACGGTGTACCATTGTCAATTATCTCGGATCGAAATACTCGTTTCACTTCTAGTTTTACAAGAATCCTTAGAAACACGTTTAAACATAAGTACCGCGTATCATCCACAAATCGACGGAACAAGAAAACATACGATTCAAACCTTGGAAACCATAAAACGAGTTTGCGTTATCAACTTCAAATTTACTTGAGAAAAGTATTTGCCTTTAGCCAGATCCTAGTACTACAAAAATTATCACACGAGTATTAACGCTACAACTTTTCGAAAACTCATATAGCCGCAATTGTCGTTTTTTTTTCTTAAATGTTGAACCGAAATAAATGATAATCAAACCACCGGACCCGAAATCATTCATGAAACAACGGAGAAATTGTTCAAATCCAAAAAGGCTCAAAACGGCCCGTAGTCGCCAAAAGAGCTATGCCGATGTTAGACGTAAACCTCTCAAATTCCAAGTGGGTGACCGTGAAATGTTGAAAGTCGCACCTTGGAAAGGTGTAATCCATTTCGGGAAACGTAGAAAGCTGGATCCGCGATATTTTTGATCCTTTTGAAATCTTGGGGCGTTTTGGACCCGTTGTTAACAGTTTAGACTTTTTGACTCAATTGAGCTCCGTTCATCCTACATTCTATGTATCAAACTTAAAGAAGTGTCTTGCCGAACAAGAACTTGTTATTCCTTTTGATGAACCCACTATCGATGAAAAACTTCACTTCATAGGAGAACTGGTTGAAATTATAGATCGTGAAACCAAACTCTGAAACAACGTAAAATCCCGAATGTCAAAGTTCGTTGAAATGCCCAAGGAAGTACCTTCACTTATTCGTAGAATTCGCAACGCTAGATCTCGAGGAAGAAACAACAACTACTACTTCCAACTAAATTTCGGGACGAAATTTCTTTTAAGGTGTAGGTAATGTAACATCCCGCATTTTTCCGTTAAATTTATTTTAACACCGTCTTTTTTTAATTTATAATATCTTCCATTATCTAAATTCGTAACTTTCGCTAACTAACATTCTTAATATTTCCGTTATTTGATTTTAACATCTCACGTTTACTCTAGCGTTTTAAAATATTCGTTCGGTTAATTCACGCACCTGCTTTCAAACTCGAGGGACCGAAGTTGCCAAGCAGACAAACTAGTTGACTAGGTCAACTAGTCAACCCCATCTCATCCATTCATTCATAATTTCACCTCCTCATCTCCTTTTTCCTCTCTAACTCAAGAACACTTTCTAACATCTTCAAATAATCATCACCTAAATCAATTCAAGCAAGCATACATCAAAACAAATTACATATTCGTGATCCTCTCATCATCCTCTACATTTTTGTACCAATTTCATCTCGTTTGGGTAACATTTCTAAAACTATAGATTTCGTTAATTCGTGTTTTTGACTTGAAATGGTGTTAGTTAGTGTCTATGGCTCGTGTCTAGCATGAATATATGATTTAATTGCTCGATCTTGTTGTTTTGCATAAACTAGCATGAACTTGAAATGGGTTTGTTTAATCTTAAATTTTGGATGATTAAATGTTGTTTAAATGCCAAAATTCATGTATTAAATGTGTTACTAGCATCATTAGCTTCAATTTGATGTGTAGGTTGATTTGGAAAACATCACTAACATGATTATTGATTTTGTGATTCTTGATTAGGGTTTGATAGCATTTAAAATGAACTTTTGATGCTTTGAATGCCATGAAATGTTATTAGTAAGTATTTAGTTATATTGTATGTTTAATTACCTTCGAAACGGCCTATCGTATGTGTAGATTGGATTCCCAAGTCAAGAAATGCATATTATGAACTTGAAAGTTTGATTTTGAACGTTTAACGATCATTCGACGAGGTTTTTGTTCTTGTAAATGATGTTTTTGTTTGATGAAATGTGTTTAGTTGTATTCTTTGTCAAAATACCTTTCCAACGATATAAGAGACGTATTTTGAATGTTTACGGTTCATAAGTTATGGTTGTTTGAAGTTGAAATCGTTTAAGTGTTTAAAACTGCCCAGAATTGCTGAAACAGACACAGATGTGGCGCATCACCTCTGGATGCGGCGCATCACCTCTGGATGCGGCGCATCAGTGACAGATGCGGTGCATCTGTAAGTGATGCGGCGCATCTGAGGCAGACTGCCCAATTTGGTCGATTTTCATTTAATTCTAGCTATGCTAGGCACCTCCGATTGACATGAAACTTGGCCAACATGCTTATATCTGACTTCTAAGCTTAGGAAAATATTTCGGGACCCGACCCGAACGTGTTGAATTTTTTCATTGACTTTGACCAAAGTTGGACTTTTAGTCAAACTTAACCAAATACTTTTGCAATCATTCTAACGTGCTTTTATACTTGTTTCTTGCATGAAACTTGACAACGTGATTCACATATTATATTAATCGAGTCGTAACGAGCCATAGGACTAATTGAACATATTTTGACCGACCTTGTGTCGTAACCGGTTAATTGATATAACTTACTTGTTTAGGTCAAGGCTAAACAACTTTCATACACACGTTTACTTTGTGAAGTACATTTATACTCGTGCACTCGAGGTGAGATCATAGTCCCATCTTTCAACAACTTTTATACTTTTAAATCATGGGATGAGAAACATATACAGTTTTATACTACATACTTTATGCTTTGAATACAAGTACGAAAACAAACATTCCACGTGCGAGTTAGAACAAAAATGCCTCAATTCGATTATCATTAGTTACACTTGCCGGGTGTAAGCGAAAACTTATGTTGTATGGCCATATGGGTTTGACAAACCCTCATTCGGACGGTTCGCTACCGTTATGCGGATGAAATATACTTTCGTGTTTTAGTGTGGGTTCTAACACTGTGTGATGGGGTAACGTTGGTTAAGTCTTGATAATTGAGTGCTCACGAATAACAACACTTTTGGAATGCAAATGATTTGGATAATCTACGTTATGGAAATACAAAATCTTGTGGTTCAAAAACAACGTTTATTACTACACCTATGATTTCACCAACGTTTTTCGTTGACAGTTTTCTATATGTTTTCTCAGGTCCTTGAATGCTTAGTGATACATGCTTCCACTCACTTTTGATACTTGCTTGGATGTCGAGTATACATGCGTACATGGAGCGTCTTTTAACTTACTTATAAATGGTGTCGCATAGGTTTTATTTGTACGTTAAACGTTGTAATGCAACTAGTCGTTGAACTACTTTTGTAAACTTGAAACATATTTACATTTGAAATGAATGCGACATTTTTTGGTCAAACGTCATTTTAAAGACTTATGACCACGTAACGGGACCTAAGTAGACGGCGCCGTCAATGACGATTTTGTCGGGTCGCTACAGAATTCTTGAGGAAATTGAACGAAAATACGAGTATAGCTATCCTTTATATGTATTGGCATATTATAAAGTGTATTCAATACTTGTAAGGATGTATTTACACTCGTAATACATTATATATAAATACATTTTAACATAAGTTAATTACGTCGTTTAAATAGTAACATATATATTGTTCAAAAACTCTTTAAATTAGTGGTATATATATATATATATATATATATATATATATATATATATATATATATATATATATATATATATATATATATATATATATATAATACTTTGTTAATATACTTAATGAGATATTTAATTATCATATTTTCAAGTTAAATATATATAAATCCATATATGTACACAATAATTAAACAATTAAACAATTAAATCAAGTTATGACGTTCATGAATCGTCGGAATAAAAGGGTGACCAAAAGCTTGTGTAAAACTCTTTCCGGAGGTTCAAGACTTATTAAAATTCATTGCTTATCAAGTCGGAATTATATAAAGATTAAGTTTAAATTTGGTCGGAAATTTTTGGGTCGTCACAAAAGGGGTAATGCAGGTCTTTTCAGATGTTTTTGGCTTCTAATTGCAGCCATCCAATATGGGAAAATGACAAAACTAAAGGTATAAAACGGCTACAAATTCAGAGGTCAGAGACCTGCACGGTCGACCCACGATCAACCGTGAGGTGAGCCGCACGCTGCCGGGTTTGAATTTCATATATTTACTGATTTTATTCAAATATTATTGTAATCTATTTATAGTAATTCTACTAAGAGTGATTGTAAACTTAGTTGTGAGTTTACTTGTACACTATCTTCTAAAAGGGATCTGGAATATAGTTGAGGTTTTACTAAGTTGGAGCATTAGGATCTTGTGGTAAGAGCATTTGGTGATTGTGAATTCTTCAAAGGGACGTAAGGGTTCATAAGTTGCGGCTTATCGAGGAGCTAGTGTTGTATTCAGACGCTCCACCAAATTTAGAGTATCGTAGTCAAACAAGCTCTCTATTCATTAGAATTGAGGAGTGGATTGTGAATTCTTCAAAGGGACGTAAGGGTTCATAAGTTGCGGCTTATCGAGGAGCTAGTGTTCTATCCGGACACTCCACTGAATTTGGAGTATCGTAGTGAAACAAACTCTCGATTCGTTAGAATTGAGGAGTGGATTAAGGAAGATTAGTTAACATCTTCCGAAACCATTATAAATCTCTGTGTTTGTTCTCTTATCCCTTATCTTTGTATTTACTTTACTTGTGAACAAACAAATCAAATCACACTAAAGTTATCTCAAGTTCTAAACTTAAAATAATTTGTAAAATCAACTAAGTAAATATCCCCCCCCCCCCGTCTAGTTATTTACAGTTCTAGTCAATTACAATTTACAAATACATTCTTAGAATCTACATTTTTTTAAAGACCCTTAATTACACTAAAGCAGTCTTTCTTTACAACCTCATTTACGTTAAAATGTTGGAGTCCCAGACTATCAATAACCAACCCCCCCTGTAACATCCCGCGTTTTTTCGTTAAATTTATTTTTAACACCGTCTTTTTTTTAAATAATACCTTTCGTTATTTAAAATCGTATTTTTCGTTAACTAACATTCTTAATATTCCTGTTATTTAATTATAACATCACTAGTTTACTCGAGCGTTTTTAAAATACCCGTTTGGTTAATTCCCGCACTCGCTTTAAACTCGAGGGACCGAAGTTGCCAAGTAGGCAAACTAGTTGACTAGGTCAACTAGTCAACCCACTTTCCACCATTCATTCATTTTCATCACCTCCCTCATCGTTTTCCTCTCTAGCTCAAGAACACTCTTTAAACCCGAATCCTTAATTCATCATCTAAATCCGAATCAAGAAGCAAACATCAAAACAAATTTCATATTCGTGATCCTCTCTTCATCCTCTACATTTTGGTACCAACCTCATCTCGTTTGGGTAACATTTCTAAAACTCTAGATTTCTCTAAATTCGTGTTTTTGACTTGAAATGGTGTTAGTTAGTGTCTATGGCTCGTGTCTAGCATGAATATATGATTTATTTGCTCGATTTGTTATTTTGGGTAACTAGTATGAACATTTGAAATGGGTGTGCTTAATTTTTGATTTTGGATGAGTTAATGTTGTTAAATTGTCAAAGTTCATGTTTTAATTGTGTTACTAGTATCACTAGCTTCGTTTTGATGTATAGGTTGATTAAGAAAACTTCAAACACATGAATATTGATTTTGTGAGTTTTGGTTAGGGTTTGATAACTCTTAAAATGGACTTTTGATGATTTGAATGCCATGAAATGTTGTTGTTAAGTGTTTGGTTGGATTGTATGCTTGATTACCTTCAAAACGGCATATCATATGTGTAAATTAGTTGCCCGAATCATGAAATGCATTTTACGAACTTGAGACTTTGATTATGAACATTTAACGATCATTTGACGAGGTTTTTGTTGTTGTAAATGATGAGCTCGATTGATGATATGTGGTTAGTTGTATTCCTTGTCAAAATACCTTTCCAACGATATAAGATACATGTTCTAAGTGTTTTCGGTTCACAAATTGTGTTAGTTTGAGTTTTGATTCGTGCACTTGTGTATTTCAGCAAAACAGGGTCTGTATGCTGATCTTGATGCCGTCCAGATGAACTGCCAGATTCTGTTTCGCTTGGTCGTTCACCGTTTAATTCTAACTATGCTACACACCTCCTATTAACATGAAACTTGGCCAACATGCTCATATATGATTATATAACTTAGAAAAATTGTCGGATACTCGACCCGACCCCGTTGACTTTGACTTTGACCAAGTTTGACTTTTAGTCAAACTTAACCAAATACTTATGCAATCGTCCTAATATTTCTTTTATACTTGATTCTTGCATGAAACTTGACAACGTGACTCACATGTTATATATTAATCGAGTCGTAACGAGCCATAGGACTAATTGAACACATTTCGCCCGACCTTGTGTCGTAACCGGTTAATTAATACAACTTACTTATTTAGGTCAAGGCTAAGCAACTTTCATGCACACGTTTACTTTGTGAAGTACATTTATACTCGTGCACACGAGGTGAGATCATAGTCCCACCTTTTCAACAACTTTTATACTTTGTTACATCTTGTACTACTTACTTTTATGTTTTGAACACAATTCCGATGAAACAAACATTCTACAGCGAGTTTAGAACAAAATCTTCAATTCGATTATCATTAGTTACACTTGCCGGGTGTAGTGACCCGAACTTTTCCATGTTTATATATATATTAAATGAAATTGTTATTTACATGATTAAGTGTTTCCAACATGTTAAGCAATCAAACTTGTTAAGACTCGATTAATTGAAATAGGTTTCATATAGACAATTGACCACCCAAGTTGACCGGTGATTCACGAACGTTAAAACTTGTAAAAACTATATGAGGACATATATATGGATATATATATATATATAGTTAACATGATATTATGATAAGTAAACATATCATTAAGTATATTAATAATGAACTACATATGTAAAAACAAGACTGCTAACTTAATGATTTTGAAACGAGACATATATGTAACGATTATCGTTGTAACGACATTTAATGTATATATATCATATTAAGAGATATTTATACATCATAATATCATGATAATATAATAATTTAAAATCTCATTTGATATTATAAACATTGGGTTAACAACACTTAACAAGATCGTTAACCTAAAGGTTTCAAAACAACACTTACATATAATGACTAACGATGACTTAACGACTCAGTTAAAATGTATATACATGTAGTGTTTTAATATATATTCATACACTTTTGAAAGACTTCAAGACACTTATCAAAATACTTCTACTTAACAAAAATGCTTACAATTACATCCTCGTTCAGTTTCATCAACAATTCTACTCGTATGCACCCGTATTCGTACTCGTACAATACACAGCTTTTAGATGTATGTACTATTGGTATATACACTCCAATTATCAGCTCTTAGTAGCCCATGTGAGTCACCTAACACATGTGGGAACCATAATTTGGCAACTAGCATGAAATATCTCATAAAATTACAAAAATATGAGTAATCATTCATGACTTATTTACATGAAAACAAAATTACATATCCTTTATATCTAATCCATACACCAACGACCAAAAATATCTACAAACACTTTAATTCTTCAATTTTATTCATCTAATTGATCTCTCTCAAGTTCTTTCTTCAAGTTCTAAGTGTTCTTCATAAATTCCAAAAGTTCTAGTTTCATAAAATCAAGAATACTTCCAAGATTGCAAGTTTACTTCCGAGTTTTCTAAATCCATTCCAAGTAATCATCCAAGATCAAGAAACCTTTGTTACTTACAGTAGGTTATCTTTCTAATACAAGGTAATAATCATATTCAAACTTTAATTCAATTTCTATAACTATAACAATCTTATTTCGAGTGGAAATCTTACTTGAAATTGTTTTCGTGTCATGATTCTGCTTCAAGAACTTTCAAGCCATCCAAGGATCCTTTGAAGCTAGATCTATTTTTCTTATTTCCAGTAGGTTTATCCAAGGAACTTGAGGTAGTAATGATGTTCATAACATCATTCGATTCATACATAAAAAGCTGTCTTATTCAACGTTATAAACTTGTAATCACTAGAACATAGTTTAGTTAATTCTAAACTTGTTCGCAAATAAAGTTAATCCTTCTAACTAGACTTTTAAAATCAACTAAACACATGTTCTATATCTATATGATATGCTAACTTAATGATTTAAAACCCGGAAACACGATAAACACCATAAAACTGGATATACGCCGTCGTAGTAAAACCGGGGGCTGTTTTGGTTAGGATAATTAAAAGCTAAGAAGAACTTTGTTTTAAAAGCTATACTTCTGGAAAAATTATTTTTCTTATGAACATGAAACTATATCCAAAAATCATGGTTAAACTCAAAGTGAAAGTATGTTTTTCAAAATGGTCATCAAGATGTCGTTCTTTCGACGGAAATGACTACCTCTTTCGAAAATGACTTGTAACTTGTATTTCCGACTATAAACTTATACTTTTTATATTTATATTCATAAAGTTAAGTTCAATACGAAACCGTGACCACTGGAATCACTAAAAACGGATTAGAAACGAAGAAATGGCGAGTAAAACAAGATTGATAAAAACTACTCATTTTACCTACGTGAAAGTTAGTAATAAATCTATTCCAACCATAACCTAATCAACTTATATTGTATATTATGTAATCTTGAGATACCATAGACACGTATACAATGTTTCGACCTATCATGTCGACCCATCTATATATATATTGCGGAACAACCATAGACACTCTATATGTGAATGTTGGAGTTAGCTATACAGGGTTGAGGTTGATTCCAAAATATATATATATAGTTTGAGTTGTGATCAATACTAAGATACGTATACACTGGGTCGTGGATTGATTCAAGATAATATTTATCGATTTATTTCTGTACATCTAACTATGGACAACTAGTTGTAGGTTACTAACGAGGACAGCTGACTTAATAAACTTAAAACATCAAAATGTATTAAAAGTATTGTAAATATATTTTGAACATACTTTGATATATATGTATATATTGTTATAGGTTCGTGAATCAACCAGTGGCCAAGTCTTACTTCCCGACGAAGTAAAAATCTGTGAAAGTGAGTTATAGTCCCACTTTTAAAATCTAATATTTTTGGGATGAGAATACATGTAGGTTTTATAAATGATTTACAAAGTAGACACAAGTACGTGAAACTACATTCTATGGTTGAATTATCAAAATCGAATATGCCCCTTTTTATTAAGTCTGGTAATCAAAGAATTAGGGAACAGACACCCTAATTGACGCGAATCCTAAAGATAGATCTATTGGGCCTAACAAACCCCATCCAAAGTACCGGATGCTTTAGTACTTCGAAATTTATATCATATCCGAAAGGTGTCCCGGAATGATGGGGATATTCTTATATATGCATCTTGTTAATGTCGGTTACCAGGTGTTCACCATATGAATGATTTTTATCTCTTTGTATGGGATGTGTATTGAAATATGAAATCTTGTGGTCTATTGTTACGATTTGATATATATAGGTTAAACCTATAACTCACCAACATTTTTGTTGACGTTTAAAGCATGTTTATTCTCAAGTGAATACTAAGAGCTTCCGCTGTTGCATACTAAAATAAGGAGAAGATTTGGAGTCCATGTTTGTATGATATTGTGTAAAAACTGCATTCAAGAAACTGATTTCGATGTAACATATTTGTATTGTAAACCATTATGTAATGGTCGTGTGTAAACATGATATTTTAGATTATCATTATTTGATAATCTACGTAAAGCTTTTTAAACCTTTATTTATGAAATAAAGGTTATGGTTTGTTTTAAAATGAATGCAGTCTTTGAAAAACGTCTCATATAGAGGTCAAAACCTCGCAACGAAATCAATTAATATGGAACGTTTTTAATCAATAAGAACGGGACATTTCAGTTGGTATCCGAGCGTTGGTATTAGAGAACCAGAAAATTTGCATAAGTGTGTCTTATCGAGTTTGTTAGGATGCATTAGTGAGTCTGGACTTCGACCGTGTTTTCTTTAAAAATGATTGCTTAACATTTTTGTTGGAAACTATATATTATTAACATGTATATATTATGTGATATATTAATCTCTTAACATGTTTGATATTGTGTGATATATGTCTACCTCTAGCACAAATCCCATTGACTCACCTAATAATAACGAAGAGTCGAATATATATTGGACTGATTCACAAGTTCCCGAAGAGGAACCGGAAGAAGAATCAGAACCGGAAGAGGAGGAACCGGAGGAGGAAATAGAACCGGTGGGGGAAATAATAAAACGGTTAAGTAAAAGAAAATCCTCAACCAACCGACCAAAGTTAATTATGGTCAATGGTGTTTCTGCCAAGAAAGCAAAATATTGGGAGGATTACTAATTCTCCAATGAATCGGATTCCGACGAGAATTCCGATGATGTTATAGAAATTACCCCAACTGAATTTAAAAAGGCAAAAGAAAATAATAAGGGAAAGGGCATAAAAATAGAGAAATCTAATTCCAACCCCGATGAACTTTATATGTATCGTCAACCCCCGAAGTCCTTAAGTTGTAACAATGACCCGGGAAGATCTAAACCACCAGGTTTTTCTAAACCGTTGTGGAAAACGACAGCTAGTATTAGGGGAACATCATATATCCCTAGAAACTTGGCAAAATGAACCAAAACCGAAGAAGAAGAAACGAGCAAGTCGGAATAAGATAGTTGTATTCGTATGGTGTAATATATGTAATATAGTGTGCTTATGCTTTATGATATATGTAAAAATTGCTTGTATTAATAAGTATTTTTTTTTTTTTATGAATCTAACTCTTGTCTATTTTATAGTATAAAAACACAAAATGGGTAGACAACCCAATATTTTAAGAGACCTACCCGGAGACATGATTGATGAAATCTTGTCTAGAGTCGGTCAGAATTCTTCGGCACAACTATTTACGGCAAAATCAGTTTGTAAGACATTCGAAGAACGTTCCAAGAATGCCTTGGTTTATAAGAGACTTTCGTTTGAAAGATGGGGGATATCACATTGGGAAACCCATAAGTTACGATGTGTTTACTTTGACGCATATATTGCGGGGAACCCAAGTGCTATTTTACGCAACGGGTTAAGAAATTATTTTGACTCAATGTATCTGAACATAGGACTTCATGATTTAGAAAAAGCAGCTAACATGCAACATAAAGAAGCATGTTATGCTTACGGGTTAGTAATGTTCGCTTCTCACCAAAGTGAGAACAAGAACATCGGGCTACAACTATTAAACAAAACATTTCCACAAGTAACGGACTCAGTAGTTGGGGTGAGAAACAAGGTTTTTAGATTGTTACGGGACTGTTGGACATTACGTAACCCTCGTCCCTTTGACGACGTTACAACACGCTGTCTTATCAACGGCCATAACGGTTATGTTCCACAAGACCAAGGATGGGAAGTAGTCCTAGTAAAACCAGAATGCATGACTTGTTTCTGGACGTATGAATTACCTGTCTTTATTGCCTTTACTGAACGACTTGTGTACTAGCTAGAATTATCTTCACAACTATCTTGTATCAAAGTTATTGTGTGCTATATTTCATGCTTTATGTAAAATAAGCGGTATTGTAAGTTTGTAAAATATTGTATAAAAGTTTGAACGCGAAATATTATTATAATCAGTTTTTCATATAGAATTGTAGTAGTTGAATTGTATATTACCTACTAAGTATGAACTTAACGGGTAGGTACTACCCGAATTTAAACTTATAAAACGCTAATATGAAGAAAAAGCTTTTATAAATGAGTTCATATTATGCTACGAAATACTATTAACTACTCTTAATATTCTGTATGATTAACTTGTTCCATTTGACTATTTTGAAGGAAATGGCATCGACTACTCGACACACCGTGAATATGAATGAAGAGGAATTACGTACTTTTCTAGCTTCAAACATAGCCGCAGTACAGGCTGCGCTACATACCAACAATAACCTTAGATCTAGCAGTACAGGAAATCGTGTAGGATGCACCTACAAAGAATTCACTACCTGCAAACCTTTGGAATTTGATGGAACCGAAGGACCGATCGGATTGAAACGGTGGACCGAGAAGGTCGAATCGGTGTTTCCCATAAGTAAGTGTAGTGAAGAGGACAAAGTGAAGTACGCTACGCATACCTTCACAGGTTCTGCGTTAACATGGTGGAATACCTATCTAGAGCAAGTGAGACAAGATGATGCTTACGCACTACCGTGGTCAGCATTCAAGCACTTGTTGAACAAGAAGTACCGTCCCAGAACCAAGGTCAATAAGCTCAAGACAGAACTTAGAGGGTTACGAACCCAAGGATTTGATATTACCACGTACGAAAGACGATTCACAGAATTATGCCTATTGTGTCCGGGAGCGTTCGAAGATGAGGAAGAGAAGATCGACGCGTTTGTGAAAGGATTACCGGAAAGAATCCAAGAAGATATAAGTTCACACGATCCCGCCTCCATACAACAGGCATGTAGAATGGCTCACAAACTAGTGAACCAGATTGAAGAAAGAATTAAAGAACAGACTGCTGAAGAGGCCAATGTGAAGCAAGTCAAAAGAAAGTGGGAGGAAAACGGTGATAAGAATCACCAATACAACAACAGCAATTACAACAATAATCGCAACAATTATCCCAACAATCGCAACATCAATCGCAACTACAACAATCATCCCAACAACAATAACAACCGCAACAACAACAACAACAATCAGAAGCAGCTATGCCAAAGGTGTGAAAAGTATCACTCGGGGTTCTGCACCAAATTTTGCAACAAGTGTAAAAGAAATGGTCATAGCGCGGTGAAGTGTGAGGTCTACGGACCAGGGGTTAACAGAACGAAAGAAACAAATGGTGTCGGAACGAGTAATGGCGGAGCAAGTAGTGTCGGAGCAAGTTATGCGAATGTAGTTCGTTATAAATGTGGAAAACCTGGCCACATTATTAGAAATTGCCCGAACCAGGAGAACATGAATGGACAAGGTCGCGGAAGAGTTTTCCATATTAATGCGGCAGAGGCACAGGAAGACCCGGAGCTTGTTGCGGGTACGTTTCTTATTGACAATAAATCTGCTTGCGTTTTATTTGATTCGGGTGCGGATAGAAGCTATATGAGTAGAGATTTTTGTGCTAAATTAAATTGTCCATTGACGCCTTTGGATAGTAAATTTTTACTCGAATTAGAAAATGGTAAATTAATTTCAGCAGATAATATATGTCAGAAACGAGAAATTAAACTGGTTAGCGAAACATTTAAGATTGACTTGATACCAGTAGAGTTAGGGAGTTTTGATGTGATAATCGGTATGGACTGGTTGAAAGAAGTGAAAGCAGAGATCGTTTGTTACAAAAATGCAAATCGCATTATACGAGAAAAAGGAAAACCCTTAATGGTGTACGGAGAAAAGGGCAACACGAAGCTACACCTTATTAGTAATTTGAAGGCACAAAAACTAATAAGAAAAGGTTGCTATGCTATTCTAGCACACGTCGAAAAAGTACAAACTGAAGAAAAGAGCATCAATGATGTTCCCGTCGCAAAAGAATTTCCCGATGTATTTCCGAAAGAATTACCGGGATTACCCCCACATCGATCCGTTGAATTTCAAATAGTCTTGTACCAGGAGCTGCACCAATAGCTCGTGCTCCTTACAGACTCGCACCCAGTGAGATGAAAGAACTGCAAAGCCAATTACAAGAACTTTTAGAGCGTGGTTTCATTCGACCAAACACATCACCGTGGGGAGCTCCTGTTTTGTTTGTCAAGAAGAAAGATGGTACATTCAGGTTGTGTATCGACTAGCGAGAGTTGAACAAACTTACCTTCAAGAACCGCTACCCACTACCGAGAATCGACGACTTATTTGATCAACTACAAGGCTCGTCTGTTTATTCAAAGATTGACTTACGTTCCGAGTATCATCAAATGTGGGTGAAAGAAGATGATATTCCAAAGACTGCTTTCAGAACACGTTACGGCCATTACGAGTTTATGGTCATGCCGTTTGGTTTAACTAATGCACCAGCTGTGTTCATGGACCTTATGAACCGAGTGTGTGGACCATACCTTGACAAGTTTGTCATTGTTTTCATTGATGACATACTTATTTACTCAAAGAATAACCAAGAACACGGTGAACATTTGAGAAAGGTGTTAGAAGTATTGAGGAAGGAAGAATTGTACGCTAAATTTTCAAAGTGTGCATTTTGGTTGGAAGAAGTTCAATTCCTCGGTCACATAGTGAACAAAGAAGGTATTAAGGTGGATCCGGCAAAGATAGAAACTGTTGAAAAGTGGGAAACCCCGAAAACTCCAAAACACATACGCCAGTTTTTAGGACTAGCTGGTTACTACAGAAGGTTCATCCAAGACTTTTCCAGAATAGCAAAACCCTTGACTGCATTAACGCATAAAGGGAAGAAATTTGAATGGAAGGATGAACAAGAGAAAGCGTTTCAGTTATTGAAGAAAAAGCTAACTACGGCACCTATATTGTCATTGCCTGAAGAGAATGATGATTTTGTGATTTATTGTCACGCATCAAAGCAAGGTCTCAGTTGTGTATTAATGCAACGAACGAAGGTGATTGCTTATGCGTCTAGACAATTGAAGATTCACGAACAAAATTATACGATGCATGATTTGGAATTAGGCACGGTTGTTTTTGCATTAAAGACTTGGAGGCACTACTTATATGGGGTCAAAAGTATTATATATACCGACCACAAAAGTCCTCAGCACATATTTAATCCGAAACAACTGAATATGAGGCAGCGTAGGTGGATTGAATTGTTGAATGATTACGACTTTGAGATTCGTTACCACCCGGGGAAGGCAAATGTGGTAGCCGATGCCTTGAGCAGGAAGGACAGAGAACCCATTCGAGTAAAATCTATGAATATAATGATTCACAATAACCTTACTACTCAAATAAAGGAGGCGCAACAAGGAGTTTTAAAAGAGGGAAATTTAAAGGATGAAATACCCAAAGGATCGGAGAAGCATCTTAATATTCGGGAAGACAGAACCCGGTATAGGGCTGAAAGGATTTGGGTACCAAAATTTGGAGATATGAGAGAAATGGTACTTAGAGAAGCTCATAAAACCAGATACTCAATACATCCTGGAACGGGGAAGATGTACAAGGATCTCAAGAAACATTTTTTGTGGCCGGGTATGAAAGCCGATGTTGCTAAATACGTAGGAGAATGTTTGACGTGTTCTAAGGTCAAAGCTGAGCATCAGAAACCATCAGGTCTACTTCAACAACCCGAAATCCCGGAATGGAAATGGGAAAACATTACCATGGATTTCATCACTAAATTGCCAAGGACTGCAAGTGGTTTTGATACTATTTGGGTAATAGTTGATCGTCTCACCAAATCAGCACACTTCCTGCCAATAAGAGAAGATGACAAGATGGAGAAGTTAGCACGACTGTATTTGAAGGAAGTCGTCTCCAGACATGGAATACCAATCTCTATTATCTCTGATAGGGATGGCAGATTTATTTCAAGATTCTGGCAGACATTACAGCAAGCATTAGGAACTCGTCTAGACATGAGTACTACCTATCATCCACAAACTGATGGGCATAGCGAAAGGATGATACAAACGCTTGAAGACATTCTACGAGCATGTGTTATTGATTTTAGAAACAGTTGGGATCGACATCTACCGTTAGCAGAATTTTCCTACAACAACAGCTATCATTCAAGCATTGAGATGGCGCCGTTTGAAGCACTTTACGGTAGAAAGTGCAAGTCTCCGATTTATTGGAGTGAAGTGGGGGATAGACAGATTACAGGTTCGGAGATAATACAAGAAACTACCGAGAAGATCATCCAAATTCAACAACGGTTGAAAACCGCCCAAAGTCGACAAAAGTGCTACGCTGACATTAAAAGAAAAGATATAGAATTTGAAATTGGAGAGATGGTCATGCTTAAAGTTGCACCTTGGAAAGGCGTTGTTCGATTTGGTAAACGAGGGAAATTAAATCCAAGGTATATTGGACCATTCAAGATTATTGATCTTGTCGGACCAGTAGCTTACCGACTTGAGTTACCTCAACAACTCGCGGCTGTACATAACACTTTCCACGTCTCGAATTTGAAGAAATGTTTTGCTAAAGAAGATCTCACTATTCCGTTAGATGAAATCCAAATCAACGAAAAACTCCAATTCATCGAAGAACCCGTCGAAATAATGGATCGTGAGGTTAAAAGACTTAAGCAAAACAAGATACCAATTGTTAAGGTTCGATGGAATGCTCGTAGAGGACCCAAGTTCACCTGGGAGCGTGAAGATCAGATGAAGAAGAAATATCCGCATTTATTTCCAGAAGATTCGTCAACACCTCCAACTGCTTAAAATTTCGGGACGAAATTTATTTAACGGGTAGATACTGTAGTGACCCGAACTTTTCCATGTTTATATATATTAATTGAGATTGATATTTACATGATTAAATGTTTCCAACATGTTAAGCAATCAAACTTGTTAAGACTTGATTAATTGAAATATGTTTCATATAGACAATTGACCACCCAAGTTGACCGGTGATTCACGAACGTTAAAACTTGTAAAAACTATATGATGACATATATATGGATATATATATAGTTAACATGATACTATGATAAGTAAACATATCATTAAGTATATTAACAATGAACTACATATGTAAAAACAAGACTACTAACTTAATGATTTTGAAACGGGACATATATGTAACGATTATCGTTGTAACGACATTTAATGTATATATATCATATTAAGAGATATTTATACATCATAATATCATGATAATATAATAATTTAAAATCTCATTTGATATTATAAACATTGGGTTAACAACACTTAACAAGATCGTTAACCTAAAGGTTTCAAAACAACACTTACATGTAATGACTAACGATGACTTAACGACTCAGTTAAAATGTATATACATGTAGTGTTTTAATATGTATTCATACACTTTTGAAAGACTTCAAGACACTTATCAAAATACTTCTACTTAACAAAAATGCTTACAATTACATCCTCGTTCAGTTTCATCAACAATTCTACTCGTATACACCCGTATTTGTACTCGTACAATACACAGCTTTTAGATGTATGTACTATTGGTATATACACTCCAATGATCAGCTCTTAGCAGCCCATGTGAGTCACCTAACACATGTGGGAACCATCATTTGGCAACTAGCATGAAATATCTCATAAAATTACAAAAATATGAGTAATCATTCATGACTTATTTACATGAAAACAAAATTACATATCCTTTATATCTAATCCATACACCAACGACCAAAAACATCTACAAACACTTTAATTCTTCAATTTTATTCATCTAATTGATCTCTCTCAAGTTCTTTCTTCAAGTTCTAAGTGTTCTTCATAAATTCCAAAAGTTCTAGTTTCATAAAATCAAGAATACTTCCAAGATTGCAAGTTTACTTCCGAGTTTTCTAAATCCATTCCAAGTAATCATCCAAGATCAAGAAACCTTTGTTACGTACAGTATTTTATCTTTCTAATACAAGGTAATAATCATATTCAAACTTTAATTCAATTTCTATAACTATAACAATCTTATTTCGAGTGGAAATCTTACTTGAAATTGTTTTCGTGTCATGATTCTGCTTCAAGAACTTTCAAGCCATCCAAGGATCCTTTGAAGCTATATCCATTTTTCTTATTTCCAATAGGTTTATCCAAGGAACTTGAGGTAGTAATGATGCTCATAACATCATTCGATTCATACATAAAAAGCTCTCTTATTCAACGTTATAAACTTGTAATCACTAGAACATAGTTTAGTTAATTCTAAACTTGTTCGCAAAAATAGTTAATCCTTCTAACTAGACTTTTAAAATCAACTAAACACATGTTCTATATCTATATGATATGCTAACTTAATGATTTAAAACCCGGAAACACGATAAACACCATAAAACTGGATATACGCCGTCGTAGTAAAACCGGGGGCTGTTTTGGTTGGGATAATTAAAAGCTAAGAAGAACTTTGATTTAAAAGCTATACTTCTGGAAAAATGATTTTTCTTATGAACATGAAACTATATCCAAAAATCATGGTTAAACTCAAAGTGAAAGTATGTTTTTCAAAATGGTCATCAAGATGTCGTTCTTTCGACGGAAATGACTACCTCTTTCAAAAACGACTTGTAACTTGTATTTCTAACTATAAACTTATACTTTTTCTATTTAGATTCATAAAGTTAAGTTCAATACGAAACCGTGGTCACTGGAATCACTCAAAACGGATTAGAAATGAAGAAATGGCGAGTAAAACAAGATTGATAAAAACTACTCATTTTACCTACGTGAAAGTTAGTAATAAATCTATTCCAACCATAACCTAATCAACTTATATTGTATATTATGTAATCTTGAGATACCATAGACACGTATACAATGTTTCGACCTATCATGTCGACCCATCTATATATATATTGCGGAACAACCATAGACACTCTATATGTGAATGTTGGAGTTAGCTATACAGGGTTGAGGTTGATTCTAAAATATATATATAGTTTGAGTTGTGATCAATACTGAGATACGTATACACTGGGTCGTGGATTGATTCAAGATAATATTTATCGATTTATTTCTGTACATCTAACTGTGGACAACTAGTTGTAGGTTACTAACGAGGACAGCTGACTTAATAAACTTAAAACATCAAAATGTATTAAAAGTATTGTAAATATATTTTGAACATACTTTGATATATATGTATATATTGTTATAGGTTCGTGAATCAACCAGTGGCCAAGTCTTACTTCCCGACGAAGTAAAAATCTGTGAAAGTGAGTTATAGTCCCACTTTTAAAATCTAATATTTTTGGGATGAGAATACATGCAGGTTTTATAAATGATTTACAAAATAGACACAAGTACGTGAAACTACATTCTATGGTTGAATTATCAAAATCGAATATGCCCCTTTTTATTAAGTCTGGTAATCAAAGAATTAGGGAACAGACACCCTAATTGACGCGGATCCTAAAGATAGATCTATTGGGCCTAACAAACCCCATCCAAAGTACCGGATGCTTTAGTACTTCGAAATTTATATCATATCCGAAGGGTGTCCCGGAATGATGAGGATATTCTTATATATGCATCTTGTTAATGTCGGTTACCAGGTGTTCACCATATGAATGATTTTTATCTCTATGTATGGGATGTGTATTGAAATATGAAATCTTGTGGTCTATTGTTACGATTTGATATATATAGGTTAAACCTATAACTCACCAACATTTTTGTTGACGTTTAAAGCATGTTTATTCTCAAGTGAATACTAAGAGCTTCCGCTGTTGCATACTAAAATAAGGACAAGATTTGGTGTAACATCCCGCCTTTTTCCATTTACTTTTCCGTTTAACTATTTAAGTTCCGTTATATGTTTATAACACATCTCGTTAATACGCGTTTGAATTATCTCGTTTAGGTAATTCCCGTACCCGTTTCCTAAGTTGAGGGACTAAAGTTGCCAAATGGAGAAAGAGATGACTAGGTCAACTAGTCAACTCTTTCCCCTCCATTCATTTTATCACCTCCCAAATAATACTTCACCTTTTTCTCTCAAAACCCTCAAACCTTCAATCATCATCCAAATTCGTTCAAGAAGGATTCGATCAAAACAAATTGCATATTTGAACTCCTCGTGATCTCCTCTTCGTTTCCATACCGATTTCATCAATTTTGGGTAACTTTCTAAAATCACTAATTCTTGTGTTCTTGAGATTTTTAAGTTATAAGGTTGTTAATTAGTGTCTATGGCTCGAGTCTAGTTTGTTTATGTGATTTGTATGCTCGTTTTTGATATTTTGATGTAACTAGTTCATATTGAAAGAATGCTTGCTTAATCTTGAGTTTTAGGTGTTCATATGTTGTTGAATGATGAAAGTTCATGTTTTAATTGTGTTCCTAACATCACTAGCTTCAAATTGGTATGTAGGTTGACATGGATTAGTTTCATATGCAAGATTGTTGAATTTGTGATTTTGGATTAGGGTTTGATGAGCTTTACATGAACTTTTGATGCGTCAAATGCTATGAGATATTGTTGTTAAGTGTTTTGTTGCAATGTGTGTTTGATTACCTTCGAAACGGCATAACATACATGTAAATTGGTTGCCCGAATCATAAAATGCGTTTTTGGAACTTAAACTTTGATTATGAATGTTTAATTACGGTTTTTGGTTGTTGTAAGTGGAAGTTTGATTGATGAAATGTACTTAGTTGTATTCCTCGTCAAAATACCTTTCCAACGATATATAATAGGCATTATAAGTGTTTGCGGGTCAAGAGTTGGGTTGGAAAAGGTTTTGGCTCGTGCATACTTGGGAAAAACAGAAACAGACCTGCACAGAGGGTGGCGCGGCGCGCCCCTACCCCGCGCGGCGCGCCAAATGGCCTGGCCAGAATTCTGTCCAACTTGGTCAATTTTTGAATAATGTTTGGCATGCTACGCACCTCCGATTAACATGTAACTTGGCCAACATGCTCATATATGATTTCTAAGATTAGAAAAATAGTTCGGAACCCGACCCGAACGTGTTGACTTTCGTTGACTTTGACCGACCAAAGTTTGACTTTTTGTCAAACTTAACCAAATGATTATGCAACCTTCCTAACTTATTTATATACTTGTATCTTGCATGAAACTTGGCAATTTGATTTCACATGCTAAATAATCGAGTCGTAACGAGCCATAGGACTAATTGAACATCTTTGACCTATCGTGTTTACCGTTATTGATACAACCTATTGTTTAGGTCAAGACTAGCATTGTTCTTTGCACACGTTTACTTGTTGAAGTACTTTACTACTCGTGCACTCAAGGTGAGATCATAGTCCCACTTTTACTCTTTTTGAACTTACATTTGGGATGAGAAAACATAAACATTTCTTTACTAAGTGAACACAAGTACAGGAAAACAAACATTCTACATACGAGTTTAGAACAAAATCCTCAATTCGATTATCATTAGTTACACTTGCCGGGTGTAAGCGAGAACTTATGTTGTATGGATCCATATGGGTTTGACAAACCCTCATTCAAACGGTTCGCTACCGTTTACGAATGAAATATATTTTCGAGAAACAGTGTATGTTCTAGCACTAAGTGATGGGGTTCAATGGAAGGAAATGTTAAGCATTGATAATTGGGTGCTCGTGAAACAAACTTTTGGAATGTATTACTATTATTTCATTGATGCAAATCTTGTGGTTCACTTGTACTTACTTACTTAAACCTATGATTTCACCAACGTTTTCGTTGACAGATTTCTATGTTTTTCTCAGGTCCTTGAACGATACATGATACATGCTTCCGCTCATTATTTTGATACTTGCATTGGATGTCGAGTATATATGCATACATGGAGCGTCTTTTGGATACTTTTAAATTGTGTCGCATAAGTTTCATTTGTACTTAAAACTTTGTATCGTAACTTGTGGTGGAACTATTCTTGTAAACTTGAACAACCTTTACATTTGAAATGAATGCGACATATCTTTTGGTCAAACGTTGTTTTAAAGACTTATGACCACGTAACGGGACCTAAGTAGACGGCGCCGTCAATGACGATTTGGTCGGGTCGCTACAGATGGTATCAGAGCGTTGGTTGTAGGGATTTAGAGTTCATTAGTGTCAACCCCGAGTCATAGGGTACATTGGTGAGTCTAGACTACAACCGGCATATAGACTTGAAGTAGGAATTACTTGACTACTTGTGCATTTATACTCGAACGTTTCTACTCATATCTACTCTTAGTTCATCTTAATCTCACGTTGTTTAATTTGATTGACACGCCACCTTGACTATATGAAATGATGTCGAATGCACATATGAATTAGGGTAATATAATTTCCGGGATTATATTACGGTGACTCGTATGAACGTTCCGACATTATGACATAAAGAATTTAAGGCGAGTCGAAAAAAAAAAAAAAAAAAAAAAAAAAAAAAAAAAAAAAAAAAAAACTTCTCTTTATCTTTATTCTATATCACGGTTAGTATTATTGAGAATACTAATCAATGATATTCTTGTGTCTTGAAGGAACAATGGCTCCTCGTCGTGTACGCCGCAATGAAACTCCCGAACAAGCTCTCGAACGGATGATAGCTACCGCCGTAGATGCGGCCATGGCCGGTCACTCATCCAACAACAATAATAATAACAACCACAACAACAACAACAACAACAACAACAATGGAGCCGGAAACTCAAACGAGGGATGCTCCTATAAAGCTTTCATGGGGTGCAAACCTCACACTTTTAATGGAACCAGGGGACCGGTCGTGCTCACCCGATGGTTTGAGCAAACGGAAGCCGTCTTTAGCATAAGCGGTTGTCGGGACCAAGACAAGGTCAAATACTCCACTCACACTTTCACCGGAATTGCTCTAACATGGTGGAACACCTATGTTCAATCGGTGGGTACCGATGAAGCTCATGCCCTCTCTTGGGCCGATCTAAAGGAAAAGATGATTGTTGAATATTTTCCGCGCGAAGAAACCCGAAAGCTTGAGGAAGAACTAAGAGCTTTGAAAGCGGTCGGAAACGACCTTAAAGCTTATAATCAACGCTTCGCCGAACTATCCTTGATGTGTCCTAATCTTGTTAACCCCGAATCTCAAAGGATTGAGCTCTACATGCTCGGTCTTCCAAAAAGCATCAAACAAGGGGTGATGTCATCCAAACCCACTACTCATCAAGCCGCTATGAACATGGCTCGCCAACTAATCGAAACGGTTGACGAAATCGTAGTTCTGGCACCTAAAGCCGAGGATAAATCGAGCGGCAACAAAAGAAAGTGGGAACCCTCCCAATCAAGCAACAACAACTTTGCTAAGAAGCCTTACACCTCCGACGGCAAGAAAGGTTATGCCGGGAACCTACCTCTTTGCAACAAATGCAACAAACATCACTTTGGCGAATGTAGTAAGATAATTTGCCACCGGTGCCAAGGAGTTGGTCATAAGGCCAACGATTGTAAAAGTGCCACTCCCGTCGCTCGAAAGTGGCCCAATGCACCAAAGACGGGCACTTGTTACGAATGTGGCCAAACGGGTCATTATAGAAATGCATGCCCGAAAAGGAAAGATAACACCAATACGCGCGGCCGAGCTTTCAACATCAACACCGAGGAAGCCCGGGATGACACTGAACTAGTCACGGGTACGTTTCTTCTCAACAATTCTTATGTCTCTTGCTTATTCGATTCGGGTGCCGATAAATGCTTTGTATCCAAGACTTTGACTCATTCTTTTAGCACTCCACCTCTTCCATTAGATACCACTTATACCATTGAAGTAGCTAACGGAAAACTATTAAGTGCCGACACATATTACCGGGGGTGTACGTTAAACATTTTGGGTAAGGAATTTGAAATTGACTTGATACCCATGGAACTAGGAAGCTTTGATGTAATAATCGGTATGAATTGGTTAGTCAAAACGAAATCTCACATTCTTTGTGATCTTAACGCAATCCGAATTCCTATCGAGAATGGTGAACCTTTGATTGTTTATGGCGATAAGAGTTGCACCAGACTCAACCTCGTTTCGTGCCTTAAAGTTAGAAAACTACTCCGTAAGGGTTGTTTTGCGATCCTTGCCCACGTTGAGAAAGTCGAGTCCGATGAGAAGCACATCGATGATGTGCCAATTGTTAGTGACTATTCCGATGTATTTCCCGATGAATTGCCGGGTCTTCCGCCTCATCGACCGGTTGAATTCCAAATCGATCTTATTCCGGGAGCCGCACCCGTAGCGCGTGCACCATATAGACTCGCTCCATCTGAAATGCAAGAATTGCAAAGTCAAATCCAAGAACTACTTGATCGTGGTTTTATCCAACCTAGCCATTCACCTTGGGGCGCTCCGATTTTGTTTGTTAAAAAGAAAGACGGATCCCTACGAATGTGCATTGATTATCGCGAACTAAATAAATTGACGATTAAGAACCGATATCCTCTTCCTCGCATCGATGACCTCTTTGATCAACTACAAGGGTCTTGTGTATATTCGAAAATCGATCTCCGCTCGGGTTATCATCAATTGAGGGTTAAGGGGGAAGATGTCTCCAAAACCGCTTTCCGAACTCGTTATGGTAGTTATGAATTCCTTGTCATGCCATTTGGTCTCACTAACGCACCGGCGGTGTTCATGGATCTTATGAACCGCGTGTGCAAACCGTATCTCGATAAATTCGTTATTGTGTTCATCGATGACATATTGATCTATTCTAAAAATGAAGAAGAGCACGAACAACATCTCCGACTTGTGCTTGAACTTTTAAGACAAGAACAACTCTATGCCAAATTCTCCAAGTGTGAATTTTGGTTAAAGGAAGTTCAATTTCTTGGTCATGTTGTAAGTGACCAAGGTATTAAAGTCGATCCATCGAAAATCGAAGCCATTAGCAAATGGGAGACTCCTACTACTCCTACTCACATTCGTCAATTTTTGGGTCTCGCCGGGTACTATCGTAGATTCATCGAAAATTTCTCTTTGGTTGCACGTCCTCTAACCGCCTTGACTCACAAGGGAAAGAAATTCATTTGGGCGACCGAACATGAATCCGCATTCCAAATCTTGAAAACGAAGCTAACCACCGCTCCTATCTTGTCACTTCCCGAAGGCAATGATGACTTTGTTGTATATTGCGATGCCTCAAAACATGGTTTTGGGTGTGTATTGATGCAACGAACGAAAGTCATTGCTTATGCTTCTCGACAACTTAAAATTCATGAACGAAACTATACGACACATGATCTCGAACTCGGAGCCGTTGTCTTTGCACTTAAAATGTGGAGACACTATCTTTATGGAACCAAGAGTACTATCTTTACCGACCACAAAAGTCTCCAACACATTTTCGATCAAAAGCAACTAAACATGAGACAACGACGGTGGATTGAAACTTTGAACGATTACGATTGCGAGCTTCGTTACCATCCCGGGAAGGCAAATGTAGTAGCCGATGCCTTAAGTCGAAAAGAAAGAGTGGTGCCTCTCCGTGTCCGAGCTTTAAACATCACCATTCACACCAACCTTAATAGCCAAATTCGGGTAGCCCAAGATGAGGCTCTTAAGGATGAAAACATCTCTCTCGAACACTTGAACGTCCTCACCTCTCGATTCGAAGTTAAAGAAACCGGACTCCGATATTTCGCCGGAAGAATTTGGGTGCCTAGTTATGGGGACCTACGAAGCCTTATTTTAGATGAAGCCCATAAGTCACGATACTCGATTCACCCCGGTGCCAATAAGATGTACCACGACCTTAAACAGCTATATTGGTGGCCGAATATCAAAAGGGAAGTAGCTACTTATGTTTCCAAGTGTTTGACATGTTCCAAAGTCAAAGCCGAACACCAAAGACCGTCCGGACTACTTCGACAACCCGAGATCCCGCAATGGAAGTGGGAAGGGATAACGATGGATTTTATCACCAAACTACCAAAAACGACGGGCGGTTATGATACCATTTGGGTTATTGTTGACCGTCTCACCAAATCCGCACACTTCCTTGCCATGAAAGAAACGGACAAAATGGAGAAACTTGCACAACTTTACATTAAGGAGATCGTAGCCCGACACGGTGTACCTTTATCGATTATCTCCGACCGAGATGGCCGTTTCGTTTCTAGATTTTGGCGTACATTGCAAGAAGCGTTGGGAACGCGTTTAGACATGAGCACCGCATATCATCCTCAAACCGATGGACAAAGCGAACGTACAATTCAAACCTTAGAGGACATGTTACGAGCTTGCGTGGTTGACTTCGGAAAAGCTTGGGACAAGCACTTACCTCTCGCCGAGTTCTCTTACAACAATAGTTATCACGCGAGTATTAAAGCCGCACCTTTTGAAGCGCTATATGGCCGCAAATGTCGTTCACCTCTTTGTTGGGCCGAGGTAGGCGACGTGCAAATCACCGGACCCGAACTCATTCACGAAACCACCGAGAAAATCGTTCAAATTCGAGATAGGCTTAGGACGGCCCGAAGTCGTCAAAAGAGCTATACCGATAAACGACGCAACGATCTTGAATTTCAAGTCGGTGACCGAGTAATGTTAAAAGTCGCACCTTGGAAGGGTGTAATCCGTTTTGGGAAACGCGGGAAGCTAAATCCGCGGTATATTGGTCCTTTCGAAATCTTGGAGCGTATTGGAACCGTTGCTTATCGTTTGGATCTTCCGCCTCAATTGAGCTCCGTTCATCCTACTTTCCATGTATCTAACTTGAAAAAGTGTCTTGCCGAACCCGATATCGTCATTCCTCTCGAGGAGCTTACCATTGATGACAAACTTCATTTTGTGGAGGAACCGGTTGAAATTGTGGACACCTCCGTCAAGACATTGAAACAAAGCCGAATCCCGATTGTTAAAGTCCGTTGGAACGCCAAAAGGGGACCCGAGTTTACTTGGGAAAGACAAGATCAAATGCAAAGGAAGTATCCTCATCTATTCGTGAATTCGGAAACGCAAGATCTCGAGGAAGAAACAACGACTACTACGCCTACTTAAATTTCGGGACGAAATTTCTTTTAAGGTGTAGGTAATGTAACATCCCGCCTTTTTCCATTTACTTTTCCGTTTAACTATTTAAGTTCCGTTATATGTTTATAACACATCTCGTTAATACGCGTTTGAATTATCTCGTTTAGGTAATTCCCGTACCCGTTTCCTAAGTTGAGGGACTAAAGTTGCCAAATGGAGAAAGAGATGACTAGGTCAACTAGTCAACTCTTTCCCCTCCATTCATTTTATCACCTCCCAAATAATACTTCACCTTTTTCTCTCAAAACCCTCAAACCTTCAATCATCATCCAAATTCGTTCAAGAAGGATTCGATCAAAACAAATTGCATATTTGAACTCCTCGTGATCTCCTCTTCGTTTCCATACCGATTTCATCAATTTTGGGTAACTTTCTAAAATCACTAATTCTTGTGTTCTTGAGATTTTTAAGTTATAAGGTTGTTAATTAGTGTCTATGGCTCGAGTCTAGTTTGTTTATGTGATTTGTATGCTCGTTTTTGATATTTTGATGTAACTAGTTCATATTGAAAGAATGCTTGCTTAATCTTGAGTTTTAGGTGTTCATATGTTGTTGAATGATGAAAGTTCATGTTTTAATTGTGTTCCTAACATCACTAGCTTCAAATTGGTATGTAGGTTGACATGGATTAGTTTCATATGCAAGATTGTTGAATTTGTGATTTTGGATTAGGGTTTGATGAGCTTTACATGAACTTTTGATGCGTCAAATGCTATGAGATATTGTTGTTAAGTGTTTTGTTGCAATGTGTGTTTGATTACCTTCGAAACGGCATAACATACATGTAAATTGGTTGCCCGAATCATAAAATGCGTTTTTGGAACTTAAACTTTGATTATGAATGTTTAATTACGGTTTTTGGTTGTTGTAAGTGGAAGTTTGATTGATGAAATGTACTTAGTTGTATTCCTCGTCAAAATACCTTTCCAACGATATATAATAGGCATTATAAGTGTTTGCGGGTCAAGAGTTGGGTTGGAAAAGGTTTTGGCTCGTGCATACTTGGGAAAAACAGAAACAGACCTGCACAGAGGGTGGCGCGGCGCGCCCCTACCCCGCGCGGCGCGCCAAATGGCCTGGCCAGAATTCTGTCCAACTTGGTCAATTTTTGAATAATGTTTGGCATGCTACGCACCTCCGATTAACATGTAACTTGGCCAACATGCTCATATATGATTTCTAAGATTAGAAAAATAGTTCGGAACCCGACCCGAACGTGTTGACTTTCGTTGACTTTGACCGACCAAAGTTTGACTTTTTGTCAAACTTAACCAAATGATTATGCAACCTTCCTAACTTATTTATATACTTGTATCTTGCATGAAACTTGGCAATTTGATTTCACATGCTAAATAATCGAGTCGTAACGAGCCATAGGACTAATTGAACATCTTTGACCTATCGTGTTTACCGTTATTGATACAACCTATTGTTTAGGTCAAGACTAGCATTGTTCTTTGCACACGTTTACTTGTTGAAGTACTTTACTACTCGTGCACTCAAGGTGAGATCATAGTCCCACTTTTACTCTTTTTGAACTTACATTTGGGATGAGAAAACATAAACATTTCTTTACTAAGTGAACACAAGTACAGGAAAACAAACATTCTACATACGAGTTTAGAACAAAATCCTCGATTCGATTATCATTAGTTACACTTGCCGGGTGTAAGCGAGAACTTATGTTGTATGGATCCATATGGGTTTGACAAACCCTCATTCAAACGGTTCGCTACCGTTTACGAATGAAATATATTTTCGAGAAACAGTGTATGTTCTAGCACTAAGTGATGGGGTTCAATGGAAGGAAATGTTAAGCATTGATAATTGGGTGCTCGTGAAACAAACTTTTGGAATGTATTACTATTATTTCATTGATGCAAATCTTGTGGTTCACTTGTACTTACTTACTTAAACCTATGATTTCACCAACGTTTTCGTTGACAGATTTCTATGTTTTTCTCAGGTCCTTGAACGATACATGATACATGCTTCCGCTCATTATTTTGATACTTGCATTGGATGTCGAGTATATATGCATACATGGAGCGTCTTTTGGATACTTTTAAATTGTGTCGCATAAGTTTCATTTGTACTTAAAACTTTGTATCGTAACTTGTGGTGGAACTATTCTTGTAAACTTGAACAACCTTTACATTTGAAATGAATGCGACATATCTTTTGGTCAAACGTTGTTTTAAAGACTTATGACCACGTAACGGGACCTAAGTAGACGGCGCCGTCAATGACGATTTGGTCGGGTCGCTACATTTGGAGTCCATGTTTGTATGATATTGTGTAAAAACTGCATTCAAGAAACTGATTTCGATGTAACATATTTGTATTGTAAACCATTATGTAATGGTCGTGTGTAAACAGGATATTTTAGATTATCATTATTTGATAATCTACGTAAAGCTTTTTAAACCTTTATTTATAAAATAAAGGTTATGGTTTGTTTTAAAATGAATGCAGTCTTTGAAAAACGTCTCATATAGAGGTCAAAACCTCGCAACGAAATCAATTAATATGGAACATTTTTAATCAATAAGAACGGGACATTTCACCGGGTGTAAGCGAGAACTTATGTTGTATTGATCCATATGGGTTTGACAAACCCTCATTCAAACGGTTCGCTACCGTTTACGAATGAAATATATTTTCGAGAAACAGTGTATGTTCTAACACTATTGTGATGGGGTTCTATGGAAGGAATGTTAAGCATTGATAATTGGGTGCTCGCGAACAAACTTTTGTAATGCAACTTTTGGATGATCAATTTTATGGAAATACTAAATCTTGTGATTCAAAAATAACGTTTATTACTACATCTATGATTTCACCAACGTTTTTCGTTGACAGTTTTCTATATGTTTCTCAGGTTCATACTTGGCTACTTGATACATGCTTCCGCACACTTTGATTACTTGCTTGGGGTCAAGCATATATGCATACACTAGTGATAGCATCTTTGGATTCATACTTAAAGCATACATACTTACGCTATTTATAGCAACCGTGACTTTCAACTTATATTATGTCGCAAGTTTATTTCATTTATACATTATACTTTTGTAAACTTAAACTTGTTGTCGATCCGTTTGGTAAACTAAACTTTGTAAGTCTTGTATTTTTCAAATGAATGCGACATAATTTTGGTCAAACGAGTCTCATATAGGGACTACGAACACGCAACAGGACCTAAGTTAGCGGCGCCGTCAATGACGATTTTGGCCGGGTCGCTACAACCCCCACCCCCCCCCCCCCCCCCCCCCCCCGGGGGGGAAAAACCTCCAGTTTTTCCCGAATATAACCGAAATATGAATCTCCCAAATTATTTTTCATCCATCTATCCTCAAAATTATTATTATTTGTTTCTTGTAAGACCATGTTATTACAGAATTACCTGATAAATTTGAGTTACTAGCCTTTGATTTGGGAGGTTTTAAGAGACTTATGGACTTTCCCTTTGCTGTTGAACCCCTTTCTCTAGCTTAGTTTTTTATATGTCGAAACCCTGAAGAAGAATTTCATTTGTGTAAGTTCGTCCAAGTTAAATCCTGAAATATATTAATCTTGTATAAGTTGCATACCGAATTATATTAATCTTGTATCAAGGAATATTCTATCGCTTTATCTTTTAATAATATAATTTTTATTAATTGATTAACAAGAAATCGAGATCAGGGATTAACAATTAATGTGTCACATCGATAAAATTATTGGTTTATTATAATGATGAGTTTCCATAATATAATAACATAAACCAACCTAATAACCACCATGGAATACTAATTTTCTTATGGAAACTCTTCTAAGGGTGTAACAAGAAAGAATAGATCTGTTGACAACACCTATCAGAAATAAGGACATTCTTACCGAATTAAGTTGAAAATGTTTAATTTAAACGTTGAGAATGATTTTCGACTATAGTTAAAGTGATAGATATTCGTCATATAAATACAAAAAGCATTAATGACAACTATTTTACAAAAACCTAAGACTCTATATATATAATGTTAAACTTTATAAAGTGACTGAAAACAATATCAGCTGCATATTAAGCCAGTTTTAACGAATACAAATGCATAATATCAAACTTTGCCAAATGACTGAAAACGGAATCAACTACTTATCAAGCCAATTTTTTGAATGAGTGTTGTTAGGTAATTTAGTTTCAAAGATCATAAATACCCCGACGTTTCTCCATATTGATATCGATGGAGTTTTTGAAAATTCATTTATCTCAAGTCTTATACTCCGTGACTAGCATAATTTTTCAATTTCTAGGACATCGGCCATCACGATTTTAAAACGTAAAATATTTAAAACACTTGTGTAGAATTAACCACAGTACAAGTTGGATAAACTTTAGTGTAAATGAACAAAAACTCACTTTGTTTAGAAAACATTGTATCAAACACTTGTTTAGATTTAAATGATAACAAAACTAACCATCCTAAATTTGTATCATAATAAATACGAGAAGTTATTCTTGGTAGCATGCTATATTTGTGTTTATTTATCCCAGGTTCAATTTCTGACGGCGTTTTAAATTTTTTCTTTCATGTTACACATGTCGCGTTTTATTACTTTTTGGATCTAAATTAAATATGAATGTTTAAAAATTATTAATTGAACAAAATAACATCTTAGAAACCTAAACTTATATAAGTAATTTTTTTGTCACTATTTATAATCTATATGATTACAGAATACATTTTAACTATCGATTTGATCATGGATTGTATTTTAACTGTTTATTATTTTATTGTTAAATTTAACAATTATTATCATAGATTTAATTTGTCACGGTTAATTTGGTTAATGCAAAAAAAAAAAAAAAAAAAAAAAAAAAAGTATTACCCCCTCGCTACAAGTACCTTAACTCGTTGGGAAATTGGGATTAACTGTAATTCGAGTCTCAATAGTACTTGACCACTCTAACCGGTTCAAGTGTATAGTTTGCGTTGATTTGATAGTCCATTAGTGTTCGAATGTTGGGCCCATGTCTGGGCCTACTTTTCATGTCTTTAAGCTGACATCTATGTGATCAAGCCCAATGGATCAATCTTTCTCTTCTTAAACAATTACTACGTAACATCTTTAGATTTTTAATCATACTTTTGCAATCTTTGTTCGCTTATTAGGGAAAGAGTATTCATTTTTTTAACGCGGTTAAGGGCCATTGATGGGAGTTCGAACAGTATGTCGGAGCCCACTCACCCGATCATATTTCGGGATTAACCATTATAGTTCTACCACTCCTCAAGAGGAAACCCCAACGGAGAATCCATACGAGCATCACGTGTGGTAAAACCTCCCTCGGGTGAGGCTCAAACACAAAAAGTACGAGACCTTCGAGGCTCATGAAATGGGAGGGTAACCTTAAGGGAAATATTTTGCACCTCATGAAGGTCGAACTCTTGAGGCCCTGACCTCCCTTATAAGAAGTCAGGTCAGCACCAATACACCATCATCTTGACGTTAAAAGAGAGTATTTTTGCTTATGTACAGGTGGTAACCGGTTACCTATATGGGAAAAAGAGAGTATTTTACATATATATGTGGTAACAACAGCGTTACCTCGTGATCTTTTTTGACATTTTAAGTGATCACCTCAACATATGCAACTAGTGAGGTTTGAAATGAAACTTATTACCAAGATAACAATACCCAAATCACATCTTGATCGACATACTTCCTCCGTAGTTATATATGTACATCAGTACATTTTTTACATAAACGAATTAGGTCCACATTCACAAGCATAATACTAGTACAAGTTGGGCGGTTTCGAAATAACTTGCCATTGTCAAGAAACTCCATTTAACTAATTCAAACCTGGACTCGTTTTTTTACTTCGCGATCATCAGTTTTTTTAACCTAAAGGATGAATTCAATTTCTATCATACAAGAAAATAAACGAACACCAGCTTGTAGAGGAAGTCATATAAGCATCATGAACCACAGCTTTAATTTGATTAATTGTCTCTTAGTTTTAATTCGTTGGATTGAAGAATGCCACATAATAATGGTTGGTTACACAATATACATGCATGATGCACGAATCTAACCATAAATGGTAGTAATACGTACATGTAATTCCAAACAAACATCAACTTGTGAATATGGATACAAATTCTATAACGACTTGTAATTCTCCAGTATCAAAATATCAATTTCAATGGACCTAAGTCAACGAGGATGGAGACGTAGTATATACCATACATAAATGATTAGCATATAGGAGTCTCTGTTATTCCGTGTGAATGTGAAGAAAACTGTGATGAATAAGACAACGGTTGACCGACATAGGATTTCGAATTTTCTGAAAGTACGAATAGTTGTGATTCTCAATTTTACAGTGTTACGAGAGAACACTGATACTGAAAAGTGAAGGAGTGAAGAACATTGTTAACAAAGTGTTCTCGATTTATTTCTAAAAATTTAAATAATCAAATGAATTGAAACAAGTAACACGTACATTGGAGTACATTCATTAATATTAAAAATATTACAAGTACTAAAACCAAACTAAGTGTTGAACAAATAATTAGAAAGTCCTAGCTGATCAAACATTTGAGGATCCCAATTCATCTCTCGGAAAGCCAGATTTGCACGAATAATATTCTCTTTTCTATTATGAGTGAATTAATTAACGTGGCACAATTGTTTGGGTTGTTTTGACATTTTGAATTACATTGAATTATAATAATGTGTAATAAAGCTTTTGGAGATAAAAATGATTAGGGAAGTTGTGCTGGGTGTTAAAAGAAGACAGTAAATTATAGCCTGTGTTGTATTGTTGAGTGTCGAATACTCATTAAATTTTCCGAATATGTTGCACTTCCGATCGGATGTTGTTCTTATTGGTACTAATACTAATACTAATATAGCTTGTTGATTTGTATAGGCAAGTTACAAGTTTTTAAACAACGAATTACTAACCTGGTCAAAATAAACTAACCAGAAACTCTGATAACACAAGCGTTAAACTAATTTGTTATTCGATTAATTGAGAGAGTTACAAATTACAAGCTTTTATACAACGAATTAACTAATAGGAACTAATTGTAACAGACTTTCTAATTAATCAAAGGGCTTCTAGCCTATCGGTATCAAAAAAAACTTATCAATCTTAAAGTTGTGAGTTCGAGTCCCGTCGTGAATTGAGATTCCATATATGTCTTCTTTTGAACAAACCCTAAATACAGAACACCGTCGCCACCTACCTCCGGCATCTCGTCGGATGTATGGTTGGCCTCCTTTTAATGCTTTTACCTCTTCTTCATATATACATCGCTCAGAACCTATGAAGCGAACCTTCTCGCTGGAGTGTTTGAGTTTCCGACATCATATCCTTTTTCGATTTTGGCGGCAGGCGGCGAATGGCGTGGCTTCCCACTCCCATTCAGCCAGAGCCAGTCAAACTTTGGTCAAAGTTTTTGTATGCCCCGGGCGAAATGATTATAAAATGCCCCCAACAGCTACGCAACCATATATCTTTATGAGGTTTAAACTATGGGTATTAATATTCTTTTTCGAAATGATGCCCCTAACCGCGTGATGCCCCGGGCCATCGCCCGCTTCGCCCATAGCCTTAGCCGGCCCTGCATTCAGCTTTCCAATGTCTTAAAAGGTAACGTTTTCATGTTTCTCTTTTCTTCGTTTTTTTGTTCGAGTTTGGCCTATTTTTTTGCTCACCGAAATCTCTTTGATCATCTTCCTTTTGCATTCTCGGGCGATGAACGCTAAAAGGCGTTCCATTAACGGCTGCAAAGGGTTGGCTAGGTGTTTTGTGTGTTCTCCGTGTTTTTTTGGCCAGTGTTAGTGGTTGTAGGACTTTTTTTTGTTCCTATATATTTATTTTCAAAAGAAATAATTGTGCCGTTGGTCCCTCTATTTTACTCTAAAAAGCTAACAGCGTCCCTCAAGTTTTTTTTTTGGCTAACAGCATCCTTCCATTATCACTTTTTTTTATGTCGAGTCCCTCCGTCAAAGAATCGTTAGAAGTTTCCGTTAACCCTTATCATGTGCCTTGCATGTGAGGGTAAAATTGTCTTATTGTCTTTTTCTCCTCTTGATTGGAGACGCTAAATTGGGGTTTCAATTTGGGGGTTTTCTGCAATTTTTCTTCATCATCTTTCTTAAACCCCAATCATCACTAAGCTTAACCGCCGGCAGCCATGGCTTCAACATCGATGAACTTAACTGGCACCTTCATCGGATTAGCCAGACTTCATAATAAAACTTCACTCACAACCAATCATTCATTTCGTTATCGTTATTGACACCAAAGTACCAAACTGTAACAGACTGAAACCCGGGCTAGTTGTAAGTGGACTATTTTTGCCCTTAGGGATTGTGCTTAGTCTTAAGTGCTTTTTATTTTAATTATTTTATTAGTGTTTTATTATAATTGTGTTGTGACCAGTTTGTGACAAGGGTCCCAGAACAGGTTTGTTTATTTCAATTGGACCTTGTTTCGGTTACCTAATCTTGTGCGAAAGATATCAGATAACTGGTAAATACCCGTGTGTTGTACAGTGTGGGAATTAAACCCAATTATGTGACTAGTGTAATGTATTTTCTTTCCATTTCTAGAAAATTCTCTAAAACACCGTACCTTCATCCCTCCCACCTAACCAAACCCTAATTCCCCATTGTTGATCTTGAGCTCGAATTGGTCTTGAAATCACGTTCTTTACACTCTACTGATTCTTTTAAGGTATGAATCATGGGCTTTCATGATCAATTTAGTGTTAAAATGGTGTTTTTAAGTGTATTTGTTCAAAAGCTTGATTTTGTGTTAAAATCCATGGATTTGATGTTGTTATGGTCAAAACTTTGTGGGTTTATAGTCTATAACATGTAGTAATTGGATTGTGGTAAGTTTTGGTGTCGAAAACGAGCTCTAGATCGAGTTTTGGTGAATTTAGCTTGAAGTCCGTAGGTTGTGTTCAGAATCTGCAGATGATGAACACAGTCGGCCGACTGTCGGTCGACAGTCGACCGACTGGCGAGTGAACCGACCAACTGAGTTTGACTTTCGGCCGGTTGTGGAGATACCAAATAAGTCGACCGATTGGGAAAGTCAGTCGACCGGTTGTGTCAACAGTCGACCGACTGTCTACGTCAGTCGACCGATTGAGGAGACAGTCGACCGACTGTGTGTCCAGGGCAGAATGCTTTACCAAAGTGCCTTTTTTCTAGCCGTTATGCTGCCCGTTTGTATTTTGGTGTTCAGGATGTAAATTTTGAAAGTGCATAAGTGTTAAGCATGAAAATTTTAGCGGACGCATTTTTTTACTAATTTGCTATAATTCGCGGTCAGTGTGTCTAATCTTGATGGGAACACTATTCTAACTCGGTTTTTGCTGTTCTTAGGAGATAAGGACAAGGAGGAAGCTCAGAAATTATAACTGAGCAGTTGCTGGTAATTGGTGAGTGGGTCTATCTACGGATAGAGTTTAAGTAGCATATCATACTACTGTGGTTGACTCTTTTACCATGCATAATGTAGGAATTGCCATGATAGAATAATATCGTTTGCCTGATGTTGTATGTGAATTATGTGTACACTGTGTGAATGGCACCAGTCGAGCCTAGGGAGACTGTGGACTCGAGACCGTGCCTAGGAGAGGTTAGAGTCCGTATGAGGTCAACCGTGCCTAGGGGAGGTTGGGTCCATAGGCTACTGATTGTGGAGTATAGTGTGAACGATGCATTCCATGCATCTGGATAACTATACCGTAAATTGAGTAGCAGGGACTATCGGTAGACTCAGGCCCGATCAGCTGGGAGTCGCATGCTCGTACAAGCCGCCGATCCTCGTATTGTCTTATTGTATGCTAGTTGGTAGTTAGCAAGTGTTGTTGTTAGTATATAGCTTGTGTGTGGCTTAAGTTATATCTGTTAGATAGATTCCATTCACTTAGCGGTGCGCTAATCCCCCACATGTTTCCCCCTTTGCAGGTTTAGGTACTGCTAGTCGGGATGGGTATTGATGCAGAAGACATGTTTGACAACCCTACTCTGATGTGGACTTTTGTTTAAATAATATTTTGTAATAACGTAACACTGTTGTGTAAGTTTAAACTTAATTATACAGTTTAAAGTAATGTCGTGACTTATATTGTGTTTATTATTAAAGTCTTCCGCTGTGTTTTTTTAAAAAAAGAAAAAAATGGCCGGTGTTACACAAACTTTACTGAATAATTCATTTCGGTTATTCAATTTTTGTGTATCAATCTAAGATGTTTTTGTACCTAAATAAAAGTGATTATAATAGCAGATCAAAGATTCAAAGTAATTAAGTTATTTTCTTTAATGTTTAAAGGGTTGTGTGTGTAGGTGGGTGTGTGGATTAACTTTACAAGGTAAACAAAACAAAATATATATTATTTTGCTGTAAAAAAATACTTAGAAACTTCAAGTTGATGAAGAAACTTGAGTACTTGATAGACAATAGCATCCTCCTTTGAACTCATGGAGATACAGGTGATGAAATTGAAATTTGGATTTAACGATCGAAAAAAACTAGTCAAATAAAGATGAGTCATGTTTTCAAGCTTCTACAAGTTTAAAGAAATTTTGATGATGAGATGAAGAATTTGACAGATTTAAGTTTGTGTGAGATGAAATTTAGATTTAATCATATATGTATTATTTATCTTTTTCAATTTGATTTTTTCATTTTTATAAGGTTTGGTGGACAATTTTTTAATTTTTATACGTTTAGTTTTTAGTTTTTTTTTTTTTTTTTTTAAATTAGGGTTTGTAATTTTGGGAAAGAACATATTGAACAAGCTTCGGATTCAGGTGAAGAAGAAGAAGAAGAAGAAGAAGAAGAAGAAGAAGAAGAAGAAGAAGAAGAAGAAGAAGAAGAAGAAGAAGAAGAAGAAGAAGAAGGGTAAAAGACGATTTTACCTTCACATGCAACGCACATGTCATGATTTAACGGACATCTTTAATGTCTGACTGACGGAGGGACGCTGATAAGGCTAAAAAGGAACATATATTTCATAGCAATATCCCTCCTAAATAATAGGTTTTCATATGTAATTGTATTATATTTTCATTGTAATTGTTTAAATAAATAAGTGCGAAGACAAAAGGCGAAAACGAAGATTTGAAGACACAAACGTCCAAAAAGCTCAAATGTTCAAGATACAATTCAAAAGGTTCAATTTATTGATGAAAAACGTCTAAAAATGACAAGAGTACAAGTTACAAAACGTAAAGTACAAGATATTAAATTGTACGCAAGGACGTTCGAAAATCCGGAACCGGGACATGAGTCAACTATCAACGCCCGACGCAATGGACCAAAAATTATGAGTCAACTATGCATAAGAATAAAATATAATATATAAATAATTATATAAATTATTTATATATTATAAATATATATATAATCATGTCGACAAGCTATGAGACAAAGGATCCTGAGCTGGATTTTCAAACTCCACGACTCGCGGAGTTTGAAGGCCAAAAACTCCACGACTCGCGGAGCTGTCAGAAATCAAAACGCCTATAAAAGGCCATGCATTCTGCCGAGTTTATATATAATAAATAATAATAATAATACTCTGTAATAAATAAATAAATATATATATAATATATATAGTATAGGGTAGTTTTATATTAGATTAGTTCGGGTTATGTAAAAGTTATTTTTACGGGTTTTTGAAGTCGAAATTTTGTCCGTGTAACACTACGCGATAAATACTCAATGTAAGTTATGTTCTCCTTTTTAAATTAATGTCTCGTACTTAAGTTATTATTATGCTTATTTGAGCCAAAGTAATCATGATGTTGGACTAAATATTAAAGACGGGGTAATTGGGCTTTGTACCATAATTGGGGTTTGGACAAAAGAACGACACTTGTGGAAATTAGACTATGGGCTATTAATGGGCTTTATATTTGTTTAACTAAATGATAGTTTGTTAATTTTAATATAAAGATTTACAATTGGACGTCCCTATAAATAACCATATACACTCGATCGGACACGATGGGCGGGGTATTTATATGTACGAATAATAGTTCATTTAACCGGACACGGAAATGGATTAATAGTCACTAGAATTATTAAAACAGGGGTGAAATTATGTACAAGGACACTTGGCATAATTGATAACAAAGTATTAAAATCTTGGGTTACACGCAGTCGATAACCTAGTGTAATTATTAAACAAAGTATTAAAATCTTGTTACAGTTTAAGTCCCCAATTAGTTGGAATATTTGACTTCGGACATAAGGATAATTTGACGAGGACACTCGCACTTTATATTTATGACTGATGGACCGTTATGGACAAAAACCAGATGGACTTATCAAATAATCCAGGACAAAGGACAATTAACCCATGGTAATAAATAATCAAAACGTCAAACATCATGGTTACGGAAGCTTAAATAAGCATAATATATTTTATTTCATTTTTTCTCGTACTTTTATTTATTGTCATTTTAATTATTGTTATTTATTTTATATTGTTATTTAAATATCGTCATTTACTTTACACTTCGCTTAAAATATAAAATCGACAAACCGGTCATTAAACGGTAAAACCCCCTTTTATATATTATTAATATAATATATTTTGTACGAATATAATTGTTTAAAATATAGTGTGAAATAAGCCAGCTCCCTGTGGAACGAACAAGACTTACTAAAAACTATACTACTCTACGATTAGGTACACTGCCTATAGTGTTGTAGCAAGGTTTAGGTATATCCCATTTGTAAATAAATAATTAAAACTTGTGTAATTTGTAACGTATTTCATAGTAAAATATAGTACTATCACGTACCCCCACGCTACCACATTAAGTTTTTGGAGCCGCTGCCGGGAAACTTGGCGAAACGCTAGATTTTTAATTTATTTTTGTATAAATATATTTATATATCATTTTAGAAAAACAAGATAAAATTAAAAAAAAAAAAAAAAACCGAAAATGCAAACTCCACGACTCGCGGAGTTTGCAGGCTTAAAACTCCACGACTCGCGGAGCCACCCTGACACACGCACCTAGAACCCTAATTTGGCATTTATTACGAGTATAATTTAATTATTATTATTAAAACTTAATTAGGTTTATATTTAATATTAATATTTAGTTTTAGTTTTTAAATTAATTTGTATTTTAAATATTAATTAGTATTATTAAATATATATATAAATTAATACTTTTATAAAATAAATAATATAAAAATAATATTTTTATAAAAATAAATAATTTTTATAACTTTAAGTTTATTTTTATATTTTGTATCTTTTCATTTGTTTTAGCGTAATATTTGTATATTTTTCGTTCGTAGCTAGTTTTAAGACATAGTTTTTGCCGTAGCTTATTTTTATTTTCTAGATTTTTAGGCTTTGCCGTAAAATCCCTTAAGTGCTTTTTCTTTAGACTAAGATTTAGGTGCTTTAGAATTTTGCGACGCCGTTTTTCGCTTTAGTTTTAAATAGATTTTAGTGCCTTTAAGTAATTGCCGTTTTCTGAATAAAATTGCATTTACCTTTAGACCTTTAGGCGCAACTTTTTAGATATAATTTTTAGACTTTTAAGTTACGACGCGCTATTTTCTTATTTTTAATTTTCGACGTTTTTCGACGCGCATTCTTTTTCTTTCTTATTTCTCGACGCTTTAGTTTTTAGGACTTAGAAATTTTCTCTATTTCTTATCTAATATCTCAAACGAAAAGAAAAATTATTTAAGTGGTTAAATTAATGGACGTTGACAATTTTCTGCTTCGTAGTAATAGTTGGATTTGTTAGTGGCTGAGTTGTGAGCTTCCGATTTAAAGGGTTCTGGCTCCCTGCTGCATCTTTTGGCTATTCGAAACGTGGGCAAAAGCAGAAAAGTCTATTAATTGGACAACTTATATAAGTTTTTCTATTTTTATAACTAATAGGATAATTAGTAAATGCACCACATTGTAGCTAAAACTTGATCATCGCAATAAAATGGAAAATTTTGAAAACAAGGCTATGGAAACCCTTTTTGATATCCAAAATCAATTAAATCAATACTCTCAAACGAGTGTTGATGACAATTCGTTCGGTCAATCTTGGATCACGAATGACGAAACAATAACTGGTTGTGAAATCTGTGGAGATTATCACTCAACATGGGAATGTTATTATTACGTTCCTATGGAAAATTACGCACCCACGGAACCTGAATGGAATGATTATGAAGAATACAATTCAAATTGGGATTATTCCCAAGAATATATCCAAACTCAACAACCAGTAGACGAGGAAAATTACGTGTCTGAAAATTTACTAGACAATATGAAAATCAAACTCGAAGAACTCAATGCTCAAAATGAACAAATGAGGGAGTTTGTAAACCGGCAAGCTGAAACTCTATCAGACTACACACCTGTTGATCTAAGGAGTATTGTGCAAGAAAATCTCATATCATCGAATTTTGATGAATTCGAGAGCTCCGAAATTACCAACTATCCCGATGATACTTTTTATTCAGTCTTACCAATTTCACAACATATCGACACATTAGCCTCTACCGACGAAATCATCGATCCATCAATGGATAAAGAAGAAGTAAGGGTGACAAATTGGTACTCTTGGGAAAACGATAACGTTGAAAATTTTACCCCCGAGACCAAAATGGTGAGACCAATAAGTACCATTAATGAAGAAGAATCTACTCCAATCCCGAAATTCACCATTCCACAACCTTCCAACCAAATATTCTCAATAGACGAGTCATCTACCGAAGATGAACTACGAGCTTTAATAGATAATGACACCTCGAAATTCACCCAATTGGGTAATAGAGGTGAAACCTTTGATCCCGAGAAGGAACGAAAGGAAATGTTAGGAATTATCCACCCTATAGAAATATGTATGTCGATGTATATCGATCCATTTGACCAAGAACCAGTTAAGAGACATATCTATTTACTAAAAGCTACACTTAAAAAAGAATTAAGTTGTGACGATCGGGAGAGTCTAAACTTTAAACCCATTGATATATTATACACCACCCGAGATGTAAATAACTGGCTCACTATTCTAATTCGTGGAACTTATTCTACCGACTTCACATGTCGTCAGCTAAGTGTGGGGAAGTCTAACCCCACTTAACGTTAAATTAGGGGTTCGGGTTAGTGCATAACTCGTTAATAAACATGCATAATAAGTTAGGGTAAAAGACGCATTTTCAAAGAGTAGCAAACAGTCCAGAAAAGCAACCGTTTTTGAAGAAAAACATGTGTGATAAAACAATAAAAGGAATGAACGATGAGGCGCGCCATCTATCATTCGACGAGCTTTGTAATTACAAACTGGGTATTTTTAATTACTTTTCTACACTAATCACCCTCATGAATTTATAATTATAGTCTGATTTCATGCAAATGAGGGCATTGCATGATCTCAAGTGTGGGGAAGGGTTATAAATTCTCTCGGGTTTACACTTGGTTTATTTGCCAAATTTTGTGAAAATTTGAAAAATTTTCAACTAAATGAAGTCAAAATCATGTTTATACATATTTATGAATGATGAAAACTAGGTGTTAATACCGAAATTATCGTTACCTCGAAAAGGACATAAATTGAGAAACAACCAAAAACGCTTGAATTCATTTAAAATGGAATAAAGGAGAATAAAAAGGTAAAGAAAGAAACTAAGTGTGGGGAGAATGTACCAAGTTAATTAAAAACTATCTATCACATGTTTGTGCAAAGTTATTACAGGTGTTTTTGTTTTGGACTAAATTAACTGTTTTACCCGATGAAAGAAAAGAAAAGATGGATCTACACGATGAATCAATTCCATCATTAAGAGGAAGTAAAGTCTTCCGAAAAAGACACGCGCTTCTTGGTTTAGGTCAAGAAGTTGTCGTCCAGACCAGCTGTAGGTTGACGAAAAATCTAGAAAAGTCATCTCTAAAATCAGCAGGAAATCCACGGACCTCAGCATCAAACATGGTCGCCAAGTGGTCAGATTTATCCTAACCATGAGAAGGATTTATCTCGTACAATAGGGGGCACCGTGCAAATTAGCTTGATAAGACTAATGAATCAGATCCCCAGAAAGGATAATCTCCTTAAAAGATCAAAAATCAGCTTTTAAGACTGATATTACTCAATCCTTGAGATTGACCTTAAAGATTGAGAATTCAAACTCATGGAATTCAATGATATCTAAACTCGAGCTTGAACGAGAAAATATTTTGATCAAAAGTTACAAACCGATTTGTTTTCTGAAAACCTATTTTCAATACGTTCATTACCATTGAACGTAAAATCCTAGGAATTCACCTAGAATTCATTAGGTCACCTGAACCAAATCGGGTGTCAACCGTAAGAACGGTGGTTGCATAGCATGGTCAAAGACAGGACCTTGTGCCAGACCGAAAAAATTATAGGATGATCTTTACTATTGCTCCTACAAAGGATAGTAATTGCGTCCGACACGTTATAGACCATAATTAAATGCATGTTATTAGACATTGCCTTAACAGTTTCTTGTTCATCGCTTTCCTTTACAACCGGACGGTAGTTTGCCGAAAGGTAATATACGAGACAAGTGAACTGGACGTGTTGCTTTCTTAATACAAGGTTAGCAAGTGGGTAACACAAAACCACAAGTGTTGAGCTAAAATTTTCAAATCTGAAACCCACACAACCCATAAAAATATTTTGCAAACACCGGTGAAGGGTTATTCCGAAAAACTTGTCTAGGGTAAAAGCTAGATTGAATTTTCAAAAGATCAAATGTTTTCATAAAGATCCAATTTCCTAACGGATCTAAATTTTCATAGTCATGTGGGACTGTAAACCGCCTTTCAAATGTGCACTTTGCTTTGGAAACCGAAAGTAAATCGGCTATTTGATTGCAAGTGTCGTTGACCTAAACCCGAGGCAACTTTGGATGACACACCCACCTTTAACCATGGTTCTATCGTTACTATCATTGTTTATACCACCATATCAAAATCACTGATGTACAAAGTGTGATGAATAAAAAAGTGATTCATGTATGTTTTTATTTCAAGTTCTGTATTGCTTGAGGACAAGCAACGCTCAAGTGTGGGGATGTTTGATAAGGCTAAAAAGGAAGATATATTTCATAGCAATATCCCTCCTAAATAATAGGTTTTCATATGTAATTGTATTATATTTTCATTGTAATTGTTTAAATAAATAAGTGCGAAGACAAAAGGCGAAAAAGAAGATTTGAAGACACAAACGTCCAAAAAGCTCAAATGTTCAAGATACAATTTAAAAGGTTCAATTTATTGATGAAAAACGTCTAAAAATGACAAGAGTACAAGTTACAAAACGTAAAGTACAAGATATTAAATTGTACGCAAGGACGTTCGAAAATCCGGAACCGGGACATGAGTCAACTATCAACGCCCGACGCAATGGACCAAAAATTATGAGTCAACTATGCATAAGAATAAAATATAATATATAAATAATTATATAAATTATTTATATATTATAAATATATATATAATCATGTCGACAAGCTATGAGACAAAGGATCCTGAGCTGGATTTTCAAACTCCACGACTCGCGGAGTTTGAAGGCCAAAAACTCCACGACTCGCGGAGCTGTCAGAAATCAAAACGCCTATAAAAGGCCATGCATTCTGCCGAGTTTATATATAATAAATAATAATAATAATAATACTCTGTAATAAATAAATAAATATATATATAATATATATAGTATAGGGTAGTTTTATATTAGATTAGTTCGGGTTATGTAAAAGTTATTTTTACGGATTTTTGAAGTCGAAATTTTGTCCGTGTAACACTACGCGATAAATACTCAATGTAAGTTATGTTCTCCTTTTTAAATTAATGTCTCGTACTTAAGTTATTATTATGCTTATTTGAGCCAAAGTAATCATGATGTTGGACTAAATATTAAAGACGGGGTAATTGGGCTTTGTACCATAATTGGGGTTTGGACAAAAGAACGACACTTGTGGAAATTAGACTATGGGCTATTAATGGGCTTTATATTTGTTTAACTAAATGATAGTTTGTTAATTTTAATATAAAGATTTACAATTGGACGTCCCTATAAATAACCATATACACTCGATCGGACACGATGGGCGGGGTATTTATATGTACGAATAATAGTTCATTTAACCGTACACGGAAATGGATTAATAGTCACTAGAATTATTAAAACAGGGGTGAAATTATGTACAAGGACACTTGGCATAATTGATAACAAAGTATTAAAACCTTGGGTTACAAGCAGTCGATAACCTGGTGTAATTATTAAACAAAGTATTAAAATCTTGTTACAGTTTAAGTCCCCAATTAGTTGGAATATTTGACTTCGGACATAAGGATAATTTGACGAGGACACTCGCACTTTATATTTATGACTGATGGACCGTTATGGACAAAAACCAGATGGACTTATCAAATAATCCAGGACAAAGGACAATTAACCCAGGGTAATAAATAATCAAAACGTCAAACATCATGGTTACGGAAGCTTAAATAAGCATAATATATTTTATTTCATTTTTTCTCTTACTTTTATTTATTGTCATTTTAATTATTGTTATTTATTTTATATTGTTATTCAAATATCGTCATTTACTTTACGCTTCGCTTAAAATATAAAATCGACAAACCGGTCATTAAACGGTAAAACCCCCTTTTATATATTATTAATATAATATATTTTGTACGAATATAATTGTTTAAAATATAGTGTGAAATAAGCCATCTCCCTGTGGAACGAACCGGACTTACTAAAAACTATACTACTCTACGATTAGGTACACTGCCTATAGTGTTGTAGCAAGGTTTAGGTATATCCCATTTGTAAATAAATAATTAAAACTTGTGTAATTTGTAACGTATTTCATAGTAAAATATAGTACTATCACGTACCCCTTCGCTTTAACATCAGACGCGTAATCAAAAAAGTGATAATAGAGGGACGCTGAAAGCCAAAAAAAAACTTGAGGGACGCTGTTAGCTTTTTAGGGTAAAATGGAGGGACCAACGGCACAATTATTTCTTTGCAAAATGGAGATTTTTTCATCTTTATCGGAGCTCCCACTTGCTACGGTGTCCAGGTTATCTTCGGCTTTTCTCTAATTGTTCTAGTCTGGTTCCTCCAAGTCCCGGCCATTTCGAGTCGGAGGTGGCCTCAATTACCTTTATTCTTCTTTCCTTTTTCCAAGCCGAACATTGCTCGTAATTTGCAATGTATTTCGGTTTTGTCTATTGCCAAAATTTTGGTCGGATTGTCTATTCCAATTTTCGTCTTTATCTAGTTATTTGGTTCTGGTTTCGCTCGCTCCACCCTTCGAGTCGTTGGTTCTTTTTGGGTGGTTCTGACGTTGTTGTCAACATAGCTTATAGGGCTAGATTTTAAGGAGAGGTCTTTTAGTAGTTTCTCGACCGTCGGTAGGTGGAGATTCGTTTGGCTTATGATTTTTGGTGGTTCGTTTTGATGACAGGTGCTTATAGGATTGTGGCTATCTGGATTTCTTTTTGTTTCCTGATTGTTGTCTCGTGGAGGGTGTTTTTGAAAACCTACAGGGCGATTCTTCTGATTTCGTTGACTAGTTGAGGTGGGATCCATTGATTAAGAGTTTTGGGGGTAGTCTCACGTTGTGGGCCCCAATTTAGTTCTGGTTATCTTTGATCTTATGTGGCATGATGTTGTAGTGTGGCTTTGGTTTTAGTTGTTGTCTATTTATTGTACGACTTGTTAGTTTATATATGGTTGGGTTTTTATTGTGTTATGTAGCTTTTAGTAGAATGTTGAGTACTTTCAAGCAGATTCACGCGGTTTATCGCATTTGTAACTCATCGTATCATCAGATCATCGGATCTTTTTTTTTCTTTCAACGTGTATATATATATATATATATATATATATATATATATATATATATATATATATATATATATAGGGTTATAATTTCATGAGAACATTCTCACCTATTTAACAAAATGAAAACAGGGGTAAAATTCGGAAACTTGTACGTATTCATTAGTTTAGAATCTCCTAATTTATAGTTTGACTTTACCCTCAAACTCCATAATCACTACAATACTCTTCATTTTAATCGACCAAATTATATCGCTGAATATATTTTGTAGTCCTCTTTAATTTGAGATACATCTATATTATAATATCATGAAGCGAATCAAAATGGTCGTGTACGCATCCTGCTGCACATTTCTTCACTCACCTTAATCCTTCTATCAATTCGATGACTAAAATAAATTAAATGGATAATAGTGGAATTACTTTGTGAGCATACGTAAAATTAATAAATGCATCCCCCTTATGAGTTGCGATGCATCGTCGTTCACAACTATAAAGTACCGCAAACCGTTTCATTTTTAATTGATGCATCTATATTCTTGATATGTAGTTGCAGGTTGCTGCATCCCCTAAATTTATATGTTGCTGACTAGCCGCCATTGAGCCGCATAACTACATCGTGAAATATTGTGGATTTATGTGTTGAGACTGTGGATGCAAGCATCTGTAAGAAATGATGCATGTATATAATCTGATGCATCAATAATAATTAATGAAAATTCTTAACTGTTGTTTCTTTTATGCATATGGGTTCAAATTAGGGATACATTCTGAGAAGCAAATGAATTAGTATTTTAAATTTTTTTAATCGACCATCAGTATATGTTCTAGTTAGAGATGATACGGAAGTTATGGGATTCTTTTTTCAGAATTCCAAATTTGTCCTTTATAATTTGTTTTTTAGTTTTTAATCCCTTCAAATTTTGTAACCGTCAGATTAAAAAATCTATGGCCCAAAAGTGTTCTCACAAAAGTTATAAATGAGAATGTTCTCATTTGAATGCCTTATATATATATATATATATATATATATATATATATATATATATATATATATATATATATATATATATATATATATATATATATATATATATATATATATATATATATATATATATATATATATAAATTTATTGTTTAAGCTACATTTTCACAATTTCTACCTTCTAAAATGTGTATTAACATGAACGACCAAAAATTGAATATGTGCAATATAATTCCAATATAATGTTATTTTCGGTGGATCATATTACGATCTATTAAGAATTATGTATGCCCATATATGTTCATTTCCATCCACCATAATATTTGTATCTTGAATGATCAATGTGGGACATTAGTGTATGTAAACTTCTTCATGTCCAACTTGCATATCAATAACCACGAGATTCTGTAAAGTAATACGAATCAATCACCAACAAATTATCAAATCTCTAAAACAGAGATTAATCCTTCTTTGAATCAAACAAAAAATACAGAAACAGCAATCTTCTATTATCAAAGAAGATTGATAAAGTATAATCAAAATAGAAATCGAAACTACAAGATCATAATAGATGATCACTCAATCAATTGAGAGATAAAACAAATCACAGAAATTGGTCTAATGAATCACACTCCCAGAAACCCTAAAATTGGGTATAAATATAAATTAATAATAGAAGTTAAGTCCCTCCAGTTTGTCATCTTGAATCCTTGAGCTCCAAGTATTCCAAATGCACCAAAATGCCCCTTGAACTTAGAAAAATCATGCACATCCACTCCTTTTCAGTTAAACACTTAACCTGAAAAAGTAACCAAGGACTAAACAAGTAAAAAGGACTTTAACAAATAATTCAAGAATAAGATTGTAGAAACATCATTATTTATCACCCTCCCTCAATCTTATTCTTGAACAAGTCTAACAATCCCAGCTGATTACAGAAATAATTGTATTTTTTTACATTAAGCCTTTTGTAAAAATATCAGCAATCTGAACATTAGAATCTATTTTAACAGTTTGAATGATTCCAGAACTAATTTTTTCCCTTATAAAATGAACATCTATTTCTAGATGTTTTGTCCTTTCATGAAAAACAGGATTTGCAGCCATTTGAATAGCTGATTTATTATCACAGAAAAGAGGAATAGGAATAGTAGGCTTAACTTTCAGATCATGAAGAACTTTAAGAATCCATATAATTTCACATGTAGCATTACCCATAGCTCTATACTCAGATTCAGCAGAAGATCTTGCAACAACATTTTGTTTCTTGCTTTTCCAAGAAACTAAAGAATCTCCCATAAAAACACAATATCCATTGACAGATTTTGACATGAAAATAGCCTTAGCCCAATCAGCATCAGTATAGGAAACTAAATTCAAATTTTTTGACTTAACAATAACATTTCCTTTACCAGGTGAAAGTTTAAGATACCTTAAAACATGGAGAGCAAGTTTAAAATGAGTTTGTAAAGGTTTATGCATAAACTGACTCAAGCAATGTACAACAAAAGAAATATCAGGCCTTGTCATTGTTAAATAAATCAGTTTTCCAACAAGTCTCTGATATGTAGTAATATCATTCAAAACAGGATCACTTTCAGTAGGCTCAGTTTTACATGAAATGTTTTGTTTAATAGGAACAGAGAGAGGTTTACAACCTAGTAAACCAAACTCATTAAGTAACTCCAAACAATACTTCCTTTGACTCATATAAATACCATTTTCAATGTTTAGAATCTCAATTCCAAGAAAGTATTTCAAAGTTCCCAAATCTTTTATCATAAAATTTGAATTCCTTAAACTTTTTATTTTCAACAGTGTTATTTCCAGTGACAGTGATATCATCCACATAAACAAGAAGAGCAAGAAAAACATCACCATCAGTTTTTGTGTATAAAGAATAATCATTAATACTTTGCACAAATCCATTTTGAAATAAAACACTAGATAATTTCTCATTCCATTTTCTAGGAGCTTGTTTCAGACCATACAAAGATTTAATAAGTTTACAAACTTTATTACTGTTATTATCAAGATATCCTTCAGGAGGTTTCATATAAACATCTTCATCAATTTCACCATAAAGAAATGCATTATTAACATCTAATTGAAACACATGCCAATCAATATTAATAGCAAGAGTAAGAAGACATCTAACAGTAACCATTTTTACAACAGGAGAGAAGGTTTCATCATAATCAACACCTTCTCTTTGACTAAACCCTTTTGCAACAAGTCTAGCCTTATATCTTTCTATTTCACCATTAGCTTTATATTTTATCTTATATATCCATTTACTCCCAATTGGTTTTCTTCCAGGAGGAACATCAACTAATATCCAAGTATTATTTCTATTTAAAGCTTCAATTTCAGTATTCATAGCATCAACCCATTGTTTATCTTTACAAGCTTCAAATAACAACTAGGTTCAACACTTTTGTTCAAATTGGACACAAAACAGAAGTTATCATGAGAAAGATTAACATAGAAGAAAACTTTATTTATATTATATTTCACACTTTTATCAACAATATAATCATCAAACTTAAAAGGTCTCTTAGTAGGTCTACTAGACCTTCTGAGATTAAGGTCATCTCCTAAAATTTGAGTTGGATTAGTTTGAAAAATATTTTGAAAATTGCCCTCAGGAGAACTAGTGCTATCACTAGTATTATCATCAAGTGTTGCACTTTGAGTATTATCTTCAGTTTCACAATTAGTGTTACTTGAAGAATCATACTCTGTGCCTTCACTTACTTCAGCTTCTCTTTCTCTTCCTTCATCATTGGGACTTTGAGTGTTGGTATTTTGACTTTCAGAAAATATTTGATCAAAGAAATTTAAATGATTAACATCAGACTCAAAATCATTTTTCTCATAACAAGTATCAACCTTTTCTTTTAAAGGAAAAATAGTTTCATAAAATTTAACATATCTTGTATAAAAAATGGTTTTTGAATCAAGACTAAAAAGTTTATAACCCTTTTTAACAGAAGAATAGCCAATAAAGACACATTTCTCAGCTCTAGAACTGAATTTATCAGAATTGTTTAACACGGTAGCAAAACATAAACAACCAAACACCCTTAAATGAGAGAGACTAGGTTTAAATCCATACACCAACTCAAAAGGAGACTTTTCAGACAGCACAGAAGATGGTAATCTGTTAATCAAATAACAAGCATTTAACACACAATCAATCCACATATTAAGAGGTATCCCCCCTTAAAACATAAGACTTCTAGCTACATTCAGCAGATGTCTATGTTTCCTTTCAGCAATTCCATTTTGCTGAGGAGTATAGGCAATAGTGGTTTGATGAATAATACCATGACTAGAACAAAAATTATCCATTTTAGAATTAACAAATTCAGTCCCATTATCACTTCTTATAATTTTAACTTTTGTGTTGAATTGATTTTGAAGTATGTTGTACAAATAAGTCACATTGTCAAACACTTCATCTTTGATTTTAATCAGAAAAATCCAAACAGCCCTAGTAAAATCATCAACAATAGTAAGAAAGTATTTGTATCCTTCCTTACTAACCACCTTATATGGACCCCACAGATCAAGATGCAATAAATCTCCTAACAAAACAGACTTATTTTCACTAAGAGGAAAAGGTTCTCTTGTTTGTTTTGCCTTATGACAAATTTCACAAGGTTCAGTAAAATTAGAATCTTTTAAATTTAATTTTTCTTTTAAGACCACTAAAACTTGACTTGCAGGATGTCCAAGTCTATGATGCCAAAGTTTTAAAGAACCACAAAAGGAATTAGCACAATTACCAATATTAATTTTCTTAAACATATAAAGACCATCTTTTTCATCACCAATCCCTACTAATTTGTTTAGCATCAAATCCTGAATAAAACAATGTTGTTCATTAAACCCAACAAAGAATCTGTTACCAACAGTTAACTTATTAACAGAAAGTAAATTCACACAATATTCAGGAATATATAAGACATTATAAAGAGTTATAAATTCATTTATTTGAATATTCCCAACTTTAACAATATCATATGTTGATTTGCTCCTGAATCTATAATCCAATCTTTATGATGATGTTTATTATTTGTAGAAAGCATGTTATTACAAAAGAATTTTTCAAAATTTGAGTTAAATTTACTGCTATTATTCCAAAAACTACCTGACATATTAGCATTAAGAGCAGCAGTAGAATTCCATTTATCTTTATCATTAATGAGACTCATTAACTTTGAAATCTGATCAACAGTAAAAGGAGAACTACTAGTGGAAGCATTAGCATTATCAGAAACACAATTGTTATTATTAGCAGTAAATTTTGGAGCACCCTGATTAAATGGTTTTCTTATATAGCCAGGAGGATATCCAATAACTTCAAAACATCTATCCACAGTGTGACCAATCATACCACACATAGTGCACTTATAATTAGCATTAAGATCCCTTCCAGTTCCAGACCTCTTAAATTGATTTGTATTATTCATATTATTAGGTCTATTAAAGTTGTTGTTTCCATTAACATTATTAGGTGTCTTAGTAACAAAACCAGAACTTTGAGACTTTTGATCAACAGTATGTCCAGAAAAATTCCTATGAGACTCTCCCCTTGAAATAACTGCAAAAGCAATTTTAACATTGGGAAGGGGATCAGTCATAAGAAGATTACTTCTTATTTGCTGGTAAACCTCATCAAGTCCCATAAGAAACTTGTGATAGCCCGTCCTAATTCACCTGGACGAAGTCATCAACATTTGGTCCCATTGCGAGGTACTGTCCTAAGTATGCCATGAACGACTCCATGTAATATCTTTAAAATGAGCAAATGCACAGCGGAAGATTTCTTTAATACCTGAGAATAAACATGCTTTAAAGTGTCAACCAAAAGGTTGGTAAGTTCATAGGTTTATCGTAATCAATCATTTTCATAATTTTAATAGACCACAAGATTTTCATTTCCATTTCTCATAAACATCATCTCATATCAGGCATTTCGCACTGCATAGAGATAAAAATCATTCATATGGTGAACACCTGGTAATCGACCTTAACAAGATGCATATAGAATATCCCCATCATTCCGGGACTCCCTTCGAACATGATAAATTCGAAGTACTAAAGCATCCGGTACTTTAGATGGGGCTCGTTGAGCCCGATATATCTATCTTTAGGATTTGCGTCAATTAGGGTGTCTGTTCCCTAATTCTTAGATTACCAGACTAAAAAGGGGCATATTCGATTTCGATCATTCAACCATAGAATGTAGTTTCGAGTACTTATGTCTATTTCGTCAAACATTTATAAAAGCGCATGTATTCTTAGTCTCAAAAATATATATTGCAAAAGCATTTAAAAAAAAGGAGCAAATGAAACTCACAATACGATATTTTGTAGTAAAAATATGCATACGACGACTAAACAAGTGCAGGGTTGGCCTTAGATTCATGAACCTATATCATTTATATATATATATTATATATATATATATATATATATATATATATATATATATATATATATATATATATATATATATTAACACATATAATGGTAATCGAACAAATTTATATATATTATTATTAATTGTTATTTTAGTAAATTATATGTTTCATTAATAATAATAATAATAATAATAATAATAATAATAATAATAATAATAATAATAATAATAATAATAATAATAATAATATTGATAATAATAATATTACTAAAAATAATGATACTTATAATAATAAAAATAATGACATTATTAATGATAAAACTAATAAAAATAATGATAATTCCAATAATAAAAATGATAATTTTAAATAAAATGTTAATTTTAATAATAATAATGATTTTAATAAAAATAATAATTTTAACAATAATGATATAATAATAATAATTTTAATCATAATGATACTACTAATAATATTCTTAATGATATTACTAATACTAATGTTAATGATAATAATAATAATAATAATAATAATAATAATAATAATAATAATAATAATAATAATAATAATAATAATAATAATAATAATAATAATAATAATAATAATAATAATCATCTTAAAAATCATGTTAATACTAATAATAATAAAAACTATAATAATAATAATAATACTTATAATACTTATACAAATGATACTAATGTTACCTATATTAATGATAATAATAAAAATCATGATATCAATAATAGCATAATAATAATAATAATAATAATAATAATAATAATAATAATAATAATAATAATAATAATAATAATAATAATAATAATAATAATAATAATAATAATAATAATAATAATAATAATAATAATAATAATAATAATAATAATAGGAATGCTACCTCAATGTAATAAGCTTTAAAAAAATTACGTCCCCGCCCAGGCTCGAACCCACAACCTCTCGCTCACGCAAACACCCCTAAACCACTGAACCACTTTGTTACATCTTGAACTAATTCGCACGCTAATATATTTAAACCTTAATAGACTGTTACAGCCTAGCAAAAATGTAACCCATTTAAATGTTAATTGGTTCCACATCAAACAGCCCAAATACTAAATCAAACCCAACACTAAACACAATACCCTAGTTGCCCAAAAAAGAAAAAAATACCCGTCGATCAGGATCAACAAGCAGCCATCATTATCTTTTTAGTTGTGGGGTTCGTTTACAATCAAAATTTCTAAACACTTAACTTTCTCCTTTATAGCTCGACATCATAATCATCATCATTCGTTTCCCTATTCGCTACTATTCATCGTGTTCAACATCGTGACTCGTCGCCATCACCATGACATCACCTCATTATCATCATATGATCATCATCATCTTACACAACATTATCATCTTTATAATACATCATCACATCATAACATCATTTTCGCTTTGATAGAAATAAAGAAAAAGAAGCATGTGACGGTGATGGTGGTGGTTGGGTTTCCTGCCAAAACAGTCCTCGTAGTAGCAGTGGCATTAACATGAGGGTGGTTGAAGAGTGTCGTGTGGTTGTTTGGTGAGTGTTCTCCGACTGAAACTGAAACAGATTAAATTGCAGCAGCAACAGTAGGATTGGTTGTGGTTTGAGGTTGTTTCACGGCTGTAAAAGTATAAGCATAAAAGCGTAATGGCAGCAGTGGTGATTTGGTGATTGCTTGGGTTCGTTTGCAACAGAATTTAGAAAACAGAAATTTGATGTATCGTAGTAGCAGCTACATTTTGAGGAGAGAGAGATATATAGAGAAAGAAGGAGGATGGTAAGGTGATGGAAGATGGTGAGTGGCGGTTGTTTGTGGTGGTTTATGGGTGGCAATGGTTCGGTTTTATGTTTTGTTGATAGTTGTCGAGCAGTAACACAAGTGATGGTGGATCACGATCATAAATTGGAACGAAACATCAAAACCGAAAGGAGATTGGGATTGTGGTGGTTTTTGGTGATGACTCATGGTGGTGATGGGTTTCGTGGTGATTGTAGGTGGAGGAAGGGTGTTGGTGGTTTCGTCATACAAGAAAGAAACAACAACGTAGGAATGGTCCTTGACGGATAACAAATGGGTTTCGAAGGAAATAAAAAATAAGAGAGGGAGAGAATGAGAGAGAGACTATGGTTGTTCGTGGTGATTATTCTCGGTGGTGGTGACCGGTTGTTCTTGGATTGTGAACCGGCGGTTGAAGTGATCGGTGGAGGATGGTTACTATGGTGGTGATGGTTATTGATCGAACAAAATGAGTAGTAGAAGGTTTGTTTGAGATTGTGGTTATGGGTCTCCAACAAATCATAGATCAGGAAAGTAGAAGAAGAGATTAGTGTGTGTTTGGTGATTGAATTAGAGAAGATGAAATGAAACAACAAAGTTAAAAGTGGTTGTAATGGTGGGGGTTCTTCTTATAGAAAAAGAATCAATTATAGATACACGTATATATGTACGTTAAGAATATTATAAGAGAACAAAAACATAAATATCTAATTCAATCCGTTTTTAATCGTGTTTACACAATCAGTGGCCACCACCAAATTTTTCCACAAAGACTTTGTGACATTTTGTTTGATTTTTCTTGGGTTAGTTAGCAAAAATAATAGTAGTGGTAGGTGAGGGTTAAAGTGACGGTTGATCAAGTTTTTGGGGTTATTGTTTAAAGTAGAAACAGAAAAACAGTTACATAATATAGGAGGAAGGTGGGGTTTGTTATTTCGTATGATGCATGCATATGTAATATATATTTGTAGATTCTAAAGATGGCAGGACCATTCATTTATCAATCATACAAATAGTAATTCAATCACTCAATCAATTAGTTACAGTATTATTTAAGATATAAACGGTAAAGGTTTGTTCTTGGTGTTAAATAACCATATGTTATGTATATGGTATATATATATATATATATACATATATATATATATATATATATATATATATATATATGTATATATATATGTATATATATATATATATATATATATATATATATGTATATATATATATGTATATATATATATATGTATATATCTATGTTACATTATATATTACATTACATACATATAAGATAAGATAAAGTAAATTAATATAATAATATAATATTTCACATGATAAGAATAAAGAGGAAAAAGAACAGTGTAGCCATCGGAGGCTTGTCCTCATTCAATTGATATCAAAAATTACGGAGTAATATTTCGGGCTCTGATGATAATCAGTGGAGGATAATAGTCTTCAGAAAAATCTCATATTTTTTAATAATAATTATCTTTATTTATTTCAGTCATTATGGTATAAAAATTTGATCATTAACTATTAAAAAATTTTAAATAAAATTTAATTCACTGTCCACACTTGATCCCAGGAAAAATATACAAAAAAAAATTTAAAACTTAATAAATAGTTCCTAAATACATATTTAATAAGCCTATAAATTATATAACTCATTTTTGAATCACCACTTATTTTAAAACCATAAGTTCGAATTTAACTTACTTAATATCAATCGGAACATGAAACGAGTATTACAATCATTAAATATTTATTTTTAATATAATTTATATATATATATATATATATATATATATATATATATATACACACACACACACACACATATCTATTTACAATTAAATGTCTGTGAATCGTCGAAACTGGTCGAGGTTAAATGAATGTAATGGAAACAGTTCAAAAATTTTTGAGACTCAACATTACAAACTTTTCTTATCGCGTCAAATATATTAAATCGTATCGACAGTTTGGTTTAAAATTAGTCGAAATTTTTCGGGTCGTCACAGTACTTACCCGTTAAAGAAATTTCGTCCCGAAATTTGAGTGAGGTCGTCATGGCTAACAATAAAAATGTTTTCATGAAGAATATGAGTTGATAAATAGAGTTTTATCATTATTGATCAATATAGATAAAACGATTTGATTATGTGAAGCGTACGAGTGAAGCTGTCATAAAAGAGTAAAATGAAGAAATAGGGATTCGTCTTAACTTTTGACAGAGTCACGTTTGAATTCCGGAATTCAAGGAGTAGAATGAAATGTCCCGTTCTTATTGATTAAAAACGTTCCATATTAATTGATTTCGTTGCGAGGTTTTGACCTCTATATGAGACGTTTTTCAAAGACTGCATTCATTTTAAAACAAACCATAACCTTTATTTTATCAATAAAGGTTTAAAAAAAGCTTTACGTAGATTATCAAATAATGATAATCTAAAATATCCTGTTTACACACGACCATTACATAATGGTTTACAATACAAATATGTTACAACAAAATAAGTTTCTTGAATGCAGTTTTTACACAATATCATACAAGCATGGACTCCAAATCTCGTCCTTATTTAAGTATGCGACAGCGGAAGCTCTTAATAATCACCTGAGAATAAACATGCTTAAAACGTTAACAAAAATGTTGGTGAGTTATAGGTTTAACCTATATATATCAAATCATAATAATAGACCACAAGATTTCATATTTCAATACACATCCCATACATAGAGATAAAAATTATTCATATGGTGAACACCTGGTAACCGACATTAACAAGATGCATATATAAGAATATCCCCATCATTCCGGGACACCCTTCGGATATGATATAAATTTCGAAGTACTAAAGCATCCGGTACTTTGGATGGGGTTTGTTAGGCCCAATAGATCTATCTTTATAATTCGCGTCAATTAGGGTGTCTGTTCCCTAATTCTTAGATTACCAGACTTAATAAAAAGGGGCATATTCGATTTCGATAATTCAACCATAGAATGTAGTTTCACGTACTTGTGTCTATTTTGTAAATCATTTATAAAACCTGCATTATTCTCATCCCAAAAATATTAGATTTTAAAAGTGGGACTATAACTCACTTTCACAGATTTTTACTTCGTTGGGAAGTAAGACTTGGCCACTGGTTGATTCACGAACCTATAACAATATATACATATATATCAAAGTATGTTCAAAATATATTTACAACACTTTTAATATATTTTGATGTTTTAAGTTTATTAAGTCAGCTGTCCTCGTTAGTAACCTACAACTAGTTGTCCACAGTTAGATGCACAGAAATAAATCGATAAATATTATCTTGAATCAATCCACGACCCAGTGTATACGTATCTCAGTATTGATCACAACTCAAACTATATATATTTTGGAATCAACCTCAACCCTGTATAGCTAACTCCAACATTCACATATAGAGTGTCTATGGTTGTTCCGAAATATATATAGATGTGTCGACATGATAGGTCGAAACATTGTATACGTGTCTATGGTATCTCAAGATTACATAATATACAATACAAGTTGATTAAGTTATGGTTGGAATAGATTTGTTACCAATTTTCACGTAGCTAAAATGAGAAAAATTATCCAATCTTGTTTTACCCATAACTTCTTCATTTTAAATCCGTTTTGAGTGAATCAAATTGCTATGGTTTCATATTGAACTCTATTTTATGAATCTAAACAGAAAAAGTATAGGTTTATAGTCGGAAAAATAAGTTACAAGTCGTTTTTGTAAAGGTAGTCATTTCAGTCGAAAGAACGACGTCTAGATGACCATTTTAGAAAACATACTTCCACTTTGAGTTTAACCATAATTTTTGGATATAGTTTCATGTTCATAATAAAAATCATTTTCTCGGAATAACAACTTTTAAATCAAAGTTTATCATAGTTTTTAATTAACTAACCCAAAACAGCCCGCGGTGTTACTACGACGGCGTAAATCCGGTTTTACGGTGTTTTTCGTCTTTCCAGGTTTTAAATCATTAAGTTAGCATATCATATAGATATAGAACATGTGTTTAGTTGATTTTAAAAGTCAAGTTAGAAGGATTAACTTTTGTTTGCGAACAAGTTTAGAATTAACTAAACTATGTTCTAGTGATTACAAGTTTAAACCTTCGAATAAGATAGCTTTATATGTATGAATCGAATGATGTTATGAACATCATTACTACCTTAAGTTCCTTGGATAAACCTACTGAAAAAGAGAAAAATGGATCTAGCTTCAACGGATCCTTGGATGGCTCGAAGTTCTTGAAGCAGAATCATGACACGAAAACAAGTTCAAGTAAGATCATCACTTGAAATAAGATTGTTATAGTTATAGAAATTGAACCAAAGTTTGAATATGATTATTACCTTGTATTAGAATTATAACCTACTGTAAGAAACAAAGATTTCTTATGGTTGGATGATCACCTTACAAGATTGGAAGTGAGCTAGCAAACTTGAAAGTATTCTTGATTTTATGCAACTAGAACTTGTAGAATTTATGAAGAACACTTAGAACTTGAAGAAAGAACTTAAGAGAGATCAATTAGATGAATAAAATTGAAGAATGAAAGTGTTTGTAGGTGTTTTTGGTCGTTGGTGTATGGATTAGATATAAAGGATATGTAATTTTGTTTTCATGTAAATAAGTCATGAATGATTACTCATATTTTTATAATTTTATGAGATATTTCATGCTAGTTGCCAAATGATGGTTCCCAAATGTGTTAGATGACTCACATGGGCTGCTAAGAGCTGATCATTGGAGTGTATATACCAATAGTACATACATCTAAAAGCTGTGTATTGTACGAGTACGAATACGGGTGCATACGAGTAGAATTGTTGATGAAACTGAACGAGGATGTAATTGTAAGAATTTTTTTTAAGTAGAAGTATTTTGATAAGTGTATTGAAGTCTTTCAAAAGTGTATAAATACATATTAAAACACTACATGTATATACATTTTAACTGAGTCGTTAAGTCATCGTTAGTCGTTACATGTAAGTGTTGTTTTGAAACCTTTAGGTTAACGATCTTGTTAAATGTTGTTAACCCAATGTTTATAATATCAAATGGGATTTTAAATTATTATATTATCATGATATTATCATGTATGAATATCTCTTAATATGATATATATACATTAAATGTCTTTACAACGATAATCGTTACATATATGTCTCGTTTAAAAATCATTAAGTTAGTAGTCTTGTTTTTACATATGTAGTTCATTGTTAATATACTTAATGATATGTTTACTTATCATAGTATCATGTTAACTATATATATATCCATATATATGTCATCATATAGTTTTTACAAGTTTTAACGTTCGTGAATCACCGGTCAACTTGGGTGGTCAATTGTCTATATGAAACATATTTCAATTAATCAAGTCTTAACAAGTTTGATTGCTTAACATGTTGGAAACATTTAATCATGTAAATATCAATCTCAATTAATATATATAAACATGGAAAAGTTTGGGTCACTACAGTATCTACCCGTTAAATAAATTTCGTCCCGAAATTTTAAGCTGTTGAAGGTGTTGACGAATCTTCTGGAAATAAATGCGGGTATTTCTTCTTCATCTGATCTTCACGCTCCCAGGTGAACTTGGGTCCTCTACGAGCATTCCATCGAACCTTAACAATTGGTATCTTGTTTTGCTTAAGTCTTTTAACCTCACGATCCATTATTTCGACGGGTTCTTCGATGAATTGGAGTTTTTCGTTGATTTGGATTTCATCTAACGGAATAGTGAGATCTTCTTTAGCAAAACATTTCTTCAAATTCGAGACGTGGAAAGTGTTATGTACAGCCGCGAGTTGTTGAGGTAACTCAAGTCGGTAAGCTACTGGTCCGACAAGATCAATAATCTTGAATGGTCCAATATACCTTGGATTTAATTTCCCTCGTTTACCAAATCGAACAACGCCTTTCCAAGGTGCAACTTTAAGCATGACCATCTCTCCAATTTCAAATTCTATATCTTTTCTTTTAATGTCAGCGTAGTTCTTTTGTCGACTTTGGGCGGTTTTCAACCGTTGTTGAATTTGGATAATCTTCTCGGTAGTTTGTTGTATAATCTCCGGACCCGTAATCTGTCTATCCCCCACTTCACTCCAACAAATCAGAGACCTGCACTTTCTACCATAAAATGCTTCAAACGGCGCCATCTCAATGCTTGAATGGTAGCTGTTGTTGTAGAAAAATTCTGCTAACGGTAGATGTCGATCCCAACTGTTTCCGAAATCAATAACACATGCTCGTAGCATGTCTTCAAGCGTTTGTATCGTCCTTTCGCTCTGCCCATTAGTTTGTGGATGATAGGCAGTACTCATGTCTAGACGAGTTCCTAACGCTTGCTGTAATGTCTGCCAGAATCTTGAAATAAATCTGCCATCCCTATCAGAGATAATAGAGATTGGTATTCCATGTCTGGAGACGACTTCCTTCAAATACAGTCATGCTAACTTCTCCATCTTGTCATCTTCTCTTATTGGCAGGAAGTGTGCTGATTTGGTGAGACGATCAACTATTACCCAAATAGTATCAAAACCACTTGCAGTCCTTGGCAATTTAGTGATGAAATCCATGGTAATGTTTTCCCATTTCCATTCCGGGATTTCGGGTTGTTGAAGTAGACCTGATGGTTTTTGATGCTCAGCTTTGACCTTAGAACACGTCAAACATTCTCCTACGTATTTAGCAACATCGGCTTTCATACCCGGCCACCAAAAATGTTTCTTGAGATCCTTGTACATCTTCCCCGTTCCAGGATGTATTGAGTATCTGGTTTTATGAGCTTCTCTAAGTACCATTTCTCTCATATCTCCAAATTTTGGTACCCAAATCCTTTCAGTCCTATACCGGGTTCCGTCTTCCCGAATATTAAGATGCTTCTCCGATCCTTTGGGTATTTCATCCTTTAAATTTTCCTCTTTTAAAACTCCTTGTTGTGCCTCCTTTATTTGAGTAGTAAGGTTATTATGAATCATTATATTCATAGATTTTACTCGAATGGGTTCTCTGTCCTTCCTGCTCAAGGCATCGGCTACCACATTTGCCTTCCCCGGGTGGTAACGAATCTCAAAGTCGTAATCATTCAACAATTCAATCCACCTACGCTGCCTCATATTCAGTTGTTTCTGATTAAATATGTGTTGAAGACTTTTGTGGTCGGTATATATAATACTTTTGACCCAAATAAGTAGTGCCTCCAAGTCTTTAATTCAAATACAACCGCGCCTAATTCCAAATCATGCGTCGTATAATTTTGTTCGTGAATCTTCAATTGTCTAGACGCATAAGCAATCACCTTCATTCGTTGCATTAATACACAACCGAGACCTTGCTTTGATGCGTCATAATAAATCACAAAATCATCATTCCCTTCAGGCAATGACAATATAGGTGCCGTAGTTAGCTTTTTCTTCAATAACTGAAACGCTTTCTCTTGTTCATCATTCCATTCAAATTTCTTCCCTTTATGCGTTAATGCAGTCAAGGGTTTTGCTATTCTGGAAAAGTCTTGGATGAACCTTCTGTAGTAACTAGCTAGTCCTAAAAACTGGCGTATGTGTTTCGGAGTTTTCGGGGTTTCCCACTTTTCAACAGTTTCTATCTTTGCCGGATCCACCTTAATACCTTCTTTGTTCACTATGTGACCGAGGAATTGAACTTCTTCCAACCAAAATGCACACTTTGAAAACTTAGCATACAATTCTTCCTTCCTCAATACTTCTAACACCTTTCTCAAATGTTCACCGTGTTCTTGGTCATTCTTTGAGTAAATAAGTATGTCATCAATGAAAACAATGACAAACTTGTCAAGGTATGGTCCACACACTCGGTTCATAAGGTCCATGAACATAGCTGGTGCATTAGTTAAACCAAACGGCATGACCATAAACTTGTAATGACCGTAACGTGTTCTGAAAGTAGTCTTTGGAATATCATCTTCTTTCACCCGCATTTGATGATACCCGGAACGTAAGTCAATCTTTGAATAAACAGACAAGCCTTGTAGTTGATCAAATAAGTCGTCGATTCTTGGTAGTGGGTAGCGGTTCTTTATGGTAAGTTTGTTCAACTCTCGGTAGTCGATACACAACCTGAATGTACCATATTTCTTCTTGACAAACAAAACAGGAGCTCCCCACGGTGATGTGCTTGGTCGAATGAAAGCACGCTCTAAAAGTTCTTGTAATTGGCTTTGCAGTTCTTTCATCTCACTGGGTGCGAGTCTGTAAGGAGCACGAGCTATTGGTGCAGCTCCTGGTACAAGATCTATGTGAAATTCAACGGATCGATGTGGGGGTAATCCCGGTAATTCATTCGGAAATACATCGGGAAATTCTTTTGCAATGGGAACATCATTGATGCTCTTTTCTTCAGTTTGTACTTTCTCGACGTGTGCTAGAACAGCATAGCAACCTTTTCTTATTAGTTTTTGTGCCTTCAAATTACTAATAAGATGTAGCTTCGTGTTGCCCTTTTCCCCGTACACCATTAAGGGTTTTCTTTTTTCTCGTATAATGCGAATTGCATTTTTGTAACAAACGATCTCTGCTTTCACTTCTTTCAACCAGTCCATACCGATTATCACATCAAAACTCCCTAACTCTACTGGTATCAAATCAATCTTAAATGTTTCGCTAACCAGTTTAATTTCTCGATTCCGACATATATTATCTGCTGAAATTAATTTACCATTTGCTAATTCGAGTAAAAATTTACTATCCAAAGGCGTCAATGGACAACTTAATTTAGCACAAAAATCTCTACTCATATAGCTTCTATCCGCACCCGAATCAAATAAAACGTAAGCAGATTTATTGTCAATAAGAAACGTACCCGTAACAAGCTCCGGGTCTTCCTGTGCCTCTGCCGCATTAATATTGAAAACTCTTCCGCGGCCTTGTCCATTCGTGTTCTCCTGGTTCGGGCAATTTCTAATAATGTGGCCCGGTTTTCCACATTTATAACAAACTACATTGGCATAACTTGCTCCGACACTACTTGCTCTGCCATTACTCGTTCCGACACCATTTGTTCCTTTCGTTCTATTAACCCCTGGTCCGTAGACCTCACACTTCACCGCGCTATGACCATTTCTTTTACACTTGTTGCAAAATTTGGTTCAGAACCCCGAGTGATACTTTTCACACCTTTGGCATAGTTGCTTCTGATTGTTGTTGTTGTTGCGGTTATTATTGTTGTTGGGATGATTGTTGTAGTTGCTGTTGTTGTTGTTGTTGTTGTTGTTGTTGGGCCGTTTGTTGTAGTTGCGATTGATGTTGCGATTGTTGGGATAATTGTTGCGATTATTGTTGTAATTGCTGTTGTTGTTGTATTGGTGATTCTTATCACCGTTTTCCTCCCACTTTCTTTTGACTTGCTTCACATTGGCCTCTTCAGTAGTCTGTTCTTTAATTCTTTCTTCAATCTGGTTCACTAGTTTGTGAGCCATTCTACATGCCTGTTGTATGGAGGCGGGCTCGTGTGAACTTATATCTTCTTGGATTCTTTCCGGTAATCCTTTCACAAACGCGTCGATCTTCTCTTCCTCATCTTCGAATGCTCCCGGACACAATAGGCACAATTCTGTGAATCGTCTTTCGTACGTGGTAATATCAAATCCTTGGGTTCGTAACCCTCTAAGTTCTGTCTTGAGCTTATTGATCTCGGTTCTGGGACGGTACTTCTCGTTCATCAAGTGCTTGAATGCTGACCACGGTAGTGCGTACGCATCATCTTGTCCCACTTGCTCTAGATAGGTATTCCACCATGTTAATGCAGAACCTGTGAAGGTATGCGTAGCGTACTTCACTTTGTCCTCTTCAGTACACTTACTTATGGCAAACACCGATTTGACCTTCTCGGTCCACCGTTTCAATTCGATCGGTCCTTCGGTTCCATCAAATTCCAAAGGTTTGTAGGCAGTGAATTCTTTGTAGGTGCATCCTACACGATTTCCTGTACTACTAGTGAAATGTCCCGTTCTTATTGATTAAAAACGTTCCATATTAATTGATTTCGTTGCGAGGTTTTGACCTCTATATGAGACGTTTTTCAAAGACTGCATTCATTTTTAAACAAACCATAACCTTTATTTCATCAATAAAGGTTTAAAAAGCTTTACGTAGATTATCAAATAATGATAATCTAAAATATCCTGTTTACACACGACCATTACATAATGGTTTACAATACAAATATGTTACAACAAAATAAGTTTCTTGAATGCAGTTTTTACACAATATCATACAAGCATGGACTCCAAATCTTGTCCTTATTTAAGTATGCGACAGCGGAAGCTCTTAATAATCACCTGAGAATAAACATGCTTAAAACGTCAACAAAAATGTTGGTGAGTTATAGGTTTAACCTATATATATCAAATCGTAACAATAGACCACAAGATTTCATATTTCAATACACATCCCATACATAGAGATAAAAATCATTCATATGGTGAACACCTGGTAACCGACAATAACAAGATGCATATATAAGAATATCCCCATCATTCCGGGACACCCTTCGGATATGATATAAATTTCGAAGTACTAAAGCATCCGGTACTTTGGATGGGGTTTGTTAGGCCCAATAGATCTATCTTTAGGATTCGCGTCAATTAGGGTGTCTGTTCTCTAATTCTTAGATTACCAGACTTAATAAAAAGGGGCATATTCGATTTCAATAATTCAACCATAGAATGTAGTTTCACGTACTTGTGTCTATTTTGTAAATCATTTATAAAACCTGCATGTATTCTCATCCCAAAATATTAGATTTTAAAAGTGGGACTATAACTCACTTTCACAGATTTTTACTTCGTCGGGAAGTAAGACTTGGCCACTGGTTGATTCACGAACCTATAACAATATATACATATATATCAAAGTATGTTCAAAATATATTTACAACACTTTTAATATATTTTAATGTTTTAAGTTTATTAAGTCAGCTGTCCTCGTTAGTAACCTACAACTAGTTGTCCACAGTTAGATGTACAGAAATAAATCGATAAATATTATCTTGAATCAATCCACGACCCAGTGTATACGTATCTCAGTATTGATCACAACTCAAACTATATATATTTTGGAATCAACCTCAACCCTGTATAGCTAACTCCAACATTCACATATAGAGTGTCTATGGTTGTTTCGAAATATATATAGATGTGTCGACATGATAGGTCGAAACGTTGTATACGTGTCTATGGTATCTCAAGATTACATAATATACAATACAAGTTGATTAAGTTATGGTTGGAATAGATTTGTTACCAATTTTCACGTAGCTAAAATGAGAAAAATTATCCAATCTTGTTTTACCCATAACTTCTTCATTTTAAATCCGTTTTGAGTGAATCAAATTGCTATGGTTTCATATTGAACTCTATTTTATGAATCTAAACAGAAAAAGTATAGGTTTATAGTCGGAAAAATAAGTTACAAGTCGTTTTTGTAAAGGTAGTCATTTCAGTCGAAAGAACGACGTCTAGATGACCATTTTAGAAAACATACTTTCACTTTGAGTTTAACCATAATTTTTGGATATAGTTTCATGTTCATAATAAAAATCATTTTCTCAGAATAAAAACTTTTAAATCAAAGTTTATCATAGTTTTTAATTAACTAACCCAAAACAGCCCGCGGTGTTACTACGACGGCGTAAATCCGGTTTTACGGTGTTTTTCGTGTTTCCAGGTTTTAAATCATTAAGTTAGCATATCATATAGATATAGAACATGTGTTTAGTTGATTTTAAAAGTCAAGTTAGAAGGATTAACTTTTGTTTGCGAACAAGTTTAGAATTAACTAAACTATGTTCTAGTGATTACAAGTTTAAACCTTCGAATAAGATAGCTTTATATGTATGAATCGAATGATGTTATGAACATCATTACTACCTTAATTTCCTTGGATAAACCTACTGGAAAAGAGAAAAATGGATCTAGCTTCAATGGATCCTTGGATGGCTCGAAGTTCTTGAAGCAGAATCATGACACGAAAACAAGTTCAAGTAAGATCATCACTTGAAATAAGATTGTTATAGTTATAGAAATTGAACCAAAGTTTGAATATGATTATTACCTTGTATTAGAATGATAACCTACTGTAAGAAACAAAGATTTCTTGAGGTTGGATGATCACCTTACAAGATTGGAAGTGAGCTAGCAAACTTGAAAGTATTCTTGATTTTATGAAACTAGAACTTTTGGAATTTATGAAGAACACTTAGAACTTGAAGATAGAACTTGAGAGAGATCAATTAGATGAAGAAAATTGAAGAATGAAAGTGTTTGTAGGTGTTTTTGGTCGTTGGTGTATGGATTAGATATAAAGGATATGTAATTTTGTTTTCATGTAAATAAGTCATGAATGATTACTCATATTTTTGTAATTTTATGAGATATTTCTTGCTAGTTGCCAAATGATGGTTCCCACATGTGTTAGGTGACTCACATGGGCTGCTAAGAGCTGATCATTGGAGTGTATATACCAATAGTACATACATCTAAAAGCTGTGTATTGTACGAGTACGAATACGGGTGCATACGAGTAGAATTGTTGATGAAACTGAACGAGGATGTAATTGTAAGCATTTTTGTTAAGTAGAAGTATTTTGATAAGTGTATTGAAGTCTTTCAAAAGTGTATAAATACATATTAAAACACTACATGTATATACATTTTAACTGAGTCGTTAAGTCATCGTTAGTCGTTACATGTAAGTGTTGTTTTGAAACCTTTAGGTTAACGATCTTGTTAAATGTTGTTAACCCAATGTTTATAATATTAAATGAGATTTTAAATTATTATATTATCATGATATTATCATGTATGAATATCTCTTATTATGATATATATACATTAAATGTCTTTACAACGATAATCATTACATATATGTCTCGTTTAAAAATCATTAAGTTAATAGTCTTGTTTTTACATATGTAGTTCATTGTTAATATACTTTATGATATGTTTTCTTATCATAGTATCATGTTAACTATATATATATATATATCCATATATATGTCATCATATAGTTTTTACAAGTTTTAACGTTCGTGAATCACCGATCAACTTGGGTGGTCAATTGTCTATATGAAACATATTTCAATTAATCAAGTCTTAACAAGTTTGATTGCTTAAAATGTTGGAAACATTTAATCATGTAAATATCAATCTCAATTAATATATATAAACATGGAAAAGTTCGGGTCACTACAGTACCTACCCGTTAAATAAATTTCGTCCCGAAATTTTAAGCTGTTGAAGGTGTTGACGAATCTTCTGGAAATAGATGCGGGTATTTCTTCTTCATCTGATCTTCACGCTCCCAGGTGAACTCGGGTCCTCTACGAGCATTCCATCGAACCTTAACAATTGGTATCTTGTTTTGCTTAAGTCTTTTAACCTCACGATCCATTATTTAGACGGGTTCTTCGATGAATTGAAGTTTTTCGTTGATTTGGATTTCATCTAACGGAATAGTGAGATCTTCTTTAGCAAAACATTTCTTCAAATTCGAGACGTGGAAAGTGTTATGTACAGCCGCGAGTTGTTGAGGTAACTCTAGTCGGTAAGCTACTGGTCCGACACGATCAATAATCTTGAATGGTCCAATATACCTTGGATTTAATTTCCCTCGTTTACCAAATCGAACAACGCCTTTCCAAGGTGCAACTTTAAGCATGACCATCTCTCCAATTTCAAATTCTATATCTTTTCTTTTAATGTCAGCGTAGCTCTTTTGTCGACTTTGGGCGGTTTTCAACCGTTGTTGAATTTGGATGATCTTCTCGGTAGTTTCTTGTATAATCTCCGGACCCGTAATCTGTCTATCCCCCACTTCACTCCAACAAATCGGAGACCTGCACTTTCTACCATAAAGTGCTTCAAACGGCGCCATCTCAATGCTTGAATGGTAGCTGTTGTTGTAGGAAAATTCTGCTAACGGTAGATGTCGATCCCAACTGTTTCCGAAATCAATAACACATGCTCGTAGCATGTCTTCAAGCGTTTGTATCGTCCTTTCGCTCTGCCCATCAGTTTGTGGATGATAGGCAGTACTCATGTCTAGACGAGTTCCTAATGCTTGCTGTAATGTCTGCCAGAATCTTGAAATAAATCTGCCATCCCTATCAGAGATAATAGAGATTGGTATTCCATGTCTGGAGACGACTTCCTTCAAATACAGTCGTGCTAACTTCTCCATCTTGTCATCTTCTCTTATTGGTAGGAAGTGTGCTGATTTGGTGAGACGATCAACTATTACCCAAATAGTATCAAAACCACTTGCAGTCCTTGGCAATTTAGTGATGAAATCCATGGTAATGTTTTCCCATTTCCATTCCGGGATTTCGGGTTGTTGAAGTAGACCTGATGGTTTCTGATGCTCAGCTTTGACCTTAGAACACGTCAAACATTCTCCTACGTATTTAGCAACATCGGCTTTCATACCCGGCCACCAAAAATGTTTCTTGAGATCCTTTTACATCTTCCCCGTTCCAGGATGTATTGAGTATCTGGTTTTATGAGCTTCTCTAAGTACCATTTCTCTCATATCTCCAAATTTTGGTACCCAAATCCTTTCAGCCCTATACCGGGTTCCGTCTTCCCGAATATTAAGATGCTTCTCCGATCCTTTGGGTATTTCATCCTTTAAATTTCCCTCTTTTAAAACTCCTTGTTGCGCCTCCTTTATTTGAGTAGTAATGTTATTATGAATCATTATATTCATAGATTTTACTCGAATGGGTTCTCTGTCCTTCCTGCTCAAGGCATCGGCTACCACATTTGCCTTCCCCGGATGGTAACGAATCTCAAAGTCGTAATCATTCAATAATTCAATCCACCTACGCTGCCTCATATTCAGTTGTTTCTGATTAAATATGTGTTGAAGACTTTTGTGGTCGGTATATATAATACTTTTTACCCCATATAAGTAGTGCCTCCAAGTCTTTAATGCAAAAACAACCGCGCCTAATTCCAAATCATGCGTCGTATAATTTTGTTCGTGAATCTTCAATTGTCTAGACGCATAAGCAATCACCTTCATTCGTTGCATTAATACACAACCGAGACCTTGCTTTGATGCATCACAATAAATCACAAAATCATCATTCCCTTCAGGCAATGACAATATAGGTGCCGTAGTTAGCTTTTTCTTCAATAACTGAAACGCTTTCTCTTGTTCATCATTCCATTCAAATTTCTTCCCTTTATGCGTTAATGCAGTCAAGGGTTTTGCTATTCTGGAAAAGTCTTGGATGAACCTTCTGTAGTAACCAGCTAGTCCTAAAAACTGGCGTATGTGTTTCGGAGTTTTCGGGGTTTCCCACTTTTCAACAGTTTCTATCTTTGCCGGATCCACCTTAATACCTTCTTTGTTCACTATGTGACCGAGGAATTGAACTTCTTCCAACCAAAATGCACACTTTGAAAACTTAGCGTACAATTCTTCCTTCCTCAATACTTCTAACACCTTTCTCAAATGTTCACCGTGTTCTTGGTCATTCTTTGAGTAAATAAGTATGTCATCAATGAAAACAATGACAAACTTGTCAAGGTATGGTCCACACACTCGGTTCATAAGGTCCATGAACACAGCTGGTGCATTAGTTAAACCAAACGGCATGACCATAAACTCGTAATGACCGTAACGTGTTCTGAAAGCAGTCTTTGGAATATCATCTTCTTTCACCCGCATTTGATGATACCCGGAACGTAAGTCAATCTTTGAATAAACAGACGAGCCTTGTAGTTGATCAAATAAGTCGTCGATTCTCGGTAGTGGGTAGCGGTTCTTGATGGTAAGTTTGTTCAACTCTCGGTAGTCGATACACAACCTGAATGTACCATCTTTCTTCTTGACAAACAAAACAGGAGCTCCCCACGGTGATGTGCTTGGTCGAATGAAACCACGCTCTAAAAGTTCTTGTAATTGGCTTTGCAGTTCTTTCATCTCGCTGGGTGCGAGTCTGTAAGGAGCACGAGCTATTGGTGCAGCTCCTGGTACAAGATCTATTTGAAATTCAACGGATCGATGTGGGGGTAATCCCGGTAATTCTTTTGGAAATACATCGGGAAATTCTTTTGCAATGGGAACATCATTGATGCTCTTTTCTTCAGTTTGTACTTTCTCGATGTGTGCTAGAACAGCATAGCAACCTTTTCTTATTAGTTTTTGTGCCTTCAAATTACTAATAAGATGTAGCTTCGTGTTGCCCTTTTCTCCGTACACCATTAAGGGTTTTCCTTTTTCTCGTATAATGCGAATTGCATTTTTGTAACAAACGATCTCCGCTTTCACTTCTTTCAACCAGTCCATACCGATTATCACATCAAAACTCCCTAACTCTACTGGTATCAAATCAATCTTAAATGTTTCGCTAACCAGTTTAATTTCTCGATTCCGACATATATTATCTGCTGAAATTAATTTACCATTTGCTAATTCGAGTAAAAATTTACTATCCAAAGGCGTCAATGGACAACTTAATTTAGCACAAAAATCTCTACTCATATAGCTTCTATCCGCACCCGAATCAAATAAAACGTAAGCAGATTTATTGTCAATAAGAAACGTACCCGTAACAAGCTCCGGGTCTTCCTGTGCCTCTACCGCATTAATATTGAAAACTCTTCCACGGCCTTGTCCATTCGTGTTCTCCTGGTTCGGGCAATTTCTAATAATGTGGCCTGGTTTTCCACATTTATAACAAACTACATTGGCATAACTTTCTCCGACACTACTTGCTCCGCCATTACTCGTTCCGACACCATTTGTTCCTTTCGTTCTATTAACCCCTGGTCCGTAGACCTCACACTTCGCCGCGCTATGACCATTTCTTTTACACTTGTTGCAAAATTTGGTGCAGAACCCCGAGTGATTCTTTTCACACCTTTGGCATAGCTGCTTCTGATTGTTGTTGTTGTTGTTGTTGCGGTTATTATTGTTGTTGGGATGATTGTTGTAGTTGCTGCTGTTGTTGTTGTTGTTGTTGTTGTTGTTGGGCCGTTTGTTGTAGTTGCGATTGATGTTGCGATTGTTGGGATAATTGTTGCGATTATTGTTGTAATTGCTGTTGTTGTTGTATTGGTGATTCTTATCACCGTTTTCCTCCCACTTTCTTTTGACTTGCTTCACATTGGCCTCTTCAGCAGTCTGTTCTTTAATTCTTTCTTCAATCTGGTTCACTAGTTTGTGAGCCATTCTACATGCCTGTTGTATGGAGGCGGGCTCGTGTGAACTTATATCTTCTTGGATTCTTTCCGGTAATCCTTTCACAAACGCGTCGATCTTCTCTTCCTCATCTTCGAATGCTCCCGAACACAATAGGCACAATTCTGTGAATCGTCTTTCGTACGTGGTAATATCAAATCCTTGGGTTCGTAACCCTCTAAGTTCTGTCTTGAGCTTATTGACCTCGGTTCTGGGACGGTACTTCTCGTTCATCAAGTGCTTGAATGCTGACCACGGTAGTGCGTACGCATCATCTTGTCCCACTTGCTCTAGATAGGTATTCCACCATGTTAACGCAGAACCTGTGAAGGTATGCGTAGCGTACTTCACTTTGTCCTCTTCAGTACACTTACTTATGGCAAACACCGATTCAACCTTCTCGGTCCACCGTTTCAATCCGATCGGTCCTTCGGTTCCATCAAATTCCAAAGGTTTGCAGGCAGTGAATTCTTTGTAGGTGCATCCTACACGATTTCCTGTACTGCTAGATCCAAGGTTATTGTTGGTATGTAGCGCAGCCTGTACTGCGGCTATGTTTGAAGCTAGAAAAGTACGGAATTCCTCTTCATTCATATTCACAGTGTGTCGAGTAGTCGGTGCCATTTCCTTCAAAATAGTTAAATGGAACAAGTTAATCATACAGAATATTAAGAGTAGTTAATAGTATTTCGTAGCATAATATGAACTCATTTATAAAAGCTTTTTCTTCATATTAGCGTTTTATAAGTTTAAATTCGGGTAGTACCTACCCGTTAAGTTCATACTTAGTAGCTAATATACAATTCAACTACTACAATTCTATATGAAAAACTGATTATAATAATATTTCGCGTTCAAACTTTTATACAATATTTTACAAACTTACAATACCGCTTATTTTACATAAAGCATGAAATATAGCACACAATAACTTTGATACAAGATAGTTGTGAAGACAATTCTAGCTAGTACACAAGTCGTTCAGCAAAGGCAATAAAGACACGTAATTCATACGTCCAGAAACAAGTCATGCATTCTGGTTTTACTAGGACTACTTCCCATCCTTGGTCTTGTGCAACATAACCGTTATGGCCGTTGATAAGACAGCGTGTTGTAACGTCATCAAAGGGACGAGGGTTACGTAATGTCCAACAGTCCCGTAATAATCTAAAAACCTCATTTCTTACCCCAATTACCGACTCCGTCACTTGTGGAAACGTTTTGTTTAATAGTTGTAGCCCGATGTTCTTGTTCTCACTTTGGTGAGAAGCGAACATTACTAATCCGTAAGCATAACATGCTTCTTTATGTTGCATGTTAGCCGCTTTTTCTAAATCACGAAGTCCAATATTCGGATATATTGAGTCAAAATAATTTCTTAACCCGTTGCGTAAAATAGCATTTGGGTTCCCCGCAATATATGCGTCAAAGTAAACACATCGTAACTTATGGGTTTCTCAATGTGATATCCCCCATCTTTCAAACGAAAGTCTCTTATAAACCAAGACATTCTTGGAACGTTCTTCGAATGTCTTACAAACTGATCTCGCCTTAAATAGTTGTGCCGAAGAATTCTGGCCGACTCTAGACAAGATTTCATCAATCATGTCTCCGGGTAGGTCTCTTAAAATATTGGGTTGTCTATCCATTTTGTGTTTTTAAACTGTAAAATAGACAAGAGTTAGATTCATAAAAAAAATACTTATTAATACAAGCAATTTTTACATATATCATAAAGCATAAGAACACTATATTCCATATATTACACCACACGAATACAACTATCTTATTCCGACTCGCTCGTTTCTTCTTCTTCGGTTTTGGTTCGTTTTGCCAAGTTTCTAGGGATATATGATGTTCCCCTAATACGAGTCGTCGTTGTCCACATTGGTTTAGAAAAACCTGGTGGTTTAGAGGTTCCCGGGTCATTGTTACAACTTAAGGACTTCGGGGGTTGACGATACATATAAAGTTCATCGGGGTTGGAATTATATTTCTCTATTTTTATGCCCTTTCCCTTATTATTTTCTTTTGCCTTTTTAAATTCAGTTGGGGTAATTTCTATAACATCATCGGAATTCTCGTCGGAATCCGATTCATCGGAGAATTGGTAATCCTCCCAATATTTTGCTTCCTTGGCGGAAACACCATTGACCATAATTAACTTTGGTCGGTTGGTTGAGGATTTTCTTTTACTTAACCGTTTTATTATTTCCCCCACCGGTTCTATTTCTTCATCCGGTTCCGATTCTTCTTCCGGCTCCGATTCTTCTTCCGGTTCCGACTCTTCTTCCGGTTCCTCTTCGGGAACTTGTGAATCAGTCCACAAATCATTCCAATTTACATTTGACTCTTCATTATTATTAGGTGAGTCAATGAGACTTGTTCTAGAGGTAGACATCTATCACATAATATCAAACACGTTAAGAGATTAATATATCACATAATATTCATATGTTAAAAATATATAGTTTCCAACAAAAATGTTAAGCAATCATTTTTAAAGAAAATACGGTCGAAGTCCAGACTCACTAATGCATCCTAACAAACTCGATAAGACACACTAATGCAAATTTTCTGGTTCTCTAAGACCAACGCTCTGATACCAACTGAAATGTCCCGTTCTTATTGATTAAAAACGTTCCATATTAATTGATTTCGTTGCGAGGTTTTGACCTCTATATGAGACGTTTTTCAAAGACTGCATTCATTTTTAAACAAACCATAACCTTTATTTCATCAATAAAGGTTTAAAAAGCTTTACGTAGATTATCAAATAATGATAATCTAAAATATCCTGTTTACACACGACCATTACATAATGGTTTACAATACAAATATGTTACAACAAAATAAGTTTCTTGAATGCAGTTTTTACACAATATCATACAAGCATGGACTCCAAATCTTGTCCTTATTTAAGTATGCGACAGCGGAAGCTCTTAATAATCACCTGAGAATAAACATGCTTAAAACGTCAACAAAAATGTTGGTGAGTTATAGGTTTAACCTATATATATCAAATCGTAACAATAGACCACAAGATTTCATATTTCAATACACATCCCATACATAGAGATAAAAATCATTCATATGGTGAACACCTGGTAACCGACAATAACAAGATGCATATATAAGAATATCCCCATCATTCCGGGACACCCTTCGGATATGATATAAATTTCGAAGTACTAAAGCATCCGGTACTTTGGATGGGGTTTGTTAGGCCCAATAGATCTATCTTTAGGATTCGCGTCAATTAGGGTGTCTGTTCCCTAATTCTTAGATTACCAGACTTAATAAAAAGGGGCATATTCGATTTCAATAATTCAACCATAGAATGTAGTTTCACGTACTTGTGTCTATTTTGTAAATCATTTATAAAACCTGCATGTATTCTCATCCCAAAATATTAGATTTTAAAAGTGGGACTATAACTCACTTTCACAGATTTTTACTTCGTCGGGAAGTAAGACTTGGCCACTGGTTGATTCACGAACCTATAACAATATATACATATATATCAAAGTATGTTCAAAATATATTTACAACACTTTTAATATATTTTGATGTTTTAAGTTTATTAAGTCAGCTGTCCTCGTTAGTAACCTACAACTAGTTGTCCACAGTTAGATGTACAGAAATAAATCGATAAATATTATCTTGAATCAATCCACGACCCAGTGTATACGTATCTCAGTATTGATCACAACTCAAACTATATATATTTTGGAATCAACCTCAACCCTGTATAGCTAACTCCAACATTCACATATAGAGTGTCTATGGTTGTTTCGAAATATATATAGATGTGTCGACATGATAGGTCGAAACGTTGTATACGTGTCTATGGTATCTCAAGATTACATAATATACAATACAAGTTGATTAAGTTATGGTTGGAATAGATTTGTTACCAATTTTCACGTAGCTAAAATGAGAAAAATTATCCAATCTTGTTTTACCCATAACTTCTTCATTTTAAATCCGTTTTGAGTGAATCAAATTGCTATGGTTTCATATTGAACTCTATTTTATGAATCTAAACAGAAAAAGTATAGGTTTATAGTCGGAAAAATAAGTTACAAGTCGTTTTTGTAAAGGTAGTCATTTCAGTCGAAAGAACGACGTCTAGATGACCATTTTAGAAAACATACTTTCACTTTGAGTTTAACCATAATTTTTGGATATAGTTTCATGTTCATAATAAAAATCATTTTCTCAGAATAAAAACTTTTAAATCAAAGTTTATCATAGTTTTTAATTAACTAACCCAAAACAGCCCGCGGTGTTACTACGACGGCGTAAATCCGGTTTTACGGTGTTTTTCGTGTTTCCAGGTTTTAAATCATTAAGTTAGCATATCATATAGATATAGAACATGTGTTTAGTTGATTTTAAAAGTCAAGTTAGAAGGATTAACTTTTGTTTGCGAACAAGTTTAGAATTAACTAAACTATGTTCTAGTGATTACAAGTTTAAACCTTCGAATAAGATAGCTTTATATGTATGAATCGAATGATGTTATGAACATCATTACTACCTTAATTTCCTTGGATAAACCTACTGGAAAAGAGAAAAATGGATCTAGCTTCAATGGATCCTTGGATGGCTCGAAGTTCTTGAAGCAGAATCATGACACGAAAACAAGTTCAAGTAAGATCATCACTTGAAATAAGATTGTTATAGTTATAGAAATTGAACCAAAGTTTGAATATGATTATTACCTTGTATTAGAATGATAACCTACTGTAAGAAACAAAGATTTCTTGAGGTTGGATGATCACCTTACAAGATTGGAAGTGAGCTAGCAAACTTGAAAGTATTCTTGATTTTATGAAACTAGAACTTTTGGAATTTATGAAGAACACTTAGAACTTGAAGATAGAACTTGAGAGAGATCAATTAGATGAAGAAAATTGAAGAATGAAAGTGTTTGTAGGTGTTTTTGGTCGTTGGTGTATGGATTAGATATAAAGGATATGTAATTTTGTTTTCATGTAAATAAGTCATGAATGATTACTCATATTTTTGTAATTTTATGAGATATTTCTTGCTAGTTGCCAAATGATGGTTCCCACATGTGTTAGGTGACTCACATGGGCTGCTAAGAGCTGATCATTGGAGTGTATATACCAATAGTACATACATCTAAAAGCTGTGTATTGTACGAGTACGAATACGGGTGCATACGAGTAGAATTGTTGATGAAACTGAACGAGGATGTAATTGTAAGCATTTTTGTTAAGTAGAAGTATTTTGATAAGTGTATTGAAGTCTTTCAAAAGTGTATAAATACATATTAAAACACTACATGTATATACATTTTAACTGAGTCGTTAAGTCATCGTTAGTCGTTACATGTAAGTGTTGTTTTGAAACCTTTAGGTTAACGATCTTGTTAAATGTTGTTAACCCAATGTTTATAATATTAAATGAGATTTTAAATTATTATATTATCATGATATTATCATGTATGAATATCTCTTATTATGATATATATACATTAAATGTCTTTACAACGATAATCATTACATATATGTCTCGTTTAAAAATCATTAAGTTAATAGTCTTGTTTTTTCATATGTAGTTCATTGTTAATATACTTTATGATATGTTTTCTTATCATAGTATCATGTTAACTATATATATATATATATCCATATATATGTCATCATATAGTTTTTACAAGTTTTAACGTTCGTGAATCACCGATCAACTTGGGTGGTCAATTGTCTATATGAAACATATTTCAATTAATCAAGTCTTAACAAGTTTGATTGCTTAAAATGTTGGAAACATTTAATCATGTAAATATCAATCTCAATTAATATATATAAACATGGAAAAGTTCGGGTCACTACAACTAGATCCAAGGTTATTGTTGGTATGTAGCGCAGCCTGTACTGCGGCTATGTTTGAAGCAAGAAAGGCACGAAATTCCTCTTCACTCATATTCAAGGTGTGTCGAGTAGTCGGTGCCATTTCCTTCAAAATAGTCAAATGAAACGAGTTAATCATATAGAATATCAAGAGTAGTCAATAGTATTTCGTAGCGTAATATGAACTTATTTATAAAAGCTCTTTCTTCATATTAGCATTTTATACTCTTTAATTCGGGTAGTACCTACCCGTTAAGTTCATACTTAGTAGCTAACATACCATTTCAACTACTACAATTCTATATGAAAAACTAATCACAAAAAAATATATATATATATCATATTCAAACCTTTATACAATAACTTGCAAACTTACAATACCGCTATTTTACATATAGCATGAAATATAGCACATAAAACTTTGATACAAAGTAGTTGCGAAGATAATTCTAGTTAATAAATAATGCGTTTAGTAAAGGCAACAAAGACACGTAATTCATACGTCCAGAAACAAGTCATGCATTCTGGTTTTACTAATACCACTTCCCATCCTTGGTCTTGCGGAACGTAACCGTTGTGACCGATAGTATGACAACGTGTTGTAACGTCGTCAAAAGGGCGAAGGTTACGTAATGACCAACAGTCTCGTAATAACCTAAAAACCTCATTTCTTACCCCAATTACCGACTCCGTCACTTGTGGGAACGTTTTGTTTAATAGTTGTAGCCCGATGTTCTTTTTCTCACTTTGGTGAGAAGCGAACATTACTAACCCATAAGCATAACATGCTTCTTTATGTTGCATGTTAGCCGCTTTTTCTAAATCATGAAGTCCTATATTCGGATACATTGAGTCAAAATAATTTCTTAACCCGTTGCGTAAAATAGCATTTGGGTTCCCCGCAATATATGCGTCAAAGTAAACACATCGTAACTTATGGGTTTCCCAATGTGATATCCCCCATCTTTCAAACGAAAGTCTCTTATAAACCAAGACATTCTTGGAACGTTCTTCGAATGTCTTACAAACTGATTTCGCCGTAAATAGTTGTACCGAAGAATTCTGACTGACTCTAGACAAGATTTCATCAATCATGTCTCCGGGTAGGTCTCTTAAAATATTGGGTTGTCTATCCATTTTGTGTTTTTATACTATAAAATAGACAAGAGTTAGATTCATAAAAAAAAATACTTATTAATACAAGCAATTTTTACATATATCATAAAGCATAAGCACACTATATTACATATATTACACCACACGAATACAACTATCTTATTCCGACTCGCTTGTTTCTTCTTCTTCGGTTTTGGTTCGTTTTGCCAAGTTTCTAGGGATATATGATGTTCCCCTAATACGAGCTGTCGTTTTCCACAACGGTTTAGAAAAACCTGGTGGTTTAGAGGTTCCCGGGTCATTGTTACAACTTAAGGGCTTCGGGGGTTGACGATACATATAAAGTTCATCAGGGTTGGAATTAGATTTCTCTATTTTTATGCCCTTTCCCTTAATATTTTATTTTGCCTTTTTAAATTCAGTTGGGGTAATTTCTATAACATCATCGGAATTCTCGTCGGAATCTGATTCATCGGAGAATTGGTAATCCCCCCAATATTTTGCTTCCTTGGCGGAAACACCATTGACCATAATTAACCTTGGTCGGTTGGTTGAGGATTTTCTTTTACTTAACCGTTTTATTATTTCCCCCACCGGTTCTATTTCCTCCTCCGGTTCCTCCTCTTCCGGTTCTGATTCTTCTTCCGGTTCTGATTCTTCTTCCGATTCTTCTTCGGGAACTTGTGAATCAGTCCAATATATATTCGGCTCTTTGTTATTATTAGGTGAGTCAATGGGATTTGTGCTAGAGGTAGACATCTATCACACAATATCAAACATGTTAAGAGATTAATATATCACATAATATATACATGTTATTAATATATAGTTTCCAACAAAAATGTTAAGCAATCATTTTTAAAGAAAACACGGTCGAAGTCCAGACTCACTAATGCATCCTAACAAACTCGATAAGACACACTAATGCAAATTTTCTGGTTCTCTAAGACCAACGCTCGGATACCAACTGAAATGTCCCGTTCTTATTGATTAAAAACGTTCCATATTAATTGATTTCGTTGCGAGGTTTTGACCTCTATATGAGACGTTTTTCAAAGACTGCATTCATTTTAAAACAAACCATAACCTTTATTTTATCAATAAAGGTTTAAAAAAAGCTTTACGTAGATTATCAAATAATGATAATCTAAAATATCCTGTTTACACATGACCATTACATAATGGTTTACAATACAAATATGTTACAACAAAATAAGTTTCTTGAATGCAGTTTTTACACAATATCATACAAGCATGGACTCCAAATCTCGTCCTTATTTAAGTATGCGACAGCGGAAGCTCTTAATAATCACCTGAGAATAAACATGCTTAAAACGTCAACAAAAATGTTGGTGAGTTATAGGTTTAACCTATATATATCAAATCATAATAATAGACCACAAGATTTCATATTTCAATACACATCCCATACATAGAGATAAAAATCATTCATATGGTGAACACCTGGTAACCGACATTAACAAGATGCATATATAAGAATATCCCCATCATTCCGGGACACCCTTCGGATATGATATAAATTTCGAAGTACTAAAGCATCCGGTACTTTGGATGGGGTTTGTTAGGCCCAATAGATCTATCTTTATAATTCGCGTCAATTAGGGTGTATGTTCCCTAATTCTTAGATTACCAGACTTAATAAAAAGGGGCATATTCGATTTCGATAATTCAACCATAGAATGTAGTTTCACGTACTTTTGTCTATTTTGTAAATCATTTATAAAACCTGCATGTATTCTCATCCCAAAAATATTAGATTTTAAAAGTGGGACTATAACTCACTTTCACAGATTTTTACTTCGTTGGGAAGTAAGACTTGGCCACTGTTTGATTCACGAACCTATAACAATATATACATATATATCAAAGTATGTTCAAAATATATTTACAACACTTTTAATATATTTTGATGTTTTAAGTTTATTAAGTCAGCTGTCCTCGTTAGTAACCTACAACTAGTTGTCCACAGTTAGATGCACAGAAATAAATCGATAAATATTATCTTGAATCAATCCACGACCCAGTGTATACGTATCTCAGTATTGATCATAACTCAAACTATATATATTTTGGAATCAACCTCAACCCTGTATAGCTAACTCCAACATTCACATATAGAGTGTCTATGGTTGTTCCAAAATATATATAGATGTGTCGACATGATAGGTCGAAATATTGTATACGTGTCTATGGTATCTCAAGATTACATAATATACAATACAAGTTGATTAAGTTATGGTTGGAATAGATTTGTTACCAATTTTCACGTAGCTAAAATGAGAAAAATTATCCAATCTTGTTTTACCCATAACTTCTTCATTTTAAATCCGTTTTGAGTGAATCAAATTGCTATGGTTTCATATTGAACTCTATTTTATGAATCTAAACAGAAAAAGTATAGGTTTATAGTCGGAAAAATAAGTTACAAGTCGTTTTTGTAAAGGTAGTCATTTCAGTCGAAAGAACGACGTCTAGATGACCATTTTAGAAAACATACTTCCACTTTGAGTTTAACCATAATTTTTCGATATAGTTTTATGTTCATAATAAAAATCATTTTCTCAGAATAACAACTTTTAAATCAAAGTTTATCATAGTTTTTAATTAACTAACCCAAAACAGCCCGCGGTGTTACTACGACGGCGTAAATCCGGTTTTACGGTGTTTTTCGTGTTTCCAGGTTTTAAATCATTAAGTTAGCATATCATATAGATATAGAACATGTGTTTAGTTGATTTTAAAAGTCAAGTTAGAAGGATTAACTTTTGTTTGCGAACAAGTTTAGAATTAACTAAACTATGTTCTAGTGATTACAAGTTTAAACCTTCGAATAAGATAGCTTTATATGTATGAATCGAATGATGTTATGAACATCATTAATATCTTAAGTTCCTTGGATAAACCTACTGGAAAAGTGAAAAATGGATCTAGCTTCAACGGATCCTTGGATGGCTCGAAGTTCTTGAAGCAGAATCATGACACGAAAACAAGTTCAAGTAAGATCATCACTTGAAATAAGATTGTTATAGTTATAGAAATTGAACCAAAGTTTGAATATGATTATTACCTTGTATTAGAATGATAACCTACTTTAAGAAACAAAGATTTCTTGAGGTTGGATGATCACCTTACAAGATTGGAAGTGAGCTAGCAAACTTGAAAGTATTCTTGATTTTATGTAACTAGAACTTGTAGAATTTATGAAGAACACTTAGAACTTGAAGATAGAACTTGAGAGAGATCAATTAGATGAAGAAAATTGAAGAATTAAAGTGTTTGTAGGTGTTTTTGGTCGTTGGTGTATGGATTAGATATAAAGGATATGTAATTTTTTTTTCATGTAAATAAGTCATGAATGATTACTCATATTTTTATAATTTTATGAGATATTTCATGCTAGTTGCCAAATGATGGTTCCCACATGTGTTAGGTGACTCACATGGGCTGCTAAGAGCTGATCATTGGAGTGTATATACTAATAGTACATACATCTAAAAGCTGTGTATTGTACGAGTACGAATACGGGTGCATACGAGTAGAATTGTTGATGAAACTGAACGAGGATGTAATTGTAAGAATTTTTGTTAAGTAGAAGTATTTTGATAAGTGTATTGAAGTCTTTCAAAAGTGTATAAATACATATTAAAACACTACATGTATATATATTTTAACTGAGTCGTTAAGTTATCGTTAGTCGTTACATGTAAGTGTTGTTTTGAAACCTTTAGGTTAACGATCTTGTTAAATGTTGTTAACCCAATGTTTATAATATCAAATGAGATTTTAAATTATTATATTATCATGATATTATCATGTATGAATATCTCTAAATATGATATATATATACATTAAATGTCTTTACAACGATAATCGTTACATATATGTCTCGTTTAAAAATCATTAAGTTAGTAGTCTTATTTTTACATATGTAGTTCATTGTTAATATACTTAATGATATGTTTACTTATCATAGTATCATGTTAACTATATATATATATATATATATATATATATATATATATATATATATATATATATATATATATATATATATATATATCCATATATATATATGTCATCATATAGTTTTTACAAGTTTTAACGTTCGTGAATCACCGGTCAACTTGGGTGGTCAATTGTCTATATGAAACATATTTCAATTAATCAAGTCTTAACAAGTTTGATTGCTTAACATGTTGGAAACATTTAATCATGTAAATATCAATCTCAATTAATATATATAAACATGGAAAAGTTCGGGTCACTACATAGAAAATCTTCATAATCTAAATAAGATTTGATTCTTTGGAAATAGGGAAATTAGGATCTCTTTAATTAAATGCAGTAATCTGCCTCGATTTCTATGTCTGATATTTCGCTATAATTTCATCTATTCCATTCTATCATTTCCACCACTCTTATACCTTCTTCTTTAATTTATACTTCCAAAAGATTTAGGAAATGCTTAATCCAGTTCTGATCCTTATTATTATATTGACCATATATGCAGTCATTATTCTTTTCTATCTTCCACCAGAAGAATATTTTTACTTCTACAATGCTCTTGGGGTTATAGTCTTTCTAATTCTCCCGTGTCTTTATGCTGCTATACGTATTGATATACGCGGTTTGTAATTTCTATGTTGCTGTCGTGCTTATATTTTCCCTTATATTTTGAAGCTTCATGCTTTTGTTTTCTCTTATCGACCTTAAATAATGCAAGTAATGGTCCAGAATTCGTAGGTTTATAATATATTAAGCAGAAAGGAAGGGTAATAGCACGATTTGATTTGTCGAATTACCAGAATTCACGAAAAAGACCGAATCATCAAGAGAAATATTTTCTTGATGTTTTTAGAGGTTAAGTAGAATGAAAGAGTTATGTAACATGGTACATGATGAGGGTGTGGTCTGTGAACCATCATCATGTTCCATTAGAAATTCAGCATGACTTACTATAATATAATCACGTTGGCCAACTGTCATTATATTATACTAACTCATGCTCAAATTCTTAACACTTCTCCAGAATTCATTCGTAATTTATACTTAGATTTTACAGAAGTTTCCAATATAAGGTAATACAGAAAGCACGAAGAGGTATATAATTTCGGACGAGAATATTTATGAAAATATCTTCAGAAATATCGAAGATATTTATGATGATATTTGTAGCATCCCGCCTTTTTCCGTTAAATTTATTAGATAATATCTTTTGTTATCTAAATTCGTAACTTTCGTTAACTAACATTGTTAATATTCCCGTTATTAGATTATAACATCTTCTGTTTACTCTCGCGTGCTTAAAATAATTCGTTCGGTCAATTCACGCACCCGCTTTCAAACTCAATGGACTAAAGTTGCCAAGTGGGAAAACTAGTTGACTAGGTCAACTAGTCAACCCACCACCACCACCACTCATTCATTCAATCTCATCTCTCTTTCCCTACTACTTCCATTTTTACTCTCAAACACCCAATTCACTAATTCATCATCTAAATTCAATGTAGCAATCAAACATCAAAACAAATTTCATATTTGTGATCCTTGTATCATCCTATTCAATTTGGTACCAATTTCATAGCTTGGGGTAAGCTTTTTAAAATCTCTAATTTTCATAAATTAGACCTTTAGACTTGAAATGGTGTTAATTAGTGTCTATGGCTCATTGTGATGTCGTGTATGTAATTTGTATGCTCGATCTTGTTATTTGGTGTAACTAGCATGAACACTTGAAATGGGTTAGTTTAATCTTTGATTTTGATTGATTAAATATTGTTAGATGTTAAACCTATTGTGTTAAATGTGTTACTAGCATCATTAGCTTCAATTTGATATGTTGGTTGGCTTGGTAAGACCTCATTAACATGATTATTGATTTCATGATTCTTGGTTAGGGTTTGATAGAGTTTAAAACGAATTTTTGATGCACCAAATGCTTTGCAATATTGTTGGTAAGTGTTTAGTTGCATTGTATGCGTAATTTCCTTCGAAACAGCATATCGTATGTGTAAATTGGATTCCCGAATCATCTTATGCGTTTTACTAACTTGAAACTTGGATTATGAACATTTAATGATCATTCAACGAGAATTTAGTTGTTGTAAATGAAGGATTTGATTGATAATACGTGCTTAGTTATATTCCTTGTCAAAATACCTTTCCAACGATATAAGATACATGTTTTGAGTGTTTGCGGTTCATAAATTGTGTTTGAAATGAGTTTGGTTCGAGACTTGTCAATTTTCAGCTTTTCCACTGAAGTCAGATAGGGATGTGGTGCATCTGCTCTATGGATATGGCGTATTTGCTGACTGATACGGCGCATCACTTGCAGATGCGGCGCATCTGAAGCAGGCTGTCCAAAATCTATTTTTTTTCCATTTAATTCCCGCGATGCTATACATGTCCGATTAACTTGAAACTTGGCCAACATACTTATATATGCTTATCTTTCATAGAAAAATTGTCGGATACCCGACCCGACCCCGTTGACTTTGACTTTGACCAAGTTTGACTTTTAGTCAAACTTAATCAAATACTTATGCAATCATTCTAACGTGCTTTTATACTTGTATCTTGCATGAAACTTGACAATTTGACTCACATGCTATATTAATCGAGTCGTAACAAGCCATAGGACTAATTGAACAACTTTGCCAAATCGTGTTTACCATTATTGATACGACCTATTTGTTTAGGTCAAGACTAGCATCCGTTCTTGCACACGTTTACTTGTGAAGTACTTTTATACTCTTGTAATCAAGGTGAGATCATAGTCCCACCTTTTCAACAACTTTTACTCTTTAAATTTTAGGATGAGAAACATATACGTATCATACTTTTATGCTTTGAACACAAGTACGAAAACAAACATTCCACAGCGAGTTAGAACAAAAAGCCTCAATTCAATTATCATTAGTTACACTTGCAGGGTGTAAACGTGAACTTCTGTTATGTGATCACATGGGCTTGACGAGCCCTCATTTGGACGGTTCGCTATCGTTAGCGGATGAAATATATTTTCGAGTATAGTGTATGTTCTAACACTATGTAACAGGGTACAAAACAGTTAAGTTTAATAATTGGGTGCTCGCGAACGTACTTTTGGAATGCAAATGATTTAGATAATCAACATTATGGAAATACAAAATCTTGTGGTTCAAAAACAACGTTTACTAATACACCAATGATTTCACCAACGTTTTTCGTTGACAGTTTTCTATATGTTTCTTAGATTCATACTTGGCTACTTGATACATGCTTCCGCACACTTGATTTCTTGCTTGGGGTCAAGCATACATGCATACGCTAGTGATAACACCTTTGGATTCAAATTTAATGTTTACATGCATACGCTATTGATAGCATTCGTGATTTTCAACTTATATTATGTCGCAAGTTATTTCATTTATACTTTATACTTTTGTAAACTTAAACTCTTTGTCGAACCATTTCGTAACTTAAAACTTTGCAAGTCATATACGTTTCAAATGAATGCGACATAATTTTGGTCAAACGCGTCTTATTTAGGGACTATGACTACGTAACGGGACCTAAGTTAACGGCGCCGTCAATGACGATTTTGTCGGGTTGAAACAGATGGTATTAGAGCATTGGTTGTAGGGAACTATGATATGCATTAGTGTGTCTGACAGAGTCGTTAGGATGCATTAGTGAATCTAGACTACAACCGGACAGTAAATCATTGCATTCTGACTTGCATTTGCTATGGATAGCACTTACTTGACTACTTGTGCATTTATACTTGAATCTTTCTTAGGTGAACTCGATAATGGTACCAAACTTTCATCATACGAAGGAGTACTCTGCCACTTTCTGGTAACACACGTAAATTTGAGATTCATACGCGCAAGGTTGACGACAACTTCATTAGTCACACTAGTCCGGGAACTCTGCCTCCCAGATTGTTATTCACTACCGTCCCGGCTTACTATCCACAAGTGCTGTAAAGTTTCCACCACTATGGCAATCATTAACCACTACAGATGTTACACCGGTGTTCTTCACTATCTACCACTTCTTGTTACTACCATCACTACTCTAGGTGAGTATTGTCATCACTACTTATCACTACGGTTGCGTACTACTCGTTATCATAATTCGTTACTCCTTTCATACCTAAAGACATTATTGTTTGACTTGAACTGCATTGACGTGAACAATCATTTATACATTTCCCTCGGGAAATGCTCCTTCAGGGTTACACTAATTCTTTCGATTAAATATGAGTCACGTTAGAGACGTCGTTACACTTTGTTCATTTTAAATCTTCACGATTACACGAACTTGATTCTATGGAGTGATGTAGGAATGGAGGTATGAATTAGCATAATATAATGACACTCGATCAACGTGGTTATATTATGGTAAGTCATACCAAAGTTCTAATGACACGTAATGGTGATTAGACTCGATCAACCTAGTCATCACCATGTGCCATGTACATGACTTTATTTTTCCTTGTTGCCATCTGAAAACTTCGAGAATATTGATAACAACCATACCAGGGACACATCTTGATATTTCCAAATCCTATTTATGCTTTTGAACGAATGACCAATTCTTTCAACTTCAAAACATATGTTACACGTGTATACTATATCGTCTTCGCACACTTTTATCGACGAACTACAAAACGCTTGATATGCTCACATCGAGGCGAAAACTTCTCTCGCATTACACTCGTACTTTCGTGTACGGAAAACCTTTATCTAAAATATCAATGGAGAGAGAGACTCTTCACGTTATACTAGTATTCGCCACGTGGGTGAATAGTCCTAACAGACATTTTCAGAAACCGATAAGAAACTTGTCCCAACAAACGTTTTTCAGAAATCGACAAGATGGGAAAAACTTGTACAACTATACATTATAGGAATGCTATCTCGACACGGTGTGCCTTTGTCATTTATTTCGGATCGAGATGCTCGTTTCACTTCTAGATTTCGGAGTGCCTTACAAGAAGCCTTGCGAACATGTTTAAAAAGAGTACCGCGTATCATCCACAAACTGACGGACCAAGCAAACATACGATTCAAACCTTGGAAAACATATCACGAACTTGTATTGTTGCCTTTAATTGATTTCCTCTTAGTACGATAGTTATCATTCGAGTATTAACGTCGCACCTTTTCGAAACTTTATATAGCCGCAAATGTCGTTTTCTTATTTGTTGGACCGAAGTAGGTGACAAGCAAATCTCCGGACCCGAACTCATTCATGAAATAACCGTTAAGATCGTTCAAATTCAAGAAAGACCCAAGACGGCCCGTAATCGCTACTATGCCGATGTTAGACGTAAGCCTCTCGAATTCCTAGTGGGTGACCACGTAATATTAAAAAAAAAAAAAGTCGCACCTTGACCAAGTGTAATCCGTTTCTGGAAAACGTAGAAAGCTAAATCCGTGATATTTTGATCCTTTTAAAATCTTGGGGCGTATTGGAACCGTTGCTTTCTGTTTCGAACTCCCAACTCGATCGAATCCTGTTCATCCAACATTCCATGTATCAAACTTAAAGAAGTGTCTTGCGAAACAAGAACTTGTTATCCTCTTCGATGAGCTTACTATCGACGATACACTCCACTTCTTAGGAGAACCGGTTGAAATTATGGATCGTGGAACCAAACTCTAAAACAACGTAAAATTTCGACCGTCAAAGTTCGTTGGAATGCCCAAGGAAGTACTTTCACTTATTCTTAGAATTGGCAACACAAGATCTCGAGGAAGAAACAACACCTACTACTTTCAACTAAATTTCGGGACGAAATTTCTTTTAAGGTGTAGGTAATGTAACATCCCGCATTTTTCTGTTAAATTTATTTTAACACCGACTTTTTTTATAGATAATATCTGTTGTTATCTAAATTCGTACCTTTCGTTAACTAACATTCTTAATATTCCTGTTATTGGATTATAACATCTTCCGTTTACTCTAACGTGCTTAAAATAATTCGTTCGGTCAATACACGCACCTGCTTTCAAACTCGAGGGACTAAAGTTGCCAAGTGGGTAAACTAGTTGACTAGGTCAACTAGTCAACCCACCACCACCACCACTCATTCATTCAATCTCATCTCTCTTTCTCTACTACTTCCATTTTTACTCTCAAACACCAAATTCACTAATTCATCATCTAAATCCAATCTAACAATCAAACATCAAAACAAATTACATATTTGTGATCCTTGCATCATCCTCTTCAATTTGGTACCAATTTCATAGCTTGAGGTAAGCTTTTCAAAATCTCTAATTTTCATAAATTAGACCTTTAGACTTGAAATGGTGTTAATTAGTGTCAATGGCTCATTGTGATGTCGTGTATGTAATTTGTATGCTCGATCTTGTTATTTAGTGTAACTAGCATGAACACTTGAAATGGGTTAGTTTAATCTTTGATTTTGATTGATTAAATGTTGTTAGATGTTAAACCTATTGTGTTACTAGCATCATTAGCTTCAATTTGATATGTTGGTTGGCTTGGTAAGACCTCATTAACATGATTATTGATTTCATGATTCTTGGTTAGGGTTTGATAGATTTTAAAACAAAATTTTGATGCACCAAATGCTTTGCAATGTTGTTGGTAAGTATTTAGTTGCATTGTATGCGTAATTTTCTTCGAAACAGCACATCGTATGTGTAAATTGGATTCCCGAATCATCTTATGCGTTTTACGAACTTGAAACTTTGATTATAAACATTTAATGATCATTCGACGAGAATTTGGTTATTTTAAATGAAGGATTTGATTGATAATATGTGCTTAGTTATATTCCTTGTCAAAATACCTTTTCAACGATATAAGATACATGTTTTGAGTGTTTGCGGTTCATAAATTGTGTTTGAAATGAGTTTGGTTCGAGACTTGTCAATTTTCAGCTTTTCCACTGAAGTCAGATAGGGATGCGGCGCATCTGCTCTGGATGCGGCGCATCTGCTGAATTATGCGGCATATCACTTGCAGATGCGGTGCATCTGAAGCAGGCTGTCCAAAATCTATTTATTTTTTCGTTTAATTCCCGCTATGCTATACATGTCCAATTAACATGAAACTTGGCCAACATACTTATATATGCTTATCTTTCATAGAAAAATTGTCGGATACCCGACCCGACACCGTTGACTTTGACCAAGTTTGACTTTTAGTCAAAGTTAACCAAATACTTATGCAATCATTCTAACGTGCTTTTATACTTGTATCTTGCATGAAACTTGACAATTTGACTCACATGCTATATTAATTGAGTCGTAACGAGCCATAGGACTAATTGAACAACTTTGACCAATCGTGTTTACCGTTATTGATACGACATATTTGTTTAGGTCAAGACTAGCATCCATTCTTGCACACGTTTACTTGTGAAGTACTTTTATACTCTTGTAATCAAGGTGAGATCATAGTCCCACCTTTTCAACAACTTTTACTCTTTAAATTATGGGATGAGAAACATATACGTATCATACTTTTATGCTTTGAATACAAGTACGAAAACAAACATTCCACAGCAAGTTAGAACAAAAAGCCTCAATTCAATTATCATTTGTTACACTTGCAGGGTGTAAACGTGAACTTATGTTATGTGATCACATGGGCTTGACGAGCCCTCATTCGGACGGTTCGCTACCGTTAGCGGGTGAAATATATTTTCAAGTATAGTGTATGTTCTAATACTACATAACAGGGTACAAAACAGTTAAGTTTGATAATTAGGTGCTCGCGAACGTACTTTTGGAATGCAAATGATTTAGATAATCAACATTATGGAAATACAAAATCTTGTGGTTCAAAAATAACGTTTACTAATACACCTATGATTTCACCAACGTTTTTCATTAACAGTTTTCTATATGTTTCTTAGATTCATACTTGGCTACTTGATACATGCTTCCGCACACTTGATTTCTTGCTTGGGGTCAAGCATACATGCATACGCTAGTGATAGCACCTTTGGATTCAAACTTAATGTTTACATGCATACGCTATTAATAGCATTCGTGATTTTCAACTTATATTATGTCGCAAGTTATTTCATTTATACTTTATACTTTTGTAAACTTAAACTCTTTGTCGAACCGTTTGGTAACTTAAAACTTTGCAAGTCATATACGTTTCAAATGAATGCGATATAATTTTGGTCCAACGCGTCTCATTTAGGGACTATGACCACGTAACGGGACCTAAGTTAACGGCGCTGTCAATGACAATTTTGTCGGGTCGTTACAATATTTTAGAATTTCTAAGTTCGAAAGTTGATGAAGAGAAATTTTCCGCAAGATTTTTAACATGAATCCGGAGCAAGATATTCTATAAAGATTTCATCAGATCAAGAATTAACTGAATTCTTTGAATATAGGGTATGGTCCTTGTATTTGGCCTTGATCTCCTTCATGGTTAGCTCAATCCATTTTTCAGTACCAAATTTTGTATCAAGCGTTCCCAACATTCCATTCTTTATTATCAAACTTTTGGCCATTTAGACCATTTACAATTTTGTTGTTTCCTCTGCATTTAATGCTACCATACCTGAATCATCGGTTATCAATCCGAGGTGGTTTCAAGAAATTTTTGTTTTTAGATGATTAAACGGTGATTGTAAGCGTCAAGATACAGAAGATTGTTTAATATGAAATCAAGTGGCAAACTTGAAGAAATTTTTAGTTTCATATGTTATAGTCAATATTTTAATTTATTTTAATTGTCCAATGTTAGTAATCCACAGTTAGTAGTCCAATAATTCATATATAGTTTAATATATTATATTCTAATTAATTTATACGTGTCATTACCCATTGTATACATGTCTCAGACTCGATCACAACTCAAAGTATATATATTATTTTAGAATCAACCTCGACCCTTTATATGCTAACTCGAGCATTACCGCAATATAGAGTGACTTACAGTTATTCCAAATAATATATATAGATGACGTCGATATGATATGTCAAAACATTGTATATGTGTCCCGATTTATACGACGATATTTAAAGTGCGCAAAATAAATAACAGAAATTAAATGACGATAAATAAAATTGCGAGAATTAAAATTGTGATAAATAAATTGCGATAAATAAAATGTAATAAGGAATTAACAGTTAGCTAGGATTTTGTTAGCGTGGTTTCTTAACAAAATTTCTCATAGGTAATTTGTTTGTTTCTAACAAATTTTATTTTGTCCAATGTTTTCTTCATTATGCCACTTGTTGGATTCTGATAATTTAAAATCAAAATATGAAATTGAATAAAAATGGTTATTCTGTGGTGAACGGATTTGTATATCTGTGGATGTAAGTAGGATAGTAAATGACTGTTGAATCAGATTCGAAGAATGTACAGTGTAACTTATTAATGTAAAATCTAAATATTCCTCGGGTATTACCTACCCGTTAAAATATTTTCACCATTAACAGTTTGTACAAAAGAATTTTTAATTACAATCTTTATGAAAATATACTTACATATATATTTTCTTCAGATGTAATCATGGATTTAATGAGTTAATATGATATTAAACTCATCTGATTTACGGTTAGAATTAGAGTACATAATCAACACTAGAGGTTACATAATCGCCATGTATAACGAAGATAAATGAGGTAGAACGATACGTAGAACGATGATCATACTCGAAGTACAGATGGTGATATTGAGGCGTGTGATGTTGAGGCTTATGTTATTGGTGGTACTGGTGCCGATGCTGGTGGTACTGTTAGTGCCGGTGATGTTGCTGAAGCTGGCAAGTTTTGCACCATATTCTCCAAAACTTCAACTCGAGCGCGAAGCTCGTTGACTTCTTCTATCGCACCGGGATGATTGTAGGTTGAAACAAGCGGATGAATAAGGTTTTGAATTGTAGATATTATGTAATCGTTACAAGATATCCTGGAAATGAGGGTGAAAATGGTGTTTCGGACTGGTTCGCCGGTAAGTGCTTCAGGTTCTTTGCCAATAGGGCAATATGTTGGGTGGAAAGGATCTCCTTCTTCGCATATCCATTGATTAAGTCGACTACGAACCCATCCCCATTTCATCCAGAATTGATGATGGCTATTTGGTTGAACCATTCCGGTTACACTGCCTTCGGAGCTCGAGTGGAAATCCATATCGGAATAGCTATCGGAATTCGAGGGACTCAAACTTGTTGTTGGATCCATCTTGTACAATCAGGGAAATGATTTTTGATATGTAATGATTTTCGAATATCAGATGATATTCTAATTACATAGAATACCTAATACCTAAATATAGTACAAAAGATCCCGTAGATTACGGAGGGAATTAAGGAAACGTGTCAGACAAGGTCTAATGTGATGGGATATGAATTTGTCTGTACACCATCTATGCAATAATTGCAATAAGACGTGTCGAGACTGAAAATGATAGGTAGATATTTTCGACAAAGAATGGTAAGTAAACTTTTGACATGTAGACCAGGTTCAAGTCCAGACTTATTAATTTATCCTAACAACTACTAGGTCGAAGTCCAGACTCATTAATGCATCCTAACAACTACCAGTTAGACACACTAATGCAAGACCTGGTTCGTTACGACCACCGCTCTGATACCAACTGTGATAGTCCGTCCTAATCCACCTGGACGAAGTCATCAACATTTGGTCCCATTGCGAGGTACTGTCCTAAGTATGCCATGAATGACTCCATGTAATATCTTTAAAATTAGAAAATGCACAGCGGAAGATTTCTTTCATACCTGAGAATAAACATGCTTTAAAGTGTCAACCAAAAGGTTGGTGAGTTCATAGGTTTATCAGAATCAATCATTTCCATAATTTTAATGAGGAATAATCATTTGAGTTCATAAATTAAGTTGAGATTCAAGGGACCAATGAGAGCGCGACAAGTGTCGCGAAAAATCACATGTGATTGGAAAAAAAAAATCAAAAATTTTTTTCGCAAAAAAAAAAATTTTAATTTTTTTTTTCGAATTTTTTTTAAACTTTTTTTTTACAATCACATGTGATTTACCTGCACAATCACATGTGATTGAATTGTACAATCACATGTGATTGGATTTGCCATGCATAATCACATATGATTTAAAAAAAATTTCGAAAAAAAAAAATTCCGAAAAAAAAAAATTTTCGAATTTTTTTTTTCTCAATCACATGTGATTTTCGCGCCACATGTCGCGTTCTCATTGGTCCCTTTGTTTTCAAGCAAATTTATGGATGCAATTTATTACAACTCTAATTTTAATAGACCACAAGATTTTCATTTCCATTTCTCATAAACATCATCTCATATCAGGCATTTCGTAATGCATAGAGATAAAAATCATTCATATGGTGAACACCTGGTAATCGACCTTAACAAGATACATATAGAATATCCCCATCATTCTGAGACTCCCTTCGGACATGATAAATTCGAAGTACTAAAGCATCCGGTACTTTGGATGGGGCTCGTTGGGCCCGATAGTTATATCTTTAGGATTCGCGTCAATTAGGGTGTCGGTTCCCTAATTCTTATATTATCAGACTAAAAAGGGGCATATTCAATTTTGATCATTCAATTATAGAATGTAGTTTCGATTACTTGTGTCTATTTCGTCAAACATTTATAAAAGCGCATGTATTCTCAGTCCCAAAAATATATATTGCAAAAGCATTTAAAACAAAGGAGCAAATGAAACTCACAATACGATATTTTGTAGTAAAAATATGCATACGACGACTGAACAAGTGCAGGGTTGGCCTTGAATTCACGAACCTATATATATATATATATATATATATATATATATATATATATATATATATATATATATATATATATATATATATATATATATATATATATATATATATATTAACACATATAATGGTAATCGAACAAATTTATATATATTATTATTAATTGTTATTTTAGTAAATTATGTGTTTCATTAATAATTTAATTAACTATATTTATCTTATATACTTTAGATAAATAATTAGTATTTACTATAAAAACATTAATATAGTTATGTTATATAGTTATGTTATATATATTAAATAAATTTTTATATAACTAATATTTATTTTGTAAAATAATAATAGTAAGTTGTATCTTTATATAATAATAGTAATAATAATGATAAAAATAATAATAATAACGATAATATTAATAATAATAATAATAATAATAATAATAATAATAATATTGATAATAATATTATTACTAAAAATAATGATACTTATAATAATAAAAATAATGACATTATTAATGATAAAAATAATAAAAATAGTGATAATTCCAATAATAAAGATGATAATTTTAAATAAAATGTTAATTTTAATAATAATAATGATTTTAATAAAAAATAATAATTTTAACAATAATGATATAATAATAATGATTTTAATCATAATGATACTACTAATAATATTCTTAATGATATTACTAATACTAATGTTAATAATAATAATAATAATAATCTTAAAAATCATGTTAATACTAATAATAATAATAACTATAATAATAATAATACTACTTATAATACTTATACAAATGATACTAATGTTACCTATATTAATGATAATAATAAAAATCATGATATCAATAATAATAATAATAATAATAATAATAATAATAATAATAATAATAATAATAATAATAATAATAATAATAATAATAGGAATGCTACCTCAATGTAATAAGCTTTAAAAAAATTACGTCCCTGCCCAGGCTCGAACCCGCAACCTCTCGCTCACGCAAACACCCCTAAACCACTGAACCACTTTGTTACATCTTGAACTAATTCGCACGCTAATATATTTAAACCTTAATAGACTGTTATAGCCCAACAAAAATGTAACCCATTTAAATGTTAATTGGATCCACATCAAACGGTCCAAATATTAAATCAAACCCAACACTAAACACAATACCCTAGTTGCCCAAAAAAGAAAAAAATACCCGTCGATCATGAAAGAAAAAATAAGAGAGGGAGAGAATGAGAGAGAGACTGTGGTTGTTCATGGTGATTATTCTCGGTGGTGGTGATCGGTTGTTCTTGGATTGTGAACCGGCGGTTGAAGTGATCGGTGAAGGATGGTTACTATGGTGGTGATGGTTATTGATCGAACAAAATGAGTAGTAGAAGGTTTGTTTGTGATTGTGGTTATGGGTCTCCAACAAATCATAGATCGGGAAAGTAGAAGAAGAGATTAGTGTGTGTTTGGTGATTGAATTAGAGAAGAGGAAATGAAATAACAAAGTTAAAAGTGGTTGTAATGGTGGGGGTTCTTCTTATAGAAAAAGAATCAATTATAGATACACGTATATATGTATGTTAAGAATATTAGATGAGAACAAAAACATAAATATCTAATTCAATCCGTTTTTAATCATGTTTACACAATCAGTGGCCACCACCAAATTTGTCCACAAAGACTTTGTGACATTTTGTTTGATTTTTCTTGGGTTGGTTAGCAAAAATAATAGTAGTGGTAGGTGAGGGTTAAAGTGACGGTTGATCAAGTTTTTGGGGTGATTGTTTAAAGTAGAAACAGAAAAATAGTTACATAATTTAGGAGGAAGGTGGGGTTTGTTATTTATATGATGCATGCATATGTAATATATATTTGTAGATTCTAAAGATGGCAGGACCATTCATTTATCAATCATACAAATAGTAATTCAATCACTCAATCAATTAGTTACAATATTATTTAAGATATAAACGGTGAAGGTTTGTTCTTGGTGTTAAATAACCATCTGTTATGTATATATATGTTACATTATATATTACATTACATACATATAATATAAGATAAAATAAATTAATATAATAATATAATATAATATTTCACATGATAAGAATAAAGAGGAAAAAGAACAGTGTAGCCATCGGAGGCTTGTCCTCATTCAATTGATATAAAAAATTACGGAGTAATATTTCGGGCTCTGATGATAATCAGTGGCGAATAATAGTCTTCAGAAAAATCTCATATTTTTTTTATAATAATTATCTTTATTTATTTCAGTCATTATGGTATAAAAATTTGATCATTAACTATTAAAAATTTTTAAATAAAATTTAATTCACTGTCTACACTTGATCCCAGGTAAAATATAAAAAAAAATTTAAAACTTAACAAATAGTTCCTAAATACATATTTAATAAGCCTATAAATTATATAACTCATTTTTGAATCACCACTTATTTTAAAACCATATAAGTTCGAATTTAATTTGTTTAATATCAATCGGAATATTAAACGAGTATTACAATCATTAAATATTTATTTTTAATATACTTTATATATATATATATATATATATATATATATATATATATATATATATATATATATATATATATATATATATATATATATATATATATATATATATATATATATTTATACACACACATATCTATTTACAATTAAATGTTCGTGAATCGTCGAAACTGGTCGAGGTTAAATGAATGTAATGAAAACAGTTCAAAAATTTTTGAGACTCAACATTACAGACTTTTCTTATTGCGTCAAATATATTAAATCGTATCGAGAGTTTGGTTTAAAATTAGTCGAAATTTTCTAGGACGTCACAAAACTGCATAAGTTTCATTACACTATTATGTTTAACAAAATCAGTATTAGCAGTACAAACACATTCAGGCAACTTAACAAGAGCATCAAATTGTTTCCACAAAGTATTTAGCTTATGATAATATTCAGAAACACTAGAACCTCCTTGTGTCAATGAATTGATTTGCTTATGTAAATTAAATGTAATTGAACCATCAATTTTATCATAAGTTTCTTTGAGTTCTTGCCAAACAGTAACAGAATTATTAGAAAAGATTTGTCCCAAATACAATTCATCTGAAATAGATGTAAGTATCCATGTTAATACCACGGAATTACATCTATCCCATTGATTTAACAAAACTTCATCCTTTTCATAATCACTTCTTTTACAAGTTCCATCAATAAATCCTTTTTTATTTTTAGTATTTAAAGCAAGAAGCATAGCTCTGCTCTAAACCCTATAATTTTCAGTTCCTTTCAATTTAATTGACACAAGTGTAGTTCCAGTAGTATCACTAGCATGCAGATATAGAGGATCACCAAAATCTAATTTATTAACCAAAGTTACAGAAGAACTACCATCATCATCACCAGCCATAATAAAAATCACAGAAGAAACAAACAAGCAAGAAAACAATAAATCAAATAACAAGTAGAACACAAAGAAACTAGTACAGAATTAAGACAATTAGCACATAAAACCGCAACAAATCCACGGTTCAGACACCTGTAAGGAAAAGAAAAAAACCACAAACGACTGGGTACTAGCCAGGCAACCTGTAAAGATGATAAACAAATAAAGGTCAAGATCAATCTACGCTTGATCAGGTATTCATAGATCTCAAGGATCTAGATCAAGAGTTGGGCGTAAAGATCTGGTCTAGGTATAATAAAGCACGAATAAACGCGAGACTCCCCTATTAGAGTGAAAACTCTAATTTGTAGAAGAATACAGAAACCAAGAAGCAGCGGAAGACAATCAAACACCAGTACATCAATATCAGTCAAGATGAACAAACCTTAACCCTGATTTTTTCAAAAATAGGGTTTTCAGTAGATCACCACGAATCTTTCAACAATCGGTTGAAAGAAACACCCCAAACAAACGATTGAATCGCTCTGATACCATGTAAAGTAATATGAATCAATCACCAACAAATTACCAAATCTCTAAAACAGAGATTAATCCTTCTTTGAATCAAACAAAAAAATACAGAAACATCAATCTTCTATTATCAAAGAAGATTGATTAAGTATAATCAAAACAGAAATCGAAACTACAAGATCATAATAGATGATCACTCAATCATTTGAGAGAGAAAACAAATCACAGAAATTGGTCGAATGAATCACACTCCCAGAAACCCTAAAATTGGGTATAAATATAAATTAATAATAGCAGTTAAGTCCCTCCAGTTTGTCATCTTGAATCCTTGAGCTCCAAGTATTCCAAATGCACCAAAAAGCCCCTTGAACTTAGAAAAAACATGCATAGCCACTCCTTTTCAGTTAAACACTTAACTTGAAAAAGTAACCAAGGACTAAACAAGTAAAAAAGATTTTAACAAATAATTCAAGAATAAGATTGTAGAAACATCATTATTTATCAGATTCGATCTATCATGCATACACAAAATTCCGCAAAAAAATCATATATTAATGACAAAAAGGACAATAAACAGCGTAATATTTCCGACTTGTCGTCGGCTAAGTTTTGTTTTATGTGTTGTGTGTTCAATATGCTAGTTGGTATTATTATCTTTTATTTTTATATTTATTTTGATTATTATATTAAATTTAACTAGCTAGTTGATTAATACTATAATTCTAACGTACTGGTTTTGTTTGTGACGAGTTGATTAATACTACGTAGTATAATTCTAACGTACTGGTTTTATGTGTTGTGTGTTCAATATGCTAGTTGGTAATATTATATTATATTTTTATATTTGATTATTATATTAAATATTAAATTTAACTAGTTGATTAATTCTAACGTACTATAATAATTCATACCAACTAACCAACGTTTAATTGACAAAATTTTATGTTCTATTTGAACATCCTCGTGACCTAGACCTAAATAAATATACACAATTAAACAACTAGAGCACCAACACCAGCAAACATACAAATAATTGATATGCTTGTGAAGTTGTGATGTAGTTCAGCGGTTGGTGTCATGACTCCTTTGAAGGAGGTCAGGAGTTCGACCTCCGTTGGCTACATATTAACCCACAATTTCATCTCTGCTATGAAGTTCCACACATAGCACATTTTTCACATCGCGTTGGGGGTAAAGGGGAAGAGAGTTTTACCGTCCATGCCCCGTATGGGATTTGTGTGGGTTTCCTCCTGGGCACGCAGTTGGGGGGCGGGTATAACTGTGTAGGAGATGAACGCGTGGGTGGTTAAGTCCCCCTAGGTGATCCTAACAGCTGTAAAAAAAAAATTGATATGTTTGTATTCTGCTCCTCACAGAGCATCAAAACCAAAAGAATCATCGGAAAGAAGTTTTCGACTTGCATAGTTGCATAAATGACCGGGTAAAAGTGTGGCAATCTGATGATCTCGGAAGGCATCGCTAAAACCCGTTGAATATCCTAAATTAAACTTGCTTCCTCAATCCCACATAACACCGACACTCATTTAGGGCCAACACTTGGAGCCGAAGAAATTAACTTTTTTCATTTTCATCTAACGCAATAGATAATTATAATAAAGTCCAAGCGGAGGGCAAAATTTTAAAGCCGAGGTGGTAAGGTAATAAGGCCTCTCTCGGATAAATTGGGCGTTGACCGGTTGTCGGTTGTGTTGTGTTTTGTTTTATATGCTTTGTTTATTTGTAATGTAGGTTTGATGTCTCTTTTGCATTGTGTGGGGTGTTATTTGTATTGTCTTCATCGGTCGAGTGATTTTAACGATGTGAGTGTTGTCGGAAAAATATCGCTGGCCGAAAGAAAACAACGGCGGCACTTAGGTTAGGCTCAACACCATGTTGAATAATGTGGAAATACCCGTTAGAGTTATGTTTTGTATGTCATCGGGATATAAAATGGTTACAATTGGGTTAGAATACAATTAGGGTTACAGTATTATAAAATAAACCCTATACTATACAAAATAGTATAACCATTTAATAGGTTGCCTGGTTTAGGCTTGGTCTGCCGTTAGACAATTTAGATAGGTTTTCGGGTTTGTTAGTACGCTCTCTAATTGCGAGACTTGTTTTTTAGCTTTTAGTTAGGTCTCGTTCATCATTGTCGAAAGTTTGCTCGTTTTATATAAAGTTCGTTTTTTGAGTAAAAAAAGAAAGAAAATAAAATAAAAATTATGTGGTATATATAAGTGGTTTCATTAGGTTAATGAAAGTTTTGCTAAATACAGTATTGAATTGTTTACTTATTTAGCTTTAAAAACTTGAGTAAAATCTACGGAGTAAATCCAAAACCAACTCCAAATCTAAATTCAAATCCAAATAGACTCTTTACATGTTGGTAGCATTTACTATATATTACTGTAAAAATCAAAAGAAAGAGATACAAGTAGACAAATTTATTCTCGAATCATATCGTCCATGATTCTTCCGAAGTATAACACACTATAATCAAATACATAAACATTTATAGAAGATATAGATATATCTTCCAACTTTACACATCATCAAATTGAGAATCATCTAATGAGTTTCAAAAGGTAGAGTGGAAGATATATGATGATATATAGATATATTTAGGCACACTGGAAGCCAGATGGGACCTTCTTTCCACAATAGTTTACTAAGAGGCTGAGGGAGACGGGGACGTTGAGGTGAATTCCTAAAATATTAGCTTTAATGGCGGTGCAAAGGCAGACTGCAGCTTCAAGATCAGCGAGACCATCTATGAGGGTGCAGCATGGTGTCTTTGGTGGGGTCCCAACAACAAGGTGAACAAGGTCATTTAGTAAGTTAGCACATACACCCAACTTGAGAGTGTCTATTGGGCAAGTGGCACCTTTGGGAGGAGGGTAAGAAGGACTTTTTGGTGGTGGTGGGCATGGTTTAGGAGTTTTTGGTGGTGGTGGTGGTGGGCAGCCTTTTGGAGTATGAGTTGAAGTTACTAAAGTGAAGAAGAGAAGGTTGAGGGTAATTAGGAGAAAATATGTCGTTGTTAAAGCCCTGGAACCCATTTCTTACTTTTGTAAGAGAATTAATTTAATTATTAGCTTTGGATTCAATTCTTAGAATTGATTTTGTGTGATGATAGGCAAGGTGCTTAATTGGGTATTTATAGAATTAAATCGCGCGTCAAACACTCTTATTCAATACTTGATTAATTCCATTCCGTCATTGTCGTTTTTTCAGCTCCAGTTATTTATCCTGTCTTTATTTTACAAAGACAGACATACAATTACAATCAGTATGCATATGTTTTTTTTTTTTTTTTTTTTTTTTTTTTTTTTTATATCTAATCTAATATAACTTATTTTATTTTTTTAACAGCGATTGGGATCACCCGAGGGGGACTAAACCACCCGTTGCGATCATCTTCCGTTTCGACTATGCCGATGCAGTGATAATAACCTCGCCCCCATCGCTGTCCGGGAGGAAACCTTGAAACCGATCCAAGGGCACGGCCAAGTAAAACCCACATCCCCTTTACCCCTCAAACGATATGGGAAAATGTGTCATGGGTAGATACTTCATGGCAGAGATGAAATTGTGTTTTTAATATGTAGCCAACGGGGATCGAACTCTTGAATTCCTCTAAAGGAGTCAGACCACCAATCGCTAGACAACGTCACAACTTCTCATAACTTATTTTATTACTCCTATTATAGAAAGTTAAAAATTACTCCGTACTATGTAATTATATTCAACCTCAACCATTATATGATTTTTCACGATGATGATTTCACCATTAATTTTGTCATCATGTCGTGTTTATATATCTTCTATTTTTTGACCATTGATTTGATTATATGAATTGAAATAATACTGTATTACTTATCAATATTAATAAGAATACTAATGTTAATTATAATAATAATAATAATAATAATAATAATAATAATAATAATAATAATAATTATTATTATTATTATTATTATTATTATTATTATTATTATTATTATTATTATTATTATTAATATTAATTATTAATTTTTTTTTGAAAAGCCAAGAATTTTATTAAGAATAAACACAAGTACAGAGAGATCCTATTACAACTCAAACACGAAAACTAAGACAAAAACTACAATCTCAAATATTACTACTAATGTTAGTTATTATTATTATTATTATTATTATTATTATTATTATTATTATTATTATTATTATTATTATTATTATTATTATTATTATTATTATTATTATTATTATTATTATTATTCTTCTAGAGGTCTCATATTTGAATTCGATCTAGGACGAAAATTTAGTGGTGGTCAGTGATTAGTTGGAAACAAATAGAAAGTTTCCCGTTGAGCTGCGTACATTAGAGTATGAGGTCGGATTACTCGCTGTCCTGAATAGTTCGAACATAAAAACCTTCAACCTTTTTATTATTATTACCATCAATTATTAATTTAGTTATAAATATTAATATGAACTTTTAAAAGTGGCGAGTTATAAAATACTAGCTATTTTATAAAATAAAATAAAAGACTTAAGTATTCAAATACTTCGTAACCTTTTGCCTTTATATACGTGAAAGAGTACATAAAAAACAAGAGGTAATTTGAAAGGCTCAAATCTCGTTAAAGAAATAATTGTATAAAGACTTTTTTTGCTCCGTTGGTATTTTAGTTATACACGAAATTGCAATCCGAGTCCCTCAAGTTTTTTTTTGGATTTTCGAGTCCTTAAAATTGCAAAATTTTACAATCCGAGTCCCTCCGTCTAACTTCCGTCTAAATTGGCCGTTAACCTTTGACATGTGCCACGCATGTGAGGGTAAAATCGTCTTTTTACTGTATGCTTTGACTTTTTTGTTTCGTTAGTCCTTCGTTTATACACAAAATTGCAATCCGAGTCCCTCAACTTTTTAATTCGAATTTTTATCTTTTTTTTATCTTTAAATCATACTTTTTATATTAATGGTTTACAATTAGTATTTTGTATCAAAATCTGATGAAAAATTATTTTTATAATTTTTAAAGTCGAATTTGTATTTATTAACAATTAAAAACTAAAATTTAACAATATTATATCTATACGGTTTAGTTATTAGTTAATAATTACAAATATTGAGAATTAATTTGTCAAAGTTTTATATCAGTTTAATAACATATTTATAAGTATTTTTCTGATCAAAATTAAATTTATATAATTATATTACAATTTATTAATTATTATAATTATTTATTAACCGAAACTAGGATAAATTCAAAATAAATAGTTAAAAATCGATTTTTATTATCATTAACTAATGAAAATTTGTAATATAATAGATCTGATGAAAACATAATTTTTGTAAATTTATTTGATCAATTAAATAATTAATAGATCTGAAATAATTAAAGATAAAAAAAAGATAAAGATTTGAATTAAAAAGTTGAGGGACTCGGATTGCAATTTTGTGTATAAACGAAGGACCAACGAAGCAAAAAAGTCAAAGAAAAGAGTAAAAAGATGATTTTACCCTCACATGCATGGCACATGTCAAAGATTAACAGTCAATTTAGACGGAAGTTAGACGGAGGGACTAGGATTGCAAAATTTTGCAATTTTAAGGACTCGAAAATCTAAAAAAAAAAACTTGAGGGACTCGGATTGCAATTTCGTGTATAATTGAAGGACCAACGGAGCAAAAAAGTCTTGTATAAAGAGATACACTACACATATTATACATTAAATATACATATAGAGGATACCTTTTTTTTTTTTTTTTGTGTGGGTAAAAACGAAAAACTTGTACAATCAAAAGAAAGTTCGTCGAAAAATAAAACCTCCTTTAAATGTACAAAATCAAATTATCAAGCTAATTCAATACAAGCAACCAAAACATAAGTTCACGACATCAAATTTAGATCAAGCAACCAAAAACACAATCGCTAAAGGCTAACACAACAATACAAAATATATGGAAACAAAGCTAAATGTCAAGCATCCTTGATAAATTCTCCGAAAGCTTTCATCTCCGCTCCTAGAACCTATTTCCTATTATTTTGTTTTTGTTTTCCTTATATATTGACAAATACGTACACAAATACAACGGTGTATATGTAATACTCCATCCGTCCCAAAATAATTGTCCTGTTTTGACTTTTTGAGTCATTTTTTTCAACTTTAACTTTAAATATCTTTCTTTGTGTTGTATAATATCGAATGAAAATTATACCAAATGAAAACACATTCGAAAATCAATCTATTCATATAAAGTTCAACAAATATTCAATAGCAAAAACCAACAAATATAGAAAGTCAAAATTTAATAATTTAACTTTGAAAAGTCCAACAAGACAATTATTTATGGACGGAGGGAGTATGTAATTCTAATCATAAGATTTAAGGAATATTGGGTAATGATATGTACACAACCCAAAATTGTTATGTACACAACCATCATGCTTTACAGTATTGTATTGTACAGCAATGTAAAGCATGATGATTGTGTACATAACAATTTTTGATTGTGTACATATCAGTTCCCAGGAATATTACTCCGTAGCAACTATACTAGATGCGATGAAGTGTTTATTACTCCTGATTACTTTTACTATTCAATATCTTTTGATTGGTTAGTTACGCATTATCTTTCTATAAAAATTTTATACTTTAAAAGATTAATTTGATTAGAAACTATAATAAGAGTATATAGGTTTGGTAAAAGTAGTTTTTAGTTGTAGTTGATTGATGATAGTTGGTAGCTGATAGATGGTAATTGTAAGAGAGTCAATTTTTTGAATATTTTAGGTGTTTGAAAGAGTAGCTTTAGCTGTTTAAAAAAGGCTAACCAACATAATGATAGGAGATTTTCTCAAACGCTAGTTTCAGAAACTTTTAACTTCTATCTGTTTCCCTCTTTCTAAGGCCTTAATCTATTTTAATTAAACAGAGTTTTATTAAATAAGTAAGGGTTATCAGTATTTGGTTTGAAATCGTTTAACCGAAAAATCAAACCGGAACTAAACCGAAAAAATCAAACCGAGTTTGTAAACGGTTTTCGGATTGAGTAAAACCGAAACCGAATTTATATTTGGTTTTCGGTTTTGAGAATTCTGAATTAGGTTAAACCGAAAATCGAATTCAAAACTGAATTCAAAGATTTTAATATATAATTTGTATATTTATGTTTTAATGCCATTACATTTTTGGATCTAATCATCTAAGTAGGTTCTCACTCATATGACGATTAGGTGACTTACATTATATTTATGTTACTCAAATTATTATGTTCATCTTCTTATTAACGGGAGCAGTAGAAGTCACAATTAAGCTGTAAATATTAATAAATCATTGTATACATGATAATTTAATAGTACGTCATTGTTTTATGTTGTAAATAACTAAGACATCAGAAACGCCACAATTAAACTACCACAGTTTTGAATTTTTTTCATGATTTTCGGTTTTAACAGAAACCGAACCGAATTCGAATTCGGTTTTTAGTTTCGGTTTCGGTTCGGTTTTCATTTTAAATTTGGTTTTCGGTTCGGTTTTCAATTTGCTTAGAAAAATTTCAAAACCGAATACACCGAATTGAATACAGCGAACAAACCGAAAACCGAACCGATGAACACCCCTATAAATAAGAGTTCTTTTCATTAACGTTAAAAGCTAGAAGCTGATAAATGCTCAAAATACTCCTTATCAAACATACTTTTTTTAAAGGCAAGACCCCAAAATGTAGCTAGTGGGAATTGAACATTGGTCTCCTTTGAAGATATCCAAGCACTCAGCCACTAAACCACCTTTTTAGGACTTTTTATGAACGACGGTTAGGAGTCACTGATAGAGGTCCGAATGTGATGTCGGAACCCACCCACCCGTTCATTTCCTTGGATGATCCATTAGAGCCTTACCGCCCCTCAGGAGAAAACCATGATGAATCCGTATGGGCATCACGTGTGGTAAATCCTCCTCGGATGAAGCTTAAACGCATAGACGTCCGAGACCTCTGAGGGTCATGAACTAGGTGAGTAGTCACAAGAGAAAGATTTTCACAACTCATGAGAGTCGAACCCCTGACCTCCCTTAAGAGAAGTCAGATCACCATCAATACGTAACACCTTGCGGTTATCCTATCTTTTATAGATTATAAAATTAATCATAATTGAACTGGAGGAGCTTACGTTGATGGCTTGGTAAGCAAGCAAGCAATATCAATTCGATTAACAACTAAACTATATGTGCTGAATATTTTAAAAGTTAGAAGCTTTTCGCTATTCGGTCTACCCTGTAGAAGTTAGAAGGTTTTCCTTGTTCGATTTACCAGGAAGGACGAGTAATCCGACCCCATACTCTGATGTAAGCAGCCCAGCAGTATTACTCTCTGATTGTTTCTAACCCTTCTGTAAGTAAATAGAGGGGGGTGAATAGTTACTTAATACGTTTTTAACACTTTTTCGATTGATCACCAAATTCGATTAACTATGATCAACCAATTCAACTCAAACTTGATGTGTGTAGTGTATATGTTCAAAATGATGAATGAAGTAATCTAAAGAACATAGACACAAGGATTTATAGTGGTTCGGGTGGATGTTAACTAATCCACCTTAATCCACTCCCCGATTACACTAATCAGGATTTATTGCTTCACTAAGCACTTTTCTCCAAACCGGGTGGAGATCCGATTTACAAGTTTTCAACTTCTTTGGTAGACAACAAACCTAATCTTCCTATCCCTTTGAAAGATCAACTCCAACCTAGATCAACTTGTCTTCACCTTGGACAAGTATTAATCTCCAAATGAGATTAATCAACTTCCTAAGTCCCTTTAAGGAAGTAGATCACTAAGCTAGCCTATGCTTCTACTAATTGAAGTAACAAGACTTATACACTTTGTAATGATGATCCTAAGACAATACTAAGACATACATTACACTAAGTAAACTCACAAGATTAATGATTTTGATTAGTAAGTTTACAACAACCAAATTCTATATCTATAAGATCATAGAATCTTCTCTTGCTTAATCACATTTGAGTAGTAATTAGAGCTCTTGTGATATCTGGAAATAAGCTTTTGAAATATGCAAGAGGGTCAGCTTCAAATGCTCTTCAATGCTTGCCTTTTATAGTAGGATTCAAAAAATAGCCGTTGTCAAACGGTTGTCAGCACGGTCGACCGTGGTTCGACCGTGCGTGCTCCAGTAAAAAATATGCATGATTAATGTATAAGCACACATTAATGTCCAACACATGCACAAAGGAAGAGAAATCTCTAGTTGGGACCTGGTGACCATCCTAAATGTATCTAAGTGTATTTTAGTATTACAAGTCTTTACTAGTTACACTTGAAAGCATTGCTCTCCATTTAGCCTTAATTAATCACTAAGTCATCTTTAATAGTAATTATTGTTCTAGTGACATTGGCTTAAGTGTGTTGGTACTTGATGATCATACTAAGGATGCCTAGATAAGATTTAAGATCACAAGTTGTTGTTTAACACTTATGTCTTATGCCTAATCTTGGTTAATTTGTCATTAAGATGTCATTAGGCGTAATTAACCACGATTAGTGTTTTTATGACCAAAACTCAATTGAGTATGGAGAAAGAATCTATTCTAAGCATGTTGATAAAGGTTTCATGAATTATAGATGTCAGGAACTAGTCAAACTTAATTGGGTCAAAAGTGGTAATAGAGAAAACTGCGGTCGCACCGCGGTTGACCGTGGTGGCGACCGTGCAACTTGTTTTCACAAAACTGCATTGCAATTCAGTTTAAGGTTCTACGGCTGGCTATGCGGTCGACCGTACCTTTGACCGTGTATTTTGTTGATCTTTAATTCAATTCTTTAAGCTATGTTTGACTTGGTCATTTGCAAGATAAAGTCTGGATCAGTGACCTTGCGTGTTTTATGTTAAGATGTTGGTCATCACTTATGCATATGTATGTGTCATCATCAAAACATATTCTTTGGTTAGTCATTATATTTAACTTTGTCATTTAGTTTATTAACCAACATTCAACCAACATCTTCCATGACCACCACAAATATTCATTTTAGGCAGGATTAGAACCTGAGTCATATTGCAATGAACTCATAGCTCAATCATTGAACTATCTTGTAATGGTTTAAACAAGAATGATGGTCACGCGCTTCGCAGCTAAGTAAAAAAAACCCACTTTAATGGGAATGATTCTAATGAAAAAATCATGAAAAAGGAGAATTTTGTGAGTAAAAGTTGTTGTATGTGTTGGTATATGTTATTCCAACTATTTTCCTAAAGTGATAGAGACATATTAGGAAAACAAATGTGTAGCCAAAAAAAATAATAATAGTGCAGAAATATGAATAGGAAGTTGGACCAATGAGGGGATAGAATCCCTCTTGTATTTAGTAGATATGATAATTGTAACGATCCAAAATTTTTGAGGAAAAGCACTAGGAGCGCCACTTCTAGGTTCAGGAGCGCCACTCCTGGACGGGGAAAAGTGGGTCTTTTATTTAAATTGTTAAATAAATGAGAGGGGCTTTTTGGTAATTTATGATGTCCATTTTGGAGGCTAAATGAGCAGATGCTACCCCCAACCACTCATTCTTCATCTTTCTAAAAACACATACAAACTAGAGTGAGAAAGTTCTAGTGAGAGAGAGCTTGATTTGGAAGGAAAGAAGGTGGAATCCCACCAAGGTGCGAGTATTAATCTAATTCATCTTACTTCTAGCTACGAGATGATACTAGTGGTGAGTCCTAACTCCAATTTTCATTCAATTTAAGGTTAGGGTTTGGAATTGCATGTTATTGATTTAGCTCATCTAGCTCACAAATGGGTGTTTGAAGCTAGTATGGGTGTTGATTGACCCTTGTTGGTGGGTTTTGGGTGGAAAATGAGTTGGTTATGTGTAGACTTGCAATTTGGGCATAAACACAAAGTATTAATGATTTTGTTGGTGAATGGAACCCAAATGGGCGTTCTTGGTAGTGGATTTTGGGTGTAAACCCTAATTGAGTCAAACTGGGTCAATCGGTCAATTTGGGTCATGAAGTGCTTCTAGCCCTTGACCATAAGATGTATTGGGTTGAGTTTGGGACCAAATCACTAGTTTTTAGTGATTTGGGGGTATTGGGTCTTGTTTGACCTAGTTGGTATTTTGGGTGCAATTTGGGTCAAAGTTGCACTTGTGGGTTTCGGGTCAAGCTACTAGTGTTCATAACTTGATGTTGTGTGATTTATGCTAGGTAACTCGCTTTTGGAGCAATCTTGAAGTCCTAGCTTGGTTTTTAACTCATCAAATTGTTCAAGGTTATTTATATGTGTGTGTATATAAGCTGGTTGCTTGCGGGGTTTAGTGGCGAGTACTATCCAATTGTGAAGGATTTACTCTTTGTTGGCCACTTAGTGCATTGTGGTGAGTGATGTCTCTAATAATGACACGCTCTTTGTTGGCCACCTTGCGTTTGGAGAAAGTGGTGAGTGCGATTGCTTGAAGCCCACTCTTTGTTGGCCACTTGTGAGGATGCAGGAAGTGTTACCAATTGAGACCACACTTTTCGTTGATCACGTGCGAGTGTACATGGTGGTGTCCTCCGGGAGGCGCCTTTGTTGGCCGTGTACACGGGTTGTTGTCGCTATTCATTTGATGACTAGCACATTTGGGAATGGTTAACCATTTTTGTATTCGTATAATGTATTTCGGTAGTATAGTGTGTTATATTCTTGTTTATGTAATTTAACATGCTAGTTGATACTCGGTTATGTATGCTTGCTTAAGTGATGCTATCTTGTATGCGGTTATGTGTAGGTGGCGCAAGTAAGTAAGTTATGTATGTATGCATATAAGTATTGCACTCACTAAGCATTGTAGCTTACTCCTTCGTTGTTTATTTTTTTTAGATTGTGGGGCATCGAAGGACAAGGGTAAGAATTTGGCCTAGCTTGCTTATGGTGGATTCTTGGAAGGCACTTTTGGTAAATGTCCCGACGGTCATGCTCATTAAGAGGTCATTTTGGTTAAAACGATTTGGTTAAACTTATGGGTCGTGTTGTTGTAAATAACGTTATGTTGTGGTTTGTAAGACTTAAACATGGAACGAATGTATTTTGAGTCTCTTTGAACTTGTACTTGGGTTATTTCAATGTGAAATTGTGTTTGGGCGTTTTGAGGTGGCATGACACTTAGTCAAAATTTCGAAACTGCACCACCTAGGTACAGGAGCGCCGCTCTTATGGCAAAAGCGCCGCTCCTGGACAGTTTTTGGTGGTCTTTTTGGTCAGTGGGTAGAAGCGCCGCTTTTGGTGACAAAAGTGCTGCTCCTGAGTTACTAAAGCGTCGCACCTAACTGTGGTGCGCCGCTACTGTCCCCTTAAAAAAAAATTGGGTTTTAATTAAACGGGTTGGAGTCGTTTCAATAATGTGATATTATAATCTATACTAATAGTCATGAGACTTTTACTGTTCACAGGGGCATATTTGTCCTTTTATTTTTTTATTTACTAATTACTGTTTACCACCACCACTAAACAACCTGCCACCACCACCAATGCACAACTTGACACTACTACCTCTATACCTCCAACCACCACCACTCAACAACCATCAGACACCTAACACAGCCACCATTAACAATTGTCAGTTCTCCTTTTTTTAAGCCCGTCATTTACTCATACACCACCGCTACTATACCTTGCCACCACCAAATGGACTAAACCCTGTTATTGACCTCCGGCCGTCACCTCCGGTTACCATTAAAGCTATGTTGACCTCCGACCACCATCGTGAAACTCCGTCCAGTACCACCATCGACCTACCACAAACTCCATCCATCATCGCCATCAACCTTTGACCACCACCACTATCAAACCTTCTGCCGCCAACACACCGTTCTACTGTCGATACCATCTTCGTCCACCTTCCACCATCACCATGAAACTCCGGCAAACATAACCTTTAACCTTCATCTCGAAGGTGTCGGAATAGATGGCGGTGCAAGGACGGCTGATAATGCTAAAAACGAACATATATTTCATAGCATTATCCCTCAAGAAAGACAAGCTTTTAGTTGCAATTGTTCTATTTACAAGTAATATTCGTTTAAATAATAAAAGGTGAAGACAAAAGACAGATTCGATGAATTGAAGACGCAAACGACCAAAAAGCTCAAAAGTACAAAGTACAATCAAAGTGGTTCAAATTATTGATGAGAAACGTCTCAAAATTACAAGAGTACAAGACGCAAAACGCAAAATACAAGATATTAAATTGTACACAAGGACGTTCGAAAATCCGAAACCGGGATCAGAGTCAACTCTCAACGCTCTACGCAAAGGACAAAAAATTACAAGTCAACTATGCACATAAATATAAAATAATATTTAAATAATTCTTAAAATTATTTATATATTATATCTATTTATTAAACCATCGGCAAACTAGCAAACAAACTCATGTGACCTGGAAAAGTAGGCCATGCGATCGCATGGGCAGGAAGGCCAAAAACCATGCGATCGCATGGTGAACAGTAACTGGCCACATCCCTATAAATTTCGCAGTTTGGTTGAACAACATGATATCTTTTTCTCTTCCTATATATATATATATATATATATATATATATATATATATATATATATATATATATATATATATATATATATATATATATTAATTTTAATAATAATAAGGGTATGTTAGCAAATGTTGTAAGGGTGTAAGTCTAAATTCTGTCTGTGTAATGCTACGCTATTTTTAATCATTGTAAGTTATGTTCAACCTTTTTAAATTAATGTCTCGTAGCTAATTTATTATTATGCTTATTTAAGCCGAATTAATCATGATGTTGGGCTAAAATATTAAGACGGGGTAATTGGGCTTTGTACCATAATTGGGGTTTGAACAAAAAAACGACACTTGTGGAAATTAGACTATGAGTTATTAATGGGCTTTATATTAACTAAATGATACCTCGTTGATTTAATATATAGACTTATAATTTGACGTATTTATATATAACTACATATGCTTGACTGGGTACGGTGGGTGGGATATCTATAAATACCAATAATTGTTCATTTTACCGGACACGGAACTGGATTAATAGTTAATGGACTAGTTGAAACATGGGTGGATTACATTCAAGGGTAATTGGTGTAATTGTTAACAAAGTAATAAAACCTTGGATTACACGCAGTCGATAACCTGGTGTATTCATTAAGCAAAGTATTAAGACCTTGTTACAATTCGAATCCCCAATTAGTTGGAATATTTGACTTCGGGAATTAGAATAATTTGACGAAGACTTCCGCATTTTATGATTATGACTGATGGACTATTATGGACAAATCTGTATGGACATATCAAATAATCCAGGACAAAGGACAATTAACCCATGGTAATAAACTAAAATCAACACGTCAAACATCATGATTACGGGAGTTTAAATAAGAATAATTCCTTTATTTCATATTTAATTTCCTTTATTTCATATTTAATTGCACTTTTAACTATCGCACTTTAATTTATTGTCATTTTAATTATCGTACTTTTTAATTATCGCAATTTTATTTTATCGCACTTTTATTTATCGCAATTTCATTATCGTTATTTAATTTACGCTTTAATTTAAGTTATTTTTAATATTTTACATTAGGTTTTAACTGCGACTAAAGTTTTAAAATCGACAAACCGGTCATTAAATGGTAAAAACCCCCTTTTATAATAATAATACTACTTATATATATTTTTGTATTTTTACAATTATAAGTTAAAAATATAGCGTTAAACTTGGCGAGTTCCCTGTGGACGAACCAGACTTACTAAAAACTACACTACTGTACGATTAGGTACACTGCCTATAAGTGTTGTAGCAAGGTTTAGGTATATCCATTCTATAAATAAATAAATAACTTGTGTAAAATTGTATCGTATTTAATAGTATTTCCTTGTAAAAATTACTACTATTTTGTATACACCTCTACGCACATCAAGTATTTTTGGCGTCGCTGCCGGGGAAAGTTAAACGCCGAAAGCGCAACGCTATATAAAAAAAAGATTTTTAGTAAGTTTTAGTTAATTTGTTGTAAAAATATACGTTTTAAATTTTAAAAATTCAAAAATTTAAAAAGTTAGAAAAACAAAATATATATATATTTAAGAGTTGTTAAATATATATATATAAAAATATAAAGTTTCTTTATTTTTAATTTAGTTTTTAAAATTCAAGTTTTTATTTGTTTTTTTCTTAAATACTTCATATAAAAAAAAAAGTTTACGGGCCACTACACTGTAGCAGCCCAATATTTGGCCCAGTTTTCTACTTCATGCGATCGCATGGATCCGAAGGCAAAAATCCATGCGACCGCATGAACCCTTCTGACACGCCAGGTTTGACTCTGCCAACTGCATTAATTACAGAGTATTTATTATATTTATTATTATAAACCCTAATTAGGGTTAATTAGTTAATTATTTAATTTAGTTTTTAGTTTTATTTTGTATTATTTAGTTTTAATCTAGTTTTAATTAACATATAAAATTATAAAATAAATAATATAAAAATAATATTTTTATAAAAATTGTACTTTTTACAACTTTAAGTTTATTTTTATATTTTATAACTTTTTATTTGTTTTAGCGTAATATTTGTATTTTTTCGTTCGTATTTAGTTTTAAGTCATAGTTTTTGCCATAGTTATTTTTATTTCTAGATTCTTAGGCTTTGTCGTAAAATCCCTTAAATGCTTTTTCTTTAGACTAAGATTTAGATGCTTTAGAATTTTGCGACGCCATTTTAATATTTTAGTACCTTTTTAAGTAATTACCGTTTTGGATATAGAATTTCTTTTAAGCTTTAATACCTTTAGACGCAACTTTTAATTCTTAGTTTTAGACTTTTAAGTTTCGACGCGCTACGTTCTAGTTTTTATTTTTCGACCTTTTATTTTTCGACGTTTTCCGACGCGCTCTTTTTCTTTCTTATTTTTCGCCGCTCTAGTTTTTAGGACATAGAATTTTCTATTTCTTCTCTAAAATTTCTTTAAATTTCAACGAAAAATTATTTTAAGCAGTTAAATTGATAGACATCCAAAATTTTCTGCTTCGTAGTAATAGTTGGATTTGTTAGTGGCTGAGTTGTGAGCTTCCGATTTAAAGGGTTCTGGCTCCCTGCTACATCTTTTGGCTATTCGAAACGTGGGCAAAAGCAGAAAAGTCTATTAATTTGATAACTTATATAATTTTTTTATCTTTTATAACTAATAGGATATTCAGTGAATGCACCGAGCAAAACGTTCACCACCTTTCGTACGTTCACCACATGTAACTCGATCAAGACATCTAGCCAATATTGTCGCCGTTGATTTTTCTTTAGAATCGTCATCTAGTCGACCAAGTACTCCAATTCAAATTTCCGATAATCTATTTTTTGAACCCGACCTCACAATTGAGAATCCAGAGAATATTCAGGGACAATTCCGAGATCCTGAACCATTAATCTTTCCTCCGGAACCACCAATCATTCAAACAGAGATTGTTGAGGAACAACCCATTAAATCAGAATCCTCTAGTGATTCAGATTCAACAAATTTAATCATGAAGAATCTGGAACCTCTAAGTATGGAAGAACGAATGAGAGCTAAACGCACTGGCCAAGGTCACGCAATTACTCAACCAGACATTAATGCGCCAGATTATGAAATCAAAGGACAAATCCTACACATGGTAACTAATCAATGCCAATTTAGTGGTGCGCCGAAGGAAGATCCAAATGAACATCTTCTTACCTTTAATAGGATCTGTACTCTATTTAAAATCAGAGAAGTTGAGGATGAACAGATATATCTCATGTTATTTCCCTGGACATTAAAGGGAGAAGCCAAAGATTGGTTAGAATCGTTACCTGAAGGGGCGATTGATACATGGGACGTTTTAGTTGAAAATTTTCTTAAACAATTCTTTCCGGCATCTAAAGCCATGAGACTTCAAGGAGAAATTGTTACATTCACACAAAAGTCAAATGAAACTCTATATGAAGCGTGGACAAGATTTGAAAAGTTATTAAGAGGATGTCCGCAACATGGTTTAGACACTTGTCAAATAGTACAAATATTCTACCAAGGATGCGACATTACTACAAGAAAAGACATCGATATAGCAGCTGGTGGTTCCATTATGAAGAAAACCGCAACTGACGCTTATAAAATTATTGATAATACTGCTTCCCACTCACATGAATGGCACCAAGAAAAAGATATCGTTAGATCATCTAAAGCAGCTAGAGCCGATTCTAGCCACGACTTTGATTCCATTTCTGCAAAGATAGATGCTGTCGAGAGACGAATGGAAAAGATGACTAAAGATATCCACTCAATACGAATTAGTTGTGACCAGTGTGGAGGACCACATTTGACAAAAGATTGTCTCAGTATTGAACTAACAATGGAACAAAGAGAGAATGTTTCATACATGAACCAAAGGCCTGGAAATAATTATCAGAATAATTATCAACCGCCAAGACCAATGTACAATCAAAATTAGAACTATAACCGAAATGTTCCATACAACAACCAACAAGGTCCTAGCAATCAACAAGTATCCAATAATACTTACAATCAGCAAAGGCCTATTTTTCAAAACAAATCACCACAAACAGATGATAAAAAGCCAAATTTAGAAGATATGATGTTGAAGCTAGTTGAATCTCAAACTCAATTTTTCACATCTCAGAAACAAACGAATGAACAAAATGCTCAAGCATTTAGAAATCAACAAGCTTCTATTCAAAATTTGGAATAAGAAGTAAGCAACCTAGCAAGGTTAATAGGTGAAAGAAAACCGGGAAGTCTACCTAGTGATACAAATGCTAACCCCCAGAATAAAACAGCTAAAGTAATTACCACAAGAAGTGGTATTACACTTAAACCACCTGAAATGCCTGTAATCTCTGATGAAGCTATTCCTACTACACAAGAACCACAACCTGAGCAAGATAAGGAAACAGAACCGGTAGTTGAAAAGGTTAATGAAGATAACACAGTTAAGGCAAAACCTTATGTTAAACCATACCAACCACCACTTCCTTACCCGAGTACAAAGAAAAAAGAAAGACTTGAAGCCGAGCAATCCAAATTCTTGAATATGTTTAAACAGATAAATGTAAATCTTTCTTTCATTGATGTAATTTCAGGAATGCCTAGATATGCTAAATTTCTGAAAGATCTAATCACAAATAGAAAGAAAATGGAAGAACTCTCGGCTGTTACTATGAATGCTAATTGTTCTGCAGTGCTGTTGAATAAGATAGCAGAAAAATTATCAGATCCAGGAAGTTTCACAATTCCATGTTTTCTGGGTAGTCTTAGTTTAATAGAAGCATTGGCGGACTTAGGTGTTAGTATAAATTTAATGCCGTATTCACTATACACTAAACTAGACCTTGGAGAATTGAAACCTACACGAATAAGTATACAACTAGCCGATCGATTAGTAAAATATCTTAGAGGGATAATGGAGAACATGCTAGTTAAAGTTGGTACTTTAGTATTTCCAGTAGATTTTGTTATTCTAGACATGAAAGAAGATTCTCGAGTTCCTCTCATATTAGGAAGACCATTCTTAAACACGGCTAAAGCAATAATAGACGTGTTTGGTAAGAAACTGACCCTAAGTATAGAGGACGAGAGTGTTACCTTTTCGGTTGATAGAGCAATGCAACAACTGCAATCTGCAGATGATACATGTTATTATATTCAAACTATAGATTCACATGCAGAATTGTTAGAAGAATTTCCAGAATTACAAGGAACAGGAGAATGTTCGTTAGGAAAAGGAACTGAACCAATTAATGAAACAGAAATGTTAGCTACACTCATGGCTAATGGATATGAACCAACAACAGAAGAAATTCAAATGCTAAAAGAAGAAGACAGATATCGATATAAATCATCAATAGAAGAACCACCTACATTAGAATTAAAGCCACTTCCAAACCATTTAGAATATGCTTATTTACATGGTGAATCTGAATTACCTGTAATAATATCGTCTTCTCTTACTGAAAATGAAAAATCTCAACTCATTTCTGTGCTAAAAGCTCATAAATCAGCTATTGCATGGAAAATTCATGACATTAAAGGAATAAGTCCTTCGTATTGCACACATAAAATCCTTATGGAAGAAGGTCATAAAACGTATGTGCAACGCCAACGAAGACTAAATCCTAATATGCAAGATGTTGTTAAGAAAGAAATTATTAAACTGCTAGATGCAGGTTTAATTTATCCAATCTCTGATAGTCCATGGGTAAGCCCAGTTCAATGCGTACCTAAGAAGGGTGGCATGACTGTCATCACAAATGAGAAAAATGAGCTTATTCCTACTAGGACTGTAACAGGATGGCGTGTTTGTATAGATTATAGAAAATTAAATGACGCCACCAGAAAAGATCACTTTCCCTTACCCTTTATTGATCAAATATTGGAAAGATTAGCCGGAAACAGTTACTATTGTTTTCTTGACGGTTTTTCCGGATATTTTCAAATTCCAATAGCACCCGAAGATCAAGAGAAAACCACATTCACGTGCCCTTATCGTACTTTTGCTTACAAATGCATGCCATTTGAAATTTGCAACACCCCTGCAACCTTTCAAAGGTGCATGATGGCGATTTTTCACGACATGATAGAAGAATGCATGGAAGTTTTCATGGATGACTTTTCAGTCTTCGGTGATACATTTGAATCATGTCTAGTTAATCTTGAACGAATGGTTATTAGATGCGAACAATCAAATCTAGTTCTTATTTGGGAGAAATGCCATTTCATGGTTAAAGAAGGCATCGTTCTCGGTCATAAAATTTCAAAGAAAGGAATTGAAGTGGATAGAGCTAAAGTAGATGTAATTGCTAAACTTCCACATCCCACCAATGTTAGAGGAGTTAGGATTTTTCTAGGGCATGCCGGTTTTTACCGACTTTTCATAAAAGATTTTTCTAAAATTGCCACTCTTATGAATAAACTCCTAGAAAAGGATGCTCCATTCATCTTTTCAGATGAATGCATCAAATCTTTTAATATTCTTAAAGAAAAACTCACTAATGCGCCGATCATGATAACTCCAAATTGGAATCTATCGTTTGAACTTATGTGCGATGCAAGTGATTTTGCAATGGGAGCCGTTTTAGGACAAAGGATTGAAAAACGATTTCAACCTATTTATTATGCTAGTAAGACATTACAAGGAGCACAAACGAATTATACAACTACTGAAAAAGAACTCCTTGCCATTGTCTTTGCTTTTGACAAATTTCGTTCATATCTCATTCTAACAAAACCGATCATTCTGCTCTTAGATAACTATTTTCAAAACAAGATGCCAAGCCACGATTAATCCGTTGGATCTTACTCTTACAAGAGTTCGATATTGAAATCCGAGATAAAAAGGGAGCAGAAAATCTCGCCGTTGATCATCTTTCTCGTCTTGAAAATCCTGAATTAGAAGTTCTAAATGAATCGGCTATACAAGACAACTTTCCTGATGAATATCTATTAAAGATATATTATAATAAAATTCCATAATTTGCAGACTATGCAAACTACTTAGTATGTGGATTCCTTGAAAAATGGTTGTCGTACCAAAAACGAAAGAAATTTTTCAGTGATATAAAACACTATTTCTGGGAAGATCCACATTTGTTTAAAAGTTGTCCTAATGGAATAATACGCCAATGTGTATTCGGAGATGAAGCTAGTCAAATCTTAAACCATTGTCACACAGGACCAACAGGAGGGCATTATGGGCCTCAACTCACAGCAAGAAAATTTTACGATGCTGGATTCTATTGGCCTACAATTTTCAAAGACGCACACCTTCTTTGTAAATCTTGTGATGCTTGTCAAAGGGCCGGAAAAATAATTCAACGTGATGAAATGCCACAAAATGTCATTCAAGTATGTGAAGTATTTGACATTTGGGGTATTGACTTTATGGGTCCATTTCCAAAATCTCATAATAATCTCTACATTCTCGTTGCCATTGATTATGTATCTAAATGGGCGGAAGCACAAGCTCTCCCAACTAATGATGCACGAGTTGTAATCAACTTCTTAAAACGTCTTTTTGCAAGGTTCAGAACACCAAAAGCTTTAATAAGTGATCGGGGTACTCATTTCTGTAATAATCAACTTGAAAAAGTTCTCAAAAGATATGGAATAACTCATAAAATCTCAACCGCTTATCATCCACAAACAAGTGGACAAGTTGAAAATACCAACCGAGCTTTAAAACGTACTCTAGAGAAAACCATAGGATCAAATCCGAAGGAATGGTCCATGAAATTGGAGAATGCACTCTGGGCTTTTAGAACATCCTACAAAACTCCAATTGGAACCACACCTTTTGAACACAAAGCATTTTGGGCTTTGAAGACATGTAATCTTGATTTACATAAAGCCGGACGTCTACGATTAAGTCAACTAAACGAATTAGAAGAATTAAGACATGAAGCATATGAAAATTCGTTAATCTATAAGGAAAGAACGAAGAAATGACATGATAAAAGAATCAGAAGTTCAAAAGAATTTAAAGAAGGAGACAGAGTTCTTCTTTTCAATTCACAATTCAAGTTATTTCCTGGAAAATTGAAATCAAGATGGTCTGGACCATTTATAGTCAAAAGAGTTTTCCCATACGGAACAGTAGAATTAATAAATTCAAATGGGATTGAATTTAAAGTTAATGGTCACAGAGTTAAACATTACATACATGGTCCGATGGAAGTTGACAATGAAGTCAATCACAATTTCACCACCCAAGAAAACCTTCTAAATGAAAACATAAATATGTTATCAACAACATATGAAAATCAAAATTGAAAAATGGGGAGGATTCAAATTGGAGTGATGAAGAAGAATTTCTATACAAACCTCCCATTCCAAGAAATGAAGAAAAAGAAGTTCAAATAGAAGTGAAAGAACCAAGAAAAGAACACCCGAAAAAGGTTAACAAACCAACTCGACTTACTAAAGTAGGAGACCCGGGTGAATTTATCATTTCTTGCTTGCTTAATGATGGTGCTATATATAATGGACTCGCAGATTTAGGAGCAAGTGCAAATATTATGCCTCTTTTCTTATACAAAAGATTAGGTATGGGTAAATTAAAACCAACCAAAATAGGTGTTCAATCATTTGACCTAACCATTAAACACCCGGTTGGAATAGCAAAGAATTTACTTGTTAACGTGGGAAGTTTGACCTTTGTTGCAAACTTCATAGTTATTAATATGGAGGAAAACCTTGATATTCCTCTAATTTTAGGTAGCCCATTTTTAGCAACCACCGAGGCGTTCATTGATGTAAGGGAAGGTATAATGACACTTAGGGATGGTGATAAATCGATCACCTTTGTGAACCGAAAGTTTAGATCTCCACCAACCAAAACTGTTAGACCAATAAAAACACATAAGTGTGGGGAAGATGAAGAAACACTTAATGATGATTCGATCACAAAGAACTCCGTTGATGATACGAAATTAGATGAACCCGTTTTTAACAGTTCAACGAAGAAACTTTATAAACGGATTCACGATGTTAGGATTAAGGGAAACTTTAAGTTATGTAACTGATTAGTATCCAATTTATCGCCAAAAGAAAAGGCAATGTTAGTTGAATTTGTGAAAGTTACAGAGGAAATCAACAATTGGCTTGAAGTAAAAGTCAAAGATATACAAGTTGTTGATAGTCCAATTGAAAACGAAGTTAATCACAATTTCGACACCACAGCTAACTAAGTGTGGGGAGGTTCGAATCTTTTTAGGGTAATATATATTTCTGTTAGAGTTAGATATTCTGTTTTCGTGTAGTTCTCGAGAATGGAATCCGAATGGTCTTTCCCTAGCAGACCCTAAAGAACTAGTCTTCTCCCCCCATTCTGAATTTTTATTTTTTTTAGGTTTTACGAGATGAATAATTCCTTTGATCTGAACCATGGTCTAATGCTACACGCTATGATTACTAAACGTAATAATGACACACTTTCGAGTGAACTGGTATCATTCATAAGAGAAAAAATGGACGGAGTAAGAAAAGAACTCAGAAAAGATCATCATAAGATACATTTTGGTAAAGGAAAATCAAAATCCGCAACAAAAAGAAGAGCACGACACCTTGAAAGATGTTACAAATGCGGAAAATGGTCACACGAAGGTAAATGTTCAAATAATCAAACATATTCAAACACCGAATTTGTTACTCTATGCAGAGAAGGACCGTTTATATGTTTAGAAGAAAATATATTGAAGATTCGAGGTTATGCTTACATAGCTATGGAGAACCAAATCACACGACTCTCCTATGAGTCAGCCAAAGCAGGTCTCTAAGAATTCTTTCTCATAGGTAAGTATGTACAGTTTTTATTTTTATTGCTTTTAACCTTTTGATAATAAACGCTGAATCATTCGCTATAAAGTATTAAATTGGTATTCAATAAAATTAGGTATGCGTAACCGAAATTATTGATATCATACAAAAATTTATTACATCACTGCGAAATTTACCGTTTATTCTTAAGGTATAAATATCTTTAATCAATTAACCCAAAATATTTCAGAAATTCGTCAGGAGTAAAACTAGGTCGTTGAACCGAAATTACTTTACCGAAAAGAGGGGCGTATATTTTTAATAATATTTGATTGATTAAAGTGGGATAAAAGACCAAAAAGATTTTTATTTTTTAATTTTTACCATGTTTTTAAAATTAATATATAAATATTAAATTAATATTGTAAACTTTTTAAAATTAATATATTTAAGTTTGTAAATATTTGAAAAATTAATATTTTTAATATAAGTTTGTATGTATAAAAACAAAAACATAATATAAATTTAGTGTGAATTTTTAATTTTAATAAAAAGAATTTTTAATTTTATGCATTTTAAATTTAAGTTTGATGTGAATTTAAAAACAAAAATTTACTTTATTTCACTAAGTTAAAAATTTGATTTTTAAAATTCGTAGTGAGTTGAAAACTAGGTCGTTGAACCTAAATTGCTTTATCCGAGGGAGGGACGTGAACTTTTATTATCATTATTTTTAATGTTATTGAATTAAAGTATGCCAAAAAAAAAAACCCCCGAAAAATTTTTGCTTTTAAAACTGCGCTTAAAAATGACAAATTTTAAAATTTTGTCGAGGGACGGACTAGGACAACGATACGAAACGCCCCCACTCCTAAAAAGAAACAAATTTTTAAAAATTTTATTAATTTATGTGTTAAAAGTAATGGTTTTTATAAAATAAAAAAAAATATACCAGACCCCCATGCGATCGCATGGGGTTTGGCCTTCAACCTCATGCGATCGTATGAGGACCAATATCTGGTCAGATTGATAAAACCAGCGAATTCTGCTTCTGCTCCCAACATTTTACACATACATACACGAACCATCTCCCAAAAACACCCCTAAATTCATCAATTTTTCACCAAAATCAACCAATTTCTCTCTATAATCCGCTCTAATCATGAATTTGATAAGAAGTTTATCAAGAAGGGTAACAATTTCATCCCTAAACCTCTTTAAATTTGATTTTTAGTGTTCTTGAGCTATATTTTTCCTAATTTGATTTTGTTAATTTCTAGTGTAATTAGAGTTAAATGGTTAGTATTTTATGCATGTATAACCTAGATTGATGCTATTTAACATGATTTGAAGCCAAAAACTTCAAAATTTTTAGGAATCTAGGGTTTGTGTTCTTGAGCAATTTGGGGCTTTTTAATATAAACAGGTTATGGCCGATTTTTGTCATGAATTATTGCTAAATTAAGTAGTGTAACATGTTTAGGTAGCTAAATGATCCAAACTTTGATCCTAAACATGATTTTTGAGAATTAAAGTGGACTTTTTAGGTATAAAATTCATGAACTTGATTAAATTGATGTAAATGCCATTTGACACTTGTTTAATTGCTAGTAATGGTTATTTTAACATGTTATTTGAGTTGAATGCTTATGAACTTTGTAAACATTTTCATATATGCTTATTTGAAAAAATGTAGAATTGTTAAAATTGCGAAAATGTGTATAAGTTTAATTTTGATTAAACATGTTATTGTAATTGTTTCAAGTTGTTATTTTGCTAACACTAATGCATATTTGGATGCACAAATTTTGTGTTTAATGTTTTTTGTAGAGATTTACCAATACTGATGGTGCATCATCATCATCTAGACAACCTGCTCCAGAACCTGAACCAGAAATGCAATATGAACCGGAGCAACAACAGGAACAACAACAACAACCTGATCAACACGTACCTTATTATGATCCGCATCAAGAATATGTTGATGCCTTCGTAGTATTTCCGATGCATCCGCCAGTAGAATACCCAACGATTCCTGAACACACGTTGCATCCTAATCTGAGATTCGATAGAAGCTGGAGAGATTACCCGACATATCAAAGTAATAAATTTAAACTGATACCGAAAAATGTAGAAGTGCTAAGGGTAATCGATTGGGATCCTTTGGAAAGGGTCCAACTAGCTAACCGTGTTAGACTGCTACTAATCCAAAGGTATGGCAGTTCTTCTTTTCCCGATTGAGAACGTTTATTCACCATTTGTAGACCTGTATATAAGGAATGGTGCATTGAGCTTATGAGTACTATTTCACTTAATGCGGATGTAGATAGGATAGATGATAGAAGTTTTCTTAGATTTATACTTGGCCGTAGGATGTACAGGATGTCCATGCTGGACATGGCCAGGGCTTTACAGATATATACGCCCACTGAATTGCTATTACCCGATTGTACAAACTTGATTTATCATGGTGAAAGGGTAGATAGGAATTTTGATGCTAACACCGTTTGGAGGTGTATGTCAGATTATAATGTTTTTGGGCGGGCAGGAGCACACTCCTACTTACATATTAACAGAGCCGAGCTTCGTATAATTCATAGATTTCTGGCTAACTCGATTACACAGAGAGGTCACAATAAGGAGAAAATGACCTTACATGATTTATTCTACCTAAAGTGTATTCGAGACCCAAGAGGCTTTGTTAATATCCCTTACTGTGTTGGTTTTTATTTGTCTAAGATGGTGGAAGGAATACAGGAAGGGGGAATAATAGGAGGAGGTATTTTTGTTACTCTCATTAGAGAGTATTTGGGTGTAGATAGGGATCAAGGAGGTCCACTTTTGGTATGTAGGGAACAGGTTGAGCCTTTAGGATTGAGGGTCTATCAGGGTGTTAAGGTATTGAAGAGTAGACGCAATCAGGCAATACTATATGTTGGTAATCATCCTTAGGTAGAGAGAGGTTCAGATGAGGAAATGGAGGAAGCAGATGACATTAGGGATGTCATTAGGGAGGCTATGACTGACATCTACCAGCGTGTAGATGAGGTAGAAATGACAAACGAGGAGAGACATAGACGGTACGAGCAGTGGCAAGCCCGGAATGAGTACGAGCATTCTAGGTAACGACAGCATGATAGATGGGACTATCATCAGCGTCAGATCATGAGCCGGCTATCACCTCAGGATCACTACGTACCGACCCGACCTGCTTACTATCCTCCACATCAGCCCGAGATGAGACCACCATATACTCTCTACGACCCTAACCAGGCCTACCAGTACACTTATCACCAACCATGGAACCCGACTGATGACATGAACTGGAACCCCTATCCAGATTGATATAGTTCTGTTGGTGATTTTTATCTATTTATGTTTAAACATTATATTTTGATACTTTTATTGTAATGTTTAATATTTTTATTATGTTGTACTAATATTTCATATTTGATTTGAAAGTGGGATTTTAAGTCCCATTTCAAATTACCATGCATGTTATTATTTGTATGTATGTATATTGTCAATTGTACACAACAGGGTAAAATAGCGCATTTTCAAAGACTGGCATTAAGTTCAGCAAAAGCTACTATTTTTGACGACAAAACGAAAAACAAATGTGATGTAACAACAAGACGGAATGAACAAATGATGTGCACCATTTATCATTCAGCAAACAAACGCCAATATGTTTGGAAACTTTGGTAAAATTTAATCATTTTTCTATGCTAATCACCCTCAATAATTTAAATTGTTACTGATTTCTTGCAAATGAGGGCATTACAAGATCTCAAGTGTGGGAAGGGATTAAATTCTTTCGGATTTTAAAAATTTTTAACTTATATACTTGGTTATCATTAAAAATACTAGTAATGCAGTAGTTGTATTAGAATCTAGTGCTCTCTGATAATAAAGAACAGCCCTAGTCTTATATACTGACTACCCAATTCTAATAAAAATTTTCAAAATTTTCAAATAAATGAATTCAAAATCATGTTTATACATATTTATGAACGATAAAACTAGGTGTTAACACCGAAATTATTGTTACCTCGGAAAGGACATAAATTGAGAAACAACCCAAAATGTTAAAATTCATTTAAAATGGAATAGAGGACAATAAAAAGGCAAAGAAAGGAAAATAACAGCCAAGTGTGGGAAAAAAAATTTACCAAGTTATTTAAAACATATATCACATATTTTTGTACAAATAATTGAAGATACTTTTGTTTTGGACAAAATTAACCGTTTTACCCGATTTATTGTAATATATTTGAAAGAATAGATGGATCTACACGATGAATCAATTCTATCATTAAAAGGAAGTAAAGTCTTCCGAAAAAGAAACTCGCTTCTTGATTTAGGTCAGGAAGTTGTCATCCAGACCAGCTGTAGGTTGACGAAAAATCTAGAAAAGTCATCACTAAAGTCAGCAAGAAATCCACGGACCTCAGCATCAAACAGGGTCGCCAAGTGGTCAGACTTATCCTAACCATGAGAGGATCTGTCTCGTAAAATGGGGAGGGTGCCGTACAAATTAGCTTGATAAGACTAATGAATCAGACCTCCAGAAAGGATAATCTCCTTTAAAGATCAAAAATCAGCTTTTAAGACTGATATTACTCAATCCTTGAGATTGACCTTAAAGATTGAGAATTTAAACTCAGGGAATTCGATGATATCTAAACTCGAGCTTGAACGAGAAAATACTTTGATCAAAATTACAAACCGATTTGTTTTCTGAAAACCCTATGTTCAATGCGTTCATTACCATTGAACGTAAAATTCTAAGAATTCACCTGGAATTCATTAGGTCACCTGAACTAAATCGGGTATCAACCGTAAGAACGGTGGTTGCATAGCATGGTCAAAGACAGGACCTTGTGCCAGACCAAAAAATTATAGGGTGAGCTTTACTATTGCTCCTACAAAGGATAGTAATTGTATCCGTCACGATATAGACCATAATTAAAAGCATGTCAGGGGACATTGCCTTAACAGTTGCTTGTTCAACACTTTTCTTTACAACCGGACGGTAGGTTATCGAAAGGTAATATACGGAGCAAGTATACTGGACGTGTTGCTTTCCTAATACAAGGTTAGCAAGTGGGTGACACAAAACCATAAGTTTTGAGCTAAAATTTTCAAATCTGAAACCCACCAAACCCACAAAAACATTTTGCAAACACCGGTGAAGGGTTATTCCGGAAAACTTATCTAGGGTAAAAACTAGATTGAATTTTCAAAAGATCAAATGTTTTCATAAAGATCCAATTTCCTTAAGGATCTAAATTTTCATAGTCATGTGGGACTGTAAACCACATCGTTACTACCATTGTTCATACCACCATATAAAAATCACTGATGTATAAACTGTGAAGAATAAAGAAGTGATTCTAGTATTTTTATTTCAAGACTATATTGCTTAAGGACAAGCAACGCTCAAGTGTGGGAATATTTGATAATGCTAAAAATGAACATATATTTCATAGCATTATCCCTCAAGAAAGACAAGCTTTTAGTTGCAATTGTTCTAATTACAAGTAATATTCGTTTAAATAATAAAAGGTGAAGACAAAAGACAGATTCGACGAATTGAAGACGCAAACGACCAAAAAGCTTAAAAGTACAAAGTACAATCAAATTGGTTCAAATTATTGATGAGAAACGTCTTAAAATTACATGAGTACAAGACGCAAAACGTAAAATACAAGATATTAAATTGTACGCAAGGACGTTCGAAAATCCGGAACCGGGATCAGAGTCAACTCTCAACGCTCGACGCAACGGACTAAAAATTACAAGTCAACTATGCACGTAAATATAATATAATATTTAAATAATTCTTAAAATTATTTATATATTATATTTATTTATTAAACCGTCGGCAAACTAGCAAACAAACTCATGTGACCTGGAAAAGTAGGCCATGCGATCGCATGGCCAGGAAGGCCAAAAACCATGTGATCGCATGGTGAACAGTAACTGGCCACATCCCTATAAATTTCGCAGTTTGGTTGAACAACATGATATCTTTTTCTCTTCCTATCTATCAACGTGTATATATATATATATATATATATATATATATATATATATATATATATATATATATATATATATATATATATATATATATATTAATTATTATTTTAATTTTAATTTTAATAATAATAAGGGTATGTTAGCAAATGTTGTAAGGGTGTAAGTCGAAATTCTGTCCCTGTAACGCTACGCTATTTTTAATCATTGTAAGTTATGTTCAACCTTTTTAAATTAATGTCTCGTAGCTAAGTTATTATTATGCTTATTTAAGCCGAATTAATCATGATGTTGGGCTAAAATATTAAGACATGGTAATTGGGCTTTGTACCATAATTGGGGTTTGGACAAAAGAACGACACTTGTGGAAATTAGACTATGGGCTATTAATGGGCTTTATATTAACTAAATGATACCTCGTTGATTTAATATATAGACTTATAATTTGACGTTTTTATATATAACCACATACGCTTGACTGGGTACGGTGAGCGAGATATCTATAAATACCAATAATTGTTCTTTTTACCGGACATGGAACTGGATTAATAGTTAATGGACTAGTTGAAACAGGGGTGGATTACATTCAAGGGTAATTGGTGTAATTGTTAACAAAGTAATAAAACCTTGGATTACACGCAGTCGATAATCTGGTGTATTCATTAAACAAAGTATTAAGACCTTGTTACAATTCGAATCCCTAATTAGTTGGAATATTTGACTTCGGGAATAAGAATAATTTGACGAAGACTTCCGCATTTTATGATTATGACTGATGGACTATTATCGACAAATCCGTATGGACATATCAAATAATCTAGGACAAAGGACAATTAACCCATGGTAATAAACTAAAATCAACACGTCAAACATCATGATTACGGGAGTTTAAATAAGCAAAATTCCTTTATTTCATATTTAATTTCCTTTATTTCATATTTAATTGCACTTTTAACTATCGCACTTTTAAATAAACATCATGTTGTGTTGTTCAAGCAATTTGATATGAACAACTGTATGCGACGATAATATAGCCCTCAACAAAACGAATTAGTTTCAGCTTCAGGACTTCGATGCAATGTGGTGTTTCACAGTGTAAAGTAGAAAAAATTAAAAATTCAAAGTAACTATAATTATATTTTAACTAATGACATAGGTCAATTTTACTTCTATAGTATATGGAGTAATCCTTTTTAATTCTGATTGCACTAATATTGTATAAATATAGTTAGCAATAACTTATTATTCAATATAATTTGTAATTTATATCGTAACAAATAAGAAATAATCACGATTAATATAAAAATCATAAAATGAGGCTCCAAATTTTCTACTAATGAATATTATTTTCTTAGCGATTTTACCATTTTGATCAATGTATGTATGTTATTATTTCTACGATAACCGATTAATTATATAATATATATATATATATATATATATATATATATATATATATATATATATATATATATATATATATATATATATATATATATATATAATAATAATAATAATAATTACATAGAAAAAAATACATATATCCTAATATAACCTTTGATATTCTAATTTATCTTAATATATTGAATATTCATTATAATAAATTATTTTATTACAATGATATAACCTTTGACAGCAAAATCTTATTTTATATAATGTATAAAGAAAAAGATATGATATAAATAGATAAATATGCATATTCTCGTGCTTAATAACAACATAATCTCTTACGGAAGTATTAAAGATAATTAAACATGAATTAATCATTGTTAAAAAAAACATGAATTATTATCGTTAGCATGGTCAGATAGACCCGCTTATATTAATACTAATAAATGAATATTTGTTTAATTTAAATATAATACGAACATTTGTTTAATATATAGCATATGTATATTCGGTATTTAATATAATTTAATTTTATTGTAATTAAGGAAAGTATATTAATTGTATTATGTATAGATATCTAAACACTTTTCATAAAATTAAAAATTTTCCAAAATAATTAATTAAAAGTTGTTTTTCTACTAAATTAACACATCAACTTTTTTTAAAATAAAGTCTAAAGAACCATGCCACGAAGCAATCTAGGATCTTGTTTTATATAATGTATATATATATATATATATATATATATATATATATATATATATATATATATATATATATATATATATATATATATATATAGATACTCTATTTTTTGTAAATTATTATAAATAAAAAGAAATTAAATTAAAGTTAATATATATTAGAAGGTACCAGGGATTGACGTATGCACAGATGAAATATAGAATGTTTATTTTTGAATGCTTTTTGAATCTTTTGTTGGATTAATAATTAAATATATAAATATTATATATTCTTTTTTTTATATACCTATATAATTAAACTCACCAAATATATTGTCATTTTGTCTCAAATCCAAATGTCATTTAACTTTTTACCCTTTTTTTTTTTTTTACATTTAATAGTTTTTTCAACTTTTCATAAAATACAAGAGATTAATAATTCAAGACTTATATATATGTTAATGCTAACGATTGAGGTATTATTTTCTTTGTTCCGTTAAATTCACTACAGATAAAATAGTTAAATGGAAAACACATAATTTTGTCTAATCGTTGATTTGTGTATTGTAATTATAAACTATAAATATATTATTTAGTATATATTGTAATCGTGTATTTCTGTAAACGATTTCTCAAAATAACGAATGTAATCCAAACTCTTTATTTATAAACTATATATTCATCTCCTTAAATGTTAATAAATCCAACAAAGGTCAAGTGTCTAGAAGTTTCTGAGAAGCATGCTAGGATGGTAGATGGGTCTTAAGATTAATTTGGTAGACTTAAGATGTGTTTAATATCTTAATTGAATTATTCAACTCTGAATGTTGAATCATTCATCATTCATATGAGTTTGTTACTTAGATCAGAATGACATATGATGATAAACCATTCAACAATTTGTATTGAACCATTTAAAGTTAAAATATTTTCTTAACCATTCAACACCTTTATTTCTTTAATATGTTTCTTAAATTATATCATAACACTTATCAAACAAGTATATTTTGTTATTTATTCATTAAAAAAGTTAATACATTAATTTTACATCATTCATAGAGTTTATTTACAGTTTGTGAAGGAGAAAAATTGAAGAATTTTTAGGAGTTTGTGAAGGATACCTGAGGCTCGGGTGATTTGGTGGCTTTCGATTTTGTTTTGATTTAAGATGGTTCTTTATCCCTCTTTCGTTGTTCCTTGTTATGTTGTTTGTTCATGTTTATTTCTTTCCTTGCGGTTTTCCGTCTTGTTTGTGGTTAGTGTTGTTGTTATGTTCGGTTGATTTGTGGTTTGTCGTGTACTCCGTTGTTTGTGATTTGTATGTTTTAGTCTTCATCGATTTATTGGAGTGCTCTTTGGTACGGTTTGTTGAAGTGATATATGATTATAATAGTTCTAGTTTTTTTCCCCACTAAATATAGAATATATTGAGAATGGTCATCAAATAGATTATTGTCGTTCAGAACTAGGTTCATTCAAAAACATTGAATCATTCGGATTTTAAATCATTAAGCACTTAATCATTATATTTTATCAAACGTACCGTTATTTTAGATTAATAAATTAAAAAAATACATATTTTGGTTAAATAGTTGCAACCGCGTTGTGATGCTAAGACCATTCCCTACGCGTTACAAAGGCTCACATTCGTTGCCTTACAACGTCGACAACGGACACTGTGCAACCGTTGTCGACTACTTCGTTGTATCTTGTGGGAGGAAACCACGAAAGTGACAACGGTCGGCGAGGACAAATGGATTGATCTGATTGGTTGTGGAGTTTGACTAGTTTGAATGTTTATATCCGCTGTATTTATAAAAAAAATCATAATAATTTTTCAATATAAATAAACACACACCATTTCATTTTTCAAACACAATTCATACTATTTTAACACAAATCTATCAAATTTCATTTCAAACACATTTCATTTTATACATTATATCAAACACTTTCACACCATGAATTTAAACAAAATTTCCATTGATGTGCATTACGGGAGTCGAGCTGAGTATGACTGGAAGTCATACATTGACGGAGAAAAAAATCTTTTGAAGATGTCGACGTTTCCGACTTTGATTGGTCAAAGTTGAAAAAGTTCCTCGAAAAAGAAACACCATACGTATTTACGGAAATTGTGTATTTCGATGGACAGCAGCAAGTGTTGATGTTTTTGTTTACGGATGAACAATGAGATGCGCAAAAAGAGCGAGCCATGACACGACCTTGTCGAATTGAGTTGTATCTTTTAAACATTGGCCAATCAACTTATAATTGGGCGCCCTCCGATTCGAGTAGCCTTGAGTCAGGTTACGTGAGTCAGGACTCGTTCGACGGAAAAAATTAAACACTGTTTAGGCCTTTTAATTATGTCTTTTTTTATTTTAGGACATTTTTAACGTATTTTAGGATTTAAATTATGTTTTTTTTTTTAGGATTTAAACTATGTATTTTCTTTTCTTTTTTTAGGATTTACATTATGATTTCTTTTCCTTTTTTTAGAATTTAAATTATGTGTTTTTTTCTTGAGTGAAATAGTTGACTACATAAACCATGTAGTATCTCTTTATAATCATTTGTTATTGTATATATTGTTGCCATCTTGGCGTCTTTCGTGTTTTCAACCTTTTGAGAATTTGGTAGTTTGCTTGTTTTGAGCACTACCTTCTTTTATTAATACAATGTTTGGTTGTCTTTAAAAAAAGAACTAAATTAGATATACTTACTAAATTAGATATACTATCTACTTTGTATATAGATAATCAATTTATTTATGAAATACGTATATTCCCTTAACATAAATATCTTTCAAAATTTTGATATTGAGAAATTCGGATCGATGGTATGAATTTAAATACATTTTAGTTTTCGTCAAATTTAAAACCACAAAAATAAAATATATTAATGGTGATAAAATGAGTGAAGAGGAAAAGTAAGAAAACCTTAGAGAGCCATGTGGGCAGCTTGCAAGGCAAAATATGGATAATATAGGCGTGCGTAAGAGAAGTCAGATAAGCCTAAGCCAATTACATGTTTTATATTTTATTTCAAAATTTGATGCATATTTTAGTATCACATTTATAGTTTACACTAGTAGTAATCTTATATACCAATCACATTAAATAAAAAAAATCTGTCTGATTTTTATAAGTTAAAAAAAATCACATTAAACATCCGATTGATTTCTTCTAATATTAAAATAGCTCCTTCATGTACGTCGCTTGTTTAATTGATTTCCACTCAATTCAATTCAATTCAATTAAATTACATGTTAAATTCGTTAACATATGATCTCTCATTGTTCATTCCCCACAAATTAAGGTTACAGTTTGTTCACAATTTCCATTGAGCCCATTTTTTTAATTTCTAATTTTGCGAAGTATTTTAGCTTTAATGACGTTGTTTTTCCAAATATTTTATAAAGAAAAAAAAAAGCGACGATGGCCTGAAATATAGTAAAATCGACAGGTTTCTTGTCTCGGAAAAATTTGCTAGCTCGTGGGAGGGGTTAGCGGCAAGTACACTTGATAGAAAATATTCTGCTCATCATCGTAAGATACTTCAACTGACTTTGGGCCCAGGCCAGTAAGGGTGTTAGATAACTGGTTCGAAGGAAAAGAAAGTGTTGAGTTGGTTAAAATGGCCTCGAATACTAATGTTAGAAGGCAGCACTATGATTGTGCTTTTAGAGATGAACTTAAAAAAGGTGAAAAGGTAATCCTCTGTTCGATAAACTAAACCATGAAATTGCATTACTCCAATCAGAGGTGGCAAGCTGGGAATCTATCATTGGGACTTGGACCTTAAATGATGAGGAAGTCTCACAATAGCTAGAATCTAGGAAAAAGTGGCGCCAAGGATAAAGAAAAGGTGGACATCCTCAAGCAAAAATCGAAAATTAAATGGGTCGTGGAAGGCGATGAGAACAATAAATATTATCACTCCATAATTAAAAGACGGCAAAAATGTTCGTGTTGTTAATGCAAATGGGGTGTGGCACGAAGATTATAAAAGAGGAAGCTTTCAAGTATTTTAAGGCATGTTTTCAAGCTAATTTTGATCGATAATTTTGTTTCAATGGGCGTGTAGACAAGAAGCTTTCTGCCGCTGATTCCGAAAGCATTGTGTAACGACCCCAAAACGTAATATGAGAAAACAACTTCTTTTTCTAAACAAACAGACCATAACAGTACATATGCTCGACGAGCAAAACCCTGCGCTTCGCGCCTTATAAAATGTTTTCAAAACAGTGAGTTTACCAGACCTGATGGACCAATCCCTACACATTTGCGCGGCGCACACAACATTGCGCGGAGCACCCACAACATAAACTGGTACCAACCACTTTTAACACCATTAACCACCCAATTTCCAACAACACAAGTTTCATTATTCTATAAAACGTATAACAAAAAATTTACCAACAACAATTGGGGCATAATGACCCATTACATAGTCAACGGTGTAATTTCGACCCAAATATACATTTAGACATGTTAGGACTCTATAACCCAACCCGATACCAAAACCATAATCCCGGGGATTTACCAAATCCCTAATCCATGTACGAATATCCAAAAGCTACCCCGTCATAAGCTCAAACCACACTAAAGCGTCTAGTTTAACAACTAGAATCCTTCGCCAAATCAAACGGCACCTATAAAAAGGTAAACAACGAGAGGGGTTAGCTTACGCTTAGTGAATGCAACAATTATACATATGACATATATAATATACTTACTTTCCTTCAGTTACACAACTACCGCATACCGAGCTAACAATTCTATAACCATGCAATTACAATGCATAAACAAGATATCCAAAAATCACGTTAAGCTGGCGTTACCAATAGCATATAGTCACAATATAATATGCTAATACTACCATCACACAACCATGGACGGCCATACACATGCTATGGTGTTATCTACACTGGATTCACACCATAACACAAACAAGGAAACGGTACTCACAATGATCGCTAGTGTACATACGCCTTGTATCACTATCCCCTAGGTGGTGTCGTACGCCTCCACTTAAAACCACCTGTCACGTAAAATGTGGCGTCGTACGCCTCAACTTTAAATCCACATTTCACACCGCAAACCCGATGTGATGCATACTCCTTGACTTTAACGCATACTGTGTTCACCCAACATGTAGTGACCCGTCCTAATCCACCTGGACGAAGTCTTCAACAGCTGGTCCCATTGCGAGGTTCTGACCTCTATATGCCATGAACGACTCCATGTAATATCTTTAAAATGAGCAAATGCACAACAGAAGATTTCTTTCATACCTGAGAATAAACATGCTTAAAAGTGTCAACCAAAAGGTTGGTGAGTTCATAGGTTTATCATAAACAGTAAAATTCATCATTTTGATAGACCACAAGATTTTAAATACAGTACACCTATCTCGTGTACGAACCATTTTTCATAATGCTTAGCAGAGTAGGTTCGTATCATTTTCTCCCCTGTAGGTTGCCTCGTGAATTTTAATAACCGTACACATATCTCGTGCACAAAAATAACATACACATAACCTGTGTATAAAATCATTCCCTTGATACATAACATTCACTTTGCTTTCATTGCTTGGCTTGGTAACCGACCTTAACATATAATGCGCATCAATAATATCCCCAAAATAAACAGAACTTTCTGTCTGTAATCAATAATAAACCTCGAAGTACTAAACGCCACGCCCACTAGCTCTTCCGTTTAATGAACATTCTGGGTGGGGGTGTTAAACCCGGTAGCTACTGTAGTGACCCGAACTTTTCCATGTTTATATATATTAACTGAGATTGATATTTATATGATTAAATGTTTCCAACATGTTAAGCAATCAAACTTGTTAAGACTTGATTAATTGAAATAGGTTTCATATAGACAATTGACCACCCAAGTTGACCGGTGATTCACGAACGTTAAAACTTGTAAAAACTATATGATGACATATATATGGATATATATATAGTTAACATGATACTATGATAAGTAAACATATCATTAAGTATATTAACAATGAACTACATATGTAAAAACAAGACTACTAACTTAATGATTTTTAAACGAGACATATATGTAACGATTATCGTTGTAAAGACATTTAATGTATATATATCATATTAAGAGATATTCATACATGATAATATCATGATAATATAATAATTTAAAATCTCATTTGATATTATAAACATTGGGTTAACAACATTTAACAAGACCGTTAACCTAAAGGTTTAAAAACAACACTTACATGTAACGACTAACGATGACTTAACGACTCAGTTAAAATGTATATACATGTAGTGTTTTAATATGTATTTATACACTTTTGAAAGACTTCAATACACTTATCAAAATACTTCTACTTAACAAAAATGCTTACAATTACATCCTCGTTCAGTTTCATCAACAATTCTACTCGTATGCACCCGTATTCGTACTCGTACAATACACAGCTTTTAGATGTATGTACTATTGGTATATACACTCCAATGATCAGCTCTTAGCAGCCCATGTGAGTCACCTAACACATGTGGGAACCATCATTTGGCAACTAGCATGAAATATCTCATAAAATTACAAAAATATGAGTAATCATTCATGACTTATTTACATGAAAACAAAATTACATATCCTTTATATCTAATCCATACACCAACGACCAAAAACACCTACAAACACTTTCATTCTTCAATTTTCTTCATCTAATTGATCTCTCTCAAGTTCTATCTTCAAGTTCTAAGTGTTCTTCATAAATTCCAAAAGTTCTAGTTTCATAAAATCAAGAATACTTTCAAGTTTGCTAGCTCACTTCCAATCTTGTAAGGTGATCATCCAACCTCAAGAAATCTTTGTTTCTTACAGTAGGTTATCATTCTAATACAAGGTAATAATCATATTCAAACTTTGGTTCAATTTCTATAACTATAACAATCTTATTTCAAGTGATGATCTTACTTGAACTTGTTTTCGTGTCATGATTCTGCTTCAAGAACTTCGAGCCATCCAAGGATCCATTGAAGCTAGATCCATTTTTCACTTTTCCAGTAGGTTTATCCAAGGAACTTAAGGTAGTAATGATGTTCATAACATCATTCAATTCATACATATAAAGCTATCTTATTCGAAGGTTTAAACTTGTGATCACTAGAACATAGTTTAGTTAATTCTAAACTTGTTCGCAAACAAAAATTAATCCTTCTAACTTGACTTTTAAAATCAACTAAACACATGTTCTATATCTATATGATATGCTAACTTAATGATTTAAAACCTGGAAACACGAAAAACACCGTAAAACCGGATTTACGCCGTCGTAGTAACACCGCGGGCTGTTTTGGGTTAGTTAATTAAAAACTATGATAAACTTTGATTTAAAAGTTGTTATTCTGAGAAAATTATTTTTATTATGAACATGAAACTATATCCAAAAATTATGGTTAAACTCAAAGTGGAAGTATGTTTTCTAAAATGGTCATCTAGACGTCGTTCTTTCGACTGAAATGACTACCTTTACAAAAACGACTTGTAACTTATTTTTCCGACTATAAACCTATACTTTTTCTGTTTAGATTCATAAAATAGAGTTCAATATGAAACTATAGCAATTTGATTCACTCAAAACGGATTTAAAATGAAGAAGTTATGGGTAAAACAAGATTGGATAATTTTTCTCATTTTAGCTACGTGAAAATTGGTAACAAATCTATTCCAACCATAACTTAATCAACTTGTATTGTATATTATGTAATCTTGAGATACCATAGACACGTATACAATATTTCGACCTATCATGTCGACACATCTATATATATTTCGGAACAACCATAGACACTCTATATGTGAATGTTGGAGTTAGCTATACAGGGTTGAAGTTGATTCCAAAATATATTTAGTTTGAGTTGTGATCAATACTGAGATACGTATACACTGGGTCGTGGATTGATTCAAGATAATATTTATCGATTTATTTTTGTACATCTAACTGTGGACAACTAGTTGTAGGTTACTAACGAGGACAGCTGACTTAATAAACTTAAAACATCAAAATATATTAAAAGTGTTGTAAATATATTTTGAACATACTTTGATATATATGTATATATTGTTATAGGTTTGTGAATCAACCAGTGGCCAAGTCTTACTTCCCGACGAAGTAAAAATCTGTGAAAGTGAGTTATAGTCCCACTTTTAAAATCTAATATTTTTGGGATGAGAATACATGCAGGTTTTATAAATGATTTACAAAATAGACACAAGTACGTGAAACTACATTCTATGGTTGAATTATCGAAATCGAATATGCCCCTTGTTATTAAGTCTGGTAATCTAAGAATTAGGGAACAGACACCCTAATTGACGCGAATCCTAAAGATAGATCTATTGGGCTTAACAAACCCCATCCAAAGTACCGGATGCTTTAGTACTTCGAAATTTATATCATATCCGAAGGGTGTCCCGGAATGATGGGGATATTCTTATATATGCATCTTGTTAATGTCGGTTACCAGGTGTTCACCATATGAATGATTTTTATCTCTATGTATGGGATGTGTATTGAAATATGAAATCTTGTGGTCTATTATTATGATTTGATATATATAGGTTAAACCTATAACTCACCAACATTTTTGTTGACGTTTTAAGCATGTTTATTCTCAGGTGATTATTAAGAGCTTCCGCTGTCGCATACTTAAATAAGGACGAGATTTGGAGTCCATGCTTGTATGATATTGTGTAAAAACTGCATTCAAGAGACTTATTTTGTTGTAACATATTTGTATTGTAAACCATTATGTAATGGTCGTGTGTAAACAGGATATTTTAGATTATCATTATTTGATAATCTACGTAAAGCTTTTTAAACCTTTATTGATGAAATAAAGGTTATGGTTTGTTTTAAAATGAATGCAGTCTTTGAAAAACGTCTCATATAGAGGTCAAAACCTCGCAACGAAATCAATTAATATGGAACGTTTTTAATCAATAAGAATGGGACATTTCAGCTACCTTTAGGATTCGCGTGAATTAGGGCCATACCCGATTCTAATTCTTAGGTTACCAAGCAACAATAATCAGGGGAAAAATATTCACAACAATTAGTGGCAATTATCACGTCCAACTAATTCAATAATAATCCACAGAACTTCTGTCTGCACAATAATTCATTCGAGAAATGTTTTGCTTGTGTCTATCTCGTCAAACATTTATATAAGCATTTCATGTATTCTCAGTTCAAAATATATTTTAAAAGTATTTGATAAAACAGTTATAAAAACAGCGCATGTATTCTCAGTCCCAAAAATGTAAAGAGTAAAAAGGAATCAAATGAACTCACAATACGATATTTTGTAGTAAAAATATGCATACGACGCAACTGAACAATGCAGGGTTGGCCTAGGATTCACGAACCAATATCAATTATTTATATTTAAACATATAATTAACATGTAATAATAATCAAACTAGTTTATATATATTAATTATATAATATATAACTTATTTAAAAATAATAATGTATTTGTTATTTCAAATATTATATATATCTCTATATATGTTATTTTTATATTAAAATAGTACATTAGATATACTTATGATATATATTAACTTTATTTGTATATAAATATCTTTTGTTTGTTAAATTATGATAATACTAAAATAATAATGGTAATAATAATAATAATAATAATTTGTATAATAATAATAATAATAATAATAATAATAATAATAATAATAATAATAATAATAATAATAATAATAATAATAATAATAATAATAATACTAATACTAATAATAATGATAATAATAATAATTAAAAAAATAAAAATACTACCTTCTAGTAACAAGCTTTAAAAAAAAATGGGACGGTTCTTAAGAAATATATAAATGGTGAGCTGGCTACACGCGTTTTCTTGGATACCTTACAATAATCATTAGTAACTTTTCTTATTTCCACAACAATCACTCTCTTTATTATCACAACAAAGGGTTCGGTTCATATATTTTATATATCGATGTGCAGTTTTTACACAGCAACAATAGTCGAACAAAACAGAAGGCTTTGCAGCTGATCAAATAGAAGGATAGATAAGTAGTACATCGAGAAGTTGTAAAACAGAAATAGCAGTAAACCCAGGTTCTTTGTGGGTGACGAAAGAAGAAGAAAAAAAAATGATCAAGGTGATGGTTTGAAAAGAATGACAACTGCAGTAGTAATAGTGATTCACGGATGTGTTGGATTAAGGTGGTGGTGATAGGTAGTGCAGGTTGGTGAAGGTCAATAGGTGGTTGTGTGTTTGTCAAACAGAATGAAACAGAAAGAAAACACATACGGTTGTTTGTAAAGCAGAAAAAATATGGCAGTGGTGATTGGCTTCTCAAGGTGATGGTGGCAGTTATTGTGGTTTTGATGATCGTGAAAGACAAAACAGAAGTAGAAGATGGCAATGCTCGTTAACAGAAAAATTTGGAATGGTAATGGAAGCTCGATGGGTTAGTGTTTTCTAATTCTTGTATGTATTATGTGTGTGTGTGTGTGTATATATATATATATATATATATATATATATATATATATATATATATATATATATATATATATATATATATATATATATATATATATATATATATATATATATATATATATGTATAACATAGTGAAGATATCGATGATGGTGGTTGTTAAATGTTTACGGTGGTGATGGTTTAGGAATGGAAGTGGTGATATGGTGGTAACTCTTATTTATATTAGTTTGTTCTTCGGTTAACAGCAGAATGTCGAGTAGTTGGTTGGGTGGTTCACGAATAAAGAAGAACAGACGCAACAACTTAAGTTTAGAGATGGTGATGATGAATGTAATTTCTATAACTCTCTCTACCTCTATGTGCTTTGTGTATGTAATTATTTGTATATATATAGTGAATGATATCGTATCAATAACTGATCACATTTTATTTTGTAGGATTGATGGTGGTCGACATAAATATTCGAGGCCAGAAGGAACAAAAAAAAATATATAAAGCAGAAAGTGAAGTGTAACAGATTCGTACGATATATACAGCACAAGATTCGATTACAGTTTGTTTCGTAGCTTTGATTGGGTCGACAGAAGAATCAATCGGGTACATTAATATATCTTTTTCATATAGCAAATTATTGTTTCATGGATACGGAGTTTTTAAACTTTACTTCAAATCTTGCGAATTCTTGTCTGTAGTAAAGATTGTGGTCGACAATTATATTCGGGCAGAAGTAGAAGACAGAAGGAAAGAAGAAAAATATAACAAGTGATCTAGACTCCTAACTGAATTTGAAATCTGTTTTTGTTTGATTCTTTTTATCCTTCTTCTTTAATTGAAATCAAGATTTTTATATAATGTAATTGCGATTGAAACAGTCACCAGATTTGATTAAGTTTTGTTTGTAGCAGAATTGAGGTTGACATGAAATATTCTGTCAGAATAAAGATTAGAAAAATATAATCGACTCTAACAGATTTTGTTTGTTAATGAAACTGATTGTGATCGTTCGTACAAGATAGCAGACAGAAACAAATGGTCATACAGTTTGATGGTGAAGTATAACAGATTTAATCCTTTATTGATTTTTATAAATATAATATATAATTAGTATTAATAATTAATAAATATAATTGTATAAATAATAATAATAATACTTTTAATATTATTAGTGAAGATAACAATACTCATATCAAAATAATACTAATATTATTAATAGTAATGATTTAAAATCATGATATTGATAATTTTAAATAATAATTTTTAGTAATAATATCAATAATTAATAATAATCTAAAATTATAATTTTTCTATTATTTATAATAATACTGATATAACAAATAAAATAAATATAAATTTTATATCTATATATTATATTAAAATACAATATACTGACATTAATATTAATTTTAGTAATAATAATAATAATATATTAATTACATGTAACAATTTCATATTATGATTTAAATTCTAATGATAATAATACTAATAATAATTAATAATATAATAACTATAATTAAACTTGTATTGTCATGTAATATATTAATATTACAGTTTATTAATTATATAATATTATATTATATGATAGCATTTATTGAATATTTAATATTTAAATATTTTATATATATTACAATATATTAATAGAACTCATATATAGATTCATAATAATATCATATATATATATTTATATATATATTTATTTACATTTCTTATTTACACACAACTGTTCGTAAATCGTCGGAAATAGTCAAAGGTCAAATGCATTCATGAATATAGTTCAAAATTTTTGAGACTCAGGGTTACAGACTTAGCTTATTGTGTCAATAATATTAAATTGTATCGAGAGTTTGATTTAAAATTAGTCAAAAATTTCCAGGTCGTTACAGTACCTACCCGTTAAAGAAATTTCATCCCGAAATTTGAGTGGTGACAGTTGGAATTGAAATTGAGAATGTTTTAGTACCAGATTTGAACTCAGATTCTTTTTAGAAAGATTTTAATTGTCTAAGAATGTTTCATCGAAGAAGAATGATAAGATTAAAGATTTCTCCGAGACTGATACGCAGATAGTTTTATGAATGTCCTTCTCGGGTCGAGTTCGGTTTCATGATGACTTCGATTCAAGTAATACAATTCATGATGAATACAAGTCAAGTAACGCGGTTCGTGGTGATGGTAAGGTTGATCAAGCATTACCATCATCACGTTCCATTAGAACTTCCGCATAACTTACTGTAATATAATCACGTTGATCAAGTGTCATTATATTACATTAACTCATGCTTTCATTCAAATATTACTCTAAAATATCAAAGGATTTAAAACTTCAGGATTTCACTGGGATTTATAAATCAAAACAATTTTCGGTATGATATACTAAGGATTGAATGAAGGCGAAGATAATTTACGAATGTGAATGATATAAGGATATCTTCAGAGGTGTGGAGAATATTTGCAATTAAGAAAAATATAACGATATCATAGAAATATTGAAGATATTATGATGAGGAAAGAAAATTTTGATCGTTTTCTGAGCTTTTCCAACGTACCAATCTTTTATTAAACTTCTGTCTCCTAAGACTTTTCAGTCGTTTATACTGCTTCATCTGTATTCTCATATCTGAATCATTAGTTATCATTCTGAGGTGTGTTTAAGAGTTTGAAGAGTTTGAACGAAGATTGTAATTGTCAAGATACAAATGATGTTTAAGATGGAAATCAAGTGGCAAACTTGAGGAAATATTTAACTGTAGTAGATGTAATTTATTAACGATATTTTAAGTCAAAATGTGTTGTAATTAATATTTCCTACTCTTTTAATACCCTTTTTTATTTGTCCAAGGTTAGTTTTTCAATGTTAGTAATCCAATATTCCAATAGTTCAATATATAATCTTAGAATTTAAAATATTTATGATTAGAAGATGATGAAGAAATTTTACGTAGTTAATCAATTGGTTACTAATCAAAATTTTTTTTTTGGTCCATTATTTTCTTCATCATGCCACTTGTCAAATCTTGACTTGGATTCTAGTAGGTCAAAATCCGAATATGAAATTGAATTTAAATAAAAGTAGTTGTTCTTCGGTGAACAGATACGTATATGTGTGGATTTGAACAGTATTGTTAATGACTGCTGAATCTGAATTGAAGAATGTGCAGTGTAACTTATTAATGTGAAAACTAAATATTCCTCGGGTATTACCTACCCGTTAAAATATTTTCACCATTAACAGTTTGTACAAAAGAACTTTTAATTACAATCTTTATGAAAATATGTATACATCTTTATTTTCTTTAGATGTAATCATGGATTTAATGAGTTAATATAATATTAAACTCATTTGATTTACCGTTAGAACTAGAATACATAATCTCTAAAACATTAGAGATCACATAATTGCCATGAAGAACGAAGATGAATGATGTAGAACGATATGTAGAACGAAGATAATTGATGTAGAACAAGATGTAGAACGAAGGTTATGCTCGAGGTATAGTTTGTGATGTTGAGGCGTATGTTGTTGAGGCTTCTGTTGTTGATAGTATAGGTGCTATCGGTGTTGATGTTGGTGGTACTGTTGATGCTGGTGATGTTGTTGGTGCCTGTAAGTTGTGCACTGTATTTTCCAAAGTTTGTACTCGGGCGCGAAGCTCGTTGACTTCTTCTATTATTCTGGGATGATTAGCGGTTGAAACAAGCGGATGAATAAGGTATAGAATTTGAGATAGTATGTAATCATTGCGAGCTATTCTGGAAATGAGAGTGAAAATGGTGTTTCGGACTAGTTCGCCGGTAAGTGCTTCAGGTTCTTCGCCAAGAGATGAATTCGGTTGGTGGAAAGGATCGCCTTCTTCTTGTCTTCATTGTTTAAGTCGACTACGAACCCATCCCCAATTCATCCAGAATTGATGATGGCTAATTGGTTGCTCCATTTCAATTACACTACTTTCGGTGTTCGAGTGGAAATCCATATTGGAATAGCAGTCGGAATCCGAGGAATTTGAACTAGTTGCGAGTTCCATTTTGTACGGTCAGATAAAGGATTTTACGATATGAAAAGATTTTCGGAAATTGGATGATATTCTAATTACATAGAATACCTAATACCTATATATAGTACAGAAGATCCCATAGATTGCGGAGGCAATTAAGGAAACGTGTGAGACAAAGTCTAATGTGATGGAATATGAATTCGTCTGTACACCATCTATGCAATAATTGCAATAAGACGTGTCGAGACTGAAAATGATAAGTAGATATTTTTCGACAAGGAATGATATGCAAAACTTTTGACATGCCGACAAGGTCCAAATCTAGACTCATTAATGTATCCTAACAACTACTAGGTCGAAGTCCAGACTCACTAATGCAAGACCTGGTTTGCTAAGACCACCGCTCTTATACCACCTGTAGTGACCCGTCCTAATTCACCTGGACGAAGTCTTCAACAGCTGGTCCCATTGTGAGGTTCTGACCTCTATATGCCATGAACGACTCCATGTAATATCTTTAAAACGAGAAAATGCACAGCGGAAGATTTCTTTCATACATGAGAATAAACATGCTTAAAAGTGTCAACCAAAAGGTTGGTGAGTTCATAGGTTTATCATAAACAGTAAAATTCATCATTTTGATAGACCACAAGATTTTAAATACAGTACACATATCTCGTGTACGAAACCATTTTTCATAATGCTTAGCAGAGTAGGTTCGTATCCTTTTCTCCCCCGTAGGTTGCCTCGCGAATTTTAATAACCGTACACATATCTCGTGCACAAAAATAACATACAAATAACCTGTGTATAAAATCATTCTCTCGATACATAACATTCACTTTGCTTTCATTGCTTAGCTTGGTAACCGAACTTAACATATAATGCGCATCAATAATATCCCCAAAATAAACAGAACTTTCAGTATGTAATCAATAATAAACCTCGAAGTACTAAACACCACGCCCACTAGCTCTTCCGTCTAGTGAACGTTCTGGGTGGGGGTGTTAAACCGGGTAGCTACCTTTAGGATTCGTGTGAATTAAGGCCATACTCGATTCTAATTCTTAGGTTACCAAGCAATAATAATCAGGGGAAAAATATTCACAACAATTCGTGGCAATTAACACGTCCAACTAATTCAATAATAATCCACAGAACTTCTGTCTGCATAATAATTCATTCGAGGAATGTTTTGCTTGTATCTATCTCGTCAAACATTTATATAAGCATTTCATGTATTCTCAGTTCAAAATATATTTCAAAAGCATTTAATAAAACAGTTATAAAAACAGCGCATGTATTCTCAGTCCCAAAAATGTAAAGAGTAAAAGGGAATCAAATGAACTCACAATACGATATTTTGTAGTAAAAATATGCATACGACGCAACTGAACAATGCAGGGTTGGCCTCGGATTCACGAACGTATATCAATTATTTATATTAAAACATATAATTAACATGTAATAATAATCAAACTAGTTTATATATATTAATTATATAATATATAACTTATTTTAAAATAATAATGTATTTGTTATTTCAAATATTATATATATCTATATATGTGTTATTTTTATATTAAAATAGTACATTAGATATACTTATGATATATATTAACTTTATTTGTATATAAATATCTTTTGTTTGTTAAATTATGATAATACTAAAATAATAATGGTAATAATAATAATAATAATTTATATTATAATAATAATAATAATAATAATAATAATAATAATAATAATAATAATAATAATAATAATAATAATAATAATAATAATAATAATAATAAAAATAAAAATACTACCTTATAGTAACAAGGTTTAAAAAAAAATAAACGCACATGTCCGGGTTCTAACCCGAAACCTCTCGATTAACAAACACACCACCCAACCAGTCGACCGTCCTCTTGTTTTTGAATTAAACTCCACTTTTAATTCTTTTAAGACGTTAATACTTGAAGCCCAAATGCCGAGCCCAACAATCAACCCAAGTTGCAAGTCCACAAACATAATCTAATTAAGATGATTCGTGGACTGTCTTGGTTCTCTCAAGAACTCTGCAGGAAAGAAATATACGACATTTAGTCTAGGTTATTATTCTTCATGACATCATCATCGTTATCCATTCTCTTCGTATATCTCCCATCGAGAATCAACAACACATACGATCATAAACTTAGGATAATCGTTCTAAAACCGGCCCAAAGAAAATTATGAGATGGCGATAAAAAAATGAATAGCACTTCAAGTGTTCGGTCAAAAGAAAAATAGAACATGTGGTCCAACATTCATTTTAATTTGGTTTCTTTTTTTTATCAAGTGGGGTTATCCACTTTGTGATTGTCGACCAAAAGAAGAAAGAAAAAGGCATTAATACTTGAGTAACAAGTGGGTTTTGGAAGGATCCGATTGTCTTGTTGTGCTATTTATAATTGGACGGTTCTTAAGAAATATATAAATAGTGAGCTAGCTACACGCGTTTTCTTGGATACCTTACAATAATCATTAGTAACTTTCCTTATTTCCACAACAATCACTCTCTTTATTATCACAACAAAGGGTTCGGTTCATATATTTTATATATCGATGTGCAGTTTTTACACAGCAACAATATTCGAATAAAATAGAAGGGTTTGCAGCTGATCAGATAGAAGGATAGATAAGTAGTGCAGCGAGAAGTTGTAAAACAGAAATAGCATTAAACCCAGGTTCTTTGTGGGTGACGAAAGAAGAAGAAAAAAAATGATCAAGGTGATGGTTTGAAAAGAATGACAACTACAGTAGTAATAGTGATTCACGGATGTATTGGATTAAGGTGGTGGTGATAGGTTATGCAGGTTGGTGAAGGTTGACGGGTGGTTGTGTGTTTGTCAAACAGAACGAAACAGAAAGAAAACAAATATGGTTGTTTATAAAGCAGAAAAAAATATGGCAGTGGTGATTGGCTTCTCAAGGTGATGGTGGCGGTTATTGTAGTTTTGATGATCGTGAAAGACAAAACAGAAGTAGAAGATGGCAATGCTCGTTAACAGAAAAATTTGGAATGGTAATGGAAGCTCGATGGGTTAGTGTTTTCTAATTCTTGTATGTATTATGTATATATATATATATATATATATATATATATATATATATATATATATATATATATATATATATATATATAACATAGTGAAGATATCGATGATGGTGGTTGTTAAATGTTTACGGTGGTGATGGTTTAGGAATGGAAGTGGTAATATGGTGATAACTCTTATTTATATTAGTTTGTTCTTCGGTTAACACCAGAGTGTCGAGTAGTTGGTTGGGTGGTTCACGAATATAGAAGAACAGACGCAACAGCTTAAGTTTAGAGATGGTGATGATGAATGTAATTTCTATAACTCTCTCTACCTCTATGTGCTTTGTGTATGTAATTATTTGTATATATATAGTGAGTGATATCGTATCAATAATTGATCACATTTTATTTTATAGGATTGATGGTGGTCGACAGAAATATTTGAGGCCAGAAGGAACAAACAAAAATATATAAAGCAGAAAGTGAAGTGTAACAGATTCGTATGATATATATAGCACAAGATTCGATTACAGTTTGTTTCGTAGCTTTGATTGGGTCGACAGAAGAATCAATCGGGTACATTAATATATCTTTTTCATATAGCAAATTATTGTTTTCATGGATACGGAGTTTTTAAAGTTTACTTCAAATCTTACGAATTGTTATCTGTAGTAAAGATTGTGGTCGATAATTATATTCGGGCAGAAGTAGAAGACAGAAGGAAAGAAGAAAAATATAACAAGTGATCTAGACTCCTAACTGAATTTGAAATCTGTTTTTGTTTGATTCTTTTTATCCTTCTTCTTTAATTGAAATCAAGATTTTTATATAATGTAATTGCGATTGAAACAGTCACCAGATTTGATTAAGTTTTGTTTGTAGCAGAATTGAGGTTGACATGAAATATTCTGTCAGAATAAAGATTAGAAAAATATAATCGACTCTAACAGATTTTGTTTGTTAATGAAACTGATTGTGATCGTTCGTACAAGATAGCAGACAGAAACAAATGGTCATACAGTTTGATGGTGAAGTGTAACAGATTTAATCCTTTATTGATTTTTATAAATATAATATATAATTAGTATTAATAATTAATAAATATAATTGTATAAATAATAATAATACTTTTAATATTATTAGTGAAAATAAAAAATACTCATATCAAAATAATACTAATATTATTAATAGTAATGATTTAAAATCATGATATTGATAATTATAAATAATAATTTTTAGTCATAATATCAATAATTAATAATAATCTAAAATTATAATTTTTTTGATATTTATAATAATACTGATATAACAAATAAAATATATATAAATTTTATATCTATATATTATATTAAAATACAATATACTGACATTAATATTAATTTTAGTAATAATAATAATATATTAATTACATGTAACAATTTCATATTATGATTTAATTTCTAATGATACTAATACTAATAATAATTAATAATATAATAACTATAATTCAACTTGTATTTTCATGTAATATATTAATATTACAGTTTATTAATTATGTAATATTATATTATATGATAACATTTATTGAATATTTAATATTTAAATATTTTATATATATTACAATATATTAATAGAACTCATATATAGATTCATAATAATATCATATATATATATATATATATATATATATATATATATATATATATATATATATATATATATATATATATATATTTATTTATTTATTTATTTATTTACATTTCTTATTTACACATAATTGTTCGTGAATCGTCGGAAATAGTCAAAGGTCAAATGCATTCATGATTATAGTTCAAAATTTTTGAGACTCAGGGTTACAGACTTAGCTTATCGTGTCAAAAATATTAAATCGTATCGAGAGTTTGATTTAAAATTAGTCGAAAATTTCCAGGTCGTTACACCACACAAGCAAACAAACTATATACATACATGTATAATTATTCCACTCATCTTGAAATGCCCGCACAAGTCATGTAATACGATTTTCGTCCACACATTCGAGTAAGTAGTTACCTATATCACACATAGGCACAATATTTACATGAATATACATTCTCTAAAAGAGAATCCGACACAATCATCCCTTAACCGAGGGATCACACCTTGCTCGCCAAAACTCGCCCATTTAACACATAATGGACAAAATTCCAATTACCACTTCGGGTGGTAATTTAAACCCACACTACAAAGTACAATTTAACCCAAATTGTACTTAACACCAAATTGACCAACCTAGGTCCCGACACTAGGTTACTACTTAGGTAGTGATTATTTCAAAACGTCAATTACATCAAACTACAACACGTGCAATATTGACCCATATCACACTTGACCGCCTTTGACTTATGTCAAATTCAACCCAAAATCACTAATGGTTAGTGATTGGGCCTTAATCCACCAATTAACAACATAAACCAAGTACTTAAGTACTTATTACACCAACACTAGCCTCAAATCCTAGTTTGACACCAAATCAAGGTCAACACCCTTTTTGATTAACAAACATGTTCTTATGAACATCAAAATCACCAATACACTTGAAATATAGTGATTAACACTCAAATGCATGACAAATATAATCAAATTCATCATCTAACCCTACACCCACAATATTAGGGTTCCTTTACACAATATTCATACACCAACCCCCCCCCCCCCTAATTTATAAGAAATGGGGTTTATAACCCATCACTAACACAAACCCTAACTCAAATCAAGAATCAAACACTAGAATTCGGATATAGGGTTTAACTTAGCACCAAAACGAGTCCTGGTAGCTGGAATCATCAAGATGCACCAAGATCCACTCCAATTTGGGCAAGAATCATCATCTTCTTCACCATTTGAAGTTTCCTCTCTCTAGAACTCTCCTCTCTCTCTAGAGTTTGGTTGGTGAGAATGAGGATGAAAAGGAGGATAGGATCTGATCTTGGGGCTTAAAACCGTACATAAGTGAAAAGACCAAAGTGCCTTCTTAATTTAACAAAATTACAAACCCACCAAAACTGTCAGCACATTTTGCGCGGTGCGCAAAAATTTGTGCGGTGCTCAATATAATTAACCCTACTTTTACACGGTGCGCAAAAATATGCGCGGTGCGCAGTATAAGGTGTTTCCAGATCAGAATGTTACAACTATAAGGTAACCCGTCTTTTGCGCGGTGCGCAAAAAGGTAATTTCAGCTCAAAATGTTACACATTGAGGTGCAATTTACTAAAACAAGAATCTTTGAAGCTTTGCATGACTGTGATGGCTCCAAAGCTTCGGGTCCTTATGGTTTGAACATGAAATTTTTTAAACAATATTGAGATTTAATCAAGGTCGAGTTAATGAATGCTTTCAAAATTTTTAGGGAAACATGGGAGATTTCCAAGGGGTGCAACACATCTTTTATTTCCCTACTCCCAGAAAGAACGATACGCAGGTGTTCGCCGACTATCGTCCAATTAGATTAATCGTATCATTCTTCAAAATTCTTTCCAAGCTTCTGTTTAAAGGACTGTAATGAGTAATATCTTTAATGATTGGTAACGAACAAAGTGTGTTTCTCAAAGATCGTTATATTATTGATGGTATTCTCATTACAAATGAAGCTCTACATGATATACATGCAAACAAAAATATATGCTTCTTGATTAAAGTCGATTTTGATAAAGCCTTCGATAGTATTTACTGGGATTTCTTGAAAGATATCATGAGGTTAATGGGTTTTGGGGATCGTTAGATAAAATGGATCAGCAGTTATTTATCATCGGCAACTCTCTCGGTATTAATCAATGGTTCCCCGACTAATGAATTTCAATTGCAAAAAGGTGTGCGACAAGGGGACCCTCTTTCGCTGTATATGTTCATCATAGCCGCCGAAGGATTCAACAGACGAAAAAAGATGTGGAATTAAACAGGTTTGAAGGCATCCATGTTTGTAAGGATAATGTCCATGTAACACATCTCTAGTATGCGGATGACACCATTTTTTTCCGGAGATTGGAATCAAAATAATGCAAGAAATCTTGTGAAGATTCTCAAATGTTTTGAACTCTCATCGGGTTTAAAGATAAATTTCAACAAGAGCATGGTATTCGGCATTAGTGTTCTGAAAGTGGAAACGGATAGCTTGGCGTCTTGGTTAGGTTGCAGCGGCCTCTCTTCCCATTTCTACCTCGGTCTCCCTATCAATGCTAACTTGAAATTATCAAAAAATTGGGAACCGGTGTTTGAAAAATTCGACAAAATGGTTGCGGATTGGAAAGCTAGAGCAATGTCTTATAGTGGAAGGTTAACGCTCCTCAAATCGGTATTAAGTAGCTTACCTCTTTATTTCTTTTCTCCTTTTTAAGCTCCATCTTGCGTTATAATAAACTTGAGGGTTTGTGCCATAATTTCTTTTGGGGTCGGGCGGGTGACTCTACCAAAATTTCATGGATTAAGTGGAAAATTTCATGGATTAAGTGATTAACACTCAAATCCATGACAAATATAATCAAATTCATCATCTAACCCTACACCCACAATATTAGGGTTCCTTTACACAATATTCATACACCAACCCCCCCCCCCCCCCCCCCAATTTATAAGAAATGGGGTTTATAACCCATCACTAACACAAACCCTAACTCAAATCAAGAATCAAACACTAGAATTCGGATATAGGGTTTAACTTAGCACCAAAACGAGTCCTGGTAGCTGGAATCATCAAGATGCACCAAGATCCACTCCAATTTGGGCAAGAATCATCATCTTCTTCACCATTTGAAGTTTCCTCTCTCTAGAACTCTCCTCTCTCTCTAGAGTTTGGTTGGTGAGAATGAGGATGAAAAGGAGGATAGGATCTGATCTTGGGGCTTAAAACCGTACATAAGTGAAAAGACCAAAGTGCCTTCTTAATTTAAAAAACTTACAAACCCACCAAAACTGTCAGCACATTTTGCGCGGTCAAAAATTTGTGCGGTGCTCAATATAATTAACCCTACTTTTACACGGTGCGCAAAAATATGCGCGGTGCGCAGTATAAGGTGTTTCCAGATCAGAATGTTACAACTATAAGGTAACCCGTCTTTTGCGCGGTGCGCAAAAAGGTAATTTCAGCTCAAAATGTTACACATTGAGGTGCAATTTACTGAAACAAGAATCTTTGAAGCTTTGCACGACTGTGATGGCTCCAAAGCTTCGGGTCCTTATGGTTTGAACATGAAATTTTTTAAACAATATTGAGATTTAATCAAGGTCGAGTTAATGAATGCTTTCAAACTTTTCAGGGAAACATGGGAGATTTCCAAGGGGTGCAACACATCTTTTATTTCCCTACTCCCAGAAAGAACGATACGCAGGTGTTCGCCGACTATCGTCCAATTAGATTAATCGTATCATTCTTCAAAATTCTTTCCAAGCTTCTGTTTAAAGGACTGTAATGAGTAATATCTTTAATGATTGGTAACGAACAAAGTGTGTTTCTCAAAGATCGTTATATTATTGATGGTATTCTCATTACAAATGAAGCTCTACATGATATACATGCAAACAAAAATATATGCTTCTTGATTAAAGTCGATTTTGATAAGGCCTTCGATAGTATTTACTGGGATTTCTTGAAAGATATCATGAGGTTAATGGGTTTTGGGGATCGTTAGATAAAATGGATCAGCAGTTATTTATCATCGGCAACTCTCTCGGTATTAATCAATGGTTCCCCAACTAATGAATTTCAATTGCAAAAAGGTGTGCGACAAGGGGACCCTCTTTCGCTGTATATGTTCATCATAGCCGCCGAAGGATTAAATCAACAGACGAAAAAAGATGTGGAATTAAACAGGTTTGAAGGCATCCATGTTTGTAAGGATAATGTCCATGTAACACATCTCTAGTATGCGGATGACACCATTTTTTTCCGGAGATTGGAATCAAAATAATGCAAGAAATCTTGTGAAGATTCTCAAATGTTTTGAACTCTCATCGGGTTTAAAGATAAATTTCAACAAGAGCATGGTATTCGGCATTAGTGTTCTGAAAGTGGAAACGGATAGCTTGGAGTCTTGGTTAGGTTGCAGCGGCCTCTCTTCCCATTTCTACCTCGGTCTCCCTATCAATGCTAACTTGAAATTATCAAAAAATTGGGAACCGGTGTTTGAAAAATTCGACAAAATGGTTGCGGATTGGAAAGCTAGAGTAATGTCTTATAGTGGAAGGTTAACGCTCCTCAAATCGGTATTAAGTAGCTTACCTCTTTATTTCTTTTCTCCTTTTTAAGCTCCATCTTGCGTTATAATAAACTTGAGGGTTTGTGCCATAATTTCTTTTGGGGTCGGGCGGGGGACTCTACCAAAATTTCATGGATTAAGTGGAAAATAACTTTATTCCCGCTAAATAAAGGTGTGTTAAATAAAGGCTCCTTGGAGTCTAAAAATCAGGCTTTTCTTGGGAAATGGTGATGGAGATTTAGAATTGAATCAAACTCACTTTGGGTTCGGGTGATAAAAAGTGTGTACGTGGATGATGGAGGAATGAATAACTCATTTGTATTCCCGACTAAACTCAATAATTCTACGTGGGCAACCATTATTAAAATAGGAAGGGGTTTGACTCTTAGGGTTTAGATTTTTCTCTGTCTTTTAAAAATAGATTTTTGATGTTAAAACTACAAGATTCTGGGACGAGATTTGGATGTGTGACTCGAAACAATTGGATCATTTTAATCTGTTATGTAAACTTGAAACTAAAAAAAATGTGTTGGTCCATGATAGGGTTCAATGGGTTGATAACCGTTGTATTTAAAATTGGTGTTGGTCCCGTGACATCTATGGTAGATTGCATGGGGACGTCACCAATCTTGCTATCAACTTATCTAGTTTTGTTTTGAGTAATAATGGAAGGGACAGGTGGCGTTGATTGCTTGACACAAACAGAATATTTATGGTGAAGAAACTATCATCCTTAATTGAATTAGCTACATTGCCTTCGAGTTCGAATAGCTTGCCAGAAACTCTAGCAAATAGTTGGGTGCCAATTAAAGCATTGAACTCGATAAATGTGGGCTGGATTTAGGTTTCGTAAGATGCCCGGTACGTGATGATCGTTTAGAAGATGTAGAGCATTTACTCCTCCATTATAAGGTGGCTGTAGAAAATTGGTCTCGGGTTTATCGTTGGTGGAACTTGCCTCTCCCGGTAACTTGGATTTAACTCTGCACTCCTTGGAAATGGTTTCAATTTCTCATCTTGCGTGGGAAAAATGCTATGCCAGGCGGTTGAATGGGTCTCATGTTATTTGATATGAAAAAATTGTAATGAGATCACTTTCAAAAATAACATCACGTGTAGTAATGTGATCCTCAATGAAATTCAATTGTATAGTTTTGAATGGATCAATAATAGAACAAATAAAATAGGTCTTGAATGGAACACTTGGATAACTAATCCTATCGCGTTTGATGTCTCCGGTTACAATAGAGTGGGTGTTGGCTGATTTTTCTTCACAACAATCAGTTCGCTGATCGAACAACACCTAATGCTTGTGTTTCTATCTTGTGCAGCTGATGTCTTCATTCGCATGGCCAAGCTAGCTTATGTAAATTTATGTTTATAATTTTCATAGTCTCATAGTTCATTGTATCTTAAAGCAAAATGGATGACGAAATTTCGGGGCGAAATGGGTGGTTTTTCGGGTTGTTTTGTCGCTGCCGGTCAACACTGCATCCTGGGATCTTCCCTGCTTGAAATTTCGAGTCGGTCCTCGAATGGAGTCATTTATTTTGTGCTATAGCTTATGGTTTTTCGGTTTGCTCAGTTTATATACATTGGGGTAGCTAGCTTGTGTTATATGGGTAAAATAGTTAGGACAATAGCTTTTTATATGTGTTGCTTGTGTACATTATTATTTTTATTAAAATTCTTCCTTGCTTTAAAAAATGGAAAAAATAATAAGATTATTAATTTCACCGTACAGATCTTATAACGTGATCATATGCATAATTTTTGCATAAGAAACCTAAAAGTGCATCATATCGATGACCTTTATTGTGCATCATATATGCGCATCAGAAACATTGCGCATCACAAAGAAGTTATGTGCATACATGGATCTGACCTCTATAAATAGGTTCCAAGGTCCATCATTTTGGAGGTCGTTAAATATGAAACAGTTACCACTCAAGTCATAGAATCTATGTCATACTCTAAGAAGATGAGCTTTGATATCGGCTAAAAAGTCACGTTTTCACCCAGGTATTAAGGCCCAAAAACAAGAAAGATTCGAACTTTATAGGCAAAATACCCACTTCATTCATTAGAATTGAAGAACAAGTAATTACGAAGACGATGCAAAAAGAATTAAGAGAATCAGAGCTAAAACGAAGATTCTAGAGCGAAAACGGTGAAAGACAAGAAATCAAGTTACAATCCAGGGAATTAGCAGGCCAAATGGCTTGCCAAATGGTGAAAGACAAGAAACCAGGTATTCTATTATGCTTAAGAAAGTTTAGACCATTTCGGAATGTTAATACGTCACCCAACCGAGTCGCTCAATTGGATGAGCCGTCTGAACGTGTATGCCTGTAGTTAGACTGCACGGGCGTCAGGGGTAAGGGACGTTGCTTTAGGACTAGTGTAGTAAATACAAGGTCACTGCCTATCCATGAGCTAGCATTCTGTAAAGACCAGTCCGAATCCATCTGAACGAATACAATAACATTTGGTTACATCGCGAGGTACTTGACCTCTATATGATACATTTTACAAACATTACATTCATTTTTAAAAGACAATCTTTCTTTCCATCGAAAGTTGACGGCATGCATACCATTTCATAATATATCCAACTATAATTGACTTAATATTAATCTTGATGAACTCAACGACTCGAATGCAACTTCTTTTGAAATATGTCATGAATGACTCCAAGTAATATCTCTAAAATGAGCAAATGCACAGCGGAAGATTTCTTTCATACCCGAGAATAAACATGCTTTAAAGTGTCAACCAAAAGGTTAGTGAGTTCATTAGTTTACCATAAATAATCATTTCATAATTTTAATAGACCACAAGATTTCATATTTTCAATTCTCATAAACATCATCTCATATCAGGCATTTTGCACGGCATAGAGATAAAAATCATTCATATGGTGAACGCTTGATAACTGAACTAACAGGATGCATATATAATATCCCCATCATTTCAAGACTCTCATCGGACATGATAATCGAAGTACTAAAGCATTCGTAACCCAAATGGGACGTGTCAAGGTCCATAGATCTATCTTTAGGATTCGCGTCAATTAGGGGCCATTTCCCTAATTCTTAGGCTACCAAGCTAAAAAGGGGCATATTCGATTCGATAATCCAACCATAGAATGTAGTTTCGATTACTTGTGTCTATTTCGTAAAACATTTATAAAAGCAGCGTATGTATTCTCAGTCCCAAAAATATATATTGCAAAAGAATTTAAAAAGGGAGCAAATGAAACTCACCATACTGTATTTTGTAGTAAAAATACATATTACGATATTTAACAACTGAACAATGCAGGGTTGGCCTCGGATTCACGAACCTATATCATTTATATATTTATTAATATACATAATTGTAATCGAACAAATATATATATAGGAATGTATTAGTTATATCCTTATATATATATATATATATATATATATATATATATATATATATATATATATATATATATATATATATATATATATATATATATATATATATATATATATATGTTTCATATATTCATTTTGTATATAAAAATATTAATTTTTGTTATGTTATAAGTATTAAATATATCATATATATATATATATATATATATATATATATATATATATATATATATATATATATATATATATATATATATATATATATATATATTAAAACATATACTCGTAATCGAATAAATCTGTTTATTATTAGAAATGGATTTGTTATATCAATAATTTATAAATTTTATTATTTATTTATATATTTTCATTTACATATATATAGAGATATTAATATAATTAAATTATGTAATTTAAATATATATTTGTATATAAAAATCTTTATTTTTATACTTGTAATCATAACAACGTTATTAAAATTTTTATTTTTATATTCCTAAATCATTCTAATAATAATATTGATAATAATTATAATAATAATACTCATAGTTTTAATAATAACTTTATTAAACTTTGATAGTAATGTTAATAAATTTTAATAATAGTAATACTCATGATGTTAATCATAATCATAATAATGATAATATTAATGATAATACTTATAGCAATAATAATGATAAATATGATATTAATAACTAATAATATCTTGATAATACTAATATTTATAAAATGAAACAAATTTTAATATTAATGAAAATAATAATATATTTTTATTACTTTCATAACCATATTAATGATAATCATAATCATAATCATAATGATGATAACAATACTAAAATGATAAGTTTACTACTAATAATATTATTAATACTTATAATAATAATAATGATAATGTCTGTAATACTTATAACTATGGTGACAAGTATAATACTAATAATAACAATAATACAATAACGAATATATTAATAATTTTTAATGATAATACTTGTAATAATAATGATAATAATATAAGTTTTTATTAACACTAATAATAATTATGTTATTATTCTTAGTAATAACATTAATTAACAACATAATATCCATAATTAATAGTAATGCTAGCAATAACAACAATAATAATAATAATGATATTTAATAATAATAATAATAATAATAATAATAATAATAATAATAATAATAATAATAATAATAATAATAATGTAAATGAAAGTTAAAAGATTATACCCTTTTAAAGCTTTCCTAAAAAGAGTTGACACAGACCAGATTCGAACCCATGACCACTCGCTCACCCATCATTCCCTTTAACCATTCGACTGTCCCAGCTTTTCTGTATTATCTTAAAACTAAAATTTATATAATCCGTAATTCTTTTCTTATTTCATTCTTCATATTCTTCAATTTTCAAATCGACCAAAGTAATCAACAACAACAATAATCTGCCATATTGTTTCCCGTCAATTAACAGCTTCAAAGAGAATCAATGATTCCAGTAGGGGTTTATTCACACAGGAAAGAAAATAACATATATATTCATATATATATGTTTATATATGTATATATGTTTGAATAAGGATGAACACTAGAATGTAAATCGAACCATCGATGTCCAGAAACGATTGAAACATCTTTTATGAGTAATGAATAACCTCCTCTGTGAAGAAGTTTGGATCATAACAACATCAACAAGTGAAAATAAATGAAGAACAGGGACCGTTTCAATATTTTCAATTCAAAATCGAAACTCAAAATCTAAAGGGTTTTAGATCGTGATTCCTTCATGAGACCTACTTTAAATCATCATTATAACATTCGTAAGTTATCAGTTGAACCTGAATCACTCTACAGTCTTCTAATTTTACTGAAGATCTTCGGTTTGACTTTTCGATTTCTAACTTTGACTATCAATTTATCAATCAGACGGACGAATTGAATGTTGAAAACCTGCAGATAGTTCGATTACATGATTCCTAACACTCTTATATTTCTAGATTTTGAATATTGATTTGAGATTGTGCTATTGACTAAAACAGCTCGTGAAAAGTAAAACCGATGGGTTCTTAATTATTTTGGGGTTTGATTTCGATTAGCAGCAGATAGTACTGAGGTACTCGAACGATTGCTGCAGCAAACATGATATGATCGATTTGTTATATTGTGATGGAGGATATTGACTATAGAGTCACGAGCAGAGGAAACAAAAGAGTAACAACAAAAAAAAATATGGAAAACAGATCTGTACTCGTATATATTACTTTCTATATATTAAATTTAATATAATAATATTATTAATTAATATTTACTAATAGTAATAATAATAATAATAATAATAATAATAATAATAATAATAATAATAATAATAATAATAATAATAATAATAATAATAATAATAATAATAATAATAATAATAATAATAATAATAATATAAGAAATTAATATTAACATATAATTACTCATATATAACAATCATAATAATAATAATAATAATAATAATAATAATAATAATAATAATAATAAAAATAATAATAATAATAATAATAATAATAATAATAATATTAATGAAAAACTACCTTATAAAGCATTTTCAAAAAAAAAATGTCAAGAACCGGGCTCGAACCCACGACCTCACGCTATCCCTAACACTTTCTAAACCATCAGACCATCTACTGCTTTTCTGTTTTAGCTATACCCTTAAAACGTTTTATCTTAATTTCAGTTTTCACCACCTTCTTTCTAAATTCGATTGACCAGAGACTAATCCTAATCAGGGAATTAATTCATCAATTTAAGACCTTCAATATGAAACAAAAACAGCCATGATGATTGAATTTAATTTCATAACAGAAAAAAATAGAACAGCTGAGTCGTGACTCTATATGAACTCAAATGGTGATTCAACAATTTAGACAGTTTTAGCTTACGATTAAAACATGAGATGGGTTCTAAATCAGTGCTAGAAAGTTTCTGAATTATTAATTTCAACAGAAACATTGAAACAAAAACGAATTTTGCGAAGAACAATATTTTGACTTTTTGAATTATAAAGTTTGACTCACAAATTCGTACTCGATACAATGAATTGGATTTTGAAATTTTGCAGATAGCTAAGATAAGAGATTCCTAACAACACTGCAATTCTAATTTTTGAAATTCGTTAAAAAATCAATTTGTTTGAAAAATATAAGCAAGAACAGGGGATAACGATTGATTTTCTGTGTTTTGATTTTTAATATCGAATTACAGAAGAGTATAGCTTTATATAATGACAGATATCGTATAATTGAAGCTTAATAAAGATGATAGGATCGATTTGTCTGCAATGTAAAGTGATTTGGACTGCTACGAATTTAGGACAATAATTTCAATCAGAAAAATTAAATTAATAAACCGATGGATAAATTCAACTAATTTGTACGATTAATACTGCTTATACAATGATTTTAGAGTTATAAACAAAATCAAATACTGTGTGATTGCAACGTGAAACAGATTCTGTTTCTAAATCTAAATATACGATGATATTAATAATTTATAATTATAATTATATTAATAATAATCAAAATACTAATATTAATAATAATAATAATAATAATAATAATAATAATAATAATAATAATAATAATAATAAAATTAACAATAATAATAAAATTAATAAAGATAATAAGTCATAATAATAATATTAGTGAAAATGATAATAATAATAATAATAATAATAATATTATTAATGATAATATTTATAATAATACTACATATTATATTATTATTAATAATGATAATAATAATATTAATAATATTTTATATATATATATATATATATATATATATATATATATATATATATATATATATATATATATATCAGATTTTATATCTATATGTTTAAAAATAATGATATTAGAAATATTAATGTTGATAAAAATATTGAAAGTGGTAATAATATTACTATAGTAACTATATTAATTTGTAAATCTTTGTAATGTAATATATTATATAATAACATATACTGAATATTTAATATTTACACATTATATATATATATATATATATATATATATATATATATATATATATATATATATATATATATATATATATATATATATATATATATATTATAATTAGGTTTGCATGTAAATATTAATATATTAATAATGTTTTGTATATATATAATTAATGTATATCTATTTACTATATTATATTATTTCATAATACAAATAGATATTATAAATTTCAACACATAATACTTATATCTTTCTTATAATAATAATTTAGTAATTATATGTGTTTATTTATATAGATTCTTTTTAATAATAACCTTATTATATTATATATTATTTTACATTTTTAATTCTACTGATAAATTTATATTTTATTATTTCACATTATTATGTATATACCCTTATATATTTATTTATAAATATATATATATATATATATATATATATATATATATATATATATATATATATATATATATATATATATATATATATATATATATATACATATCTATTTACACACAATTGTTCGTGAATCGTCGGGAATTTGGTCGAGGTTAAATGAATGTATGAACACAGTTTAAAATTCTTGAGATTTAACTTAACAAACTTTACTTATCGTGTCAGAAACATATAAAGATTAAAGTTTAAATTTGGTCGGAAATTTCCGGGTCGTCACAGTACCTACCCGTTAAAGAAATTTTGTCCCCGAAATTTGATAGAGATCATCATGGTTGACAATAAGTATGTTTTCATGACGAATATGAGTTGATAAATAGAGTTTTATCATCCTTGAGTAATATGAATGAAACAATTCAATTACTCGAAACGTACGAGTGAAGCTACCACAAAAGAGTGAACTGAATGAAATAAAGGTTCGTTTTAACTCTTGACGTAGTACGAATGATTTCTGGAATTCAAGGAATTTAAAGATAATGTTCTAAGCATATTGAAAATGTAATAGCACGATCTTATTTGTTAAATTACCAGAATCACGGATAGATAGAAATATCAAGAAAATATTTTCTTGATATGTTTAGAGATTAGGTATAATGTAATAGTCGTGTAACATGACACATGATGACATTATGGTCTGTGAATCATCATGTTCCATTTAGAAACTCAGCATGACTTACTGTAATATAATCACGTTGATCAAGTGTCGTTATATTATACTAACTCATGCTTCAGTTCCCAACACTACTTCAAAAACATTCATATTTTAAATTTGAATTTTTTAGAATTTAGAAACTAAAACAGTTTCCTTTCTGCTGTAACACTGATATCGCGAAGAGATAAATGATTTCATATAAGATTAGTTATGAAAATGTCTTCAGAAATATTGAGGATATATAATGAAAGATAAGATGATATCTTAGAATTTCTAATATCGATGGATGATGAAGAATATTGTCCGCGAGGGTTTAGAGTAAGCAGCAAGGTATTCGCTAAAGATTTCATCAACTTTTTCAAAATTCAGAAAACTGATTCATAGGCTAAAGCGCTTTTTAAAAATTCAGAATTGAAGTTTCGTAAATCCAGGAGATAGAAGTTATATATATATATATATATATATATATATATATATATATATATATATATATATATATATATATATATATATATATATATATATATATATATATATATAATTGTTGTTGTAGAATCGCTGAGAAATTAGAGATTATCGATTGATGCCTCCTGGTATTTGGTATGGTAATTATCGTTACAAGATGCCGATGAGTTCATGATAAGACTTCAATAGATAAATATAGTGATTTGTCGGAGAGATTTAAGCCAAGGAGCAATGAGGTTGCTGGTACATCTGCTAGTAATATGGTGGAATATAAAAGGTTCCCTGGTAACAATAAAAGAGTACGCATATATATCAAGGTTATAATATGGTTGTTTCGAATGAAAGTCGAAGTTGACTTGCTGGAGCTGTGACAAAATTTACTAAATTGGAGAGGGATTGTAAAGTTATTTTCGGTAATAACAACGCCAATGGATCATAGATTTGTGTTAAACTTCTACTTAGGTTCCGGGAGTTTTAAAGAATCATGAAAGGTTTGAACGCAAATTGTAATCGTCAAGATACAAACGAGGTTCAAGACGAATTCAAGTGGCAAACTTGAAGAATTGTTTAGTTTCATATGTTATAATCAATATTTTAATTCATTTTAATTGTCCAATGTTGGTAGTCCACAGTTAGTAGTCCACAGTTAGTAATTCAATAATTCATATATAGTTTAATATATAATATTCGAATTAATTAATACGTATCGTGACCCATTGTATACATGTCTCAGACTCGATCACAACTCAAAGTATATATATATATTATTTAAGAATCAATCCCAACCCTGTATAGCTAACTCGAGCATTACTGCATATAGAGTGTCTATGGTTATTCCAAATAATATATATAGATGACGTCAATATGATATGTCAAAACATTGTATACGTGTCCCGATATTTAAAGTGCATAAAATAAATAACAGAAATTAAATGACGATAAATAAAATTGCGAGAATTTAAATTGCGATAAATAAATTGCGATAATTAAATTGCGATAAATAAATTGCGATAAATAAAATGTAATACGGAATTAACAGTTAGCTAGGAACAGTTAGCTAGGATTTTGTTAGCGTGGATTCTTAACAAAATTTCTCATAGTTAATTTGTTTGTTTCTAATAATTTTTATTTTTGTCCAATGTTTTCTTCATTATGCCACTTGTTGGATTCTGATATGTCAAAATCCAAATATGAAATTGAAAGAAAATGATTGTTATGTGGTGAACGGATACGTATAATTGTAGATGTAAGTAGGATAGTAAATGACTGTTGAATCAGATTCGAAGAATGTACAGTGTAACTTATTAATGTGAAATCTAAATATTCCTCGGGTATTACCTACCCGTTAAAATATTTTTACCATTAACAGTTTGTACAAAAGAACTTTTAATTACAATCTTAATGAAAATATACTTACATATATATTTTTTTCAGATGTAATCATGGATTTAATGAGTTAATATGATATTAAACTCATTTGATTTATCGTTAGAACTAGAATACAAAATCTCTAAAACATTAGAAATAATATAATCGTCATGTAGAATGAAGATAACTGATGTAGAGTGATAGTGCTCTAAATGAACATATATTTAGTATCAATATCCTTCCAAGAAAGACAAGATTTTAGTTGTAATTGTTCCATATTCAAGTAATATTCGTTTATATTTAATAAGTGCGAAGACAAAAGGCGAAAACGACGAATTGAAGACGCAAAGGTCCAAAATGCTCAAATGTACAAGATACAATTAAAAAGGTTCAATTTATTGATGAGGAACGTCTCAAACTTACAAAAGTACAAGTTGCGAAACACAAAGTACACGATATAAAATAGTACGAGAGGACGTTCGAAAATCCGGAACCGGGACCCGAGCCAAGAAGAAACGCCCGACGCAACGGACCAAAAATATCTAGTCTACTATGCACAAGAATAAAATATAATATATAAATAATTATATTAATTATTTATATATTTATATTTATTTTAAATTATGTCGACGAACAAGAAAACAAAAATGATTGAGCTGGATTCTGATGGCCATGCGACTCGCATGGATTTATGCCTATTTCCCATGCGAGTCGCATGAGGATCAGAATCAGGCCTGGTCTATAAATTTGCCAGTTTTCGTTCGTTTTAAGAGACACCACACACACAAATACATAATAATACTCTGTAAGAATAATGTAATAAATAAATAAATATATATATATATATATATATATATATATATATATATATATATATATATATATATATATATATATATATATATATAGTATAGATTAGTGTTATATTAGATTAGTTTGGGTTATGTAAAAGTTATTTTTACGGGTTTTTAAAGTCGGAGCTCTGTCCGTGTAACACTACGCGATAAATACTCAATGTAAGTTATGTTCTCCTTTTTAAATTAATGTCTCGTACTTAAGTTATTATTATGCTTATTTGAGCCAAAGTAATCATGATGTTGGACTAAATATTAAAGACGGGGTAATTGGGCCTTGTACCATAATTGGGGTTTGGATAAAAGAACGACACTTGTGGAAATTAGACTATGGGCTATTAATGGGCTTTATATTTGTTTAACTAAATGATAGTTTGTTAATTTTAATATAAAGATTTACAATTGGGCGTCCCTATAAATTACCATATACACTCAATCGGACACGATGGGCGGGGTATTTATATGTACGAATAATCGTTCATTTAACCGGACACGGGAATGGATTAATAGCCACTAGAATAATTAAAACAGGGGTGAAATTACATTCAAGGGTAATTGGTGTAATCGTTAACAAAGTAGTAAAACCTTGGTTTACACGCAGTCGATAACCTGGTGTATTCATTAAACAAAGTATTAAAACCTTGTTACAATTCGAATCCCCAATTAGTTGGAATATTTAACTTCGGGTATAATAATAATTTGACGAGGACACTCGCACTTTATATTTATGACTGATGGACTGTTATGGACAAAAACCAGACGGACATATTAAATAATCCAGGACAAAGGACAATTAACCCATGGGCATAAAACTAAAATCAACACGTCAAACATCATGATTACGGAAGTTTAAATAAGTATAATTCTTTTATTGTATTTCTCATCGTATCTTTATTTACTGTCATTTTATTACTCGCAATTTTATTTACTGTCATTTATCTTTGCGCTTAAAATATAGAATCGACAAACCGGTCATTAAACGGTAAAACCCCCCTTTTATATATTATTATATATATATTTATATATTTTTGTACAAATATAATTATATAAAAATAAGTGTTTCATAAGCCCGTCTCCCTGTGGAACGAACCGGACTTACTAAAAACTATACTACTCCGCGACTAGGTACACTGCCTATTGTGTTGTAGCAAGGTTTTGGTATATCCATTTTGTAAATATTTAATTAAAACTTGTTAAATTTTGTAGCATTCCGTATTAAAAATATAGTATATTTCGTAACCCCACGCTACGACATCAAGTTTTTGGCGCCGCTGCCGGGGACTCGGCGAAATATTTATATCATTTTTAGAAAAACAATATAAAATCCTAAAAATTAAAAAACTTAAAAAAAAAAAAAAAAAAACCGAAAAAAAAAATATATATTTTTATATAGTTTTAAGATTTTTATTTATAAAATTATCAAATATTTCTATTTTTAGTTTTATAAAAATATTAAGTTTTTATTTAAATTATATATATATTTTATTTAATATATAAAACAGAAAATATAAATAAATATAAATAATACGGTTGAACCTGTCATTTGACCCCCCTCATTTAAACCGGCTCTGGAGGTCATGCGACTCGCATGACCCTTAGCCTGAACCCCATGCGAGTCGCATGAGGGGTCTGACAGGGCCACATACAACCCTACTTTTGCATTAAATACGGTATATTATTTAATTTTATTATATTTAACCCTAGTTAGTTTATTTGTTTAATATAATTAGTTTTTAGTTTTATTTGTATTTTACTTTTAATTAGTTTTATTAATATATAAATTGATATCTTTAATAAATAATAATATAAAAATTATATTTTTATAAAAATTGTACTTTTTATCGTTTTAGCGTAATTTGTGTATTTTTATTCGTTCGTGCTTAGTTTTAAGTCTAGTTTTTGTCGTAGTTTTAATTTTTATTTCTAGAATTTTTAGGCTTTGCCGTAAAATCCCTTAAGTGCTTATTCCTTAGACTAAGATTTAGGTGCTTTAGAATTTTGCGACGCCGTGTTTCGACGTTTTTCTTTCTTATTTTTATTTTTCGACACTTTTCGACGCGCAATCTATTTCTTTCTATTTTCTCGACACTCTAATTTTTAGGACTTAGAATTTTCTCTACTTCTTATCTAATTCTCAAAACGGAAAGAAAAATTATTTAAGTGGTTAAATTAATGGACGTTGACATTTTTCTGGTTCGTAGTAATAGTTGGATTTGTTAGTGGCTAGTTGTGGGCTTCCGATTTAAAGGGTCCTGGCTACCTGCTGCATCTTTTGGCTATTCGAAACGTGGGCAAAATCAGAAAAGTCTATTAATTGGATAACTTATATAAGTTTTTCTAAATTTTATAACTAATAGGATAATTCGTGATTGTACCACATTGTAGCTAAAATTTGGCCATCGCAATAAAATGGAAAATTTTGAAAGCAAGGCCTTGGAAACTCTTTTTGAACTCCAAAATCAATTAAATCAATACTCTCAAACGAGTGTTGATGACAATTCGGTCAGTCAATCTTGGATCGCGAACGACGAAACAATAACTGGTTGTGAAATCTGTGGAGATTATCACTCAACATGGGAATGTTACTATTACGTTCCTATGGAAAATTACGCACCCACGGAACCTGAATGGAACGATTATGAAGAACACAATTCAAATTGGGATTATTCCCAAGAATATATCCAAACTCAACAACCAGAAGACGAGGAAAATTACGTGTCCGAAAATTCTTTAGATTATATGAGAATCAAACTCGAAGAACTTGATGCTCAAAAGGAACAAATGAGAGAGTTTGTAAACCGGCAAGCTGAAACTCTATCAGATTATACACCTGTTGATCTGAGGAGTATTGTGCAAGAAAATTTCAAATCATCGAATTTTGATGAATTCGAGAGCTCCGAAATCACCAACTATCCCGATGATACTTTTTATTCAGTCTTACCAATTTCACAACATATCGACACATTAGCCTCTACCGACGAAATCATCAGTCCATCAATGGATAAAGATGAAGTAAGGGAGACAAATTGGTACTATTGGGAAAACGATAACGTTGAAAATTTTACCCTCGAGACCAAACCGAACTTCACCATTCCACAACCTTCCAACCCAATATTCTCAATAGAGGAGTCATCTACTGAAGATGAACCACGAGATGTAATAGATAATGACACCTCGGATTTTACCCAATTGGGTAATAGAGGTGAAAACTTTGATCCCAAGAATAAACGGAAGGAAATATTAGGAATTGTCCGCCCTATAATAGGTATGTCGGTGTATATCGATCCATTTGACCAAGAACCAGAAAAGAGACATATCCATTTACTAAAAGCTACACTTAAAAAAGAATTAAGTAGTGACGATCGGGTGAGTCTAAACTTTAAACCCATTGATATATTATACACCACCCGAGATATAAATAACTGGCTCACTATTTTAATTCGAGGAACTTATTCCACCGACTTCACATATCGTCAGCTAAAGTGTAGGGAAGTCTAACCCCACTTAACGTTAAATTAGGGGTTCGGGTTAGTGCATTACTCGTTAATAAACATGCATGATAACTTAGGGTAAAATACGCATTTTCAAAGATTAGCAAATAGTTCAGAAAAGTAACCATTTTTGAAGAAAAACATGTGTGATAAAACAAGAAGGAATGAACGGTGAGGCGCGCCATCTATCATTCGTCGAGCTTTGTAAGTACAAACTAGGTATTCTTAATCACTTTTCTACACTAATCACCCTCATGAATTTATAATTTGAGTCTGATTTCATGCAAATGAGGGCATTGCATGATCTCAAGTGTGGGGAAGGGTTATAAATTCTCTCGGGTTTACACTTGGTTTATTTGCCAAATTTTGTGAAAATTTGAAAAAAAATTCAACTAAATGAATTTAAAATCATGTTTATACATATTTATGAACGATGAAAACTAGGTGTTAATACCGAAATTATCGTTACCTTAAAAAGGACATAAATTGAGAAACAACCCAAAACGCTTGAATTCATTTAAGAATGGAATTGAAGAGAATAAAAAGGCAAAGAAATAAACTAAGTGTGGGGAGAATGTACCAAGTTATTCAATTAAAAATTATCTATCACATGTTTCTGTAAAGTTATTGCAGGTGCTTTTGTTTTGAACTAAATTAATAGTTTTACCCGGTTTATTGTGATACTTTTGAAAGAAAGATGGATCTACACGATGAATCAATTCCATCATTAGAAGGAAGTAAAGTCTTCCGAAAAAGACACGCGCTTCTTGATTTAGGTCATGAAGTTGTCGTCCAGACCAGCTGTAGGTTGACGAAAAATCTAGAAAAGTCATCACTAAAATCGGCTGGAAATCCACGGACCTCAGCATCAAACCGGGTCGCCAAGTGGTCAGATTTATCCTAACCATGAGAAGGATTTATCTCGTACAATGGGGGGGCACCGTGCAAATTAGCTTGATAAGACTAATGAATCAGATCCCCAGAAAGGATAATCTCCTTAAAGATTAAAAATCAGCTTTTAAGACTGATATTACTCAATCCTTGAGATTGACCTTAAAGATTGAGAATTCAAACTCATGGAATTCAATGATATCTAAACTCGAGCTTGAACGAGAAAATATTTTGATCAAAAATACAAACCGATTTGTTTTCTGAAAATCCATTTTCAATGCGTTCATTACCATTGAACGTTAAATCCTAGGAATTCACCTGGAATTCATTAGGTCACCTGAACCAAATCGGGTGTCAACCGTAAGAACGGTGGTTGCATAGCATGGTCGGAGACAGGACCTTGTGCCAGACCGAAAAATCATAGGATGATCTTTACTATTGCTCCTACCAAGGATAGTACTAGCATCCGACACGTAATTAGACCATGAACAAATGCATGTCACGGGACATTGCCTTAACAGTTTCTTGTTCATCACTTTCCTTTACAACCGGACGGTAGTTTACCGAAAGGTAATATACGGAACAAGTAAACTGGATGTGTGCTTTCCGATACCGGGATAGCAGTGGATTACACGAACCTAAAAGTTTTTAGCCAAAATATTGATCCACAAATATATTTTGCAACACCGATGGTGGGTCAAATCAGAAAACTTGTCTAGGGTAAAAGCTAGAATGAATTTTCAAAAGATCAAATGTTTTCATAAAGATCCAATTTCCTTAAGGATCTAAATTTTTATAGTCATGTGGGACTGTAAACCGCCTTTCAAATGTGCACTTTGCTTTGGAAACCGAAAGTAAATCGGCTATTTGATTGCCAGTGTCGTTGACCTAAACCCGAGGCAACTATAAAAGACACACCCACCTTTAACCACATCGTTACTATCATTGTTTATACCGCTCTATCAAAATCACTGATGTACAAAGTGTGAAGAATAAAGAAGTGATTCGTATGTTTTTATTTCAAGACTGTATTGCTTGAGGACAAGCAACGTTCAAGTGTGGGGATATTTGATAGTGCTCTAAATGAACATATATTTAGTATCAATATCCTTCCAAGAAAGACAAGATTTTAGTTGTAATTGTTCCATATTCAAGTAATATTCGTTTATATTTAATAAGTGCGAAGACAAAAGGCGAAAACGACGAATTGAAGACGCAAAGGTCCAAAATGCTCAAATGTACAAGATACAATTAAAAAGGTTCAATTTATTGATGAGGAACGTCTCAAACTTACAAAAGTACAAGTTGCGAAACACAAAGTACACGATATAAAATAGTACGAGAGGACGTTCGAAAATCCGGAACCGGGACCCGAGCCAAGAAGAAACGCCCGACGCAACGGACCAAAAATATCTAGTCTACTATGCACAAGAATAAAATATAATATATAAATAATTATATTAATTATTTATATATTTATATTTATTTTAAATTATGTCGACGAACAAGAAAACAAAAATGATTGAGCTGGATTCTGATGGCCATGCGACTCGCATGGATTTATGCCTATTTCCCATGCGAGTCGCATGAGGATCAGAATCAGGCCTGGTCTATAAATTTGCCAGTTTTCGTTCGTTTTAAGAGACACCACACACACAAATACATAATAATACTCTGTAAGAATAATGTAATATATATATATATATATATATATATATATATATATATATATATATAGTATAGATTAGTGTTATATTAGATTAGTTTGGGTTATGTAAAAGTTATTTTTACGGGTTTTTAAAGTCGGAGCTCTGTCCGTGTAACACTATGCGATAAATACTCAATGTAAGTTATGTTCTCCTTTTTAAATTAATGTCTCGTACTTAAGTTATTATTATGCTTATTTGAGCCAAAGTAATCATGATGTTGGACTAAATATTAAAGACGGGGTAATTGGGCCTTGTACCATAATTGGGGTTTGGATAAAAGAACGACACTTGTGGAAATTAGACTATGGGCTATTAATGGGCTTTATATTTGTTTAACTAAATGATAGTTTGTTAATTTTAATATAAAGATTTACAATTGGGCGTCCCTATAAATTACCATATACACTCAATCGGACACGATGGGCGGGGTATTTATATGTACGAATAATCGTTCATTTAACCGGACACGGGAATGGATTAATAGCCACTAGAATAATTAAAACAGGGGTGAAATTACATTCAAGGGTAATTGGTGTAATCGTTAACAAAGTAGTAAAACCTTGGTTTACACGCAGTCGATAACCTGGTGTATTCATTAAACAAAGTATTAAAACCTTGTTACAATTCGAATCCCCAATTAGTTGGAATATTTAACTTCGGGTATAATAATAATTTGACGAGGACACTCGCACTTTATATTTATGACTGATGGACTGTTATGGACAAAAACCAGACGGACATATTAAATAATCCAGGACAAAGGACAATTAACCCATGGGCATAAAACTAAAATCAACACGTCAAACATCATGATTACGGAAGTTTAAATAAGTATAATTCTTTTATTGTATTTCTCATCGTATCTTTATTTACTGTCATTTTATTACTCGCAATTTTATTTACTGTCATTTATCTTTGCGCTTAAAATATAGAATCGACAAACCGGTCATTAAACGGTAAAACCCCCCTTTTATATATTATTATATATATATTTATATATTTTTGTACAAATATAATTATATAAAAATAAGTGTTTCATAAGCCCGTCTCCCTGTGGAACGAACCGGACTTACTAAAAACTATACTACTCCGCGACTAGGTACACTGCCTATTGTGTTGTAGCAAGGTTTTGGTATATCCATTTTGTAAATATTTAATTAAAACTTGTTAAATTTTGTAGCATTCCGTATTAAAAATATAGTATATTTCGTAACCCCACGCTACGACATCATAGAGCGATTCATAGAACGATAATTATACTCGAGGTACAGAATGAGATGTTGAGACATGGATTGTTGATGGTACTGGTGCTGTTATTGATGGTACTGTTGGTGTCGGTGATGTTGCTGAAGCTGGTAAATTTTGTACCATATTCTTCAAATTGATTACTCGAGCGCGAAGTTCGTTGACTTCTTCTATTATTCCGGGATGATTGTCGGTTGGAACGAGCGGATGAATAAGGTTTAGAATTTTAGATAGAATATAATCGTGGTGAGATATTTGGGAAATGAGGATGAAAATGGTGTTTGGGATTGGTTCGCCGGTGAGTGCTTCAGGTTCATTGCCAAGAATTGAATTCGGTTGGTGGAAGGGATCGCGTTCTTCGCGTATCCATTGATTAAGTAGACTACGAACCCATAAGATGAATTGGGGATGGCTGATTTGTTGATTCATTCTAGTGACGCTGCTTCCGGAACTTAGGTGAACATCCATGTCAGAATAGCTGTCAGGTTCCGAAGAACTTGAACTAGTGACTAGTTCCATTTCGTACAATTAAGTAAAGGATTTTTTTTTTTGATAGGATATGATTTTCGGCTATTGGATGGTATTCTAATTACATATAATATCTATATATATAGAACAATAGATTTCGTAGATTACGGAAGAGTTTATGGAATATGTCAGGAAAAGTTTACAGTAACAGATACGCTAAGATATGAATTTTATCTATACACTATTCATGCAATCAATGCAGTAAGATGTGTCTTGACTAAGAGTAATAAGTAGGTAATTTCCTAAGGATGATAAACAGGTGATTTCTGACTAGAAATGATAAGCAAAACTTTTGACATGCAGACACAGTCGAAGTCCAGACTCACTAATGCATCTAAACAACTATCAGTTAGACACACTAATGCAAGACCTGGTTCGCTAAGACTACCGCTCTGATACCATATGAGACGACCCGTCCTAATCCATATGGACGAATACAATAACATATGATTACATCGTGAGGTATTTGACCTCTATATGATACATTTTACAAACATTACATTCGTTTTTAAAAGACAAACTTCCATTACAATGAAAGTTGACAGATATTCATATCCTTTCATAATATATCCAAACTATGAATGACTTAATATTAATCTTGATGAACTCAACGACTCGAATGCAACGTCTTTTGAAATCTGTCATGAATGACTCCAAGTAATATCTTTAAAATGATCAATTGCACAACGGAAGATTTCTTTCATACCTGAGAATAAACATGCTTTAAAGTGTCAATCAAAAGGTTGGTGAGTTCATTAGTTTGTCATAGTCAATCATTTCCAATTATATAATAGACCACAAGATACTCATATTTAGAAAACAATCTGTGCAGGTATACTCCTGCTGTAAAATCATTCATATGAAGAACACCGGAACATTTCAAACAACTCATCAACGGTAGCTAATGCGTGCGTGCAATGTAAAATCATCTCACCGTGGTAGTTAATACAATATAATTTTACAACGGGAGCTAATGCGTGCGTGCAATGCAAAATCATCTCTCCGAGGGTAGCTAAAACGGGAGCTAATGCGTGCGTGCAATGACAAAATCATCTCTCCGTTACTAACTACAAAGTCGAATACAATACAATACAATACAATATAATACATTGGGAGCTAATGCGTGCGTGTAATGACAAAATCATCTCGCCGATGGTAGCTAAAATGGGAGCTAATGCGTGCGTGCAATGCAAAATCATCTCTTCGTTACTAACTACAAAGTAGAACCATTTCAGGAGCTAATGCGTGCGTGGAATGACAAAATCATCTCACCGATGGTCGATAATACAATCTTTATAGAAATTGAACCTCTGAATCCAAATAATTCTATCATAGAATGTAGTTTTAAATATTTGTGTCTATTTCGTCAAACGTTTATAAAAGCAGTTCACGTATTCTCAGTTTAAAAAAATATATCTTAAAGCATTTAGTAAAACAGTTATAAAAACGGCGCATGTATTCTCAGTCCCAAAAATGTAAAGAGTAAAAGGGAGCAAATGAAACTCACTAAATTGTATTTCGTAGTAATTATGCATATGATGGCATTGAACAAGTGCAAGGTTGGCCTCAGATTCACGAACCTATATCATTTGTATACATATAAAAACGTATAATCGTAATCGAATAAATTTATATATTATTATTAGTGATATAATTCTTATATTAATAACTTATATTTATTTTATATAAAATATTACATTTTGTTATGTTATATGTTATATATATACATTTTTATATATATCTATATATATTCTTGGTTTGTTAAAATAGTATTTTAGTAATAATAAGATAATATTTGAAATAATAATAGTGATAATACTAATGTTAGTAATATTGATGATAAAAGTAGTTTTTAATAAAATGAATAACTTAATAATAATGATCATGAAAATATTAATTTTTGATAATAATACTTAATTCTTAATAATAATAATAATAATAATTATAAAAATATCTATTTTGTTAATAATAATAATAAGTTTAATTATAACCATACTAATAATCATATTAACAATAATAATGATATTATTACTAATACTTTTGTTGATAATAACAATAATAATACTTACAATTTATAAAATAATACTAATAATAATATTTATAATGATAAATTATATTATGTTCATAATAATGATAATAATAATAATAATAATAATGATCATAATTATAATAATAATAATAATACATATATTAATTTTAGTAATAAATAGTAACAATAATACTAAGTAATGATAATAATATTAGTAATAATAACAATTATACCATTAATAATTAATACTAGCAATAACAATAATAATAATAATAATAATAATAATAATAATAATAATAATAATAATAATAATAATAATAATAATAATAATAATAATAATAATAATAATGATAATAATAATAATAATAATAATAATAATAATAATAATAATAATAATAATAATAATAATAATAATAATAATAATAATAATAATAATAATAATAATAATAATAATAATGAAAAACTACCTTATAAAGCATTTTCAAAAAAAATGTCAAGAACCGGGCTCGAACCTACGACTTCACGCTAGCCCGAACACTTTCTAAACCATCAGACCATCTACTGCTTTTTCTGTTTTAGCTATACCCTTAAAACGTTTTATCTTAATTTCAGTTTTCACCACCTTCTTTCTAAATTCGATTGACCAGAGACTAATCCTAATCAGGGAATTAATTCATCAATTTAAGACCTTCAATATGAAACAAAAACAGCCATGATGATTGAATTTAATTTCATAACAGAAAAAAAAAATAGAACAACTGAGTCGTGACTCTATATGAACTCAAATGGTGATTCAACAATTTAGACAGTTTTAGCTTACGATTAAAACATGAGATGGCTTCTAAATCAGTCCTAGAAAGTTTCTGAATCATTAATTTCAACAGAAACATTGAAACAAAAACGAATTTTGTGAAGAACAATAGTTTGACTTTTTGAATTATAAAGTTTGACTCACAAATTCGTACTTGATACAATGAATTGGCTTTTAAAATTTTCCCGATAGCTAAGATAAGAGATTCCTAACAACACTGCATTTCTAATTTTCAAAATTCGTTAAGAAATTGATTTGTTTGAAAAATATAAGCAAGAACAGAGGATAACGATTGATTTTCTGTGTTTTGATTTTTAATATCGAATTGCAGAAGAGTATAGCTTTATATAATGATAGATATCGTATAATTGAAGCTTAATAAAGATGATAGGATCGATTTGTCTTCAATGTAAAGTGATTTGTACTGGTACGAATTTAGGACAGCAATTTCAATCAGAAAAATTAAATTAATAAATCGGACTAATTTGTACGATTAATACTGCTTATACAATGATTTTAGAGATATAAACAAAATCAAATACTGTGTGATTGCAACGTGAAACAGATTCTGTTTCTAAATCTAAATATACGATGATATTAATAATTTATAATTATAATTATATTAATAATAATCAAAATACTAATAATAATAATAATAATATTAACAATAATAGTAAAATTAATAAAGATAATAAGTCATAATAATAATATCAGTGAAAATGATAAAAATAATAATAATAATAATATTATTAATGATAATATTTATAATAATACTGCAAATTATATTATTATTAATAATGATAATAATAATATTATATATATTATATATATATATATATATATATATATATATATATATATATATATATCAGATTTTGAATCTATATGTTTAAAAATAATGATATTAGAAATATTAATGTTGATAAAAATATTTGAAGTGGTAATAATATTACTATAGTAACTATATTAATTTGTATATCTTTGTAATGTAATATATTATATAATAACATATACTGAATATTTAATATTTACACATCTTATATATATATATATATATATATATATATATATATATATATATATATATATATATATATATATTATATTATTTCATAATACAAATAGATATTATAAATTTCAACACATAATACTTATATCTTTCTTATAATAATAATTTAGTAATTATATGTGTTTATTTATATAGATTCTTTTTAATAATAACCTTATTATATTATATATTATTTTACATTTTTAATTCTACTGATAAATTTATATTTTATTATTTCACATTATTATGTATATACCCTTATATTTTTATATATATATATATATATATATATATATATATATATATATATATATATATATATATATATATATATATATATATATATATATAATTACATATCTATTTACACACAATTGTTCGTGAATCGTCGGGAATTTGGTCGAGGTTAAATGAATGTATGAACACAGTTTAAAATTCTTGAGATTTAACTTAACAAACTTTTCTTATCGCGTTGGAAACATATAAAGATTAAAGTTTAAATTTGGTCAAAAATTTCCGGGTCGTCACACTAAAAGTTCTTGTAATTGTGTGTGTAATTCCTTCATTTTGCTGGGTACGAGTCTGTAAGGAGCACGAGCTATTGGTGCAGCTCCTGGTACAAGATCTATTTGAAATTCAACAGATCGGTGTATAGGTAGTCCCGGTAATTCTTTCGGAAATACATCGGGATATTCTTTTGCCACAGAAACATCATTGATGTTCTTTTCTTAGGGATTGATTTTCTCGACGTGTGCTAGAATAGCATAGCAACATTTTCTTATTAGTTTTTGTGCCTCCAGGTTACTAATAAGATTTAACTTCGCGTTGCTCTTTTCTCCGTACACCATTAAGGGTTTTCTCTTTTCGTGCATAATGCGAATCGCATTTTTGTAACAAACGATCTCTGCTTTCACCTCTTTCAACCATTCCATGCCAATTATCACATCAAAACTCCCTAACTCTACTGGTATCAAATCAATCTTAAACGTTTCGCTAACCAGTTTAATTTCTTAGTTCCGACATATTTTATCTGCTGTAATTAATTTACTATTTGCTAATTCGAGTAAACATTTATTATCCAAAGGCGTCAATAGACAACTTAATTTAGCACAAAAATCTCTACTCATATAGCTTCTATCCGCACCCGAATCAAATAAAACGTAAGCAGGTTTTTCATCAATAAGGAATGTACCCATAACTAACAAATCGATCCTATCATGTTTGCTGCAGCAATCGTTCGAGTACCTCAGTACTATCTGCTGCTAATCGAAATCAAACCCCAAATTAATTAAGAACCCATCGGTTTTACTTTTCACGAGCTGTTTTAGTCAATAGCACAATCCCAAATCAATATTCAAAATCTAGAAATACAAGAGTGTTAGGAATCATGTAATTGAACTATTTGCAGGTTTTCAACATTCAATTCGTCCGTTTGATTGATAAATTGATAGTCAAAGTTAGAAATCGAAAAGTCAAACCGAAGAACTTCAGTAAAATTAGAAGATTGTAGAGTGATTCAGGTTCAATTAATAACTTACGAATGTTATAATGATGATTTAAAGTAGGTCTCATGAAGGAATCACGATCTAAAACCCTTTAGATTTTGAGTTTCGATTTTGAATTCAAAATATTGAAACGGTCCCTGTTCTTTATTTATTTTCACTTTTTGATGTTGTTATGATCCAAACTTCTTCACAGAGGAGGTTATTCGTTACTCATGAAAGCTGTTTCAATCGTTTCTTGACATCGATGGTTCGATTTACATTCTGGTGTTCATCCTTATTCAAACATATATACATATATAAACATATATATATATATATATATATATGAATATATATGTTATTTTCTTTCCTGTGTGAATAAACCCCTACTGGAATCATTGATTCTCTTTGAAGCTGTTAATTGACGGGAAACAATATGGCAGATTATTGTTGTTGTTGATTACTTTGGTCGATTTGAAAATTGAAGAATATGAAGAATGAAATAAGAAAAGAATTACGGATTATATAAATTTTAGTTTTAAGATAATACAGAAAAGCTGGGACAGTCGAATGGTTAAATGGAATGATGGGTGAGCGAGTGGTCATGGGTTCGAATCTGGTCTGTGTCAACTCTTTTTAGGAAAGCTTTAAAAGGGTATAATCTTTTAACTTTCATTTACATTATTATTATTATTATTATTATTATTATTATTATTATTATTATTATTATTATTATTATTATTATTATTATTATTATTATTATTATTAAATATCATTATTATTATTATTGTTGTTATTGCTAGCATTACTATTAATTATGGATATTATGTTGTTAATTAATGTTATTACTAAGAATAATAACATAATTATTATTAGTGTTAATAAAAACTTATATTATTATCATTATTATTACAAGTATTATCATTAAAAATTATTAATATATTCGTTATTGTATTATTGTTATTATTAGTATTATACTTGTCACCATAGTTATAAGTATTATAGACATTATCATTATTATTATTATAAGTATTAATAATATTATTAGTAGTAAACTTATCATTTTAGTATTGTTATCATCATTATGATTATGATTATGATTATCATTAATATGGTTATGAAAGTAATAAAAATATATTATTATTTTCATTAATATTAAAATTTGTATCATTTTATAAATATTAGTATTATCAAGATATTATTAGTTATTAATATCATATTTATCATTATTATTGCAAAAAGTATTATCATTAATATTATCATTATTATGATTATGATTAACATCATGAGTATTACTATTATTAAAATTTATTAACATTACTATCAAAGTTTAATAAAGTTATTATTAAAACTATGAGTATTATTATTATAATTATTATCAATATTATTATTAGAATGATTTAGGAATATAAAAATAAAAATTTTAATAACGTTGTTATGATTACAAGTATAAAAATAAAGATTTTTATATACAAATATATATTTAAATTACATAACTTAATTATATTAATATCTCTATGTATATGTAAATGAAAATATATAAATAAATAATAAAATTTATAAATTATTGATATAACAAATCCATTTCTAATAATAAACAGATTTATTTGATTATGAGTATATGTTTTATATATATATATATATATATATATATATATATATATATATATATATATATATATATATATATATATATATATATATATATATATATATATATAAATGATATATTTAATACTTATAACATAACAAAAATTAATATTTTTATATACAAAATGAATATATGAAACATATATATATATATATATATATATATATATATATATATATATATATATACTATTAATATAAAAAGGATATAACTAATACATTCCTATATATATATTTGTTCGATTATAATTATGTATATTAATAAATATACAAATGATATAGGTTCGTGAATCTGAGGCCAACCCTGCATTGTTCAGTTGTTAAATATCTTAATATGTATTTTTACTACAAAATACAGTATGGTGAGTTTCATTTGCTCCCTTTTTAAATGCTTTTGCAATATATATTTTTGGGACTGAGAATACATGCGCTGCTTTTATAAATGTTTTACGAAATAGACACAAGTAATCGAAACTACATTCTATGGTTGGATTATCGAATCGAATATGCCCCTTTTTAGCTTGGTAGCCTAAGAATTAGGGAAATGGCCCCTAATTGACGCGAATCCTAAAGATAGATCTATGGACCTTGACACGTCCCATTCGGGTTACGAATGATTTAGTACTTCGATTATCATGTCCGATGATAGTCTCGGAATGATGGGAATATTCTATATGCATCCTGTTAGTTCGGTTATCAAGCGTTCACCATATGAATGATTTTTATCTCTATGTCATGCGAAATGCCTGATATGAGATGATGTTTATGAGAATTGAAAATATGAAATCTTGTGGTCTATTAAAATTATGAAATGATTATTTATGGTAAACTAATGAACTCACCAACTTTTTGGTTGACACTTTAAAGCATGTTTATTCTCAGGTATGAAAGAAATCTTCCGCTGTGCATTTGCTCATTTTAGAGATATTACTTGGAGTCATTCATGACATATTTCAAAAGATGTTGCATTCGAGTCATTGAGTTCATCAAGATTAATATTAAGTCAATTATAGTTGGATATATTATGAAATGGTATGCATGCCGTCAACTTTCGATGTAAAGAAAGATTGTCTTTTAAAAACGAAAATAATGTTTGTAAAATGTATCATATAGAGGTCAAGTACCTCGCGATGTAACCAAATGTTATTGTATTCGTTCAGATGGATTGGGACGGGTCTTTACATGTGGTATCAGAGCGGTGGTCTTAGCGAACCAGGTCTTGCATTAGTGTGTCGAACTGATAGTTGTTTAGATGCATTAGTGGGTCTGGACTTCGACCGTGTCTGCATGTCAAAAGTTTTGCTTATCATTTTGTGTCAAAAATCATCTACTTATCATCCTTAGAAAATTATCTGCTTATCCTTATTAGTCTAGACACGTCTTGCTACATTAATTGCATGAGTAGTGTATAGATAAAATTCATATCTTAGCATATCTACTAAATCATATGTTATCGTATCTGTTACTTTAAACTTTGCCTGATATCTTCCGTAAATTTCTCCGTAATTTAAGGGAACCTGGTACTATATATATATATATATATATATATATATATATATATATATATATATATATATATATATATATATATATATATATATATATATATATATATATATATATATACATATTATGCATTGAGAATACCATCCAACTATCAATTGCTGTCACTAAACTCTTCATACCAAAAATCTTTTCTGAGATCGCGTAAGATGGCCTCTATGAACCGACCAAGTTCATCTGACTCCGAAGACAGCGTGACAGGAGCACACCAACCAATCAACTACCATGATTACTGGAGAAAATGGGGGTGGGTTCGCGACATACTCACCCTATGGAGAAGGGAAGAAGGTACTCTATATCATGAACCGAATCTACCACCTAACCTTGGAGTACTTTACCCGCTCACCGGCGAACCCGTTCGCAACACCATTTATACCCTTTTTGCAAGAATTTTTCGTCTTGAAGCTACCATTAACGGAAATAGAGGAGATATCCGACCTCTACCTCACACTGATAACCAACCAGGGTTAGTAGAAGAAGTTAGAGAACTACGAGCTCGAGTATTAACTTTAGAGAGCACGGTACACAATTTGCAAGCACCGGCAGTATCACCAACACCAGTAACGTCACCAGCCTCAGCACTAACGGCACCAGTACCACCAACAACCCAAGTTTCAACAATCCATGCCTCAACATCTCATTCTGTACCTCGAGTATAATAATCGTTCTACGTATCATTCTACATCAATTATCTTCGTTCTTCATGGTGATTATGTAATCTCTAATGTTTTAGAGATTATGTATTCTTGTTCTAACGGTCAATCAGATGAGTTAATATCATATTAACTCATTAAATCCATGATTGCATATGAAGAAAATATATATGTATATATGTTTTCATAAAGATTGTAATTAAAAATTCTTTTTTACAAACTGTTAATGGTGAAAATATTTTAACGGGTAGGTAATACCCGAGGAAATATTTAACTTTCATATTAACATGTTATACTGAACATTCTCCGAATCTGATTCAACAGTCATTTACTATCCTATTTACATCCACAGATATACGTATCCGTTTACAGTAAAATAACCATTTTCCTTCAATTTCATATTTGGATTTTGACCTATAAGAATCCAACAAGTGGCATAATGAAGAAAACATTGGACAAAATAAAATTTGTTAGAAACAAACAAATTAACTATGAGAAAATTTTTGTTAAGAATCCACGCTAACTGTTCCTAGCTAACTGTTCCTAGCTAATTGATTACATTTTATTTATCGCAATTTAATTATCGCAATTTTATTTATCGTCATTTAATTTCTGTTATTTATTTTACGCACTTTAAATACCGGGACACGTATACAAGGTTTTGACATATCATATCGATGCATCTATATATATTATTTGGAATAACCATAGACACTCTATATGCAGTAATGCTGGAGTTAGCTATACAGGGTTGAGGTTGATTCTATAATAATATATATAGTTTGAGTTGTGATCGAGTCTGAGACGTATATGGGTCACGACACGTATTAATTAATTCGTATATTATATATTAAACTATATATAAATTATTGGACTGTTACTGTGGACTATCGACTGTGGACTAATAACATTGGACAATTAAAATGAATTAAAATGAATTAAAATATTGATTATAACATATGAAACTCAACATTTCTTCAAGTTTGCCACTTGATTTCATCTCAAACCTCATTTGTACCTTGACGATTACAATCTGCGTTCAAACCTTTCATGATTCTTGAAAACACCTCGATTGAGAGGATGAACCAACCGCACTTCATCTACGGAAGGAAAGATTGATACATATAATTGTGCAATTGAAAACTCTCGGAACCTGAGTAAATGTTTAACACGTATCTGTGCTAACTCCTTTGGCGTTATTATTACCGAATATACTTTACAATTCCTTTCCAAATTAGCCAATTTTGTCACAGCTCCGTCAAGTTAACTTCGACTTTTCACTCGGATTAGCTTATTATAACCCTGATATATAAGTTTTCTTTCGTCATTGATACCGGGAAACCGTTTATATCTCACCACATTAGCAGTAAATTTACCAACTACTCTGTTGATCTTTGACGTTCCAAAAAATCACTATATTCAGTGAAACCCTATCATTTACTCATTTACATCTTATAACGAGAATTACTATACCAACTACCGGGAATTAGCAATCAGTATTTTGAAATCTCGCAACATGTCTACATCAACAGTTATAAGTATACATATAATCCTTATCTCTTAGAATTATGATCTTCCACTCTGAAATTTTGTAAAAGCACCCAGTCTACAAATCAATACTCTAAGTTCTGAAAAAGCTGAATACAGCAGCAGAAACTGTATACAACCTTAACCGTCAAAAGTTTGATGATAAAGAATGGAGTATTGGAAACACTCAATAGAAAATTTAGTACCGAAAAGCAGATTATGCGAAACTATGAAGGAAGCCGTGGACAAATCACAAAGAATAAGTTTGACTTCAAAGAATCCAAATAATTCAATGCCTGCTGAAGTCTTTAGCAAATATCTTGCTCCTTACTCTAAACCCTTGCAGACAATAGTCTCCATCATCCTCTGATCTTAGATATTCAAAGATATTATCGTATCTTTCATTATAAATATCCTCGATATTTCTAAATATATTTTCATAACTAATCTTATCTGAAATCATTTATCTCTTGGAGCTATCAGTGTTACATCATATTAGAAACTATTAGTTTCTATATTCTGCGAACCTTTGAATTTAAAATATGAATGTTTTTGAGATAGTGTTGGGAACTGATGAATGAGTTAGTATAATATAATGACACTTGATCAACGTGATTATATTACAGTAAGTCATGCTAAGTTTCTAAATGGAACGTGATGATTCACAGATCATAACGTCATCATGTGCCATGTTACATGACACTTACATTAAGTCAAAATCTATAAACGTATCAAGAACATGTTTTTCTTGATAGTCCTATTTTTTCCAGGGTATTCTGGTAATTTAACAAATCAAGATCGTGCAATTACCATTCCCTTCTTAGAACATCAACAATGTTCATTCTAAAACTTATATCTACGAATTCTGGACCATTACAAAAGATGTCTAATCGCAAGAAGAAGAAACGGAGGGACAAGGCTCCGAAATAGAAATTGGAGTATAAATCGTAGCAAATAGGAGGGAGTATTAACTGTGGATGACAATGTTTATATGGAACAGAAATAGGGACATTGAAATATAAGGGGAGAATATAAAGCCCTATAACAACACATAAATTACAAACTGTGTATGTCAATGTTTATCGCAACATAAATACACGGGAGAATTAAAAACGCTATAACCCAAGGGCAAAGTAGAAGAAAACAAATTCCTCCGGTGAAAGTTCGAATAGGAGAATGATTGTTGCGATAGTAAGGAAAAGGATAAGGATTAGAACTGGATTAAGCATTTTCACAATTTTTTGGATGTATGAAATAAGAAAGAAAGTATAGGAATGGTGAGAATAATGGAATGGAAGAGTTTAATTTATAATGGGAATATCAGACGGAGTAATCGAGGCAGATCACCATATTTAATTATAGAGATCTTAATTTCCTTATTCGCCGAAGAATCAAATCTTTTAGATTTCAAAGATTTTCTTTAAATCCCTTGAATTCCAAAATTCAACCTAGACAACATCAAAAGTTAAGACGCATCTTATTTTCTATATTCAACCATGACTAGTCTAAAGTTATGATGAAACTTGTCTTTCTCAATTCACTATTTAGTGATAGCTTCACTCGTACGCTTTGAATACTTGAATCGTTTTATCCAAATTGCTCAGTGATGATAAAACTTAATTTATCAACTCATATTCGTCATGAAAACATTTTTATAGTTAACCATGACGACCTTACTCAAATTTCGGGACGAAATTTTTTTAACGGGTAGGTACTGTGATGACCCGGAAATTTCCAACCAAATTTAAACTTGATTTTTATAAGATTCTGACACGATAAGCAAAGTCTATTAAACCGAGTTTCAAAATGTTTGAACTATTTTTTCATGAATGCATTTGACTTCGACTATTCCTAATGATTCACGAACATTTATGTGTACATAGATATGTATATATAATTATTAAATAATACATGATTAATAATATGTAATATTAACAGATTAAATTTAACTACAAGTTTAGATTATAGTGATTGTAATTACTTTCATTATTATTAATACTACTATTAATATTAATAATAGTATTAGAAATATTGTTATTACAAGATATATAATATATAGATATGATAATTTGATATATATATGATTTGTTACATTATTATTATTAATTAATATTAAAAATTAGTATTATTATTAAAATTATCATTACTATTATTATCAACATTATCATATTATTATTATTATAAAAATAATACAATGTATTATTATTTATAATATTATTATCATATGTATATTGTAATATATATATATAATATAAATATTACATGTAACAAAATTTATAATATTTCATTTTTATTGCTAGTATTAATTATTATTAGTATAATTGTTATTATTACAAATATTATTATCATTACTTAGTATTATTGTTACTATTATTACTAAAATTAATATATGTTTTATTATTATTATTATTATGATCATTATTATTATTATTATTATCATTATTATGAAAATTAAAACAATTTATCATTATAAATATTATTATTAGTATTATTTTATAAATTGTAAGTATTATTATTGTTATTATCAATAAAAGTATTAGTAATAATATCATTATTATTGTTAATATTATTATTAGTATGGTTATAATTAAACTTATTATTATTATTAACAAAATAGATATTTTTATAATTATTATTATTATTATTAAGAATTAAGTATTATTATCAAAAATTAATATTTTCATGATCATTATTATTAAGTTATTCATTTTATTAAAAACTACTGTTATCATCAATATTACTAACATTAGTATTATCACTATTATTATTTCAAATATTATCTTAGTATTACTAAAATACTGTTTTAACAATCCAAGAATATATATAGATATATATACAAATGTATATATAACATATAACATAACAAAATTTAATATTTTATATAAAATAAATATAAGTTATTAATATAAGAATTATATCACTAATAATAATATATAAATTTATTCGACTACGATTATACGTTTTAATATATATACAAATGATATAGGTTCGTGAATTCGAGGCCAACCTTGCACTTGTTCAATGCCATCATATGCATAATTACTATGAAATACAATTTAGTGAGTTTCATTTGCTCCCTTTTACTCTTTACATTTTTGGGACTGAGAATACATGCGCCGTTTTTATAACTGTTTTACTAAATGCTTTGAGATATATTTTTTTAAACTGAAAATAAATGAACTGCTTTTATAAACGTTTGACGAAATAGACACAAATATTCAAAACTACATTCTATGATAGAATTATTTGGATTCAGAGGTTCGATTTCTATAAAGATTGTATTATCGACCATCGGTGAGATGATTTTGTCATTGCACGCGGTTCGACTTTGTAGTTAGTAACGGAGAGATGATTTTGCATTGCACGCATGCATTAGCTCCCGTTTTAGCTACCATCGGCGAGATGATTTTGTCATTGCACGCACGCATTAGCTCCCAATGTATTGTATTGTATTGTATTCGACTTTGTAGTTAGTAATGGAGAGATGATTTTGTCATTGCATGCACTCATTAGCTCCCGTTTTAGCTACCCTCGGAGAGATGATTTTGCATTGCACGCACGCATTAGCTCCCGTTGTAAAATTATATTGTATTAACTACCACAGTGAGATGATTTTGCATTGCACGCACGCATTAGCTACCGTTGGTGAGTTGTTTGAAAGGTTCCGGTATTCTTCATATGAATGAATTTACAGCAGGATTAGACCTGCACAGATTGTTTTCTAAATATTAGTATCTTGTGGTCTATTATATAATTGGAAATGATTGACTATGACAAACTAATGAACTCACCAACCTTTTGGTTGACACTTTAAAGGATGTTTATTCTCAGGTATGAAAAAAATCTTCCGCTGTGCAATTACTCATTTTAGAGATATTACTTGGAGTCATTCATGACATATTTCAAAAGACGTTGCATTCGAGTCATTTTGTTCATCAAGATTAATATTAAGTCATTCATAGTTTGGATATATTATGAAAGGATATGCATATCTGTCAACTTTCGATGTAATGGAAGTTTGTCTTTTAAAAACGAATGCAATGTTTGTAAAATGATCATATAGAGGTCAAATACCTCACGATGTAATCATATGTTATTGTATTTGTCCTTATGGATTAGGACGGGTCATCTCATTTAGAGCGTGGTTTCATTCGACAAAGTACATCACCGTGGGGAGCTCCGGTGTTGTTTGGCAAAAAGTTGGATGGTACATTCAGGTTATGTATCGACTACCGAGAGTTATTTGATGACTTATTTGATCAACTACAAGGCTCGTCGGTTTATTCGAAGATTGATTTACGTTTCGGGTATCATCAAATGTGGGTGAAGGAGGATGATATTCCGAAGACTGCAATTAGAACGCGTTACAGTCATCATGAGTTTATGGTTATGCCGTTTGGATTAACTAACGCACCAGCTGTATTCATGGACCTCATGAGCTGAGTGTGTGGACCATACCTTGACAAGTTTGTTATTGTTTTCATCGATGACATAATTATTTACTCAAATAATGATCAAGAGCACGGAGAACATTTGATAAAAGTGCAAGAATTGTTAAGGAAGGAAAAATTGTATGCTAAGTTTTCAAAGTGTGCATTTTGGTTGAAAGAAGTTCAATTCCTCGGTCACGTAGTGAACAAAGAAGGTATTCAGGTTGATCAGGCAAAGATTGAAACCGTTGAAAAGTGGAAAACCCCAAAAACTCCGAATCATATACGCCAATTTTTAGGATTGGCTGGTTATTACAGAAGATTCATCCAAGATTTTTCCAAAATAGCAAAACCCATTACTGTATTAATGCATAAAGGGAAGAAATTTGAATGGAAGGATGAGCAAGAGAAAGCGTTCCAATTGTTGAAGAAAAAGCTAAGTCATTGCCTGAAGGGAATGATGATTTTGTGATTTATTGTGAAGCTTCTAAGCAAGGTCTCGGTTATGTATTAATGCAACGAAAGAAGGTAATTGCTTACGCGTCTAGACAATTGAAGATTCATGAGCAGAATTATACGACTCATGATTTGGAATTGGGTGCTGTTGTTTTTGCATTAAAGACGTGGAGGCACTACTTATATGGGGTCAAAAGTATCATATATACCGACCACAAAAGTCTCCAACATATATTTAATCACAAACAACTGAACATGAGGCAGCGTAGGTGGATTGAGTTGTTGAATGATTACGACTTTAAGATTCGTTACCACCCGGGGAAGGCAAATGTGGTAGCCGACACCTTGAGTAGAAAGGACAGGGAACCTATTCGAGTAAAAGCTATGAATATAATTATTTATACTAACCTTACTACTCGAATAAAGGAGGCACAACAAGGAGTTGTGAAGGAAGGGAATTTGAAGAATGAAATACCCAAAGTGTGACGACCCGGAAATTTTCGACCAAATTTAAACTGAATCTTTATATGTTTCTGACACGATAAGCAAAGTCTGTAATGTTGAGTCTTAAAATCATTAAACTTTTACATAGATTCATTTAACCTTTGACTATTTCTGACGATTCACGAACTATTACTTATAAATAAATAAACACACACACACACACACACATATATATATATATATATATATATATATATATATATATATATATATATATATATAATACTTTGAAATATAGTTTGATATAATATATGATTTAAATTATAAAATGATATAACAGGTAATAAAATTTATTAATAGATTAAATATATATGTATATATATATATATATATACATAAAAAGTATATTAAATATATATTTTGTGATCTATTTAGTAAACGACAGTAACACTCAATTGTCATTCGATTGATATTAAGCAAGTTAAAATTCAAACTTATATGATTTTAAAATAAACGGTGACTCGAAAATGAGTTCTATAAACTTTAGGCTTACTAAAAATGAATTTAGGATCTAGTTATTAAATGTTAAAACTTTTTATATTTTACTTGGGGTTGAGAGTGAATAATTAATGTAATGTTTATTTAATAGTTAATGCTCAAATTTTATACCATAATGACCAAAATAAATAAATATAATTACTGTAAAAATTTGGGATTTTTCCGAATACTTTTATTCGTCACTAATTATCAACGGGGCACGAAATAATACCAGTGCTAGAGTGTCGGCAACATAGTTGAGATGGATATTTCTTTCACACGTTTAAATTTCATAGGTTATTATATTTATTACTACTTTATCATTGATTGATAATTTAATATTACATTGTATATATATGATTACAACTATAGATATATGTGTATGAGTTAGATACACTTGATCAAGCAACACAACCTTACTTATCTTCTTCATCTCCCTAGGCCACCATCTCCTCCAACACCGGAGCACCAACCCACCACCCTGCCATCATCAAAACTTCAACCACCGGCCAACTTCTAACCACCACCATCCTCCATCACTACCATCATCACCAACTAACCAACCTCACCATCAACCACCATAAAGCCTTTGATCACCATGTACAACCACCCTAAACCATCGCTAAGTTTCTATTTCCAATTCAACCAATCACCACTTTTGATTTATTGTATTATATATATTGCATACAACATGTACATATACATATATTTATATTTATCCACACATTCAAGATCAACCATACCACCTTCATCTTCAACAATCGGACCACCACCATTCAACCAGCCACCCTCACTACACCGTTGGTCACTTTCAACCACCACGGTACCTCCATTACTACAATCACCAAGAATCACCATTTCCTTTACCTCTTCTTCTCTCTCTCGTTTTTCTCTCCCTCTCTCTATCTATTTCTTTATGACTGGAACCCATCACCATCACCTTGTCTACTCATTTTCACGACCACCAGGAGCCATCATCGACCACCTTTCAAGAACCACTCCATCATCCTTGAAATTGGACATCACCACCTTCATACCCGTCACCTTTAATCACAACCTCACACTCTCTCCTCTCTACCACCTTCTTCTTCCTTCTTTTCTTATTCGTGAACTTCTACACCTTATTTCTGTTTTTCCAGCCTTCCAAAACCAACACCAACAAACCGCCATGATCATACCATCTCATTCTTTCTTCACTCTTACTTTTCTTCTTCATAAATCCACAAACACCAACGATTGTTGTTGTTAGGACTACCAGACTATTTCTGTTTCATTCTGCAGCAAAAATTAAAAACCCTTGAAGTTTATTAGTTGCTTTCTTGATCGATTAAACCCACCTGCAACTCATCAAATTTGGTTCGTTTATTTTGAATTAAAAAAATTTTAAGTTGTTGCATTTGTTCCACTATGGCGTTCTTTTTTATCTTTTTTTTTTCAACAAACACCATAATGATAACCACTTGATATTATTAAAGGTCTAATAGGATCATTAAAGTGAGATTTGACAGTATTGTTTGCAATTGAAATTCTAAACACATGTGACGAACCAAGAACTCAGTTTAAGTAATTAGGCCGTGAGCCACTATTGGGCCGTGAGCCACTGTTGGGCTGAAATTTGTTTATAGGGCCAAGTTAAATCATTTAGGCTGCAGCTATTAGATTAGTGATGACATAAACCGTGAGCTTGTATAATCTTTCGGCTGTTATAATTAAATTGAGCTGAAAACCATGTAGATGATGAGGATAACGATTTGAAGAAGGATGATGGTACGTACGAAAATGATTATGATTATGATCATATTGTTATATGATGATGATTAGGATTAAGAATGATGGCGGTACGTTTATGAATAAGTCAATGACGATAGGATAGAGACGATGAGATGATAATAATTATGAGGACGATTATAATTTTATGTGATTGTGATGATAATGAGTAATACTCGTTTATGATGATGATGGCTTAATATAACTAGCAATAAAAATAATTATGATGATAAAACGTGGTGATTAGGATTATGATCATGTTGACGATGATGGTTAATTACCCTAGTCGTTTGGATTTCGGAGAAGAAGAAGAAAAAGGGAAAACAGAAAAACACGGGTCGTATATTAGTAACAGTTGATTTAAATTAGAAATGAGGTGACAAAGGAATGGTTAAAGGTGTTATCGGGTTAGCGAGATGTCGCGGGTTCAAACCCAGACTTGGGCATTTTATTTTTAAGGGCTACTTCTTTGAGGTAGTTATTTATTCATTATTATTTTTATCTTATTATTATTATAATTATCATTATCATTACCATTATTATTATAATAATCATTATTATCATTATTATTATTATTATTATTATTATATTATTATTATTATTATTATTATTATTATTATTATTATTATTATTATTATTATTATTATTATGATTAATGTTATTAAAATATTAAGGTTAGGTTTAAAAATAAAATTTAGGATTAAGTTTATGATTTAAAATAAGTTAATGATATGATTATGATTATTAAGAAAAAGTATGATTTAAGTTTATGACAAATACCTATTATTATTTTTGAAAATTATTAATATTACTACTATTAAAACTACTATCATTATTATTAAGTATCATTACTATTATTAGAATTATCATTATTTTTATCATTATTATTTTATTAATCCTATTATCATTATTTTTAACATTAATATTATTATTATCATTTTTAATATTATTAGTATCATTATTATTTTATAAAAACCATATTATTATCATTATCAATATTACTACTAATATTATTATCATTACTACAATAAAAATTAGTCATATAGAAATATACTTAACAAAACTATAGTAATATTTTTTATTTATTTAAGTATATAGAATAAATACAGTTAATTAAGTTATTAATGAAAAACATAATTTATTAAGATAACATTTATAAAATATATAAATCTATTCCATCACAATTATATGTGTTAATATATATAAATGTTATAGGTTCGTGAATCCGAAGCCAACTCTATACTTGTTCAATGTCGTCCTATGTATTTTTACTACAAAATACAGTATGGTGAGTTTCATTACTCCCTTTTTAAATGCTTTTGCAATATATATTTTTGGGACTGAGAATACATGCGCTTTTATAAATATTTTACGAAATAGACACAAGTAATCGAAACTACATTATATGGTTGAATGATCTAAGCCGAATATGCACCTTTTGCTTGGTAGCCTAAGAATTAGTAAACCGATCTACTAATTGACGCGAATCCTAAAGATAGATCTGTCGGGCCCAACAAGCCCCATCCAAAGTACCGGATGCTTTAGTACTTCAAAATTTAAATCATGTCTGAAGGGAGTCCCGGAATGATGGGGATATTCTTATATGCATCTTGTGAATGTCGGTTACCAGGTGTTCAATCCATATGAATGATATTTTTGTCTCTATGCATGGGACGTATATTTATGAGAAATGAAAATGAAAATCTTGTGGTCTATTAAAATGATGGAAATGATTATTTATGTTAAACTAATGAACTCACCAACCTTTTGGTTGACACTTTAAAGCATGTTTATTCTAAGGTATGAAAGAAATCTTCCGTTGTGCATTTGCTCATTTTAGAGATATTACTTAGAGTCATTCATGACATATTTCAAAAGACGTTGCATTAGAGTCGTTGAGTTCATCAAGATTATTATTAAGTCAATTATAGATGGATATATTATGAAATGGTATGCATGCCGTCAACTTTCGATGAAATGAAAGTTTATCTTTTTAAAACGAATGCAATGTTTGTAAAATGTATCATATAGAGGTCAAGTACCTCGCGATGTAACCAAATGTAATGTATTCGTCCAGATGGATTAGGACGGGTCTCTACAGGTGGTATCAGAGTAGTGGTCTTAGCGAACCAGGTCTTGCATTAGTGTGTCTAACTGTTAGATATTAAGATGCATTAGTGAGTCTGGACTTCGACCGTGTCTGCATGTCAAAAGTTTTGCTTATCATTTCGTGTCGAAAATCATCTACTTATCATCCTTAGGAAATTAACTGCTTATCATTCCTAGTCTAGACACATCTTACTGCATTGATTGCATGAATAGTGTATATACAAAATTCATATCTTAGCGTATCTGTCAATTCATATCTTAGCGTATCTATTACTGTAAACTTTGCCTGACATATTCCGTAGATTCCTCCGTAACTTATGGGATTTTAGTATTATATATGCATATGTAAATTATGTATTATAGGGTAATAATCTACATCCTATAATCTATTTCATATCGAAAATCTTTCATCCGATCGTACGAGATGAATTCCTCAACCAGTTCGAGTCCCTCAGCTTTCGATAGTTATTCCGACAGCTATTCCGACATGGAATTCCACTCGAGCTCTGAAAGCAGTGTGATCGGAATGAATCAACCAATCAGCCATCATCAATTCTGGGTGAGTTGGGGATGGGTTCGTAATTGACTTAATCAATGGAGACGAGAAGAGGGCGATCCTTTCCATCTACCAAATTCACCTCTTGGCGATGAACCTGAAGCACTTACCGGTGAACCTATCCGAAACACCATTTTCACCCTTATTTCCAAAGTATCTCGTCACGATTTTATTCTATCCACAATTCTAGATCTTATTCATCCGAACCGACAACCATCCCGGTGTAATAGAAGAAGTCAACGAGCTTCGCGCCCGAGTTGTAGCCTTGGAAAATATTGTGCAAAACGTACTAGCTTCAGCAACATCACCGGCACCAACAGTACCACCAACAACCCAAGTTTCAACATCACATGCCTCAACATCTCATTCTGTACCTCAAGTATAATCATCGTTCTACATGACGTTCTACATCATTTATCTTCGTTCGACATGGCGATTATGTAATCTCTAATGTTTTAGAGATTATGTATTCTTGTCCTAATGGTAAATCAGATGAGTTAATATCATAATAACTCATTAAATCCATGATTACATCTGAGGAAAATATATATGTAAGTATATTTTCATAAAGATTGTAAATAAAAATTCTTTTGTACAAACTGTTAATGGTGAAAATATTTTAACGGGTAGGTAATACCCTAGAAATATTTAAATTTCACATTAATAAGTTACACTGTACATTCTTCGAATCTGATTCAATAGTCATTTACTATCCTACTTACAACCACAAAAGTACGAATCCGTTCATCACTGAATAACCATTTTCATTCAATTTCATATTTGGATTTTGACCTATCAGAATCCAACAAGTGGCATAATGAAGAAAACATTGGATAAAATAAAATTTGTTAGAAACAAACAAATTAACTATGAGAAAAATTTTGTTAAGAATCCACGCTAACTGTTCCTAGCTAACTGATTACATTTTATTTATCGCAATTTATATTCTCGCAATTTTATTTATCGTCATTTAATTTCTGTTATTTATTTTACGCACTTTAAATATCGGGACACGTATACAAGGTTTTGACATATCATATCGATGCATCTATATATATTATTTGGAATAACCATAGACACTTTATATGCAGTAATGCTTGAGTTAGCTATACAGGGTTGAGGTTGATTCTACAATAATATATATACTTTGAGCTGTGATCGAGTCTGAGACATGTATACAATGGGTCACGATACGTATTAATTAATTCGAACATTATATTTATGAATTATTGAATTACTAACTGTGGGCTACTAACAATGGACAATTAAAATGAATTAAAATATTGATTATAGTATATGAAACTAAACATTTCTTCAAGTTTGCCACTTGACTTCATCTTAAACCTCATTTGTATCTTGACGATTACAATCTGCGTTCAAACCTTTCATGATTCTTGAAAACACCTCAATCGAGAGATGAACCAACCGCACTTCATCTACGGAAGAAAAGATTGATGCATATAGTTATGCACCTGAAAACACTCGGAACCTGAGTAAATGTTTAACACGTATCTATGCTAGCTCCTTTGACATTGTTATTACCAAAAATAACTTTAAAATCTCTCTCCAAATTAGCCAGTTTTGTCACAGCTTCAGCAAGTCAACTACGACTTTTTGTTCGAAACAACCTTATTATAACCTTGATATATATATATATATATATATATATATATATATATATATATATACGTACTCTTTTATTGTTACCAGGGAACCTTTTATATTCCACCATATTACCAGTAGACGTACTAGCAACCTCGTTGTTTCCTTGACTTAAATCCCTCCGACAAATCACTTTATTTATCTATTGAAGTCATCCGCACCTTGTAACGACAATTTCCATACCAATTACCAGAAATCAGCAATCTGTATTTTGAATCTCGCAACGTTTCTACATCAACAGATATATGTATACATATAACATTTATCTCTTAGAATTATGATATTCTATTCTGGAATTCTGAAAAGCACCCAGCCTACGAATCAATACACTGAACTTTGAAAAAGCTGAATGAAGAAGCAGAAACTGTAGACAACCGAATCAGTCAAAATTTGATGATAAAGAATAGTGTGTTGGTAAAGCTCAGAAAAAGTTTGAAACTGGAAAATGGATTGAGCAAACCATGAAGGAGACCAAGGACAAATACAAGGACCAAACCCTGTATTTAAAGAATCCTGATGATTCTATTTCTGATGAAATCTTTAGCGAATACCTTACTCCTTAATCGCTCTAAATCATTGTGAATGAATTTCTTCATCACAATTTGATTCTAAAATTCTAAGATATTATCGTATCTTTCATTATAAATATCCTCAATATTTCTGAAGATATCTTCATAAATATTCTCGTCTGATATTAATTATGTCTCCGCGCTATCTGTGATATATCATAAAAGGAAACTATTTTAGTTTCTAAAATTCTGAAAAATTTGAATTTAAAATATGAATGTTTTTGAAGTAGTGTTGGAAACTGAAGCATGAGTTAGTATAATATAATGACACTTGATCAACGTGATTATATTACAGTAAATCATGCTGAGTTTCTAATAGAACGTGATGATTCACAGATCATAACGTCAGCATGTGCCATATTACACAACTTTTACATTCTACCAAATCTCCAAACAGATCGAGAACATATCTTCTTGATAGTTCTATCGTATCTCTCGAATTCTGGTAATTTAACCAATCAAAATCGTGCTATTACAATTTCTATCTTAGAACATTAACTATGTTCATTTTGAAATTCATATCTATGAATTCTGGATCATTTTTTGCTTGACTTAAAAACGGGAAGAGAAAACAAAAGGATGGAACTCCAAAATATAAAGGAAATGAAGAGAATGGATTTATAGTGAAATATCAGACAGAGCAATCTAGACAGATCATCGCATTTAACCAAAGGGGATTCTAATTACCTTAATTATCGAAGAACCAAATCTTATTACGAAGATTTCCTTTAAATCCCTTGAATTTAAGAAATCAACCGTGACTACGTCACCGGTTAAGATGAACTTGCATTTACTCATTTCACTCTTTTGTGATAGCTTCATTCGTATTTTTTGAATAATCGAATTGTTCTATCCATATTACTCAATGATGATAAAACTCTATTTATCAACTCATATTCGTCATGAAAACATTTTTATTGTTAGCCATGACTACCTCACTTAAATTTCAGGACGAAATTTCTTTAACGGGTAGGTAATGTGACGACCCAGAAATTTCCCACCAAATTTAAACTGAATCTTTATATGTTTCCGACACGATAAGTAAAGTCTGTAATGTTGAGTCTTAAAACACACACACACACACACACATACACACACACACACACACACACACACACATATATATATATATATATATATATATATATATATATATATATATATATATATATATATATATATATATATATATATATATAAAATACTTTGAAATATAGTTTGATATAATTATGATTTAAATTATAAAATGATATAAGAGGTAATAAAATTTATTAATAGATTAAATATATATATATATATATATATATATATATATATATACATAAAAAGTATATTAAATATATATTTTGTGATCTATTTAGTAAAAGACAGTAATACTCAATTGTCATTCGATTGATATTAAGCAAGTTAAAATTCAAACTTATATGATTTTAAAACAAATGGTGACTCGAAAATGAGTTCTATAAACTTTAGGCTTACTAAAAATGAATTTAGGATCTAGTTATTAAATATTAAAACTTTTTATATTTTACTTGGGGTTGGGAGTGAATAATTAGTGTTATTTTTATTTAATAGTTAATGCTCGAATTTTATACCATAATGACCAAAATAAATAAATATAATTACTGTAAAAATTTGGGATTTTTCCGAATACTTTTATTCGTCACTAATTATCAACGGGGCACGAAATAATACCAGTGCTAGAGTGTCGGCAACATAGTTGAGATGGATATTTCTTTCACACGTTTAAATTTCATAGGTTATTATATTTATTACTACTTTATCATTGATTGATAATTTAATATTACATTGTATATATATGATTACAACTATAGATATATGTGTATGAGTTAGATACACTTGATCAAGCAACACAACCTTACTTATCTTCTTCATCTCCCTAGGCCACCATCTCCTCCAACACCGGAGCACCAACCCGCCACCCTGCCATCATCAAAACTTCAACCACCGGTCAACTCTTAACCACCACCATCCTCCATCACTACCATCATCACCAACTAACCAACCTCACCATCAACCACCATAAAACCCTTTGATCACCATGTACAACCACCCTAAACCATCGCTAAGTTTCTGTTTCCAATTCAATCCATCACCACTTTAGATTTATTGTATTATATATATTGCATACAACATGTACATGTACATATACATATATTTAGATTTACCCACACATTCAAGATCAACCATACCACCTTCATCTTCAACAACCGGACCACCAGTATTCAATCGGCCACCCTCACTCCACCGTTGGTCACTTTCAACCACCACGGTACCGCCATCACTACAATCACCAAGAATCACCATTTCCTTCACCTCTTCTTCTCTCTCTCGTTTTTCTCTCCCTCTCTCTATCTATTTCTTTATGACTGGAACCCATCACCATCACCTTGTCTACTCATTTTCATGACCACCAGGAGCCATCATCGACCACCTTTCAAGAACCACTCCATCATCCTTGAAATTGGACATCACCACCTTCATACCCGTCACCTTTAATCACAACCTCACACTCTCTCCTCTCTATCACCTTCTTCTTCCTTCTTTTCTTATTCGTGAACTTCTACACCTTATTTTTGTTTTTCCAGCCTTCCAAAACTGACACCTATAAACCGCCATGATCACACCATCTCATTCTTTCTTCACTCTTACTTTTCTTCTTCATAAATCCACAAACACCAACGATTGTTGTTGTTAGGACTACCAGACTGTTTCTGTTTCGTTCTGCAGCAAAAATTAAAAACCCTTGAAGTTTATTAGTTGCTTTCTTGATCGATTAAACCCACCTGAACTCAACAAATTTGGTTCGTTTATTTTGAATTAATAAAATATTAAGTTGTTACATTTGTTCCACTATGGCGTTGTTTTTTATCTTTTTTTTTCCCAACAAACACCATAATGATAACCACTTGATATTATTAAAGGTCTAATAGGATCATTAAAGTAAGATTGGACAGTATTGTTTGCTATTGAAATTCTAAACACATGTGACGAACCAAGAACTCAGTTTAAGTAATTAGGTTGTGAGCCACTGTTGGGCCGTGAGCCACTGTTGGGCCGAAATTTGTTTATAGGGCCAAGTTAAATAGTTTAGGCTGCAGCTATTAGACTAGTGATGACATAAACCGTGAGCTTGTATAATCTTTCGGCTGTTATAATTAAATTGAGCTGAAAACCATGTAGATGATGAAGATAATGATTTGAAGAAGGATGATGGTACGTACGAAAATGATTATGATTATGATTATATGGTTATATGATGATGATGATGAGGATTAAGAATGATGGCGGTACGATTATGAATAAGTCAATGACGATAGGATAGAGACGATGAGATGATAATAATTATGAGGATGATTATAATTTTATGTGATTGTGATGATAATGAGTAATACTCGTTTATGATGATGATGGCTTAATATAACTAGCGATAATAATAATTATGATGATAAAACGTGGTGATTAGGATTATGATCATGTTGACGATGATGGTTAATTACCCTAGTCTTTTGGATTTGGAGAAGAAGAAGAAAAAGGGAAAACAGAAAAACACGGGTCGTATATTAGTAACAGTTGATTTAAATCATAAATGAGGTGACAAAGGAATGGTTAAAGGTGTTATCGGATTAGCGGGACATCAGGGGTTCAAACCCGGACTTGGGCATTTTATTTTTAAGGGCTACTTCTTTGAGGTAGTTGTTTATTCATTATTATTTTTATCTTATTATTATTATAATTATTATTATCATTATTATTATTATTATTATTATTATTATTATTATTATTATTATTATTATTATTATTATTATTATTATTATTATTATTATTAATGTTATTAAAATATTAAGGTTAGGTTTAAAAACAAAATTTAGGATTAAGTTTATGATTTAAAATAAGTTAATGATATGATTATGATTATTAAGAAAAAGTATGATTTAAGTTTATGACAAATACCTATTATTATTTTTGAAAATTATTAATATTACTTCTATTAAAACTACTATCATTATTATTAAGTATCATTACTATTATTAGAATTATCATTATTTTTATCATTATTATTTTATTATTCCTATTATCATTATTTTTGACATTAATATTATTATTATCATTTTTAATATTATTAGTATCATTATTATTTTATAAAAACCATATTATTATCATTATCAATATTACTACTAATATTATTATCATTACTACAATAAAAATTAGTCATATAGAAATATACTTAATAAAACTATAGTAATATTTTTTATTTATTTAAGTATATAGAATAAATGCAGTTAATTAAGTTATTAATGAAATACATAATTTATTAAGATAACATTTATAAAATATATAAATCTATTCGATCACAATTATATATGTTAATATATATAAATGTTATAGGTTCGTGAATCTGAAGCCAACCCTATACTTGTTCAATGTTGTCCTATGTATTTTTACTACAAAATACAGTATGGTGAGTTTCATTACTCCCCTTTTAAATGCTTTTGCAATATATATTTTTGGGACTGAGAATACATGCGCTTTTATAAATATTTTACGAAATAGACACAAGTAATCGAAACTACATTATATGGTTGAATGATCGAAGCCGAATATGCCCCTTTTGCTTGGTAGCCTAAGAATTAGTAAACCGATCTACTAATTGACGCGAATCCTAAAGATAGATCTATCAGGCCCAACAAGCCCCATCCAAAGTACCGGATGCTTTAGTACTTCAAAATTTAAATCATGTCCGAAGGGAGTCCCGAAATGATGGGGGATATTCTTATATGCATCTTGTGAATGTCGGTTACCAGGTGTTCAATCCATATGAATGATATTTTTGTCTCTATGCTGGGGACGTATATTTATGAGAAATGAAAATGAAAATCTTGTGGTCTATTAAAATGATGGAAATGATTATTTATGTTAAACTAATGAACTCACCAACCTTTTGGTTGACACTTTAAAGCATGTTTATTCTCAGGTATGAAAGAAATCTTCCGCTGTGCATTTGCTCATTTTAGAGATATTACTTAGAGTCATTCATGACATATTTCAAAAGACGTTGCATTAGAGTCGTTGAGTTCATCAAGATTATTATTAAGTCAATTATAGATGGATATATTATGAAATGGTATGCATGCCGTCAACTTTCAATGAAATGAAAGTTTGTCTTTTTAAAACGAATGCAATGTTGGTAAAATGTATCATATAAAGGTCAAGTACCTCGCGATGTAACCAAATGTAATGTATTCGTCTAGATGGATTAGGACGGGTCTCTACACAAAGGATCGAAGAAACATCTTAATATTCGGGAAGACGGAACCCGGTATAGGGCTGAAAGAATTTGGGTACCAAAGTTTGGAGATACGAGAGAAATGGTACTTAGAGAAGCACATAAAACCAGATATTCAATACATCCCGAAGCGGGAAAGATGTACCGAGATCTCAAGAAAAACTTTTGGTGGCCGGGTATGAAAGCCGATATTGCTACATACGTAGGAGAATGTTTGACTTGTTCTAAAGTCAAAGATGAACATCAGAAACCATCAGGTCTACTTCAACAACCTGAAATCCCAGAATGGAAATGGGAAAACATTACCATGGATTTCATTACTAAATTGCCAAGGACTGCAAGTGGTTATGATACAATTTGGGTAATAGTCGATCGTCTTACCAAATTAGCACACTTCCAACCAATGAGAGAAGATGACAAAATAGAGAAGTTAGCACGACTATACTTGAAGGAAGTCGTCTCCAGACATGGAATACCAGTCTCTATTATCTCTGATAGGGATGGCAGATTTGTTTCAAGATTTTGGCAGACGTTACAACAAGCATTGGGGACTCGTCTAGACATGAGTACTGCCTATCATCCACAAATCGATGGGCAGAGTGAAAGGACGATATAGACCCTTGAAGACATGCTACGAGCATGTGTCATTGATTTTGGAAATGGTTGGGATCGACATCTACCATTAGCAGAATTCTCTTACAACAACAGTTACCACTCGAGTATTGAGGCAGCACCGTTCGAGGCACTGAGAAATTATCCAAGAGACTACTGAGAAAATCATTCAAATTCAACAACGGTTGAAAACCGCCCAGAATCGACAAAAGACCTATGCGGACATTAGAAGAAAAGATTTAGAATTTGAAATCGGTGACATGGTCATGCTTAAGGTATCACCTTGGAAAGGTGTTGTTCGTTTTGGAAAACGGGGGAAACTAAACCCGAGATACATTGGGCCAATCAAGATTATTGACCGTGTTGGACCAGTAGCTTATTGAATGGAATTACCTCAACAATTAGTCGGCGTACATAATACCTTCCACGTCTCGAATTTGAAGAAATGCTTAGCCAAAGAAGATCTCACTATTCCTTTAGAGGAAATCAAAATCAATGAAAAACTACAATTCATTAAAGAACCCGTCAAAATAATGGATCGTGAGGTTAAAGGAATTAAGCAAAATAAAATACCAATCGTTAATGTTCGACGGAATGCTCGTAGAGGACCCGAGTTCACCTGGGAGCGTGAAGATCAGATGAAGAAGAAATACCCGCACTTATTTCCAGAAGATGAGACAACACCTCCATCTACTTAAAATTTCGGGACTAAATTTATTTAACGGGTAGGTACTGTAGTGACCCGAACTTTTCCATAATTATATATTATATGAGATTCATATTTACATGACTAAATATTTCCAACATGCTAAGCAATCAAACTTGTTAAGACTTGATTAATTGAAATGAGTTTATGTAGACAATTGACCACCCAAATTGACCACCCAAATTGACCGGCGATTCACGAACGTTAAAATTTGTAAAAATGATATTATGATAAGTAAGTACCTCACTAAGAATATTAACAATGAGTTATATATATACTGAGACTACGGAATTAAGAAAACTCGAAACGATATATATAACGATTATCGTTATAAAAACGTTTTAATTAAAAATAGTTTTTTGGCCCGCGCTTTCTCTCCGGGTTGGTTTCGAAAAAAGAAAAAAAAGTGGTACTGTAGCTACAGTAGCGGGTATTCGGGTCGGGTTGGTGGAGCGGGTCAGGGGATCCGGATGGTATTAGGTTAGTGGTTTGGGGGGTGTTGGGCAAATCATGTTTTGAAAAGAAAAAAAACTACTATTAATGCGCACCAGCATTAACAGTCGCCATGAAGATTGACCCATTTGACGATTTGCTAATCGTGGCTTGTCTTGAAGAAATAACGGGGTCGTTGAGCACCTCATTTGATGATTTGTTAACCCATTAGATATATAGTATCAACAGAAGTATTCTATTCGTAAGTAATCTAGTCAATCGGGCACTAAAACAAAAGAATCGATTCCTTTTCTGATTTTTAACGTGGTTCTATCCAGGTATGCACTGTTTGCCACCTTTACTTTAATAACGACAGTAAATGAATGGAGAAGTTTGTTAGATTTTGTAATCTATAATAACCTCCCCATGGTAAACATTTATAGCCTTAGCAAATTAAGACCCAAAAACCTCCCCATGCCCCATTGTGCACCTCAACAGCCTTCACACACCTTAGCCTCCAAAACCTTTAGAAAAATGATGTAGATACTTAATTAGCAGATTGAAAAGTAAAATCACACTAAAATGGAACCGTACATGTCATTGATATCAATAACCACACTTTGCTAAGTTAAAAATCAAAGTTGTTAATAAAATTGTTATAAAATAATGCACACAGAATTGGACCAAATTAGCTCTTTTTCAAATAATCCTAAAATATTAATATTAATTAAAATTAAAAGTGAAAAGGAAAAAGTGTTACCTAATTATTTTCACTGCTAGTATAAGCAAAGTTTGAAGATTTACAGCTCTGAGTTAACGCCCCTCCGTCTTCGACTACCGATGCTCTGTTCTGCTCTACTCTGTCACCGATGATTACTCTTCAAGGGCATTGAAATCCACAAAATATTAATCACCACCTGACAACGGGGTATGAGTTAAGTCATCTCAAACCCTAAATCGTATTCTAAATCCAGTCGATTTAATAATGAATCGAAAAGGGTAAAGGAAATTAAACCCTAATATTTGGTTGTGGTGATTGCGTGGATAGATACGAACACGATGGTGGTTACGCAAGGTACGACGGCAGCGAGGAATACCACCTGAGACCTAGATGATGGTGGTTGTGGTAGTGACACTGATCTCGAGATGAAGATGGTGCATGGTGGTGGTGGTTAGCAGGGCGATGGAGAAGCATCTGGGCGTATCTAATCTGATAAATAAGGCTGGTGCAATATTATTATACGGAGTAAATATCTAAGCTGGTAAAAAAAAAAGGAAAACGCTACAGTACTATAGCTTGTTAATAGTGCTTTTGAGGGTAGATGACCAATGGGAGAGTGACACCATTTACCACAATTTATAAATATATATATATATATATATATATATATATATATATATATATATATATATATATATATATATATATATATATATATATATATACATATGTATTGTATTAAGATATAAATATACTATGTTTAACATGATAAAATGATAACTAAATATATCATTAAATGTATTAACAATGAACTATATCTGTAAAACAAGACTACTAACTTAAATATTTCGAAACGAGTTATATATGTAACGATTATCGTTGTAATGGCGTTTTAACGTATATATATGATATTAAGATATAATAATACACTATGTTATCATCTTAACATAACAAATTAACATATCATTAAGTATAATAACAATGGATTAATTACATTTAAAAAGATCATTAACTTAAAGGTTTCGAAACAACACTTACATGTAACGGCTAACAATGACTTAACGACTCAGTTAAAATGTATATACATGTAGTATATTAAGATGTATTAATACAATTTTGGAAGACTTTAAGACACATATCAAAACACTCATACTTATCAAAGTTGGTTACAATTGCATTCTCGTTCATTTTCATCAACAATTCTACTCGTATACATACAGTAGTTGTACTCGTATTGTACGCAGCTTTTAGATATATTTACTATTGATCTATACCAATACAAATCTGCTCCTTAGCAGCCCTAAATGATTAACCAACATGTGGAACCAACCATTTGGCAACTAGCTAGAATTATTACCCTAAAAATCAAACTACAACTTGCTTATAACCACTCCCTCATTCACTAAATTGGGCACACATACACTTTTATTTTTCAATTTTCTTTCATCCATTTGATCTCTCTCTAGTTCTATAATGATTTTCTAAGTGTTCTTCATCATCTTCATTAAAATCTACATCAATCTAGCTCATAAATCCATACATAAATCAACAAACAAAATAACTACTCAAGAACACTTCAAGAACACTTTCAAGTTTGCTAGCTTACTTCCAAGCTTTCAAAATCATTCCAAGTAATCATCTAAGATCAAGAAACCTTTGTTATTTATAGTAGGTTATCTTTCTTATCCAAGGTAATATTCATATTTAAACTTTGATTCTATTTCTATAACTATAACTATCTTAATTCGAGTAGTAATCTTACTTGAAATTGTTTTCGTGTCATGATTCTACTTCAAGAACTTCCAAGCCATCAAAGATCTATTCAATATCAAGATTATTTCTTGTCATTTCCAGTAGGTTTACCTACTATACTTGAGTTAGTAATGATGTTCATAACATCATTCGGTTCATATATATATAACTATCTTATTCGAAGAATATAACTTGTAATCACTAGCACATAGTTTAGTTAATTCTAAACTTGTTCTCAAACAAAGTTAATCCTTTTAACTTAACTTTTAAAATTAACTAAACACATGTTATATATCTATATGATATGCTAACTTAATGATTTAAAATTTGGAAACACGAAGAACACCGTAAAACCGAACATACGCCGTCGTAGTTAAACCGGTGGCTGTTTTGGGTTGGATAATAAAAAACTATGATAACCTTTGATTTGAAAGTTGTTCTTCTGGGAAAATGGTATTTATTATGAACATGAAACTATATCCAAAAATTATGGTAAAACTCAAAGTGGAAGTATGTTTTCAAAATGGTCATCAAGATGTCGTTCTTTCGACGGAAATGACTATCTCTTTCAAAAATGACTTGTAACCTGTATTTTTGACTATATACCTATACTTTTTCTGTTTAGATTATTAATGTTTGGTTCGATACGAAACCATATCAATTTTATTCACTTAAAACGAATTTGTAACGAAGAAATGATGGGTAAAACAAAATTGGGTAAAATTACTAGTTTTAGCTATGAAATTTTTTATAACAAATCTATACTAACCATTTCCTAACTAACTTATCCTACATTATATATATATATATATATATATATATATATATATATATATATATATATATATATATATATATATATATATATATACCTTGATAGACCATAGACACGTATACAATGTTTTGACATATCATATTGACATCATCTATATATATTATTTTGGAATAACCGTAAAACACTATATGCGGTAATGCTCGAGTTAGCATATAATGGGTCGAGGTTGATTCTAAAATAATATATATACCTTGAGTTGTGATCGAGTCTGAGACATGTATACACTGGGTTGTGGATTGATTCGAGATAATATGCATATGTTAATTTATTTATGTACTACAAACTGTGGACTACTAATTGTGGACTGCTAACGTTGGACTGCTAATGTGACAACCCGGGAATTTCCGACTAAATTTAAACTTAATCTTTAATATTTTCAAGACGATAAGCAACATTTGTTAAACTAAATCTCCAAATCTTTGAGCTGTTTCAATTATCTTTGACCAATACCGACGATTCCCAAACAAATAATAGTAAATATATATATATATATATATATATATATATATATATATATATATATATATATATATATATATATATATATATATATATATATATATATATATATATATAAACTTGACTTAATTATTATAACTAAAAAATGTAAAATTTTATACAAGATAATATTGTTGTTTTATTACTTATATTATTATTATTAATATTAAATATTAATATCAATATCAATATCAATATTAGTTATATTATTACTTGCAATATATAATGAAATGTGATACATTTAAATTGTAATATTATTATTATTACTAGTATTATTGTTATCATCAATATTATAATTAGTAATAAAATTATGATTTCTATTATTAGCATTAATATTATTTATTCATTATCATTTTAAAAATAAGTATTTACTTTTAATAATATTATTATTTTTATTAACATAATTATTAATAAATATCATTATTCTTGTTATTTATATTAGTATTCTTATAGCATTATTATTATTATTATTATTATTATTATTATTATTATTATTATTATTATTATTAATACAATTATTACTATAATTATTAATATGATTATTATTAATATAATTATCATTAATTTGTATTATTATTAATATAATTATTAATATTAATATTAATTAAAAAAATAAAAAGTATCACATACCTAAATTAGGTCAAAAATCTATCTGTATTTTTTATTTTATTTTATTTTGATCGTGATCAACTTTTATATTTTTTTTATATTTTTATCAGTTTTTATTTTTTTTATACTTTTCTGTTTGATCGTGATTATCAAGTCGACAACCTCTCAGTATTATCTATCGATCACATCTTCCTTGTTTATAAAAACCAGTCGACACCCTCTCAATTAATTATCAAATTTAAACAGATATTATTTATTTTATTTTTATTTTTTAACCGTAACCTATGTTCTTGATAAAAAAAATTCAAAAGCTCAAATTCGATTTCAACATTAAAAACTGTAAATGTAGAGTTGTTAGGAATCTTCTACTAAAACTACCTGCAATGTTTCAAATCCCAAATCTTACTATCGAATCCGAATTTTGAAGTCAAAGTTTTTGAATTTAAAAGTCAACTAATTGTTCATCAAGAAATTCGATGTCGTGTTGATGTTTTTGGCTAAATTAATGATTTCAAAAGTTTCTAGGAATGATTTTAAACAAAATTCATGTTGTAACATTTGTCCAAAACGATCCCAAATTCGAAATCAATATCTTTTTTCTTCTTTTTTTACTCGACGAACACATGTAAGACCCTAATCTTCATTGTACAGCAGAGTAAATAGGGTACATGAGGTGTGGGTGACCTTTTATATTAAAACAGAGGTAAGAGGGTGAACTGAGCAGGGTGCGCTCAGCGCACACTTAGGGGTGCGCCTGGCGCACTCCTCACTGTAGCCGGGTTCTGTTGTTTTATTCAGATATTTTGATGGGCATTTTGGTAATTTCACTTGTAGACGTGTTGGAGGCCAGTAGGTCAGATCTTGGGGTATCATTCACTCCATTTTCAACAACCTTATCTTCTTCACTTTAATTTTAGAGAGTGAGTGTGATTTCTTGAGTGAGAAAGCTTAAATTCAAGAGGAAGAAGTTGTTCTCGGGCCAAAGTGCGGGTATTAAAGTCGTTCATCTACTCACTAGCTACGTTGGGTTGTAGTGGTAAGCTCTAATCTTGATTTCCTTACTTTGATTTTGTGTAGGGTTAGGGTTTGGGTAAATGAAGAACATAAAACTCATATTTGTTGATTTTGGGTGTTCTTGGGTAAGATGGAGTCATGAAGACTCAATGGTAACTAACTTAGGGTTTCAAAGTGTTAATTGATGTTTATGAGTCCTAATTGGTTAGTTAATTACTAGCACACCTAGCTAATTGGTAAATGGGTGTTAGTTGGGTTAGTGGATGACCCGAAATGGGTGTGTTGACTTTAAATGAGTCAAAGGGGTTAATGATTGACCTAGTTGTGTATTATGGGTATGAATTACCCTAATTGTGTTATAGTTAGTGTTGATAGACCTTAATCACTAGCTTTTAAGTGATTGACGATGGTCTTAACCCTTGAGGGGCGGTTTTGGTGAAAATGGGGCATTTAATGCATTTAAGTCATTAAATGCACTTGAGTGAATTGTTGGTGTTTAGCCCAACAAGTTTGTTTGTTGATTGAGTACTTATTGTATTAGGTACTCGGCTTTGAAGCATTCGAAAGTATAAAATCATCACCAAATCGTTGAGGTGAGTGGAATAATTATATATGTATGTATATGATTTATTTGCTTGTGGGGTATGGGTTAAAGTTCGATGTTGACGATACCATATCCTAGAGTATATTGTTGGTACGTTGATGAGGGTTTAAGTTTGATGTTGACGATACCTCATGTATGGATTTAAAGTTCGATGTTGACGAAGCCATACTGCTATTGTAGTGAAATTCGATGAGGGTTTTAAGTTCGATGTTGACGATACCTCATATGTGGGTTTAAGTTCGATGTTGACGATACCACATTTATTGGGACGAATGGGAATTAAGTTCGATGTTGACGATACCATTCGTTGAGCTAGCCTTGGGATTTGAATACTAATGGATGTTGTGAACATCAATGCTTATGTATTGTGTTGTAACGTATTGTGTTGATGCATTATATGATATTGTTATACTAGATTATGTTATCGTGGATTTAGCGTTATACATTATAAAGGTATGCTAATTATGTTGCTAGTATGTATGCGGATATGTTGTAAGTGTTTGCAGGTAAGTAAGTTATATATGTATATGTATAATTATTGCAATCACTAAGCTTTGCTTACCCTCTCGTTGTTTATCTTTTTATAGGCTCGGGCGTTGATAAGGGTAAGGGCGTACGGTTGGATTAGAGATTTTCCGCTTGTTGTTTGATAGGGGACGCTTTTGGATATGATAGCTTTTGGAGTTTGACCGAGATTTGGGTAGTTTAACCCCAAACACCATGCTCTTAGTGTCGTTTGGAATTTAAACTACTGTGGTCGAAACTCGAACTTTTGTATGAAACTCGTAAGACGGCCGATGTGGGCCCCATTTTGTAAAACTCATTTTATTATTAAATCGTGTGAGTTTTAACCATTATAACAGGTTGTGAAAAGCGTTTCGTCTAAATATGTCGGGAAGTGGGAGATCTTTAATTGAAAATTGACAAAACCGGACAGAACTGAATGTGGGCCTGTGCGCGCCGCGCACCCCAAGGGGTACGCGTGGCGCACTCTACTGATAAAAAAAAAATTGTTTCGCGTATTCGGTTGGTTATTGGTTTGGGTTGTTACAAGTGGTATCAGAGCATGGTCTAAGGGATTTAGGCGACTTGAGATAGGTGCCTAGACTTAGACTTATTTGTGTATGCGCTTTATGCGGGACTTGTAGGAGACGGGTCGGACCGGGAGATGATTAGTGTTTAGGTTTATGTGAAATAACCTCGCACTAATTGTTTTGTGTTGTTTTAGCGATCATCAAGCGAGATAGGCGTTGTACTAGCAAGTTAATGCAACGTGCTCGCGTAACAATGATTAGCTACCATTGTTACGGGTTCAAATCGTGTCAAACAAGTGATGTACGATGATTGTTGAGCAAGATGGGGTAGTGTGGTGTAGATGTATATACATATGTGTTAAGTCCTTTCGTTTTGTGCTTAATTTATTTCGTTTTATAGAATGAAGATGAGAAATGGACACGACACCAATGACGGAAGTACGAGTAAGGACGTTGAACTCACAGTCAAGGTCGAGGCCATCTTTAAAAGGCTAAAAAAGAACTTTCTTGACGATGTTCGAAAGGTTTTCCAAGAGTCGGTTGATGGACAAGTGACCGAAATGATAAATGAACGAATGAAAGCCGCAATAGAGGAGGCTTTGGAAGCTAGAAACATTTATCCTCGAGGCGAAGGGGGTGAAGGTAATGGTGGGGGTGGAAGGCGGGACTTCCACTACAAAAATTTCAAGGATACTCAACCTCCGATGTTTAATGGGGTGAGGGATCCATTGAAAAGCACTTGTTGGATTTCCGATATCGAGGGAGCTTTCCGTACCGCGGAATGTCCTCCCGAGAAGAAGACGAGGTATGGGTCTAGCATGTTGCGCGAAGAAGGCAAGTTGTGGTGGGACGATAAAATCAAATTATATGGTGAAGAGCAATGCATGAGCTTGACGTGGGAGGAGTTTAAGAAGGAATTTTTCCAAGAATACCGAACTTCTTCCAATCTTGATAGAATCCGAGACGAGTTGCAAAATTTGCAACAAGGTTCAATGGACTTGGTCACTCTCAAGTCTACCTTCTTGGCAAAGACTCGTTTTTGTCCGGAATATGTTGGTGACGATCACAAGCTAATGAAAGATTTCTACCGTACCATGAATGATGAGTATAAGGGTAAGATTAGTCGAGGGGCGGCTAAGTCTTTTGAAGAGTTATTTGAATTGGCTCAGGGTTTTTAGCTGGAGGTTCCAAGAAAAAGCGATTTCACTTTTTCTAAAAGAAAGTTTGAAGGTTCTAGTCATTCTAACTTTTCCAACAAGAAGAACATGAACAAGAAGGGTTCCGAAAGTGTAAATAGTGTGAAGAATGGAGGTTTCTGGAACTTTATCCCTACTTGCTACAATTGTGGGGTACGAGGTCATTTGGCTCGGGATTGTACAAAGCCTCCTTCAACAAACATGCTCACTTGTTTTAATTGCAACAAAGAAGGACACCGAAGGTCGGAGTGCCCCGACTTGAACACCGATCATGTTAAACGGTTGGAGAAAGCGGCAGGCACGGCTAGGGGTCGCAACTATTTGATGACGAATGAGGAGGCCAAGCAATCCAACGAAGTCGTTTCAGGAACTTTCATGGTTAACTCTAATACGGCACGAATCCTATTTGATAGTGGTGCCAATTTATTGTTTGTTTCTCCAAGATTCATGCCTAAGTTAAATAAACCGCTAGTTAAGTTAAGTCGTCCGGTAGAAGTTGAAATAGCGGATGGCAAGACGGCGCTAGTGGTTGATGTGTGTAAAAATTGTAATGTTGTGTTTGGTGCCGAAAATTTTAAAATCGATCTCATTCCGATGACTTTGGGTGATTTTGATATCGTCGTTGGTATGGATTGGCTCGATCATAATAGAGCTGATATTGCATGCCATGATAAGTTTATTCGGGTAAAAACCCCAAGTGGGGGAGAGTTAATTATTCACTGTGATAAACGAAGAAGACTTGTGCCGATATGCACTTTTGCACGGGCACGTCGTTTCCTTTTTAGTGGTGGCATGGCTTTTCTAGCCCATGTTGTTGATACTCGAGATGAGCTACCCTCCATTCGTGAAATTCCGGTGGTAAATGAGTTTGAAGACGTTTTTCCGGATGAGTTACTGGGTGTTCCGGCGGAAAGACAAGTTGAATTTCGCATTGAGTTAGTTCCGGGAGCTACTCCCATTGCTAAAACTCCTTATCGTTTAGCGCCGACGAAAATGCAAGAGTTGTTAAATCAAACCCAAGAGTTGCTTGAGAAGGGTTTTATTCGACCGAGTGCTTCACCATGGGGCGCTCCGGTTTTATTCGTAAAGAAGAAAGATGGTAGCATGCGGATGTGCATCGATTATCAGGAGTTGAACAAAGTGACGATCAAGAATCGTTATCCTTTGTCTAGGATCGACGATTTGTTTGACCAACTCCAAGGTGCAACGTATTTCTCCAAAATCGACCTACGGTCCGGCTATCACCAAATGCGGGTCCGGGAGGAAGATATTGAGAAAACGGCTTTTCGAACGCGTTATGGGCATTTTGAGTTTGTGGTAATGACTTTTGGTCTTACGAATGCACCGGCGGCATTCATGGATCTTATGAACCGAGTGTGCCAACCTATGTTGGATAAGTCGGTAATTGTGTTCATTGACGACATATTTGTGTATTCGAAGAGTATGAAAGAACATGAACTTCATTTGCGGTGTGTGTTAAGGACGTTGCGGAAGGAGAAGTTGTATGCTAAATTCTCCAAATGTGAATTTTGGCTAAGGGAAGTTCAATTCCTTGGCCATATCATGAACGAAAATGGTATTCAAGTGAACCCGGGGAAGATTGAGACGGTAAAGAGTTGGGGACGACCGACTACGCCTACGGAAATCCGAAGTTTTCTCGGATTGGCCGGTTATTATCGTCGGTTTATCCAAGACTTTTCTAAGATCGCTTCACCATTGACGAAATTGACAAGAAAGAACGCAAGATTTAATTGGGAGAACGAGCAAAAAATTGCTTTTCAATTGTTAAAAGAGAAGTTATGTCAAGCTCCGGTGTTAGTATTGCCGGAAGGTGTGGAAGACATGACGATTTATTGTGATGCTTCTTTAAATGGGCTCGGGTGTGTTCTAATGCAAAGAGGTAAAGTCATCGCTTATGCCTCTCGACAATTAAAGGAACACGAAACGAGATATCCGACTCATGATCTTGAGTTGGCAGCGGTTGTGCATGCATTGAAAATTTGGCGTCATTACTTGTATGGTGTCAAGTGTACGATTTATTCGGATCACAAGAGTTTGAAACATCTTTTCGATCAAAGAGATTTGAATTATCGTCAACGTAGGTGGATGGATGTGGTAAAAGATTATGATTGTGAAATACATTATCATCGGGGCAAGGCGAATGTGGTCGCGGATGCGTTAAGTCAAAAGAGTCACCACCCAGCGTTACGATTAGGATTGTTACGTATGATTATTACTAACGATTTTCTTGAAAAACTTGGTGTGATTCAAATTGAAGCTTACGTTCACAACAAGCATGCGGAACTAATTATGGGACAATCGAAATTCATTACTATGGGTTCGCGTGGGTTGTTGTCTTTTCAAGGAAGAGTGTGGGTGCCGAAGATGGGGGATTATCAACGAGTGCTACTTGATGAAGCACATAAGTCAAAGTATTCCATTCATCCGGGCGCAACAAAAATGTATCTTGATTTAAAGAAGGAGTATTGGTGGCCGGGCATGAAACGTGATGTTGTAAAGTATGTTGAGCAATGTGTCACGTGTTTGCAAGTTAAAGCCGAACACCAAAAGTCGTATGGTAAGTTACAACCGTTGGAAATTCTGAAATGGAAATGGGAGCACATTACCATGGATTTCATTACAAAATTACCAAAGACGGCGAGAACCCAATTTGATTCGATTTGGGTGATAGTTGATCGATTGACAAAAAGTGCCTTGTTTCTTCCCATTCGGGAGGCGATATCGTCGGAGACTTTGGCTAAATTGTTTATCAAGGAGGTAGTCGCTCGACATGGGGTTCCTATATCTATTATTTCAGATCGAGATACCCGTTTTACATCTCAGTTTTGGGAAAAGTTTCATGAAGGTATGGGTACACAATTGAAATTGAGCACGACGTATCATCCTCAAACGAACGGTCAAACCAAACGTACAAATCAAACGTTGGAGGATATGTTACGGGCGTGTATTATTGATTTCGGTGGTAGTTGGAATGAGTACTTACCTTTGGTGGAATTCTCATACAATAATAGTTATCATACTAGTATCGGGATGCCACCGTATGAGATGCTTTATGGGCGAAGGTGTCGAACTCCGATTTGTTGGGGTGAGATTGGTCAAAAAGAAATCGGGAGTACCGATTTGGTCTTAGAAACGAATAGCAAGATTGATATGATTCGGGATCATTTGAAAAAGTCTCAAGATAGACAAAAGTCATATGCCGACAAGCGTAGACGAAAGATCGAATTTCAAGAAAGTGACATGGTGATGCTTAAGGTTTCGCCATGGAAAGGTGTTATTCAGTTTCGAAAACGGGGAAAGTTAGCTCCTCGGTTTATTGGTCCTATTAAAATTTTAGCTCGTGTTGATGAAGTCGCGTATCGTTTGGAATTACCCGAAGAGCTTGTGGGGATCCATAATACATTTCATGTTTCCCATCTCCGTAAGTGTCTTGCGGATGATTCATCATGGGTGCCATTAGACGAGATTGAGCTAAACAATAAGTTAAAATATATTGAGGAGCCGATTGCCATACTCGATGAGAAGGTCAAAAGGTTAAGAAATAAAAAAGTGAGAACTTTTAAAGTTCAATGGCGTCATCGTAAAGGTTCCGAATTTACTTGGGAACCTGGAGAGTTTGTGTTGGTCTATCTTCCCTCGTGTCATGCGGCTTGGATCACGAGGACGTGCTCTGATTCAAGTGGGGGAGAGTTGTAAGACCCTAATCTTCATTGTACAGCAGAGTAAATAGGGTACATGAGGTGTGGGTGACCTTGTATATTAAAACAGAGGTCAGAGGGCGAACTGAGCAGGGTGCGCTCAGCGCACACTTAGGGGTGCGCCTGGCGCACTCCTCACTGTAGCCGGGTTCTGTTGTTTTATTCAGATATTTTGATGAGAATTTTGGTAATTTCACTTATGGACGTGTTGGAGGCCAGTAGGTCTGATCTTGGGGTATCATTCACTCCATTTTCAACAACCTTATCTTCTTCACTTTAATTTTGGAGAGAGAGTATGATTTCTTGAGTGAGAAAGCTTAAATCCAAGATGAAGAAGTTGTTCTCGGGCCAAAGTGCGGGTATTAAAGTCGTTCATCTACTCACTAGCTACGTTGAGGTTGTAGTGGTAAGCTCTAATCTTGATTTCCTTACTTTGATTTTGTGTAGGGTTAGGGTTTGGGTAAATGAAGAACATAAAACCCATATTTGTTGATTTTGGGTGTTCTTGGGTAAGATGGAGTCATGAAGACTCAATGGTAACTAACTTAGGGTTTCAAAGTGTTAATTGATGTTTATGAGTCCTAATTGGTTAGTTAATTACTAGCACACCTAGCTAATTGGTAAATGGGTGTTAGTTGGGTTAGTGGATGACCCGAAATGGGTGTGTTGACTTTAAATGAGTCAAAGGGGTTAATGATTGACCTAGTTGGGGATTATGGGTATGAATTATCCTAATTGTGTTATAGTTAGTGTTGATAGACCTTAATCACTAGCTTTTAAGTGATTGACGATAGTCTTAACCCTTGAGAGGCGGTTTTGGTGAAAATGGGGCATTTAATGCATTTAAGTCATTAAATGCACTTGAGTGAATTGTTGGTGTTTAGCCCAACAAGTTTATTTGTTGATTGAGTACTTATTGTATTAGGTATTTGGCTTTGAAGCATTCGGAAGTATAAAATCATCACCAAATCGTTGAGGTGAGTGGAATAATTATATATGTATGTATATGATTTATTTGCTTGTGGGGTATGGGTTAAAGTTCGATGTTGACGATACCATATCCTTGAGTATATTGTTGGTACGTTGATGAGGGTTTAAGTTCAATATTGACAATACCTCATGTATGGATTTAAAGTTCGACGTTGAAGAAAGCCATACCGCTATTGTAGTGAACTTCGATGAGGGTTTTAAGTTCGATGTTGACGATACCTCATATGTGGGTTTAAGTTCGATGTTAACGATACCACATTTATTGGGACGAATGGGAATTAAGTTTGATGTTGACGATACCATTCGTTGAGCTAGCCTTGGGATTCGAATACTAATGGATGTTGTGAACATCAATGCTTATGTATTGTGTTGTAACGTATTATGTTGTTGCATTATATGATATTGTTATACTAGCTTATGTTATCGAGGATTTAGCGTTATACATTATAAAGGTATGCTAATTATGTTGCTAGTATGTATGTGATAATGCTAAAAACGAACATATATTTCATAGCATTATTCTTCAAGAAAGACAAGCTTTTAGTTGCAATTGTTCTATTTAAAAGTGATATTCGTTTAAATAATAAAAGGTGAAGACAAAAGACAGATTCGACGAATTGAAGACGCAAACGACCAAAAAGCTCAAAAGTACAAAAGACAATCAAAGAGGTTCCAATTATTGATAAGAAACGTCTCGAAATTACAAGAGTACAAGATTCAAAACGCAAAGTACAAGATATTAAATTGTACGCAAGGACGTTCAAAAATCCGGAACCGGGACCAGAGTCAACTCTCAACGCTTGACGCAACGGACTAAAAATTACAAGTCAACTATGCACATAAATATAATATAATATATAAATAATTCTTAAAAATTATATATATATTATATTAATATATTATAAACCGTCGGCAAGAAAGACTCCAAACTTGTGTGAGCTGTAAAAGCAAACTCCGCGAGTTGCGGAGTTTGCAGTGCAAAAACTACGCGAGTCGCGGAGCCCCTAATTTTGAAACTGCCTATAAAGCTCGCGCATTCTGATCGTAAAAATCATCCAATATATCCATCCATCTATCTAAACGTATATATTTATATTTATATTTTAATTTTAGTTTTAATTTTAATTTTAATCCTAATAATAAGGGTATGTTAGCGAATATTGTAAGGGTGTAAGTTGAAATTCTGTCCGTGTAACGCTACGCTATTTTTAATCATTGTAAGTTATGTTCAACCTTTTTAATTTAATGTCTCGTAGCTAAGTTATTATTATGCTTATTTAATCCGAAGTAATCATGATGTTGGGCTAATTACTAAAATTGGGTAATTGAGCTTTGTACCATAATTGGGGTTTGGACAAAAGAACGACACTTGTGGAAATTAGACTATGGGCTATTAATGGGCTTTATATTTGTTTAACTAAATGATAGTTTGTTAATGTTAATATAAAGATTTACAATTGGGCGTCCCTATAAATTACCATATACACTCGATCGGACACGATGGGCGGGGTATTTATATGTACGAATAATCGTTCATTTAACCGGACACGGGAATGGATTAATAGCCACTAGAATAATTAAAACAGGGGTGAAATTATGTACAAGGACACTTGGTATAATTGATAACAAAATATTAAAACCTTGGGTTACACTCAGTCGACATCCTGGTGTAATTATTAAACAAAGTATTAAAATCTTGTTACAGTTTAAGTCCCCAATTAGTTGGAATATTTAACTTCGGGTATAAGGATAATTTGACGAGGACACTCGCACTTTATATTTATGACTGATGGACTGTTATGGACAAAAATCAGACGGACACATTAAATAATCCAGGACAAAGGACAATTAACCCATGGGCATAAAACTAAAATTAACACGTCAACCATCATGATTACGGAAGTTTAAATAAGCATAATTCTTTTATTTCATATTTAATTTCCTTTATTTTATATTTAATTGCACTTCTAATTATCGCATTTTTATTGTTATTGTATTTAATTGCACTTTTAATTATCGTACTTTTTAATTATCGCAAGTTTATTTTATCGCATTTTTATTAATCGCAATTTCATTATCGTTATTTACTTTACGCTTTAAATTAAGTCTTTTATTTATTATTTTACATTTGGTTTTAACTGCGACTAAAGTTTTAAAATCGACAAACCGGTCATTAAACGGTAAAAACCCCCCTTTATAATAATAATATTACTTATATATATATTTGTATTTTTATAAAAGTAAACTAATATAGCGTTAAGCTTTGTTTAAAGATTTTCCCTGTGGAACGAACCGGACTTACTAAAAACTACACTACTGTACGATTAGGTACACTGCCTATAAGTGTTGTAGCAAGGTTTAAGTATATCCATTCTCTAAATAAATAAATATCTTGTGTAAAATTGTATCGTATTTAATAGTATTTCCTGCTAAAATTAATAGCTATTTTATATACACCTCGCGTAACATCAAGTTATTTTTGGCGCCGCTGCCGGGGAACAATCCAGCTTAAAAGCCGGAAGCAACGCTAATAGAAAAAAAAAGATTTTTATTTTTAGTTTACTTTTATTAAAATTCGTTTTTATAAAAATACGTTTTAAATATTCGAAAATATAAAAAGAAAAACATAAACATAAGTATTTTTAAGATTTTGTTAAATATTTAAGTTTTATAAAGTTTCTTTATTTTTATATAAGTTTTATTTAAGTATTTTATTTTTATTTAAAACATATATAAAAAAAAACCGAAAAAAAAAATTTTAATATATATAAATCTATTTTTAAGATATTTCTAAAATTATAAAGTAGTTCTATTTTTATTTAAGTTTTTAAATATAATTTTTTATTATATAAATATTTATATTTTAAAACAGAAAAATATAAATCAGAAAATAAAAAAAAAACGTCGAATTAAAAACTGTACCAGAGTTGAATTTTGGAACCCCGCGACTCGCGGGGTTTGCTGCTTGAAATACCGCAACTCGCGGAGACACTCTGACACACGTGACAGAACCCTAATTTCACATTAATTACGGATTTTATTATTATTATTATTAATAAACCCTAATTAGTTTAATTATTATAATTAGTTTAAGTTTTTTAAATTAAATTGTATTTTAAATTTTAATTAGTTTTATTATATATAAAATTAATAGTTTTAATAAATAAATAAAATAAAAATAATATTTTTATAAAAATTGTACTTTTTACAACTTTTTGTATATTTTTATATTTTGTCCCTTTTTAATCGTTTTAGCGTAATATTTGTATTTTTAGCTCATATTTAGTTTTAAACTTAGTTTTTTGCCATAGTTATTTTTACTTCTAGATTTTTAGGCTTTGCCGTAGAATTCCTTAAGTGCTTTTTCTTTAGACTAAGATTTAGGTGCTTTAGAATTTTGCGACGCCTTTTTAAGTTTTAGTTTCTTTTTAAGTTATTTCCATTTGAGATTTAGTTTTTCCTATAAGCTTTAATATTTTTAGACGACTTTTTTCCTATGTATCAATTATCATTCCAATTAGTAATCTCAATTTGCGATTATAATTTTAAGTTAGTTGTAGTAATAAGGTTAGGTTAGTCAAGTGTTTTTAAGTTTTATAAGTTTCTTTTATTTTTCCGTCACCTTTTATTTTTTAACCATTTTTCTTTTTCGACCTTTTTCCGACACGCTCTTTTTCTTTCTTATTTCTCGCTATTCTAGTTTTAGGACATAGATTTTTATTCTACTTCTTATCTAATTTTCTTAAAATTACAAAAATTTATTTTAAGTGGTTAAATTGATAGACATCAAAATTTTCTGGTTCGTAGTAATAGTTGGATTTGTACGTGGACCGGGTTATTGGAGCCAAACAGTCCTCAATTATATTGAGACCAAACGAATCATGCCCCTCTGCTGCATCTTTTGGCTATTCGAAACGTGGGCAAAATTAGAAAAGTCTATTGATTGGATAACTTATTATAATTTTTCTTTCCTTTTAAAAACTAATAGGATATTCAGTGAATGCACCGAGCAAGACGTTCACCACCTTTTGTACGTTCACCACCTGTAACTAGATCAAGACATTTAGCAAATATTACTGCCGTTGATTTTTCTTTAGAATCGTCATCCAGTCGACCAAGTACTCTAGTTCAAATTTCCGATAATCCATTTTTTGAACCCGACCTCACAATTGAGAATCCGGAGAATATTCAGGAACGATTCGTAGATCCTGAACCATTAAATTTTTCTCCGGAACCACCAATCATTCAAACAGAGATTGTTGAGGAACGAACCATTAAATCAGAATCCTCTAGTGATTCGGATTCAACAAATTAAATTATGGAGAATCTGGAACCTTTAAGTATGGAAGACCGAATGAGAGCTAAACGCACTGGCCAAGGTCACGCAATTACTCATCCAGACATTAATGCGCCAGATTATGAAATCAAAGGACAAATTCTACACATGGTGACTAATCAATGCCAATTTAGTGGTGCGCCGAAGGAAGATCCAAATGAACATCTACGTACCTTTAATGTGATCTGCACACTATTTAAAATAAGAGAAGTGGAGGATGAACAGATATATCTCATGTTATTTCCCTGGACTTTAAAGGGAGAAGCCAAAGATTGGTTGGAATCGTTACCTGAAGGGGCGATTGATACATGGGATGTTTTAGTTGAAAAATTTCTTAAACAATTCTTTCCTGCATCTAAAGCCGTAAGACTTCAAGCAGAAATTGTTACGTTTACACAGAAGCCAAATGAAACTCTATATGAGGCGTGGACTAGATTTGGAAAGTTGTTAAGAGGATGTCCGCAACATGGTTTAGACACCTGTCAAATAGTACAAATATTCTACCAAGGATGCGACATCACTACAAGGAAAGACATAGATATAGCAGCTGGTGGTTCTATTATGAAGAAAACCGAAACTGATGCTTACAAAATTATTGATAACACTGCTTCCCACTCACATGAGTGGCACCAAGAAAAATATATCGTTAGATCATCTAAAGCAGCTAGAGCCGATTCTAGCCATGACTTAGATTCCATTTCCGCAAAGATAGATGTTGTCGAGAGAAGAATGGAAAAGATGACTAAAGATATTCACTCAATACGAATTAGTTGTGAGTAGTGTGGAGGACCACATTTGACAAAAGATTGTCTCAGTATTGAATTAACAATGGAACAAAGAGATAATATTTCATACATAAACCAAAGGCCTGGAAATAATTATCAGAATAATTATCAACCGCCAAGACCGATTTACAATCAAAACCAGAATTATAACAGAAATATTCCATACAACAACCAACAAGGTCCTAGCAATCAACAAGTATCCAATAATAATTACAATCAGCAAAGACCTAATTTTCAAAACAAACCACCGCAACAAACCGATGATAAAAAGCCGAATTTAGAAGATATGATGACGAAGCTAGTTGAAACTCAAACGCAGTTTTTCACATCTCAGAAAAAAACTAATGAACAAAATGCTTAAGCATTTAGAAATCAACAAGCTTCTATTCAAAATCTGGAACAAGAAGTAAGTAACCTAGCAAGGTTAATAGGTGAAAGAAAACCGGGAAGTCTACCTAGTGATACAAATGCTAACCCCCGGAATGAAACAGCTAAAGCCATTACCACAAGAAGTGGTACAACACTTAAACCACCTGAAATACCTGTAACTTCTGATGAAGCTATTTCTACTCCACAAGAACCACAACCTGATCAAGATAAGGAAAAAGAACCGGTAGTTGAAAAGGTTAATGAAGATAACACAGCTAAGGATAAACCTTATGTTAAACCATACCAACCACCACTTCCTTACCCGAGTAAAATGAAGAAAGAGAAACTTGAAGCCGAGCAATCCAAATTCTTGGATATGTTTAAACAGATAAATGTAAATCTTCCTTTCATTGATGTGATTTCAGGAATGCCTAAATATGCTAAATTCTTGAAAGATCTAATCTCAAATAGAAAGAAAATGGAAGAACTCTCGGCTGTTACCATGAATGCTAATTGTTCAGCAGTGCTGTTGAATAAGATAGCAGAAAAACTATCTGATCCAGGAAGTTTCACAATTTCATGTTTTCTGGGTAGTCTTAGTTCAATAGAAGCATTGGCAGACTTAGGTGCTAGTATAAATCTAATGCCGTATTCACTATACGCTAAACTAGACCTTGGAGAATTGAAACCAACCAGAATAAGCATACAACTAGCCGATAGATCAATAAAATATCCTAGAGGGATAATGGAGAACATGCTAGTTAAAGTTGGTACTTTAGTATTTCCAGTAGATTTTGTTGTTTTGGACATGGAAGAAGATTCTCAAGTTCCTCTCATATTAGGAAGACCATTCTTAAACACGGCTAAAGCAATGATAGACGTGTTCGGTAAGAAATTGACCTTAAGTATAGAGGATGAGAGTGTTACCTTTTCAGTTGATAGAGCAATGCAACAACCACAATCTGCAGATGATACATGTTATTATATTCAAACTATAGATGCACATGCAGAATTATTAGAAGAATTTCCAGAATTACAAGGAACAGGAGAATGTTCATTAGGAGAAGGTAATGAACCAATTGATGAAGCTGAAATGTTAGCTACACTTATAGCTAATGGATATGAACCAACAACAGAAGAAATTCAAATGCTAAAAGAAGAAGACAGATATCGATACAAATCATCGATAGAAGAACCTCCGAAATTAGAGTTAAAGCCACTTCCAAACCATTTGGAATACGCTTATTTACATGGTGAATCTGAATTACCTGTAATAATATCATCTTCTCTTACTGAAAATGAGAAATCACAACTCATTTCTGTGTTGAAAGCTCATAAACCAGCCATTGCATGGAAGATTCATGATATTAAAGGAATAAGTCCTTCGTATTGCACACATAAAATCCTTATGGAAGAAGGTCATAAAACGTATGTGCAACGCCAACGAAGACTAAATCCTAATATGCAAGATGTAGTTAAAAAAGAAATTATTAAACTGCTAGACGCAGGTCTAATTTATCCAATCTCTGATAGTCTATGGGTAAGCCCAGTTCAATGCGTGCCTAAGAAGGGTGGCATGACTGTCATTACAAATGAAAAAATGAGCTTATTCCTACTAGAACTGTAACAGGATGGCGTGTGTGTATTGATTATAGAAAATTAAATGACGCCACCAGAAAAGATCACTTTCCCTTACCTTTCATAGATCAAATGTTGGAAAGATTAGCCGGAAATAGTTACTATTGTTTTCTAGATGGATTTTCCGGATATTTTCAAATTCCAATAGCACCCGAAGATCAAGAGAAAACCACATTCACGTGCCCTTATGGTACTTTTGCTTACAAACGCATGCCATTTGGACTTTGTAACGCCCCTGCAACCTTTCAAAGGTGTATGATGGCGATTTTCATGACATGATAGAAGAATGCATGGAAGTTTTCATTGATGACTTTTCAGTCTTCGGTGATACATTTGAATCATGTCTAGTTAATCTGGAACGAATGCTTATTAGATGCGAACAATCAAATCTAGTACTTAATTGGGAGAAATGCCATTTTATGGTTAAAGAAGGCATCGTTCTTGGTCATAAAATTTCAAAAGAAGGAATTGAAGTGGATAGAGCTAAAGTAGATGTAATTGCTAAACTTCCACATCCCACCAATGTTAGAGGAGTTAGGAGTTTTCTAGGGCATGCCGGTTTTTATCGACGTTTCATAAAATATTTTTCTAAAATTGCCACTCCTATGAATAAACTCCTAGAAAAGGATGCTCCATTCATCTTTTCAGATGAGTGTATCAAATCTTTTAATATTCTTAAAGAGAAACTCACTAATGCGCCGATCATGATAACACCAAATTGGAATCTACCATTTGAACTAATGTGCGATGCAAGTGATTTTGCAATGGGAGCCGTTTTAGGACAAAGGATTGAAAAACGATTTCAACCTATATATTATGCTAGTAAGACGTTACAAGGAGCACAAACGAACTATACAACTACTGAAAAAGAACTCCTTGCTATTGTCTTTGCTTTTGACAAATTTCGATCATATCTCGTTCTAGCAAAAACGGTGGTCTATACCGACCATTCTGCTCTTAGATACCTATTTTCAAAACAAGATGCTAAACCAAGATTAATCCGTTGGATCTTACTCTTACAAGAGTTTGATATTGAAATCCGAGATAAAAGAGGAGCAGAAAATCTCGCCGCTGATCATCTTTCTCGTCTTGAAAATCCCGAATTAGAAGTTCTAAATGAATCGGCCATACAAGACAACTTTCCTGATGAATATCTATTGAAGATAGATTATAAAGAAATTCCATGGTTTGCAAACTATGCAAACTACTTAGTTTGTGGATTCCTTGAAAAAGGATTATCGTACCAAAGACGAAAGAAATTCTTCAGTGATATAAAACACTATTTCTGGGAAGATCCACATCTGTTTAAAAGTTGTCCCGATGGAATAATACGCCGATGTGTATTTGGAGATGAAGCCAGTAAAATATTAAACCATTGTCACACAGGACCAACAGGAGGGCATTATGGGCCTCAACTAACAGCAAGAAAAGTTTATGATGCTGGATTCTATTGGCCTACAATTTACAAAGACTCACACCTTCTTTGCAAATCCTGTGATGCTTGTCAAAGGGCCGAAAAAATAAGTCAACGTGATGAAATGCCACAAAATGTCATACAAGTATGTGAAGTATTTGACATTTGGGGTATTGACTTTATGGGTCCATTTCCAAAATCTCATAATAATCTCTATATTCTCGTAGCCATTGATTATGTATCTAAATGGGCTGAAGCACAAGCTCTCCCAACTAACGATGCACGAGTTGTAGTCAACTTTTTAAAACGTCTTTTTGCAAGGTTTGGAACACCGAAAGCTTTAATAAGTGATCGGGGTACTCATTTCTGTAATAATCAACTTGAGAAAGTTCTTAAAAGATATGGAGTAACTCATAAAATCTCCACCGCATATCATCCACAAACAAGTGGACAAGTTGAAAATACCAACCGAGCTTTAAAACGTATTCTAGAGAAAACCGTAGGATCAAATCCGAAGGAATGGTCCATTAAATTGGAGGATGCACTCTGGGCTTTTAGAACAGCCTACAAAACTCCAATTGGAACCACACCTTTTAGACTTGTTTATGGAAAAGCATGTCATCTTCCAGTAGAAATTGAACACAAAGCATTTTGGGCTTTGAAGACATGTAATCTTGATTTACATGAAGCCGGACGTCTACGGTTAAGTCAACTAAACGAATTAGAAGAATTAAGACATGAAGCATACGAAAATTCGTTAATCTATAAGGAAAGAACGAAGAAATGGCATGATAAAAGAATCAGAAGTTCAAAAGAATTTAAAGAAGGAGACAGAGTTCTTCTTTTCAATTCACGATTCAAGCTATTTCCTGGAAAATTGAAATCAAGATGGTCTGGACCATTCATAGTCAAAAGAGTTTTCCCATACGGAACGATAGAATTAATAAATTCAAATGGGATTGAATTTAAAGTTAATAGTCACAGAGTTAAACACTACATAGATAGTCCGATGGAAGTCGACAACGAAGTTAATCACAATTTCGACACCACAGCTAACTAAGTGTGGGGAGAATCAAGTCTTTAAAGGATAATATGTATTTCTGTTAGAGTTAGATTGTCTGTTTTCGTGTAGTTCTCGAAAATGGAACCCGAATGGTCTTTCCCTAGCAGACCCTAAAGAACTAGTCTTCTCCCCCCATTCTGAATTTTTATTTTTTTTAGGAAATGAAGACTGCCTGTGAACTAAACCATGGTCTAATGCTACACGCTTTGATCACTAAACGTAATAATGACACACTTCCGAGTGAAATAGTATCATTAATCAGAGAAAGATTGGACGGAGTTAGAAAAGAATCCAGATACGAAGATAATAAGTTACAATTTGGTAAAGGAAAATCTAAATCCGCAGCTAAAAGAAGAGCACGACACCTAGAAAGATGTCACAAATGCGGAAAATGGTCACATGGAGGTAAATGTTCAAATAATCAAACCTATTCAAATACCGAATTTGTTACTTTATGCAGATACGGACCGTTCGTATGTTTAGAAGAAAAAACACTGAATGCTCGAGGTTACGCCTATGTAGCCATCGAAAACCAATTAAACCGACTATCTTATGAATGGGATAGATCATATAACTAAGAAATCTATTTCACAGGTAAGTCTGCACAGTCTTTATTTTTATTTTTATTTTTAACCTTTTGATAATAAACGCTAATTTGTTCGCTATAAAGTATTAAATTGGTATTGAATAAAATTAGGTTTGGCGACCGAAATTATTGATATCATTCAAAAATTTATTATATCACTGCGAAATTTAACGTTTATTCTTAAGGTATAAATATCTTTAATCAATCAACCCAAAATATTTTAAAAATTCGTCATGAGTTAAATTAGGTCTTGGAACCGAAATTACTTTACCGAAAAGAGGGGCGCATATTTTTGATAATATTTGATTGATTAAAGTGGGATAAAAAGCCAAAAAGATTTTTAATTTTATTTTTACCATGTTTTTAAAATTAATATATAAATCTTAAATTAACATTGTAAACTTTGTAAAAACAATATATTTAAAATTGTAAATATTTGAAAATTTTATATAAGTTTGGTGTGAATTTATAATATGAATTTTTAAATTAAGTTTGGTGTGAATCTTTAATTTTTAAAAAAATATGAATTTTTAATTTTATGCATTTCAAATTTTAAAGTTTGGTGTGAATTTTTAATATTAATTTTGAATTTTATATTTAAATTGTGTGAATTTAAAAACAAAAATTTACTTTATCTCATTAAGTTAAAAATATGATTTTTAAAATTCGTCGTAAGTTTAAGACTAGGTCTTTGAACCGAAATTGCTTTACCCGAGGGAGGGACGAGAACTTTTATTATCATTATTTTTAATCTTATTGAATTAAAGTATGCCAAAAACATTAAAAAAACCCAAAAATCTTAGCTTTTAAAACAATCGCTACAAAAAGACAAATTTTAAAATTTTGTCGAAGGACGGACTAGGACATCGATCCGAAACGACTTCGTCCTAAATAACAAGGGAAACAAAAATTTAAAATTAATTACTTAAATGTTTTAATTAATATAAGATATAAAAAAAAACAAACTCCGCGACTCGCGGAGTTTGAAGAGTAAAAACCCCGCGACTCGCGGAGGGACCAAATTACAGAAAAAAAATAAAGCTGAACGAACAGCTCAAACCACACACCACAAAAACACATACAGCTAAAATACTGCGCGAAAAAACCCGAAAAACACCCCCAAAATCACAATTTTTAACCGTTAATCATCAAATCTTTTACTAAAATCATGTTGAGAAGGATGCTATCAAGGAATTACTCAAGAAAAATGGTAAATTTCTACACCTAAACACCATTTAATCCGAAAATTAGTGTTCTTGAGCAATTTTTTCCCCAATTTGATTTTGATGCATTTTAGTCTAATTATGCTTAAATTGTTTATGTATTATGCTTGTATAACCTAGATTGATGCTATTTAACATGATTAGAAGCCTTAAACTTCAAATTTTGAGTAATCTAGGGTTTGTGTTCTTGAGCAAAATTGGGGCTTTTTGATATAAACAGGTTATGGCCGATTTTTGTCATGAATTGTTGCTAAATTAAGTAGTGTAACATGTTTAGGTTGTTAAATGATCCAAACTTTGAGCCTAAACATGATTTTGAGAATTAAAGTGGACTTTTTCAAGTCTAAAATTCATGAACTTGATTTTTGAGAGATAATGCCATTTGAAACTTGTTTAATTGCTAGTAATGATTATTTTGACATGTTATTTGAGTTGAATGCTTATGAACTTGGCGAACATTTTCGTATATGCTTATTTGAAAAAGTGTAGATTTGATGAAAATATGAAAATGAGCTTAAGTTTGATATAAATTGATCATGTCATTGTAATTATTTTGATTGATGATTTTGCTGACACTAATGCATATTTGGATGCACAAAAATTGTGTTTGATGTGTTTTGCAGACTGAAAGGGGTGAATCTTCATCCCAAGCTCGCAATGCTCCTGCTAAGAATGCGGAACAACAGGAGGTGGATAACTACTACAAGCAAGATATACCTCATCCAGTCATGACATTTTCTGATATGCACTTGGAAGATTTGCACCCGAACCTGAGATTTGACAGACTTTGGATAGATTATCCAAAATACCAAAGGGGTTTGCATACTCTTCATTCTAAAGTTGTTGAGGTACCGAGGGTCATAGAATGTGGACCATTAGAAGCTGTAGAATTGGCCGGGCCAATTAGAGAATTACTTGCACAGAGGTATGGTAATTCTACTTTTAATGACTGGGTACGTTTATTCACCATGCGTAGACCTGTATATAAAGTATGGTGTGAATAATTGTTGTGTAGCATAGAATTAAATGATCGGGTAGCTAGTTTAACCGGTCGATCTTTTATTAGATTTTTGTTAGGAGGTTCGATGCGCCACATGTCTTTACTAGACATGGCTCAGGCTTTACGTATATATACGCCTGAGGAGTTAGCATCTGCCGATTGTAGAAGGTTGATACTAAATGGTAGAAAGATAGATGAAAATTTTGATACACATGGTGTATGGAGTCAAATGACAAGCCATCACCGATTCAAAGGGGGAAATTACTCTTATTTGGATATATATAGAGCTGAATTAAGAGTGATTCATAGGTTTTTAGCTAATTCGATTACACAAAGAGGTAAGAACAAGGAAAAGGTAAATGAACAGGATTTATTTTACCATATGTGTATTCGAGACCCACAAAGCGCTGTAAGTATACCTTATTGTGTGGGTTATTATTTATCAGCTATGGTTAGGGGGATGAGACCGTATAGCATAATAGGAGGTGGTATTTTTATTACTTTGATTACTGAATATCTCGGTGTGGATATAAGTCGGGGGGGATTATTAGTCGAAGAACCAGAACCCCGCGATACTATAGGTTTAAATGTATACCATGGTGCGAAAGTTTTGAAGAGGCGAAATAACGCCGCAGTACAATACCATGGTAGACATCCACAGGTTGAGAGAAACCAACAGCAAGGTAATGTAGGAGGGGGAAATGAAATGCAAGAAATGCAAAGGTTTATAGCTTCACAGGAGTACGAAAATGCTAGACATAGAGCATTTGAAGATTGGCAAGTTCATCAAAACCAAATCATAGCTCATTGCCAACATATAGGTAGAAACTATATTCCTACTCCAAAACCCATATTCCCTCCCTGGTCTATAGAGATGCAACCACCGTATCCTACGTATAACCCTGCCGAAGCATTTTATAGCACCTATGGTTATGCATGGAACCCCTATTGGTATCAGTATCATCCCTAGTCTACTTAGTTTTTTTTTTTGTTTTTTTATTTGTAATGTTGATACGTTTAATAATTATGTTAATATTGTAATAGTTTTTATAATTTTCTAACTTTTATTCTTAGATTTTAATAATTTTTGAATGTGGGGTAATATACCAACTTCAAAAATATGTATATATGTTTGCAGTTTATCTTATGTACACAACAGGGTAAAACAACGCATTTTCAAAGACTGGCATTAAGTTCAGCAAAAGCAACTAATTTTGACGACAAGATGCAAAATATATGTGAAATAACAACAAGACGGAATGAACAAATGATGTGCACCATTTATCATTCAGCAAACAAACGCCAATATATTTGGAAACTTTGGTAAAATTTAATCATTTTCACAAAAATCACCCTCAATAATTTAAATTGTTACTGATTTCTTGCAAATGAGGGCATTGCAAGATCTTAAGTGTGGGAAGGGGTTAAATTCTTTCGGATTTTAAAATTTTTATCTTAAACACTGGGTTACCATTAAAAATACTAGTAAAGCAGTAGTTGTATTAGAATCTAGTGCTCTCTGATAATAAAGAACAGCCCTAGTCTTATATACTGACTACCCAATTCTAGTAAAATTTTTCAAAAATTTTTAATTAAATGAACTCAAAATCATGTTTATACATATTTATGAACGATAAAACTAGGTTTTAACACCGAAATTATTGTAACCTCGGAAAGGACATAAATTGAGAAACAAACCAAAATGTTAAAATTCATTTAAAATGGAATAGAGGACAATAAAAAGGAAAATAAAAGCCAAGTGTGGGAAAATTCTCCAAGTTATTCAAAACATATATCACATATTTTTGTACAAATAACTGAAAATACTTTTGCTTTGGACTAAACTAAAAGGTTTTACCTGATTTACTGTAAGAAAGATGGATCTACACGATGAATCAACTCCATCATTAAAAGGAAGTAAAGTCTTCCGAAAAAGACACGCGCTTCTTGATTTAGGTCAAGAAGTTGTCGTCCAGACCAGCTGTAGGTTGACGAAAAATCTAGAAAAGTCATCACTAAAATCAGCAGGAAATCCACGGACCTCAGCATTAAACAGGGTCGCCAAGTGGTCAGATTTATCCTAACCATGAGAAGGATTTATCTCGTAAAATGGGGGGCACCATGCAAATTAGCTGGATAAGACTAATGAATCAGATCCCCAGAAAGGATAATCTCCTTAAAAGATTAAAAATCAGCTTTTAAGCCTGATATTACTCAATCCTTGAGATTGACCTTAAAGATTGAGAATTACAAACTCATGGAATTCAATGATATCTAAACTCGAGCTTGAACGAGAAAATATTTTGATCAAAATTACAATCCGATTTGTTTTCTGAAAACCCTATTTTCAATGCGTTCATTACCATTGAACGTAAAATCCTAGGAATTCACCTGAAATTCATTAGGTCACATGAACTAAATCGGGTGTCAACCGTAAGAACAGTGGTTGCATAGTGGTCAAAGACAGGACCTTGTGCCAGACCGAAAAATCATAAGGGTGAGCTTTACTATTGCTCCTACCAAGGATAGTAATTGCGTCCGACACGTTATAGACCATAATTAAAAGCATGTCAGGGGACATTGCCTTAACAGTTGCTTGTTCAACGCTTTCCTTTACAACCAGACGGTAGTTCACCGAAAGGTAATATACGGGACAAGTGAACTGGACGTGTTGCTTTCCTAATACAAGGTTAGCAAGTGGGTGACACAAAACCGCAAGTTTTGAGCTAAAATTTTCAAATCTGAAACCCACCAAACCCACAAAAATATTTTGCAAACACCGGTAAAGGGTTATTCCCGAAAACTTATCTAGGGTAAAAACTAGATTTAATTTTCAAAAGATCAAATGTTTTCATAAAGATCCAATTTCCTTAATGGATCTAAATTTTTATAATCATGTGGGACTGTAAACCATATCGTTACTACCATTGTTTATACCACCGTATAGAAATCACTGATGTACAAAGTGTGAAGAATAAAGAAGTGATTCTAGTATTTTAAGACGATATTGCTTGAGGACAAGCAACGCTTAAGTGTGGGAATATTTGATAATGCTAAAAACGAACATATATTTCATAGCATTATTCCTCAAGAAAGACAAGCTTTTAGTTGCAATTGTTCTATTTAAAAGTGATATTCGTTTAAATAATAAAAGGTGAAGACAAAAGACAGATTCGACGAATTGAAGACGCAAACGACCAAAAAGCTCAAAAGTACAAAAGACAATCAAAGAGGTTCCAATTATTGATAAGAAACGTCTCGAAATTACAAGAGTGCAAGATTCAAAACGCAAAGTACAAGATATTAAATTGTACGCAAGGACGTTCGAAAATCCGAAACCGGGACCAGAGTCAACTCTCAACGCTTGACGCAACAGACTAAAAATTACAAGTCAACTATGCACATAAATATAATATAATATATAAATAATTCTTAAAAATTATATATATATTATATTAATATATTATAAACCGTCGGCAAGAAAGACTCCAAACTTGTGTGAGCTGTAAAAGCAAACTCCGCGAGTTGCGGAGTTTGCAGTGCAAAAACTACGTGAGTCGCGGAGCCCCTAATTTTGAAACTGCCTATAAAGCTCGCGCATTCTGATCGTAAAAATCATCCAATATATCCATCCATCTATCTAAACGTATATATTTATATTTTAATTTTAATTTTAATTTTAATTTTAATCCTAATAATAAGGGTATGTTAGCGAATATTGTAAGGGTGTAAGTTAAAATTCTGTCCGTGTAATGCTACGCTACTTTTAATCATTGTAAGTTATGTTCAACCTTTTTAATTTAATGTCTCGTAGCTAAGTTATTATTATGCTTATTTAATCCGAAGTAATCATGATGTTGGGCTAATTACTAAAATTGGGTAATTGAGCTTTGTACCATAATTGGGGTTTGGACAAAAGAACGACACTTGTGGAAATTAGACTATGGGCTATTAATGGGCTTTATATTTGTTTAACTAAATGATAGTTTGTTAATGTTAATATAAAGATTTACAATTGGGCGTCCCTATAAATTACCATATACACTCGATCGGACACGATGGGCGGGGTATTTATATGTACGAATAATCGTTCATTTAACTGGACACGGGAATGGATTAATAGCCACTAGAATAATTAAAACAGGGGTGAAATTATGTACAAGGACACTTGGTATAATTGATAACAAAATATTAAAACCTTGGGTTACACTCAGTCGACATCCTGGTGTAATTATTAAACAAAGTATTAAAATCTTGTTACAGTTTAAGTCCCCAATTAGTTGGAATATTTAACTTCGGGTATAAGGATAATTTGACGAGGACACTCGCACTTTATATTTATGACTGATGGACTGTTATGGACAAAAATCAGACGGACACATTAAATAATCCAGGACAAAGGACAATTAACCCATGGGCATAAAACTAAAATCAACACGTCAACCATCATGATTACGGAAGTTTAAATAAGCATAATTCTTTTATTTCATATTTAATTTCCTTTATTTTATATTTAATTGCACTTCTAATTATCGCATTTTTATTGTTATTGTATTTAATTGCACTTTTAATTATCGTACTTTTTAATTATCGCAAGTTTATTTTATCGCATTTTTATTAATCGCAATTTCATTATCGTTATTTACTTTACGCTTTAAATTAAGTCTTTTATTTATTATTTTACATTTGGTTTTAACTGCGAATAAAGTTTTAAAATCGACAAACCGGTCATTAAACGGTAAAAACCCCCCTTTATAATAATAATATTACTTATATATATATTTGTATTTTTATAAAAGTAAACTAATATAGCGTTAAGCTTTGTTTAAAGATTTTCCCTGTGGAACGAACCGGACTTACTAAAAACTACACTACTGTACGATTAGGTACACTGCCTATAAGTGTTGTAGCAAGGTTTAAGTATATCCATTCTCTAAATAAATAAATATCTTGTGTAAAATTGTATCGTATTTAATAGTATTTCGTGCTAAAATTAATAGCTATTTTATATACACCTCGCGTAACATCAAGTTATTTTTGGCGCCGCTGCCGGGGAACAATCTAGCTTAAAAGCCGGAAGCAACGCTAACAGAAAAAAAAAAGATTTTTATTTTTAGTTTACTTTTATTAAAATTCGTTTTTATAAAAATACGATTTAAATATTCGAAAATATAAAAAGAAAAACATAAACATAAGTATTTTTAAGATTTTGTTAAATATTTAAGTTTTATAAAGTTTCTTTATTTTTATATAAGTTTTATTTAAGTATTTTATTTTTATTTAAAACATATATAAAAAAAACCGAAAAAAAAATTTTTAATATATATAAATCTATTTTTAAGATATTTCTAAAATTATAAAGTAGTTCTATTTTTATTTAAGTTTTTAAATATAATTTTTTATTATATAAATATTTAGATTTTAAAACAGAAAAATATAAAACAGAAAATAAAAATAAAAAAAAGGTCGAATTAAAAACTGTACCAGAGTTGAATTTTGGAACCCCGCGACTTGCGGGGTTTGCTGCTTGAAATACCGCAACTCGCGGAGACACTCTGACACACGTGACAGAACCCTAATTTCACATTAATTACGGATTTTATTATTATTATTATTAATAAACCCTAATTAGTTTAATTATTATAATTAGTTTAAGTTTTTTAAATTAAATTGTATTTTAAATTTTAATTAGTTTTATTATATATAAAATTAATAGTTTTAATAAATAAATAATATAAAAATAATATTTTTATAAAAATTGTACTTTTTACAACTTTTTGTATATTTTTATATTTTGTCCCTTTTTAATCGTTTTAGCGTAATATTTGTATTTTTAGCTCATATTTACTTTTAAACTTAGTTTTTTGCCATAGTTATTTTTACTTCTAGATTTTTAGGCTTTGCCGTAGAATTCCTTAAGTGCTTTTTCTTTAGACTAAGATTTAGGTGCTTTAGAATTTTGCGACGCCTTTTTAAGTTTTAGTTTCTTTTTAAGTTATTTCCATTTGGGATTTAGTTTTTCCTATAAGCTTTAATATTTTTAGACGACTTTTTTCCTATGTATCAATTATCATTCCAATTAGTAATCTCAATTTGCGATTATAATTTTAAGTTAGTTGTAGTAATAAGGTTAGGTTAGTCAAGTGTTTTTAAGTTTTATAAGTTTGGAATTTAAACTAGTGTGGTCGAAACTCGAACTTTTGTATGAAACTCGTAAAACGGCCGATGTGGGCCCCATTTTGTAAAACTCATTTTATTATTAAATCGTGTGAGTTTTAACCATTATAACAGGTTGTGAAAAGCGTTTCGTCTAAATATGTCGGGAAGTGGGAGATCTTTAATTGAAAATTGACAAAACCGGACAGAACTGAATGTGGGCCTGTGCGCGCCGCGCACCCCAAGGGGTGCGCGTGGCGCACTCTACGGATAAAAAAAAAATTGTTTCGCGATATATATATATAGCAGCCTGTTTCATTTTTTTTTTTTTTTTTGCTTTTTCTCTTTTATTTCTTATCTGATAAATAAATCAATAGGTAACTGATTGTTTCCATTTCATTTTCACATTTTAATTCAACCTTTAAACATGTCATTTTGATTGATAAATGGTCTCTGGTCGATTTGATTAAGAGAAGAAGAAGAAAGAAAAGGAAACAGAATAATACGGTTTATATATAATTAAAACTTGTTTTAATTAAGAAAAGTATAAATAGAAGAGTGGTGTGGGGTGCTTGTGTTTATCGAGAGGTCGCGGGTTCGAGCCCGGTCTCTGGCATTTTTTTTTTTTTTAGGAAAAGCCTTTTAACTCTTCAAAGGTAGTTTATAAGTATTATTATTATTATTATTATTATTATTATTATTATTATTATTATTATTATGAAAATAATAAAAGTTATTATTATTTTCATTAATCTTAGTATTAATATTTTTTTATAGAATAAATATAGTTATTAAAATTATCATTAGTAATAAGATTTTTATAATTATTATTATTATTAAGTGTGAAGCATTATTATCAAAATGATTATTTTCATTATCATTATTATTAAATTTTTCATTTAAAAACTACAAGTATTATTATTAGAATTAAAATTATAGGAGTTATTATTAAAACTATCATTAATATTAAAATCATTAATATTAAAATTTATACTATCATTAGTATTATTTTTACTAATATTATCTTAGTATTATTATAACTACTGTTTTAACAAACAAATAATATATATATAAAAATATATTTAAAATACATAACTTAACTATATAAAATTTCTTATGTAATTTTAAATATACAAAATAAATACATTTAATTAAATAATAAAATATATAAATTATTAATACAAAAGTTATATCACTAACAATAAAATATATGTTTGTTCGATTTCAATTATATGTGTTAATGAATATACAAATGATATAGGTTAGTGAATCCGAGGACAACTCTGCACTTGTTTCAATACCGTCATATGCATATTTACTACAAACTATCGTATCGTATCGTGAGTTTTCATAGCTCCCTTTTTATATATATTTTTGGGCTGAGAATACATCCGCAACTTTTATAACTGTTTTACACGTTAGACACAAGTACTCAAACTTTTATGCTATATACGTGCTTTGTCATGCTAAATCCCTACCGTAATATCGTTAATTACTGAGGTATAAGATGCAAGCTTAGTTATTGTGAGTAGCGCTACTGAGAGTGACGTCTCTGTCCATTTGACCGTTGGTCTTTGGATACATAATAATGATTCAACGACACTGACAGTACAAGGTGTCACAGGGTAACTTCTGTTTAGTTGCGATATTACAAACAACAACTCTTTCGATTAATATATTTGGTATTAATCAACTTTAAACTGAAATCTTGTGGTCTAATGCTATAATGAACTATTGATTTGTGATAAACCTATGAACTCACTCAACCTCGTGTTGACTTTTTAAGCATGTTTATTCTCAGGTACTTAAATATTGCTTCTGCTGTATATCTACTGCTTTGATGATGATTGCTTGCTATGCTTGGAGTCTTCATTACATATCATATCAATTAAAGACATTTAATGCTCTAAATACAATGTAATCTATTTATCTTCCGTAGCAAAACTCAATAAAATGTCTCATATAGAGTCGTTCTCGTTTATACAACTGTGATTTGATATAATTAGTCACAAATACCCCAGGCCCTATTTGGGGGTGTGACTGATTGGTATCAGAGCAGTATTGATGTAGAGAACCAGGATTGCATTTTAAGTGTGCCTTATACAATTAGGTACCTTAGCAATGTAGGACTACAACTTTCCTTGACTATAGTGCCTTTAATTGTTGCCTTTAATTGTTAAATGCTACACTATACCTTAGCAACTTTACTTATTAAATTCTTTAATCTTTCTTAGCATGCTGAGCCAATCTAAGAACTCTGCTCAGTCTCCTAAGTACTATCCAATTCCATCACCACATTTAAATGCGACACCCTAATTTCTGAAATTCTTGACATTCCTTTGTCATCTATCATTGTTTTGTGTATTACATGTGTATTACATATGTATTACATGAAATGTTGTAACGACCCGGAAATTTCTGACCAAATTTAAACTTAACCTTTATATGTTTCCGACACGATAAGCAGAATTTGTAATGTTGAATCTCAAAAAGTTTGGAACTACATTCATGTAATCAATTACCCTTTGACCGTGTTCGACGATTCACGAACAATTATGAGTATATAGATATGTATATATAATATATAATATTAACTGAAAATATTAACAAAGTATTAGATATATGATACTTTACATGAACGTATTTGTTTCGATATATTTATCGACAGAATTAAGAGATAATATCAAATGATTGAATTATCAGATACATTATGATATGATTACGGGCCTATGTTATGAGGTCCACTGTGATTTAAGAAATCTATTCTTTTTGACAACATTCGGAAAATGGTAAAGTGATTTATAAATAAGAACAAATGTGTCAATTAACGGGAACTAGACAAGGGTTAGTGAAAATTCCTGTTTAATTTCCAAGGCATGTTTTATAATATTTTTCTCGTGACCTTGATAAGATAACTATGTTAACTTTCATTTTATTTAATATAAAAATAAGAACGTGGAGTGTAAATAACTTAGATGTTGGATAGTAACTCGACATTTTTCATTAAGATGATTTCATACGTTTATTTAACCTTTGGACTTTATCTCATGCTTCACTAATAGAATGTAATTTAAAAACTTGAAACCTATTATGAATATATATAATTCTACTTTTCTAAAATGTTTTATGATATAACGATTTCCATTATTTTAACCTTTTAACAAAATGATTCTTAAATATATTTAGTTTTGGAAAACAAAATTATCATATTTATATGATTTAGTTTCAAAAGTACAAAAAACGTTTTCAGTTTAAAAAGAACTTTATTATTAAAACGTATATATCTTTTATAAATACCTAGAATCACTTTTGACAACTCATTACTTAACCAGTATGATAAAGATAACGATATTTATATTTTATTTTATTAAATATATATAACGATTTAAATTAATATTATATATATTTATACGCGTATTATACGTATATAGTTTTATACTTTTACTATACTTTAACTTTACCTTTACTTTACTTTTACTTTACTTTAACTTTAATAATTCATACTTTAATAATTCACTTTAATAATTCATACTTTAATAATTCACTTTAATAATTCACTTTAATAATTCACTTTAATAATTGACTTTAATAATTCATACTTTAATAATTCACTTTAATAATTCATACTTTAATAATTCACTTTAATAATTCTAAAATCTATTATAAATAAAATTGAATAGGTTTCATTATTTCATAGAAACTTGAAAATATATTTCTCTAAACTCTCTCAATCGAATTACATATATATATTTTCTTTGTATTATTTCAAGATATTATTAGTATACATAAAATACTACGACGAAGTTATACTCAGACGATTTCAAAATAAGTTTTCAAACAGGATAGAGCTAAGGAAATTATGGGTTATAGCTATGGAGGTTATGGGTATTGATCGAGGGTATTGCTCGTGAGGTCAACCTAACGTTTATCATTTTCGTTGCGTCTACGTACTTTCCTGCAAAATTGAATCACAATATTGATACGTTCGTGAATCCGAGACAAACCCTGCACTTGTTCAGTGCCGTCATATACATAATTGCTACGAAATACAGTATTGTGAGTTTCATTTGCTCCCTTTTTAATTGCTTTTGCAATATATATTTTTGGGCTGAGAATACATGCGCTGTTTTATAAATGTTTTACGAAGTAGGCACAAGTACTAAAACTAATTCTATGTGGGTTTAAACCAGAAATATACCTTAGCTTGGTAACATTAAACTACTTGTCTATGTACGGTAGGCGCGAATCCTAAAGATAGATCTATTGGGTCTGACAAACCCCATCCTGACTATGGGATGCTTTAGTACTTCGAGGTTATTTTAAACACACCTGATCTGGTGTACTTTAGAGGGTAAAACATGAATGTTAAGGCTTGTTACCGGGTGCCTACAACTTATAGAATACTTTTAAACACTTGCGAGTGTACGGATATTTATGGAAACTGAAATCTTGTGGTCTATTACTATTACGAAAATGATTGATTATGATAAACTAATGAACTCACCAACCTTTTGGTTGACACTTTAAAGCATGTTTATTCTCAGGTATTAAAGAAATCTTCCGCTGTGCATTAGCTCATTTTAAGGATATTACCTGGAGTCATTCATGACATACTTTGAAAGACGTTGCATTCGAGTCGTTGAGTTCATCAAGATTAATATTAAGTCAATTATAGTTGGATGTAATATGAAATGGTATGCATGCCATCAATTTTTGATGTAAAGAAAGTTTGTCTTTTAAAAACGAATGCAATGTTTGTAAAACGTATCATATAGAGGTCAAATACCTCGCGATGTAATCAACTATTGTGAATCGTTTATAATGTATATGAATGGGTCCTTTCAGTTGGTATCAGAGCGGTGGTCTTAGAGAACCAGGTCTTACATTAGTGTGTCTAACTGATAGTTGTTAAGATGCATTAGTGAGTCTGGACTTCGACCGTGTCTGCATGTCAAAAGTTTTGTTTATCATTTTTAGTCGGAAATCATCTACTTACCATCCTTAGGAAATTACCTGCTTATCATTCTTAGTCTAGACACGTCTTGCTGCATTGATTGCATGAATAGTATATAGACAAAATTCATATCTTAGCGTATCTGCTAAATCATATCTTATCGTATCTATTACCATAAACTTTGCCTGACATATTCCGTAAATTCCTCCGTAATCTATGAAATCTTTTGATCTATATATATAGATATTCTATGTAGTTAGAATACCACCCGATAACCAGAAAATCATTTCATATCGAAAAATCCTTTATCAAATCGTACGAAATGGAATTCGTCATCAGTTCAAGTTCCTCGGATTCCGAAATGGAATCCCATTCAAGCTCCGAAAGCAGTGTGACTGGAATGGATCAACCAATCAGCCATCATCTATTCTGGATGAATTGGGGATATGTTCGTAGCCTCCTTAATCATTTGAGACAAGAAGAAGGCGATCCTTTCCATCCACCACATTGCCCTCTTAGCAATGAACCTGAAGCACTTACCGGCGAACATGTCCGAAACACCATTTTCTCTCTCATTTCCAGAGTATCTCGTCATGATTATATACTACACCAAATTATTCTAGATCTTATTTATCCGCTCGTCCGAACCGACAATCACCCCGGTGTAATAGAAGAAGTCAACGAGCTTCGCGCTCGGGTAGTGGCTTTGGAGAATATGGTGCAAAGGTTACAAACACCAGCAGCAGCACCAGCAACATAACCAGTACCACCATCAACAACATCAATAGTACCATTACCACCACCAACAACAACCGCATCGCAAACCTCAACTTCACAATCTGTCCCATGAGCATCGACGTCATACGCCCTGTAGATACTAAGAAATACCACAACGATGAAGTATTGATTCATAACTTCATTGAAAAAACATTCTACGACGATTATGTAATTTCTAAAGTTTAGAAATTATCTATCCTAGCCTTAACCATAAATCAAATGAGTTTAATTTAATATTAACTCATTAAATCTATATTACATCTGAAGAAATATACACATGTATTTCCATAAAGACTGTAATAAAATTCTTTTGTACAAAATATTAATTGTGACATTTTTTTTAACGGGTAGGTAATACCCAAGAGATATATAAATTCACAATTAATATGTTACATTCTTCGAATCTGATTCAGCAAATCATCCATTATACTCCCTACTTTCACAACAATATACATTCTTTTATAGAAATCAAAACAACCATACTCATTCAAAAATCTAATTACATATTCTGATTTTGAAATCGTCGAATTCAATTCAAGTTATAACTGGTATCATCACTCTTAGATTCTAACATCTTTCAAAGCTATACTTTAACTTCAAAACTGTGTTAGAACATCGTATGTATATTAACGATTATAATCTGTGTTCAAGCCCTACTAAATACCTGAAGACACTTCAAATAATGAACAATCGAGATGATAATCCAACCACATGTTATCCACAGTTACGTACCTGAAAAACTCTTGAAACCAAAGTCATAATTTAACATGTATCCATGTCAGACCTTTTGGCATTTACTAGCTAAAATAACTTTTCAATCCCTTCTAAAAATAGACGGTTTTGTCACAGCTCCAACAAACCATTTCAATTGTTCATTCGAATAAGCCTTATTATAATGATTACCCCTTTATCATTATTACCGGGGAACCTTTCATATCTCGCCACATTAGCAGTAAACTTATTAACAACTTCATTGATCTTTGACTTTCTGAAAAATCTTTATATTTATCAAAACCCCATCATTTACTCATCTGCATCTTGTAACGAGAATTGCCATATGAATTATCAGAAATTAGCAATCAGTATTTTGAAATCTCGCAGCATGTCTACGCCAACAATTATATGTGTCTATCTTCTGGACTTATATACTTTGAATGTGAAGTTTCTGAAAAACACCCTAAACTGCGAACTAGTTCTCGAAATACTGATGAAGCAGTAAAAACTATAAACGACCTTAACAGTAAAAAGTTTGATGATAAAGAGTAGTGTGTTGGCAAAGCTCGGAAAAAGAGAAGATTTGGTACTGAAAAATACGGATTGAGCAAACCATGAAGAAGGCTGTGGATAAATCACAAGGACGAAATCTACCTTCAAAGAATCCAAATGATTCTGTGTCTGCTGAAGTCATTATCGAAAACCTTGCTCCTGACTCTAAACCCTTACGGACAATATTCTTCATCATCCTCTGATATTAGAAATTTTAAGATATCATCGTACCTTTCATTATAAATATCCTCCATATTTCTGAAGATATTTCCATAATTATTCTTATCTGAAATCATTTACCTCTTCGTGATGTCTGTATTACATCATAAAAGAAACTATTTTAGTTTCTAAATTCTAAAACTTTCGAATTTAAAATAGGAATATTTTTGAAGTAGTGTTGGGAACTGAAGCATGAACTAGTATAATATAATGACACTTGATCAACGTGATTATATTACAGTAAGTCATGCTGAGTTTCTAAATGGAACGTGATGATTCACAGATCATAACGTCATCATGTGCTATGTTACACGACTCTTGTATTCTTTTTAACCTCTAAAATATCAAGAAATTATTTCTTGATGATTCGGCTTTTTCCGAGGTATTCTAGTAATTTGACAAGTCAAGATCGTGCCATTACAATTTTCTTCTTAGAACATTAACAATGTTCATTCCGAAACTCAAATATGCGAATTCTGGACCATTACAAGCGGTGCTTAATCGCAAGAAGAAGAAACGAAGGGACAAAACTCCAAAATAGAAATTGGGGTATAAATCACAGCAAATAAAAGAGAGCATTAATTGGGGATGACAATGATTATAGAAGACAGAAGCAGGGACATCGAAATATAAGGGTCGATATAAAACCCACAACAACCCAGAAACTATAAACCGTATATATCGATGCATATAGCAATATAAAGACACGGGAGAACTAAAAACACTATAAAACCAAGAGTATAGTAGAAGTAAATAGATTCTTCTGGAGGTAGATGAAAAAGAAGAACGACATATATGAAAGTGAGGAGTATATCGAGAATCAGCACTGGATGAAGCATATTGATGAATAATTTTAAAGTAAGAATTGAGGGAGAAAGAATAGAAGGTGTGAATTAAAAGGAAACGAAGGAGGTGGATTTATAGTGAAATATCCGACAGAAAAATCGAGATGAATCATCGCATTAAATCGAAGAGGATCATAATTTCCTTAATCACCGAAGAATCAAATCCTATATAGATTACAAAGATTTTCTTTAATCCGAAGATCAACCGTGATGACGTCAAAAGATAAGATGAATCCCTATTTTCTCATTTCACACTTTTACGATAGCTTCACTCATACGTTTCGAGTAATCGAATTATTTTATCCATATTTCTCAATCACGATAAAACCCTATGAATCAACTTATATTCGTCATAATAACATTCTTATTGTTAGCCATGATGACCTCGATCAAATTTCGGGACGAAATTTCTTTAACGGGTAGGTACTGTGACGACCCGGAAATTTCCGACCAAATTTAAACTTAACCTTTATATGTTTTCGACACGATAAGCAGAATTTGTAATGTTGAATCTCAAAAAGTTTGGAACTACATTCATGTAATCAATTACCCTTTGACCGTGTTCGACGATTCACGAACAATTATGAGTATATAGATATGTATATATAATATATAATATTAACTGAAAACATTAACAAAGTATTAGATATATGATACTTTACATGAACGTATTTGTTTCGATATATTTATCGACAGAATTAAGAGATAATATCAAATGATTGAATTATCAGATACATTATGATATGATTACGGGCCTATGTTATGAGGTCCACTGTGATTTAAGAAATCTATTCTTCTTGAAAACATTCAGAAAATGGTAAAGTGATTTATAAATAAGAACAAATGTGTCAATTAACGGGAACTAGACAAGGGTTAGTGAAAATTCCTGTTTAATTTCCAAGGCATGTTTTATAATATTTTCCTCGTGACCTTGATAAGATAACTATGTTAACTTTCATTTTATTTAATATAAAAATAAGAACGTGGAGTGTAAATAACTTAGATGTTGGATATCGACAAGTTAAGTAACTCGACATTTTTCATTAAGATGATTTCATACGTTTATTTAACCTTTGGACTTTATCTCATGATTCACCAATAGACTGTAATTTAAAAACTTGAAACCTATTATGAATATATATAATTCTACTTTTCTAAAATGTTTTATGATATAACGATTTCCATTATTTTAACCTTTTAACAAAATGATTCTTAAATATATTTAGTTTTGGAAAACAAAATTATCATATTTATATGATTTAGTTTCAAAAGTACAAAAAACGTTTTCAGTTTAAAAAGAACTTTATTATTAAAACGTATATATCTTTTATAAATACCTAGAACCACTTTTGACAACTCATTACTTAACCAGTATGATAAAGATAACGATATTTATATTTTATTTTATTAAATATATATAACGATTTAAATTAATATTATATATATTTATACGCGTATTATACGTATATAGTTTTATACTTTTACTATACTTTAACTTTACCTTTACTTTACTTTTACTTTACTTTAACTTTAATAATTCATACTTTAATAATTCACTTTAATAATTCATACTTTAATAATTCACTTTAATAATTTACTTTAATAATTCATACTTTAATAATTCACTTTAATAATTCACTTTAATAATTCATACTTTAGTAATTCACTTTAATAATTCATACTTTAATAATTCACTACAATAATTCAAAAATCTATTATAAATGGAATTGAATAGGTTTCATTATTTCATAGAAACTTGAAAATATATTTCTCTAAACTCTCTCAATCGAATTACATATATATATTTTCTTTGTATTATTTTAAGATATTATTAGTATACATAAAATACTACGATGAAGTTATACTCAGACGATTTCAAAATAAGTTTTCAAACGGGATAGAGCTAAGGAAATTATGGGTTATAGCTATGGAGGTTATGGGTATTGATCGAGGGTATTGCTCGTGAGGTCAACCTAACGTTTATCATTTTCGTTGCGTCTACGTACTTTCCTGCAAAATTGAATCACAATATTGATACGTTCGTGAATCCGAGACAAACCCTGCACTTGTTCAGTGCCGTCATATACATAATTGCTACGAAATACAGTATTGTGAGTTTCATTTGCTCCCTTTTTAATTGCTTTTGCAATATATATTTTTGGGCTGAGAATACATGCGCTGTTTTATAAATATTTTACGAAGTAGGCACAAGTACTAAAACTAATTCTATGTGGGTTTAAACCAGAAATATACCCTTAGCTTGGTAACATTAAACTACCTGTCTATGTACGGTAGGCGCGAATCCTAAAGATAGATCTATTGGGTCTGACAAACCTCATCCTGACTATGGGATGCTTTAGTACTTCGAGGTTATTTTAAACACACCTGATCTGGTGTACTTTAGAGGGTAAAACATGAATGTTAAAGCTTGTTACCGGGTGCCTACAACTTATAGAATACTTTTAAACACTTGCGAGTGTACGGATATTTATGAAAACTGAAATCTTGTGGTCTATTACTATTACGGAAATGATTGATTATGATAAACTAATGAACTCACCAACCTTTTGGTTGACACTTTAAAGCATGTTTATTCTCAGGTATTAAAGAAATCTTCCGCTGTGCATTAGCTCATTTTAAGGATATTACCTGGAGTCATTCATGACATACTTTGAAAGACGTTGCATTCGAGTCGTTGAGTTCATCAAGATTAATATTAAGTCAATTATAGTTGGATGTAATATGAAATGGTATGCATGCCGTCAATTTTTGATGTAAAGAAAGTTTGTCTTTTAAAAACGAATGCAATGTTTGTAAAACGTATCATATAGAGGTCAAATACCTCGCGATGTAATCAACTATTGTGAATCGTTTATAATGTATATGAACGGGTCCTTTCAAATGTTATCCATGATTCTTGAAATCTCTACTATTCATACTCATTACTTTCAAAATCTTTGCTTTCTCGTTATTTTTAATCATTGAATTTTCTTGACAAGTGGCGTCTACGAAACTCTAGAATGGAAGGGTTTGGATTACCAATTTAAAGGATCCTATAGCTCAAGCCCCTAGACCTAAATAGGCCACTACGAATTGAAAGTCTTTAATCGAAAGTATATCTATCAATCCTTGTTGGAAATCATTTGCTTAATAATTAAAGTCTCGACACGTCATACTGCGATTATTGCATAGATGATGTACAGACAAATTCATATCTTATCATATCTATCCCAGTAAACTTTGTCTACCACTTTTCCTAAATTTTCTCCGTAAATTACGAAATCTTTTTGCTATATATATGTATTCAAAGAGACGAATATATCATTCAATATTCAACACCCATTTCATACCAAACCCTATTCCAAACACATAATATGGATTTCTCACCTGATTCCTTAAGTTCCTCTAGCTCCGAAGATAGCGTGACGGGAGCACACCCACCGATCAATTACCGTGATTTCTTCAGAAAATGGGGATGGGTTCGCGAAATACTCACCCTATGGAGAAATGAAGAAGGTACTCCTTATCACGAGCCAAACTTACCACCAAACGTTGGAGTACTCGATTCACTTACCGGTGAACCTGTTCGCAATACCGTTTTCACTCTTTTCGCAAGGATTTTTCGCCTCGAAGGTCGACTCAATGTAGCCCAAGACAGTATTCGTCCTCTACTCCCGAATTCTAAATAGATAGGGTTATTAGAAGAAGTTAGAAGACTTCGAACTAAATATCAAGAATTGACAAACCTTACGGAGGAATGGGTAGAACAAATCCATAGACTCGAGCTTAAAGTAGAAACCCTGGAGGAAACAGTGCACGATTTGGAAGTTAGGCTCACACCTACTACCCAAATACCACAAGCAACACCAGCAACATAACCAGTACCATCAGTACCACCAACATCACCAACACCACAAGCAATACCAACAGCAACCGCAACACCACCAGCAGTATTGTCAACATCACCCGCACCGATGGCACTACCAGAATCAGCAACAGCCTCAACAGTACCGCCAACATCATCAACACAGCAAGCATTATAAGTACCAGCAGTTGCATCAGTATCAGCAACAGCATCAGCTTCATCAACAACAACATCTGCATCACAAGCCTCAACATCACAATCTATGCCATGAGCATCAACATCATACGCACTATAGATACCAAGGAATACCATTAACAACAAACGAAGAAGTATTGATTCATAACTACATTGAAGAAATACTCTGCAGAGAATATGTAGTTTCTAAAAGTTTTTGGAGATTATTTATTCTTGTTCCAACCTCAAATCAAATGAGTTTAATATTATATTAACTCATTAAATCCATGATTACATCTGAAGGAAAATATATATGTACGTATATTATCATAAAGATTGTAATTAAATATTCTGTTGTACAAACTGTTGATGGTGAAAATATTTTAACGGGTAGGTAATACCCGAGAAATATTTATATCTCACATTAACATGTTACATTGTACATTCTTCAAAATTCTTGAAAATGCCTTAGAACTATAACCAACGATTCAGATTCGTTAATCCTAATAATGCTGATGAAGCAGCAAAGGCCGTAGATGGTCTTAATGACCAGAAGCTTGATAATAAAGAATTGTGCGTTGGAAAAGCTCAAAAGAAAATCTGGTATTGAAAGACGGATTGAGCAAAACATGAAGGAAGCTGTGGACAAATCCCAAGGACTAAACCTGTATTCAAAGAATCTAGATGATTCAGTATCTGCTGAAATCATTAGCAATTACCCTGCTCCTTACTTATCTTAAATCCTTACAGAAGAACTTTCCTCATTATCATTTGATCTTAGAAAATTCTAAGATATCATCGTATCTTTCGTCATAAATATCCTCGATATTTCTGAAGATATCTTCATAACTATTCTTGTCCGCGATAAATTATCTCTTTGCTATATCTTTGTTACATAATAAAGGAAACTGTTTTAGTTTCTATATTCTGTAAAATTCAAGTTTAAATTATAAATGTTTTAAAGTAGTGTCGGGAATTGAAGCATGAGTTAGTATAATATAATGACGTCATGCCAACGTGATTATATTACAGTAAGTCATGCTAAATTTTTAATGGAAGATGATGATTCATAGACTTTATAATCATCAGTTGCCATGTTACACGACTCTTACATTCTACTTAACCTCTGAACATATCAAGATCATATATTCTTGATAGTTCCATCCTCAGTAATTCTGGTAATTTAACAAATCAAATCATGATATTACGTTCCTTCCTACTTAGAACATTAAGTTCATTTGAAACTTCATACCTACGAATTCTGGACCATTACTTGCTTTACAACAGCATGACGCTTCGACATATAAGGGAAAATACAAAGCCCGATAACGACACCGAAATTACAAACCGTGTATATCAATACGTATAGTAATATAAAGACACGGGAGAACTAAAAACACAATAAATCCAAGAGAATAGTAGAAGTAAATAGACTCCTCTGGTGGGAGTTGTAAAAGAAGGATGATTGTGGCGATAACCAATATAAGGTCAAGAACATGAACTGGATTAAGCATATTAACAAATCTTTTGGAAGTATGAATTGAGGAAGAAAGTATAGAAGTGGTGAAGATAATGAAACGGCAGAAGCTAATTTATAGTGAAATTTCAGACACGACAATCAAGACAATTCACCGCATTTAATCAAAGAAAATCCTAATTTCCTTAATTACCGGAGAATCAAATATTATAAAGATTTTCTTTAATTCCTTGAATTCCGGAAATCAATCGTGACTACGTCAAAAGTTAAGGCGAACATTTAATTTCCTCATTTCACTCTTTTGTGATAGCTTCGTTTATACTCTTCCTATAATCGAAGTGTTTCATCCATATTACCCAATGCTGATAAAACTCTAATTTTCAACTCATATTCATCATTCTTGTTGTAAACAATGACGATCTCTATCAAATTTCATGACTATGATTTTCATGAACTCCTCTCTGTTTTGTCTACCCTAATATTGTGGCATAAACGCTCAAGGTTTAAATAAGCTCACTATTATTCATAACACATTTTATGTGTATTGAAATGCTTGTATAGCGTCATCATCTCTTTCTGAGAAAACCTAATCAATAACACTTTTGTTAAATCCTTTTGATAACCTCTACTTCATAGAAGAACCTGTAGAAATTATGGTTCGTATAATTTAAAACGCTCGAAACAAAACAATATTCTATCTGTTGAAATTCATGCAAGGCCCCGAGTATACCTGGGAACGTGAAAACCAAATAAAACGAAAATATCCTCACCTATTTACAAACAACAAAGACTGATGGCAACAACTAAATCTCGGGACGAAATTTCTTTTAACGGGTAGGTACTGTGACAACCCGGGAATTTTCGGCTAAATTTAAACTTAATCTTTAATATTTTCAAGATGATAAGCAACATTTGTTAAACTAAATCTCCAAATCTTTGAGCTGTTTCAATCATCTTTGACCAATACCGACGATTCCCGAACAAATAATAGTATATATATATATATATATATATATATATATATATATATATATATATATATATATATATATATATATATATATATAACTTGACTTAATTATTATAACTAAAAATGTAAAATTTTATACAAGATAATATTGTTGTTTTATTACTTTTATTATTATTATTAATATTAAATATTAATATTAATATCAATATCAGTATTAGTTATATTATTACTTGCAATATATAATGAAATGTGATACATTTAAATTGTAATATTATTATTATTACTAGTATTATTGTTATCATCAATATTATAATTATTAATAAAATTATGATTTCTATTATTAGCATTAATATTATTTATTCATTATCATTATTAAAATAAGTATTTACTTTTAATAATATTATTATTTTTATTAACATAATTATTAATAAATATCATTATTCTTGTTATTTATATTAGTATTCTTATAGCATTATTATTATTATTATTATTATTATTATTATTATTATTATTATTATTATTATTATTATTAATACAATTATTACTATTATTATTAATATGATTATTATTAATATAATTATCATTAATTTGTATTATTATTAATATAATTATTAATTATTAATATTAATTAAAAAAATAAAAAGTAACGCATACCTAAATTAGGTCAAAACACTATCTGTATTTTTATTTTATTTTATTTTGATCGTGATCAGCTTTTATATTTTTTTTATATTTTTATCTGCTTTTATTTTTTTACACTTTTCTGTTTGATCGTGATTATCAAGTCGAAAACCACTCAGTATTATCTATCGATCACATCTTCCTTATTTATAAAAACCAGTCGACACCCTCTTAATCAATTATCAAATTTAAACAGATATTATTTATTTTATTTTTATTTTTTAACAGTAACCTCTGTTCTTGATAAAAAAAATTCAAAAGCTCAAATTCGATTTCAACTTCAAAAACTGTAAATGTAGAGTTGTTAGGAATCTTCTACTAAAACTACCTGCAAAGTTTCAAATCCCAAATCTTACTATCGAATCCGAATTTTGAAGTCAAAGTTTTTGAATTTAAAAGTCAACTAATTGTTCATCAAGAAATTCGATGTCGTGTTGATGTTTTTGGTTAAATTAATGATTTCAAAAGTTTCTAGGAATGATTTTAAACAAAATTCATGTTGTAACATTTGTCCAAAACGATCCCAAATTCGAAATCAATATCTTTTTTCTTCTTTTTTACTCTACGAACACAGCATCCTGTTTCATTTTTTTTTTTATTTTTTTCTGCTTTTTCTCTTTTAGTTCTTATCTGATAAATAAATCAATAGGTAACTGATTGTTTCCATTTCATTTTCACATTTTAATTCAACCTTTAAACATGTCATTTTGATTGATAAATGGTCTCTGGTCGATTTGATTAAGAGAAGAAGAAGAAAGAAAAGGAAACAGAATAATACGTTTATATATAATCAAAACTTGTTTTAATTAAGAAAAGCAGAAATAGAAGAGTGGTGTGGGGTGCTTGTGTTTATTGAGAGGTCGCGGGTTCGAGCCCGATCTCGGGCATTTTTTTTTTGGGAAAAGCCTTTTAACTCTTCAAAGGTAGTTTATAAGTAGTAGTAGTAGTAGTAGTAGTAGTAGTAGTAGTAGTAGTAGTAGTATTATTATTATTATTATTATTATTATTATTATTATTATTATTATTATTATTATTATTATTATTATTATTATTATTATTATGAAAATAATAAAAGTTATTATTATTTTCATTAATCTTAGTATTAATATTTTTTTTTTATAGAATAAGTATTGTTATTAAAATTATCATTAGTGATAACATTTTTATAATTATTATTATTATTAAGTGTGAAGTATTATTATCAAAATGATTATTTTCATTATCATTAGTATTAAATTTTTCATTTAAAAACTACAAGTATTATTCTTAGAATTAAAATTATAGGAGTTATTATTAAAACTATCATTAATATTAAAATCATTAATATTAAAATTTATACTATCATTATTATTATTTTTACTAATATTATCTTAGTATTATTATAACTACTGTTTTAACAAACAAATAATATATATATAAAAATATATTTAAAATACATAACTTAACTATATAAAATTTCTTATGTATTTTTAAATATACAAAATAAATACATTTAATTAAATAATAAAATATATAAATTATTAATACAAAAGTTATATCACTAACAATAAAATATATGTTTGTTCGATTTCGATTATATGTGTTAATGAATATACAAATGATATAGGTTCGTGAATCCGAGGACAACTCTGCACTTGTTTCAATACCGTCATATGCATATTTACTACAAACTATCGTATCGTATCGTGAGTTTTCATAGCTCCCTTTTTATATATATTTTTGGGCTGAGAATACATGCGCAACTTTTATAACTGTTTTACACGTTAGACACAAGTACTCAAACTTTTATGCTATATACGTGCTTTGTCATGCTAAATCCCTGCCGTAATATCGTTAATTGCTGAGGTATAAGATGCAAGCTTAGTTATTGTGAGTAGCGCTACTAAGAGTGACGTCTCTATCCATTTGACCGTTGGTCTTTGGATACATAATAATGATTCAACGACATTGATAGTACAAGGTTTCACGGGGTAACTTCTGTTTAGTCGCGATATTACAAACAACAACTCTTTCGATTAATATATTTGGTATTAATCAACTTTAAACTGAAATATTGTGGTCTAATGCTATATTGAACTATTGATTTGTGATAAACCTATGAACTCACTCAACCTCGTTGACTTTTTAAGCATGTTTATTCTCAGGTACTTAAATATTACTTTCGCTGTATATCTACTGCTTTGATGATGATTGCTTGCTATGCTTGGAGTCTCCATTACATATCATATCATTTAAAGACATTAAATGCTCTAAATACAATGTAATCTATTTATCTTCCACTGCAAAACTCAATAAAACGTCTCATATAGAGTCGTTCTCATTTATACAACTGTGATTTGATATAATTAGTCACAAATACCCCAAGCCCTATTTGGGGGTGTGACCGCTAACTTAACAACTTAAATCATCAACACGTAACAAAAATATTGTGAATATATTTCGATCATACTTTGATATATATGCATATAATTGTTATAGGTTCGTGAATCGACCCGTGGCCAAGTCTAATTCTCGATGAATTAAAAATCCATGAAAGTGAGTTATAGTCCCATTTTTACTATCGAATATTTTTGGGATGAGAATACATGCAGTTTTACAAATGATTTACAAAAGAGACACAAGTACTTGAAAATTACATTCTATGATTGAATTATCATATTGAATATCACCCTTTTGCTTGGTAACCTAAGAATTAGTGAAGGCCACTAATTGACGCGAATCCTGAAGGTAGATCTATTGGGCCTAACAGACCCCATCCAGGTTATGGATGCTTTAGTACTTCAATTTTAATATACAGATGTGTGTTCCTGTATATTTGGAGATATTCTAGATGCATTTTGTTAATGTCGATTACCAGGTGTTCTTCATATTAATGATTTTTATACAGATGAGTGTTCCTGTATGTATTATGAAAAATGAAATCTTGTGGTCTATTATTATAATTTGATATACAGGTTAAATCTATAACTCAACAACATTTTTGTTGACGTTTAAGCATGTTTATTCTCAGGTAATTATTAAGAGCTTTCGCTGTTGCATACTAAATTAAAGACAATATTTGGAGTCCATGCTTGTATGATATTGTTTAAAAACTGCATTCAGAAACTTATATTGTTGTACCATATTATTGTAAACCATTATGTAATGGTCGTGTGTAAACGTCATATTTTATATTGTCATTACTTGATGATCTACGCTATGTTTTTAAACCTTATCGATAAAATAAAGGTTATGGTTTGTTTTAAAAATCGAATGCAGTCTTTGAAAAACGTCTCATATAGAGGTCAAAACCTCGTAACGAAACCAATTAATATGAAACGTTTATAATCGATATGAACGGGACATTTCAGATTACACAACAAAATATCAAACAATTTATCACTACAGTATGTGCGCATCAAGTATTAAATCAAAAAGGGTACTTGGTGTTGCTTGGACCAAATCATACTTGGCCAAATGGTGCGCAAGCACAAATACAAGGACCATCACACTGCGATACACCACATACTGGCGTGATATGTATTACACGTAATCAGCAACCAACGATTGTGAAGATAGATGCATGAAAAGCATCAACAAGCACAAATAATCAAGCTAATGTAGATAAACAACAAGTGCAAGCTGACTTACCAACATTTTTCAATATATTTCTAGTTACTCGATAACATCACCCCATGTGCTTCCGTTGACTTTAGGAGTATATGAGGGATTAACTAATCCACTAGATTTTTCGCAAAGATTCGCAGATACCATGCACACAAGTATTTGGGATGAACCAATTGCATGCCACGTTTTCCCTATTGTTTTACAGGGTGTAGCGCATGAATGGTTTAACAACCTTCAAGTAATAAGCATTACAGGTTTCATGGATTTGCGCACAAAATTTTTGTTGCGATTTCAAAATCTACAACTTTGCAAGCGAACACATATTGAGTGTCATGACATTAAGAACGATGTAAAGAATCCTTTGGAGAATTTCTTAGGCGCTATTTTATTTTCGGTATCATAGTCAATAGGTTATAGTTGCATATTAAGTTTTTATCGCTTGTTCAAAATGTCCCATACTCCCATCGGTGACTTTCAATTTTTCATCAATCAGTATGTTGTTCAGTTGTTGTATTATTGATTTGTTAATTATACTCATGTTACTTTTTGTTAATGTTGCTAAGGATTATAGTCTATTGTGGTTGTGTCTAGATTTTGTTAGATTTGGGTATTTTTGTTAGTATATGGAATATAGAGCTCTTCTGTAGTCACTGAACTCATTCTAAAATTGTTTCAATATTAATCCAATTTGTCTGGTGAATAACCTTCACCCAATTTTGTTAATATTGCCCATGTTAATTTTTTATGGTCATTTTCGATGATGACCATTGAAAATGAAATTTTAAAGAGTATAAACTGTGAAAAGGTGATTAAATAATTTTTTTACTGAGAATGTGAGGAGAGCTTCAAGAATTATTGGTTAGCTATTACAGTATATAATTTTAAAGTTATATTCTTTATCTTTATTGATATGACGTTAGTTGTAGTTTTTTAAATATCTTATATTATTCGTTAGGGACCTAAGGGCCTATTTTGGCCTCGTTCTAGATACTTAAATTTTCGAGACCGGCCCTAGTTACCATCAACACATACCTCCAACATAATTCAAATACTTCTGGCGTGTCTACTTTGGACTTTTACTTTAACACTTTTATGCAATTAATAAAAGAAGTAAAGAAGCCAAAAGTACAAAAGTCAAAAGATTTACAACAATTCTATAACGACTAGTAATATCGGACAAAGGTGTCTGCGGTTGATCAGAAAGTCGAGTCGTGGTATTGATCACAAACTATCTATAACTTTATCTATCTTGCCTATAAAAATCAAACATTGGAGTCACTTGAAGACTATTTCAAACAAATCATTCAAGCTTTCGTCTCATATTATTTAATTGATTCTACAAAGTAGAATTAAGTTGAAAACTTGTCATTAAATACTATTGTAAGTTTACTTGTAATCAACTATCTTTGAGGTGATTAAGTTAATAGCTTTGTTCTTTTTAAGAACATTAGCAAAGTTAGGTGGACTTGAATCATTCAAAACAACAGGAAGATTCATACTAGTGTTAGTGAAGTATTCACTCCTCACCCCTAATAATTTATCAAGTGTAAATGACTCCTCAGTAGATATACAATTAAACATCTTGATTCCTTGAGTACTCATCTAACTATTTTTTCCTGCAAATTACACGTTTTTGAGAGAACGACACTGAATCAATATATTCTCAATTCAACGACGATTTTCTTAACTCTATCAATCGATTTAAAAAAAAAAACCCCGTGTTCCTAAACCTCTCAAAGTAAGTTATCGACTCTTTCATTTTTTTTTTAATAGAAACATCAAGAAGCATATTCTTGAGTTATAACTTTAACAGCAATATCAAGAGGCTTATCAAGAAGCTTATTCGGTTTGAATGTTTGTTCGAATGAAAAAGAAAAAAAACATTGTGCCATTTTTGTCTCATGTGTATGAAAACTAAAACAAAAGAAAGGCTTGTTGTTTATTTTTATTTTTTTCTCGTTGTGAAGAAAAGAATACATAGATCTTTTCAAAACATTTCGGTGATTATAAAATTTCGGGTCATATTTAATTGACTAAGTTACACATGCTCAATGACGCCCTTCCTATTGTCTTAATTAGGTGCTAGATGATGTTCTTTAGGGATAGGTCTTCGAGGTTGGATAGTGTTTGCTTCTCTATTGTTTAGAAGCAGTTTTGTTGTTTGTTTTTCAGTATGGTTCAACTTGGTCGTGAAACACGTTCGTCCGCTTTTGATTTTGTTTTTGGAGCTTTGTTTTCTGATTTCGAGCCTAGTCGTGGATCGGTGGTATATTTTTTTTTTTTTTTTTTTGAAAAGCAAGCAAAAAGTATTATTAATATATCGGAGAGTTACAAAGCCCTATACAACTATACAATGTAATGAGATCGAAAATGGAAAATGTACAGATTCATGGGCTAGGAGACCAAAGACACCGCGGAACTTGAGACATCAAGCTGGGAAGAGGCAACCAGACAGTACCGCGCTTGCGATGACAAAGTCGGCTGACACTCCCCATTTAACCAAGTGAAAATGGAAATCCAAGCCATGAATGCACTGACGAATAGGACTTTGCTACAATTAGCCAATGCCGGATCTCTGATGATTTGAGGAGATGTAGAAGGCGGGATTGACTAGCCACTGGTGCCACATAACTATAGATTTTTTGTGTCTTTTGGATATCCATGCGAAAGACTGTGTTTGGATTTCGGATAAGATTGTTGCGGCACACCATTCTTTTTTACCGAAGACCTTGAGATTCCGGTATTTCCAGATAATGTAAGTGGATGCCCATTTAATGGCTTGCCAGATGTTAGCACCATTTTGTGACGTGGTGAAGGATTGATCATTTAAGGTTATGTCACGGAGATTGGTGAAGGTGTTGGCTGGGAGGTTCCACCATTGTAGAATTGATTCCCAGACGTTTGATGTAGACGTGCAATGAATTAATATGTGTTCAATAGACTCTATGTGTAGGTTGCATAGTGGGCAGAGGATGGAGTCGAGATCAACTCCTCTTTTGTCTAGTTCTACACGTGTTGGGATTCTCCCGTATAGAACTCTCCAAATGAAGATGTTAATTTTTTGGGGTATGAGTTTATTCCTTGGTGTCTTAATGGTGGAGGACGGTGTATGAAGTTTAAGGTTGTCGAGGATTGTGGCTAAAGCTTTTGTTGTAAAAATGCCGGATTGATCTAAATTCCATTTCCAAGTATCAGGCTTATTGGAGAGACTGATGGTTGATACGAGATTATTTAGTTCTGTTAATTCGGTGAGGCTCCGACCATTAGGTGCACGGGACCAGTTCCATGAAGTGGATGTCGTTATGTTGTATATTTGTTGGATCGGTGGTATATTTGTTGGCCTTTTTCATCTTTCCATGAAATTGAATCTATTATAAAGTTCTTGTTGTTTTTGAAAAAATTAGGAAAAAATGACGGCCTTCCTAAGTTAAAAAGTTAAGACCTACAATTGTAGATCTTTATACGGTTTGGGAACCTTCACGTTCTTTTGGCTTGTCATGTAGCCTACTGTCCAAAATGTATAAGGGTGATTGTCATTATGCAATAAATTGAAGCGTGTACACCGTGCATTGTAAAGGTACAGTCAAATGACAGCGAGGATACAATCAAAGGTCGATTGGTGGACATAGGATTAAGATCTATATGAAAATAGGTAAGGAACAAATGTACAGATCGATCAATCGATGTTGTTTTTGTTCGTACTCATCATATTTTTTCTGAACATATCGTATAAAACACATGCATTCAATGCATGCAACCTAGACCGTTTCTCAAGAACTACAAAGTTATCGTTATGATAATAATAAGTAAATTTTGAGATTTTCTAACATATATACAGGCAGGGCCGGTCCTGAGTTTTCTAGTGCCCCGAGCAAGACGGTAAAAAAAAGCCCCTATAAATACAGATCAACGGAAATTACCGAGGCGACGTATAACATATTGAAAGGCCTTTAGATCTAAAGTTCATTTTACTTCTCAAATCTCCGATTATATGTGCATATATAGAAAAATTGGACCCCTGAAAATCATGGGCTCTGCGCGGTTGATCACTTTGCACCCCTTCCGGGCCTCCCATGTATACAGGGATGATAAATAAACAAAGAAAAAGAGTGATTAAAAATGAAAAATATTGATACACGTAGTAGTTTATTATAAGGGTTATGTTAATGTTTAATACGTAGGTTAATAAGCACGGAATACTTAAAAGACGTAGTAGTGTAGTACTTATTACTTTTTGGTATGTAAATAACTCATATTATATATAATTAATGTGTATTTTCGAGATTTCTATATGTATATGAAAATTAAGCACTTATCAATTTATACTCTTGTACAGAATAAGTTGGTAAAAAAAAAATTAACGGGTATGTTTGAATTAGTAGCTTGTATGAGTTCATAAGAGCTTATAAAAAAAATAGATTTGTATTAGTAATGTTTATAGATAAAATTTTAATAACTAATAAACCTTTTAGCTCTGTAGAATATACAACTTGAAAAGTTTAAATTTCTATCTATTGATCGAAGAAGTTTCTCACATGAAGCCACACTATAAGCCCTTTGGTAGTACGAGTTTACTAAAGGTGAAATAACATAATCAGCTAATTACATCTATATAACCTTTGGTAGTCGGGTAATGCTTAGAAAAAGACGGACACAGTTGTATCCATTCGATTGCAGGATAATGATGATTATATCGATTTTGGTGAAGCGGTTCAAAACTCGTTTTGAAGGGAGCCAGGAGTTGATCAATAGGCGGAGAAAATAATATTGAGTTTTTTGACATGTTAGCGATGTGTAGACAGGGTGGGGCATCTGTCTTAGTTGGATTTAAAAAAAAGCTTATACTAAAAAAATTTTATAAAAAAATAAGATTTTTTAGGTGTTTGCCCCGGTTGTAATGAAAAATATAATAAATTTTTGCATCCGCTCTATTTGTGGTCGGTTTCAAGTTCCGCCACTGGCAATGATTGATTCCTTCTTCTTCGGGTACACTCATCGGTGATGGTTCGGCTAATGTGTTAACGTACTACTTCAAATCTCAAGTAAGCAATGTTGTCAATTATAACAAAGTTGATGACATGGTCTCCAAGCCGGTTTCCAAGAATCACAAGGGCAAAACAGCAAAGGTCAGGTAAACAGGACCCATCTAGGTAGTTCATTTTGTTTGGTGGTTGCATAGTGTTTTAGTTTATTGTGTCCTTTAGTTGTGTTTTGGATTTGATTGTAAGTGTTATGGGTCGGGTTTTGATTAGTTTAGCTCGTTTCTTGCTTTGTTAGGGTTTGCTAGTTTGTTATTTAAGCCTTATCCCTTTTTGTTTATTGCTTGTATCCTTATTAGTTATTTTTTTTATTTCGAAAAAAAGATATGTTATAAAGGTTGTATGTTAGGGAGCGTTTTATTTTATATATTCACTTTTGCCGTAAAAAAAAATATGTTATAAAGGTCTCGTTTTGCAAAAAATAAAAGAAAAAACAAATATCACTTACTTTTATCTTTATAATTTTATATTTTTTAAGTTTCACACAGTTTACTAAACAATTATAAAATATAAGTTTTAGGTTTAAATTCAAAATATAAATATAAAATTACAAACTATCGACTTCGGCTAATTCTATTTACATAAAGTTTCAACTTGCTATTTGTTTCACTTTTCATTAAATTATTCTTTTCAATTGATCTATTTCTATTCTTGTCATATCAATAGAGTATTTATTTGAGGTATACAGATATGTATATACTCCATTCATCTAAAATTATTGCTTCATATAACTTTCAAAAGTCCTTTTTCTTAATTTTAACTTCAAATAAGTTTTTTATTTTATATAATATATTTGATCAATTTATATGAATAAATTACATTTTAAACGTGTTTTCATTGGTACGATCAACATTAATCATCAAATATTATGTAACATAAACAAACATAGCTAAAGTTAACGTTGAAAAAGAAATACTCCGTACAATAAAAGTAAAATAATGGATAGTTATTTTGGAGAGAGAAAATATTTTATATATGTGTGTGTGTGCGCGTATTCGATTAACATTACTATTATTCATCGTATTTTTATTGTGATGTATATAATTTCTTTTGAAATATTTATACATTACTATATATGCACTGGCGATTTCAGGATTAATACGTAATGGGGTCCCAAAATTTTTTTCACTACTAATTATATTTGAACGTTATTTTGGTGGTAATCTACTTTCAAAAAACTTTAAAACTTGAAAAATATATGGTATCCAAGTAGTTAAAGTTAGTGATGTTCTAAACAATTTAAAATAAAAACTATAAATTTGAAAAATATATGGGGTCCTGCGGTTAAATTTAGTGGTGTTCTATACAATTTAAAAAGAATTTTCTACTGCAAATTTTCAAACTAGTGGTATCCCGTGACCCCACGGGTATACTACTAGACTCGCCACTGTATATATGAAAGTTAAAGTAAATAAACTAAATGTCGATATGCATATTGTAATAGAATCATAGTTTAATGTATATAACGATAACGAAACCATTTAGTGTTGCAAATGCTTTTTCGTCGCAATGTGCGTTATGTTCGCGCGTTAGTACGAGAAATAATTTCGTAATATACCTTAAATATTGTTTCTGTATAGGAATGAAGGGATAGATGATTAAAATACAAATTGATTTTTCTTTTAATAGAGTGGGTCACATAAATAAATAAATAAAAGTATTGAAGATCCATTTAGTATATAAAATTTAATTTAATCTTAATTAATGTAATAAAATAACTAAGAATTAGTCACGGGCAGGATAGATAGATGCATGATTAGGGTTGTTTTGTAATTAAGTGGGTGGAAGTAGAGATGTAGAGACGATATATAACTAATTGAATGATCTTATTTACATTCATATTCATTTAAGTTTATTCATCTATATTTATATTCATATCTATTTAATTTTAATTTTCCATCTATATGTATATTTGTAGGATTCAGCGGGATAATTGATCTCCGTTGAATATCAAATAAAATATTAATCTAATGACGATTTTGACAGTCAAATATGGAACGGAAGTAAATGTATAATCTCTACGTTTTGGGTTATAAGACATGTTTTGATTGTAATTTCTAATCAAATGCGACTCAATTGAATGAACTACGTTATAATATAAGTAGATATATGTTTAAACTAAATATAAATGTGTAATGTTGTTATTATTGACAATTTAATAACTGTAGCTTATATAACCCTTCTTCTTGTTAATAATTTAAAATTTTGTAGGTTATATGTATATGTATATCGATATGTATACATATGCATCTATTATAGTACGTATATATCTATGTTAAATGTATTTCAGGTAGTAATAGATATATTCATAGATGATAGATTGTAATTAATATCCAATTCACAAAAAATTTAAATAATTAATATTCATACACATATCCATTATTTATCCATTACATCATACATCATAGATATCTATTATAAATGAATCGGATCGAGTAGATATCTATGAATGACATATATTTTAGAAGGGTTATGCTAAAATGTGTCATGGTGGCATGTGATAAAAGCATTAATTGATCATAAAATTTACTTTTTAAAAAAAATATTACATTCAATACACATTTAATTTTAGAAAGTTTTGTGTTTATTAAATGTTTTTTAATTAATTTAAGGAAATATTTACTTTCATGAATGTTGATTATCATGTGCCATGGTGGCACAAATTAGCAATTCCCATTTTAGAAACAAGATTGAAGTTCCATTTATTGTATTTAATTATTTAATTATTATACCGGAAAATTAATGATGTAAAGTAACTAAAGAAATAGTCACGGGTCGGATATAAATAGATCTATGATTGGGGTTGTTTTTGTAGTTATGTAGCTGCAAGACTTGCGCCACATTCTTGACTAATCTCGAGTTATAGTTTGTGTGGAAATAAAATTAGATAAGACGAAATAAAAAAAAAAAAAAAAAATATATATATATATATATATATATATATATATATATATATATATATATATATATATATATATATATATATATATATATATATATATATATATATATATAGCATTCTCGAGTATTTTATACAATGAAAACGAATTTAGAGAAAATAACATAAAAAGAAAAGTTATAGAGTAAACGGTGATGACTACTTTCAGCCTAGAATTGATGGAATTGAAAGGGAATATTTTATCTATTTGTACGTGACTAATCTACGTAATATTTTTTCTTATAAGTTGTTAAAATATAAAATATTCGATATCAGTTTGATTGATCTCATGCTAGTATAGCCTGGTAATATTAACTCAAAAATACAACTTATCTATACATCTTCTATCTATACAACAACAACAACAACAACAACAACAACAACAACAACAAACTCAATCCCACATACGTGGGGTATGGCCGTATGAGGAGGTGAGACATAGACAATCCTACCTCTATCTTTGGATAAAAAAGTCATTTCTCCACCCCGAGTGAAACACTTCAAGAGTAGAGAAAGTCCTCCCTTTTCTCTGTCCGACGAATAAGAGATTGCTTCCAAGGGAACCTCCGGCCAAAAGTAGAAAATATAATACAAGGAAAAATAAAAATAAAAAAAACTATAAAAGTGAGTAAAAGAAAAATAAGCAATTATATCGAAAGGGACTCCATGAAAATGATACTATCAAATTTTTATGGGTTTTAAAGCATGCCTAGGGTTCAATTTAGGCTATAGACGGCAGTCAAGTCGCCAATAAATCGACGCTTACTGTTGACTCGCTTAATAATGCCGTAAAAAATGTTGCATTAATATATATATATATATATATATATATATATATATATATATATATATATATATATATATATATATATAACGTACCGTAAAGTGCGATGCGGACCTCAATTTAAAACAATAAATGTTGCACTAGAAGAACAATAAACGTATATGATCACATACAAACAACCATACAAATCTCTATACATAAGCCTACATACATACATACAAACATACATGCCTAAATCCATACCCAGACATACATGGACATACCTAGGTACACACATACACGCATAAAAACCTACATACATACCTACCTACATACCTACATATATACATACATACATACATACATACATACATACATACATACATACATACAATCAACATACATACAATCAACATACATACATACATACATACATACATACATACATACATACATACATACATACATACATACATACATACGAACATACCTACATACGCATACATACCTACGCCTACATGCATACATACAGAAACATGCATATATACATCTATAGACATACATAAAGCAAACATATATACCTACATACGAACAAACATACACATACATACATAAACAAGCATACAAACATACACATACATCCATACATACACATACATATATGCACACACATACGTACCCATACCAGACGAGGTCCGGGTAAAAAGCAAAGAGCGAAAATTCATAGAACACGCTTCATGAAGATACAACAACAACAACAACACTAAACCAAATCTCACATGTGTGGGGTATGGGTCTTCCTGAAGGTACATACAAGACATAAACATGCCTATAAATATCTCTTTAAAAGAAAACACATACATATATACCTACATATACACATACACTCCTTAAAAAAAAAAAAAATAAAATAAAATAAAAAACGTATCATTATATAAACCGCGTGACAAAAATCCTACATATCAACTTCTGATTAATTCATGTCATGTGCCAACTTATCCTTCATTCATGTCGTGTGTCAGTCTATCAGTTATTTCTATATATTAATTGAATTATTAGATTTTTTAATTTAATTTAATATACATATTTAAATACCTAAAATATTATATTATATTACCATATAATATTATATTAATATTAACAACCAGATGTTATAATTATATTTAACAAAATTATAAAATAAATATTGCTTTATTAACATTAAAATATTATTTATGAGTGATATATTATATAATATAAAATTAATTTACACTTTACGCATAAATTTTAAATATTACATTAATATAATATTTGTAGAATATTATATAAACGTATGGGCTCATGTTTGTCAATTGAAGTTAAAATAGTTATTTAATAATCCTTATAGATATTTAGATGTAAGCCTAGTCTGCTTTATTTGAGATATTAACATTATGAAATTAGTTTGTACAAAAAACTTATACAATTATAGATGTACATAAAATATTATTCTTAACGATCGGTTTTAAAACAACTTTTTAGAAGATCATTTTGGTGTTCTATCGATTTTTTGTCAATTGAAATTAAAATGATTCTAACGGACTGCTCATAATTGCATTAGTATTCAATATTAATGTTTTCGATAGAGATGTTATCAGTAATAAAGGTTTTTTAATTTTTTGTATTATACATTTAATAAATACCAATATTAACATTATCGACTACTAAGTTATACAAATGTCATGCAACGCACGAGCTCATAAAACTAGTACATTATATAAAGCACGTGATGATAATCCTATATCTCAACTTCTGGTTAAATTCTGCCACGTGTCAACTCCTCATTTACTCCCACCAATTCTAACTGTTATTTCCATATATATATATATATATATATATATATATATATATATATATATATATATATATATATATATATATATATATATATATATATATATATATAATATACATATTTAGATTTCCTAGTTGAATTTATTATACATATTTTCTTACTTAAAATATTATATTATTAAATAAAGTAGCATATACATATTTACATATTTAAATATATACGTGATTATATGATATGATCTACTCATTACACATCTATTATCTATTACTATGTATATTTAATATTTTATCAAAAACTATAATATATATATATATATATATATATATATATATATATATATATATATATATATTGAAAATAATTTTACAAGGTAGTCCTACGTTACATCAAAAACTATCCAGATTTTTTTCTAAATAAATATAAATAAACAGAGTGTATTTGAATGTCACTCTTCAATATTTATAATTAAAAAATTTCAATTAAATATAAATATAATTTTTAAGTATAATTATAAATTATAATATCCTTTAATTTATTAAATAATTCTAAAAATTAATACATGAATAGTATTATCATATGTTAACTGCAAATCTATTTATATAGCTGAAAATTGATTTTCTCTAATTACACCATAAATATATATTATATCTATTTATTTGCAACAGCTCACAATTCATATGCATTTATTAATTAGTAATTACGACAAGTCACTATACAATATCATTACTTTTGTTTGAGAACTCATCACCTTACATATGTTATGTTTTGGTGATTTGCTTAGGTTTAAATTTATTTATTTGTTAATGTTTGATGAAGATCATGATGTTTTGAAATTCAGTCAACGGTTTTAATAGTCGTGCAACACACGGGCACAAAACTCGATATTTACATTTGAGAAAACAAATACTCTAATTTATAATTTTCGTGCAACGCATGGGCTCATAAAATTAGTTTAGATATAATTCTAAACCTTTTATTTTAGTTTTTTTCTGTCTAACTAGAAAAAATCAAAATAAATGATTATTTTCCTTTTATACATCATATCAATTTTTTTCTTCTTTTTTTTTTACTTTCTTTTTTTAAATTAATAATAGATTACGAATAGATATAAACTATCTTTAATTTCATTCAATTATTTACATTTATCTCTTTTCTCCTCAAGTTCTAGTCCACTTGTATTATAAATAAACTTTTTCTACTGTTAAAATAGGCTAGAACACGGCGTTAATAACATAATCTAAAAATGAAACATCTAACTTTAAAGGTCGATCACTAAGTTGGATACTTGAATACATGGGCGTCTTAAGACATGTGTAAAGGTTGCGGTTGCACATGGTCATAATATTTTAAGGGGTAAAAAATTTTATAAATCTTTTATAATTATATGCATTTAACCCAAAAATTTAGTGCTGGCATGGGCCCAGCCGAATTAGTGTTAGTTCATAAAACTAATCGAATTAGTTCAATCCAAAAGGTAATTAACGTTTAAAGGTCCTTTTTTATGTCTATACAGGACCATCAGAATTAAGAATCAATGAGATGGCACTGCTTGATTGCTTGAGAATTTACAGTTCAGTCCCCACTATCTATAGCTATACTTTGGGGTATGTCTTAAAAAGAATGAAACATCTAATTCTGATTCCATCTATAAAAGGCTGTACACACTTGAATAGCTCCACACCCAAACCTTTTGTAGCAATTGTAAACTTGCTTGTGTAGCAATATAATAAAAGTAACACATACATCGAAATGGGTTCAAGCAGTGCATCGGCTACAATTGCTTTCCTTCTCACCCTTAATCTTATCTTCTTCACTCTTGTAGCTTCAACTTCTTGCCCACCACCACCATCAAAGCCACATCAACATAAACATCACCACCACAAACCAGCACCGGCCACTTGCCCGAAAGACACACTCAAGTTAGGTGTTTGTGCTGATGTTCTTAATGACCTTGTCCACTTAGTTGTCGGTACACCACCAAAGACTCCTTGTTGCTCACTCTTAGGCGACCTCGTAGATCTTGAGTGAAATATCCCGTTCATATTGATTATAAACGTTCCATATTAATTGATTTCGTTGCGAGGTTTTGACCTCTATATGAGACGTTTTTCAAAGACTGCATTCATTTTTAAAACAATCATAACCTTTATTTTATCAATAAAGGTTTTAAAAGCATTACGTAGATTATCAAATAATGATAATCTAAAATATACTGTTTACACATGACCATTACATAATGGTTTACAATAGAAATATATTACATCGACATATGTTTCTTGAATGCAGTTTTTACACAATATCATACAAACATGGACTCCAAATTTTGTCCTTATTTTAGTATGCAACAGCGGAAGCTCTTAGTATTCACCTGAGAATAAACATGCTTTAAACGTCAAAAAAATGTTGGTGAGTTATAGGTTTAACCTATATATATCAAATCGTCACAATAGACCACAAGATTTCATATTTCAATACACATCCCATACATAGAGATAAAAATCATTCATATGGTGAACACCTGGTAACCGACATTAACAAGATGCATATATAAGAATATCCCCATCATTCTGGGACACCCTTCGGATATGATATAAATTTCAAAGTACTAATGCATCCGGTACTTTGGATGGGGTTTGTTAGGCCCAATAGATCTATCTTTAGGATTCGCGTCAATTAGGGTGTCTGTTCCCTAATTCTTAGATTACCGGACTTAATAAAAAGGGGCATATTCGATTTCGATAATTCAACCATAGAATGTAGTTTCACGTACTTGTGTCTATTTTGTAAATCATTTATAAAACCTGCATGTATTCTCATCCAAAAAATATTAGATTTTAAAAGTGGGACTATAACTCACTTTCACAGATATTTCCTTCCTCGGAAATAAGACTTGGCCACGGATCGATTCACGAACCTATACAAATATGTACATATATATAAAAGTATGATCAAAATATAATTACAACCATTTTTATTATGTTTTAAAGATTTGAGTGTATTAAGTCAGTTGTCCTCGTTAATAACCTACAACTAGTTGTCCACAGTTAGATGTACAGAAATAAATCAATATATATTATCTTGAATCAATCCACGACCCAGTGTATACACGTCTCAGGCTAGATCACAACTCAAAGTATATATATTTTTGGAATCAACCTCAACCCTGTATAGCTAACTCCAACATTACTGCATATAGAGTGTCTATGGTTGTTCCAAATAATATATATACATGGGTCGATATGATATGTCAAAACATTTGCATACATGTCTATGGTATCCCAAGATTACATAATATATTAGAATACATGTATAATACAATATAAGTTAGCTAGGATATGATTTGTATAGATTTGTTAAACATTTCCCGTAGCTAAAAAGATCAAAAATATCCAATCTTGTTTTACCCATAACTTCTTCATTTTAAATCCGTTTTGAGTGAATCAAATTGATATGATTTCATATTGAAATCTAATTTAAGAATCCAAATAGAAAAAGTATAGGTTTATAGTCGGAAATTTAAGTTACATGTCAATTACTAAAGAGGTAGTCATTTCCGTCGAAAGAACGACATCTTAATGACCATTTTGAAAAACATACTTTCACTTTGAGTTTAACCAAGATTTTTAGATATAGTTTCATGTTCATATGAAAAATCATTTTCTCAGAAGAACAACTTTTAAATCAAAGTTTATCATAGTTTTTAATTATCCAAACCAAAACAGCCCCCGGTTTCACTACGACGGCGTATATCCGATTTTATGGTGTTCATCGTGTTTCCAGGTTTTAAATCATTAAGTTAGCATATCATATAGATATATAACATGTGTTTAGTTGATTTTAAAAGTCAATTTAGAAGGATTAACTTTTGTTTGCGAATAAGTTTAGAATTAACTAAACTATGTTCTAGTGATTACAAGTTTAAACCTTCGAATAAGATAGCTTTATATGTATGAATCGAATGATGTTATGAACATCATTACTACCTCAAGTTTTCTGGATAAAACTACTGGAAATGAGAAAAATAGATCTAGCTTCAAAGGATCCTTGGATGGCTTGAAAGTTCTTGAAGCAGAATCATGACACGAAAATAGTTCAAGTAAGATTTTCACTCGAAATAAGATTGTTATAGTTGTAGAAATTGAATCAAAGTTTGAATATGAATATTACTTTGAATTAGAAAGATAACCTACTGTAAATAACAAAGGTTCCTTGATCTTATATGATTACTTGGAATGGATTAGAAAGCTTGGAAGTAGACTTGCAAACTTGGAAGTATTCTTGATTTTTATGAAACTATACTTATGGAATTTATGAAGAACACTTAGAACTTGAAGATGGAACTTGAGAGAGATCAATTAGATGAAGAAAATTGAAGAATAAAAGTGTTTTTAGGTGTTTTTGGTCGTTGGTATATGGATTAGATATAAAGGATATGTAATTTTGTTTTCATGTAAATAAGTCATGAATGATTACTAATATTTTTGTAATTTTATGAGATATTTCATGCTAGTTTCCAAATGATGGTTCCCACATGTGTTAGGTGACTCACACGGGCTACTAATAGCTGATCATTGGAGTGTATATACCAATAGTACATACATCTAAAAGCTGTGTATTGTACGAGTACGAATACGGGTGCATACGAGTAGAATTGTTGATGAAACTGAACGAGGATGTAATTGTAAGAATTTTTGTTAAGTAGAAGTACTTTGATATGTGTCTTGAAGTCTTTCAAAAGTGTAAGAATACATATCAAAACACAACATGTATATACATTCTAATGGAGTCGTTAAGTCTTCGTTAGTCGTTACATGTAAGTGTTGTTTTGAAACCTTTAAGTTAACGATCTCAATTAATGTTGTTAACCCAATGTTTATTATATCAAATGAGATGTTAAATTATTATGTTATAATGATATTATGATGTATGAATATCTCTTAATATGATATATACATTAAAATATCGTTACAACGATAATCGTTACATATAAGTCTCGTTTCGTAATTCTTGAGTTAGTAGTCTTGTTTTTACATATGTAGTTCATTGTTAACACACTTAATGATATATTTAAATATCATTTTATCATGTTAAATATAGTGTATCAATATCTAAATATGATACATATGTATTTAGTAGACGTTATCATAACGATAATCGTTATATATATCATTTCGAGTTTCTTAACTTAGTAATCTCATTTCTTATGTATATCACACATTGTTAATATACTTAGTGAGATACTTACTCATCATAATCTCATATCAACCATATATATATATGTCTATATATACCACAACATGTAGTTTTTACAAATTTGTAACGTTCGTGAATCGCCGGTCAACTTGGGTGATCAATTTTCTATATGAAACTTATTTCATTTAATCAAGTCTTAACAAGTTTGATTGCTTAACACATTGGAAACATTTAGTCATGTAAATATCAATCTCAATTAATATATGTAAACATGGAAAAGTTCGGGTCACTACATTGAGGCTGCAGTCTGTCTTTGCACCGCCATTAAAGCTAATGTCTTGGGTATCAACCTCAATGTGCCGGTTTCTTTGAGCTTGTTGCTTAACTACTGTGGAAAGCATGTTCCAAAGGGCTTTCAATGCGCATAGACCAAGATCTTAAATAATTACTCTGTATTAATTGTTATCGTGTTATTTTAAATGTTTGGGTGAGTTTTATTTATTTTATCAAATTTCATGTAGGTGTGAATTCATCTTTGAGTGTTGTGTAGTTCGATTGAATAGTACGGTGTTTCACCTTCTGATTCTATCATGTACACTTGTACGTTCATATGTGATTAAATATAAAAGTATATTCATAGTTTATTTACGTGCATTGGTTAAAAATTAGTATCTATATTTAATCTTAATTAATATTTTTGATATTTTCATGAGTTCTAATATGCTTGATACATATACGTTGTTCCTTTACTGTTTCACGTACGAATAAGTACTTTGTATCGAGGTATATACCAACTCCAGTCGAACTGTTACTCTTCGAGAAGCTCACGGCTGTTTTATTATCGCAATAAATCTTCAATGGCCTTGATATGGGATTAACAATTTTGAGTCCAGTGATCAAGTTTTCAACAACATTGTTTAACATGTCGCATTATAAACCGCAACATACAAAGTCATCATGGTTGAGGTCGTCATCAACACTTGCTTCTGACTCTTCCAAGAAATAGGCCCACCCGACAGTATGACAAATATATCCCATAGTAGACCTACTAGTGTCTTTGCACTTCGCAAAGTCAAAATCCGAGTATCCAATAATTTCAAGGTTTTCGGATCTAGTGTATGTTAACTTGTACTCCTTCGTTCCTTGTAAATATTGCAATACTTTCTTAGAAGCTTTCCAATGATGTAGGCCATGATTACACTGACACCTTCCTAACATGCCACATATATATGCGATATCTGTTCGAGTACATACTTGAGCATCAGATCATACATTAAGCTTTCAACCACGGAAGCATATGGAATTCATTGCATTTCCTCATGTTCAACCTCAGTTTTCGGACATTGATGAGATCCGAAAACGTCACCCTTAACCACGGGAGTGACCGTTGGGGAGCAATGTTTCATACTGAACCTATTGAGTACACATTCAATATATGCCTTTTGAGACAATCCTAATGTCCTATTTGCTCGATCTCAGTGAATTTCAATTCCTATAACATAAGAGGCTTCACCGAGATCTTTCATGTCAAAGTTTCTAGAAAGAAAACGCTTTGACTCATACAACAAATCAATATTATTACTTTCCAAAAGGATATCATCAACATAAAGCACAAGTATAATAAAGTTGCTCCCACTCATCTTGAGGTACACGCATTTATCTACATGATTTTTGATGAAGTTATGTTTCTTCATTACTTCATCAAATTTTAAGTACCACTGACAAGAAACTTGCTTAAGCCCATAAATAGATTTCTTAAGTTTACAAACTAAGTGCTCTTGGCCTTCAGATATAAAACCTCGAGGTTGAGCCATGAACACATCTTCATGTGAATCTCCATTAAGAAATGACATTTTGATGTCCATTTTGTGTAACTCCAAGTCATAATGAGCTACCAAGGCCATTACGATCCTTAGCGAGTATTTTCTCGATACAGGAGAAAATGTGTCCTTGTAATCAATGCCCTCTTTTTAAGTATACTCTTTCGCAACCAAACGAGCTTTATAATGCTCGACGTTTCCATTTGGGTCAAGTTTAGTCTTAAAGACCCACTTGCATCCAACGGGTTTTGCACGCTTTGGTAGTTCAACAAGTTCCCAAATGTCATTTTTGCTCATTAAATTCAAATCATCATTCATTGCTTCCTTCCAATGAGCAGACTGGACACAAGTAATCGGTTCTTCATATGAATCAGGGTTATTGCATTTCTCTAAGTCAAAATCAGCCTCATTTAAATAGGTATGGTAATCGTCAAAATTCGTGGGCTGCCTTTGTCGTTGTGACCTATGTAACGTTGTTGAGTTTCTTGTGGTTCAACATTAGTCACGGGGTTAGGTTCATTTTCCTTGACATCATTTGGATGATCATGAGAAGTTAAGTGATCATTCGAGGTGTCAAGTGGCGTATTAATCTGGATGGGCACATGAATTATTGGTGTCTCATCTCGAACCTCTTGAAGCTCAATTCTTCTAAATGAACCACTCCCACTGTTATTAGCATTTTCAAGTAACTCAGCATGGTGTGTCTCGAAAATTTTGGTACTGTGAGATGGGAAATTTGATCGTTCTGGGTACCTAATGAAGAAGGAACTAATGGTTTTCAAGTCCAGTTTTTGTGATTGAGGATTGTATATCTTTGCTTCGGCTGGACATCCCCAAACCCTTAAATATCATAAGCTAGGTTTCCTTCCTGTCCATATTTCATATGGGGGTTTTGGGACTGACTTCAAAGGAACTCTATTAAGGATGTGAACACCCGTTTTCAATGCCTCAGTCCAAAGAAATTCGTGAAAGTTTGAATTCTCTAACATACTACGAACCATGTCCATAAGAGTGCGATTTCTCCTCTCAGCTACACAATTTTGCTGAGGGGGTACCCGGCATGATATATTGGTTAATAATCCCTTAATTTTTGCAAAAGTCAAAGAAATACCCAGGAGCTTGACCAACATCTGTATGTCTACCATAATATTCACCTCCCCTATCTGATCTCACTACTTTAATTTTCCTGTCAAGTTGATTTTCAACTTACGCTTTTAAATTTTTGAACATTTCAAATGATTCGAATTTTTCATTGATAAAGAACAGGTACATGTAGCCAGAGTAATCATCAATGAAGGTAATGAATTATTTATGACCACCAATGCCCGAAGGAAAAGGTCCACATATGTCACTATGTACAAGTTCTAATAATCCAGTACTTCGTGTGGCACCTTTCTTATTTCCTTGGTCATTTTTCCTTTATGCATTCTACAGATTTTCCAAAAATCGGAGAAATTAAGACGAGGTAGAACTTCATCTTTCACGAGTCTAGTCATCATGTCTCATGAAATATGGCCTAAACGTTGATGTCATAACTTTGATGAGGTTTCTAGATCTCGTTTTCTCCTATTTTGAATTTTATTCTCATTATCTTTGTATGATAATAGAGATTTCGAAAATCGATTATCTAAGCATAACTTAAAAAGGTTTCCCTCAAGTCAATCAGTTCTAACAACGCAGGAATTTAAACTAATATACACTTTATTGTATCCAAACGTAAATATAAAGTCATCAATAATTAGTATATAAGTTTCTAGTCATGCTCGGTACATAAAGAGTTCTGTGGAGATTTAAACAAAAGCTACATTCTAAAATTAATGAAAGGTTTTCTATAGCTTCAACATTAAATCAACTCCATTCCCGACTTTAACCGTTCGTTGGTTTCTTTCCAATCTCCAGATTGTACAGAATCCCTGTAAAGAATTAGCAATGTGTACCATGGATCCAGAGTCAATCCACCATGAATTAATAGGGACATTAGTATTAAAAGTTTCATTAATCATAAAAGATTCAAATATACCTTTCTTTGCTAACAATTCCTTGAATTTTGGACAGTTTGAATATGCCCATTCTTATGTCAAAATTTGCATTTTGGACCGCCTTGGAATGAGCTAGTACTTGTACCCGTTTTCTGGACTTTATTTGGAGTATGATTATCTCCACTTGAACCTTTGCCCTTCCATGAGCCCTTTCTCTTTTTGGAGTTTGTAGTAGCAATGTGAGCAACATCAGGTTTTTCTACTTTAAGGCGTTCTTCCTGTTGCACACACATGGTAATCAATTCGCTCATTGTCCATTTATCCTTTTGCATATTATGATTGATGTTAAAAGGACCAAACGACATAGGGAGAGATGTCATAATGACATGAACTAAAAAACCTTCACTGATTTCCATGTTCATGCCTTTCAGTTTGTTGGGAGCGAATGTTGGTTTATGCTAAATGATAATATTAATCTTAACCAACAATAATAATTGTTTTGATGATGACACACGCACATGACCAAAAGTGATGGAAGACATCTTGACGTAATTATACAAGTTCACTAATTCATACTTACTCTAGCAAAAGACCAAACCAAATGAAGCTTAGAGTGAAAACATTAGGAAAAACAAAAAGAATACTAAACTCAGGAAGTACACGGTTTGGGTCCATGGTGTGACGACCCGGAAATTTCCGACCAAATTTAAACTTAATCTGTAAATGATTCTGACACGATAAGCAAAGTCTGTAATGTTGAGTCTCAAAAATTTTGAAACAATGTTCATATATTCAATTGACCTTCGACTGCTCTCGACGATTCACGAACAATTAATTGTAAATAGATATGTGTGTATGTATATATAAATAATAATTCGAAATATAATTTGAAGTATTATATGTTGTTGTTATAAAAAAATAATATAAAAATAAAAATAAAAATAGGATATTATTATAATTATTATTTAAAATATATCTCTATATATAAATAAGGTATATTAAAAATAAATATTAAATGATTATAATACTCGTTTGATGTTTTGATTTATATTAAGCAAGTTAAATTCAAACTTATGTAATTTTAAAATAAACGGTGATACGAAAATGAGTTCTATAAATTTTAGGCTTATTAAAAATGTATTTAGGAACTATTTGTTAAGTTTTAATACTTTTTATATTTTACCCATAAAGGAGAGGGACAGTTGATGTACTATTTATTTATTAAATTAATGACTGAATTTTATACCATAATGACTGAAATAAATAAATATAGTTAATTTAAAAATATGAGATTTTTTTCTGAAGACTTTTATCCATCACTGATTTACAACGGATCCCGAAATACTATCCGTGTAAAACTGTCGGCAGATATTAATTAAGAGTTATCACACGTTTTAAGTTCTTTGATTTATTTATATTTATATTTATATTATAGTACTATATTAGTACTACTTTATTATTACTACATTTGCTTTCTTTCACATAGATGTGACTAAAATTTGTTTTTAGTTGCACACTTGCACACTTGCACATATTATATATATACATACAATATATCCGAGAACCCCCACAACCAACTTGTATTGTTTTCTGTTTGTGTTTCTATTCAACCACATATATTAGTCAAATATTGTACAAGTCAATAACACTATATATGTATTAATCAAATAGCCTAACAAACCTTACCATTTTTTTATTTCTATATTCTATCTATCTATATGTCTCTGCTTCTAGTCGATTACTTAAAAATCACCTTTATCAATTCCAAGCTCCCATCAACAGCCACAATCATCTTTGTTCTCTGCAACCTTTGATCACCATTAATCACCCAAACCGCTACCACCTTGTAACTTTGAGCCATCTATCTCTCTCTCCTAATCTCCATTGTGGATCACCATTTTTTTTTATCGACCTTGATCACCCCTTGTAACCATCTTCAACCATAACCACCATCATCCACCACCTTAAACTTCACCACCTTCTTGAATCATACATCACCACGGTTCCATTTTGATCACTACAACCATCATCCCTCAATTTTGTTTCGGTTACTTTCTTGTTAAGCACCGGCCACCGCTACACCATACCGGACTACCACTTTGTACAACCACCTTCGAACCACCCAACATCTGCCATCTCTATCTCTCTCTTCTATCTCTATTTTAAAACCAAAAAAAAAAAAAAAAAACACCATCGCCTACATATTCCCGCTGCTACCTGCGTACGGTTTCTGTTCCTAGTTCTGCTCGAAACCATGTTGTCATTCGATTGAGCTGTTACGATATGTATATATTTCTTTTCCGTATGATCAGCCATCAAGAACGAAGCCCAACTCTATTCTTTTTGTGAAATATCAAGTCTATTATAAACAACCCCTTAAACGGCCCATACCATCACCATACATCAAAATAACGGTTACTACTACTGTCCAGCGAAAACAATGATGTTACGAAGATAATGTTAACAACGAAGATGATTCGAAGATATTTTGATTTTTATGTTGATACTATTACTGTGTTCTTTTCCTATTTCTTCTTCTATCCCTAATAAGTATTAAAATGATGATGAGAACGATGATGATCAGGAGAGGAAGATGAGAATTGTGATGACATGCATATGATGGTCATAAATTGTGATGATGATCACGATTTATGTATGACGATGGTAAGGTTACAGCTAGATTTCATGATGATAATGATCGTGATTATTATTTTTTTTTTCTGTTTCGTTAACCAAATTGTAATTAAGAAGATTGGATGATAGATGATGATTACAATCTTGGAGGCGATACAGTGATGGTATTAAGGAACCGAATTCTTTAAAAATACATGGACTCATTACTAGATGGGTTTAATAATATAAGTTATTGGGCCGTGACTTGTTTAGGTTATTGGGTAGTGTAATTGTTTTTGTTGTTGGGCCAAGAGCTGTTATATTCTAGTGGGCCAAGAGTTAAGAAAAATGATGATGATTGTCTGATCGAAGTAATGAAGGAGAAAAAGAAGCTGGACGAAATTATGGTTTAAATTAAATTGGTCTGTAAATTAATCCAGAAATGAAATAGTTAGAGGAATGGTGTGAGTGAGTGTTGGGTTAATGAGAGGTTGCAAGTTCGATCCTTGTCTGGGGGATTTTGTTATTGGAAAAGCCATTTAAGGTAGTATTACATTTTTATTATTATTATTATTATTATTATTATTATTATTATTATTATTATTATTATTATTATCACTAACACAAGTATTATTAAATTATCATTTATTATTATTATTATTATTATTATAATTACAATTATGGTTATCATTATTATTATTATTATTATTAGTATTATTATCAAAACTATTAATATCAGTATCATTACTAAATCTAATTATTTTTAGCATTATTATTATCATAAAAAAAAGATACAAATTTTTATTTATTATTATTATTATTATTATTATTATTATTATTATTATTATTATTATTATTATTATTATTATTATTATTTTATCAAATACATAGCTATATAAGAATATATTTAATACATCTCACATAACAACATTAATATTTTCATAATAAATACTAAAAGTATATCAAATAAATATAGCTAATTTAGTTATTAATAAAACATACAAGTTACTAAAATAACAATTACTAATAATACATAAACTTGTTCGATTACGATTATATGTTTTAATATATATAACTGATATAGGTTCATGACTGATATAGGTTCATGAATCTGAGGCCAACCTTGCATTGTTCAATTCCGTCGTATGCATATTTTTACTACAAAATATCGTATTGTGAGTTTCATTTGCCCTTTTTACTCTTTACATTTTTGGGCTGAGAATACATGCAAATTCTTTATTAACTGTTTTACAATATTTATATGCGTGAGTTTCATTTGCTCCCTTTTACTCTTTACATTTTGGGACTGAGAATACATGCGCTGTTTTTATAACTATTTTATTAAATGCTTTTGAAATATATTTGAAACTGCGAATACATGAAATGCTTTTATAAGTGTTTGAAGAGATAGACACATGCAAAACATTCCTCGAATGAATTATTATCCAGACAGAAGTTCTGAGGATTATTATTGAATTATGTGGACATGATAATTGTCACTATTGAATCATGTGGATATGATAATTGCCACCATTGAATTATGTGGACATGATAATTGCCACCAGTTGATGTGAATGTTATATATCGAGAGAATGATTTTATACACAAGTTATGTGTATGTTATTTTTGTACACAAGATATGTGTACGGTTACTATAATTTATGAAAATGGTTTCGTACACGAGAAAGATGTACTGTATTTAAAAGATATCGCATGTACATTACAGGTGGGTATAGGATTCGGGCCCATTTGTACCATGTAGCATTTAAATCTTGTGGTCTATCAAAATGATGAATTTTATTGTTTTATGATAAACCTATGAACTCACCAACCTTTTGGTTGACACTTGAAAGCATGTTTATTATCAGGTATGAAAGAAATCTTCCGCTGTGCATTTGCTCATTGTAAAGACATTATTTGGAGTCGATCATCGCAATGGAACCAGATGTTGGTGACTTTGTCCAGATGGATTGGGACGGGGTATGACACATGGTCGATTGCAGGTCAGACCATGGGAGTCATGTAACTTGGTTTATGAGAAACCAGGTGCACGGTTGACTCCACGGCTGACCGTGGATCGATCGCAGTTCGTTCTGTCCAAATGTCTTGACCAAATAAAGTTTAACCACTTTGGAGCATCTATAATTCACGAAACCTTTTTCAACATGCTTAGAATAGTTGCCCTCTTCATATCCAAAAGTTTTTTTGTCACTAGAACGCTAATCTTGGTTAATCACACTTAATGACATCTTAGTGATGTTTTAGCCTTGATTAAGGATAACACATAAGTGTTACAAAATAACTTGCTCCTAAAATATATCTAGACATACTTAGGATGGTCATCAAGTCCCAATTAAGAGTTGCTCTTTCCTTGTACATGTGTTGGACATTAATATACTTATACATTAATCTTGCAAAGTGTCGTATTAAAAGTAAAATTACATAGCCTTGGTGTATTGCTATGTCACCACTATGTATTTGGTACTAGATTAATCATTAGTAAACTCTTTCTATCACTACATAAGTATTACTTGATTACTTGCTAATGTACATGAGTATTGCTTGACTATGTGCTAATTGCAAACTTGCTTATACTCATTTAATATGTATAAATGAATCTTGTCTTGCTATAAGCTATAAGTTAGGAAATCACAAATGTATGCTTAACCTACCCAAATGCATTAAGCGTAACTTGATTGATAATATTTGAAGGTTCATAATCAAATGGTCTTATATGTTTAGGATCATTAATATACAAATCGATATGTCACAAGAAACATGCTTAAGTCTAGCAATATGTCCAAGTATGATTTAGTCTTGTTTAATATGATGTCTTGCTTACAATGAGCTTAATTGAACTTGCATGTTAATCTATGTGCAAGCTTAAAGATAAATTATAATATGCCTAGTGATTAATTAGGATAATGACATGTTGACTAGCCAATAGTATTTAAGCATGTGTATTGAATACAAACAAGTGACTAGCCAATAAGCATGTGTGTTAAATACAAACAAATGGTTATGACAAATCTGAGATTACCTCAAATGATTATCAAGAAGTGTATCCAAGAAAAGTAGACTTGCCTCTTTGGTTTTGACAAGTTACTATCAAGGTAATACATCCAAGAGGAATCAAGCACTAAATGAAGTAAAGAGGCCTAAAGAATCAGGTTTGAATGGATTCAAACGGCCATATAACAGCTAGGTGAAAATGACCTGACGACGTGTGGTCAGCCCACGGTCGACCGTGGGCTGAGCCGTGACAACGGCTATATTTTTCTATCTCACTATAAATAGCGGACTTAGAGAGATTCAAATGGGGACTCTCTTGTAAGCTTCAATTCCAAATATATCAGAAGAATCACAAGACCTACATTCATATATGTTTGAATTTGGCAAGAAAGATATTCTATAATCTCATAGATTGTAGAATTCATGTAAACTTACTTTCAAATTACTATCTTTGTGAGTTAACTTAGTGTGATATTATCCTTTGAATTGTCTTGTTAGTATCATCACTAGAAGAGTGAATCTTGTACTTTGTAATAGAAGCAAAAGCTATCTTAGGGATCATCTTCCTTAAAGGGAACTAGAAGGTTAAGTAATTCCATTAGGAATTAATACTTGTCCAATGTGAAGACAAGTTGATCTAAGTTGGAAGTAATCTTTCAAAGGGATAGAAAGATTAGATGTGTTGTCTACAAAGAGTACAATATTTGTAAACTGGATCTCTACCGGGTTTGGAGAAATGGCTTAGTGAAGCAAAATCTCGATTAGTGAATCGGGAAATGGATTAAGGTAGATTAGTTAATATCCAACCGAACCACTATAAATCCTTGTGTTTATGTTCTTTACTTTACTTTCCACATTACTTCAAACATAAACACTACACATATTGAGTTTCAGTTGATTAAGTTAATCAAGGTTAATTAAATCTTGTTAATCATCGAAAAAGTTGTAAGAACGTATTAAGTAACTATTCACCCCCTCTAGTTACTTGCACAGTTTGTTAGCCATATCACTCATCATCATAATATGCTCACGTATACCACTAACCCCATTATACTTGGTAGTCAGCATTTTGAGGATCAAAGTACTTGCATGGACTTTTGAAGTTCCCTTAAATTGTTCCTCTACGGAGCTTAAATATTCCTTTGCATTATCGAATTCAGGAATGGCTCCTCGAATAGCAACGAATAAGGAGTTTTTTTGGTCCCTTGATAAACAACGGGAGTATTGTGGGGGGTGAATACAATTCTTCTTTATTAACTTAATCAGTTAAGGCAGTTTAGTATTCAAGCAAGTAAATTACATAGTGTAACATCCCGCCTTTTTCCGGTTACTTTCCGTTTAACTATTTTAAAGTCCGTTATATATTTATAACATCTTTCGTTAATACGCGTTTTAAATTATTTCGATTAAGTAATTCACGTACCCGATTCAAACTTGAGGGACTAAACTTGCCAAAATTCTAAAATGGTGACTAGGTCAAAGGAGTCAAACTCCTCTCACCCATTCATTTCATCTCCTCCATCTTTCTTCTTCTTCTTTTTCTCTCAAAAACACCAACAAGAATTCATCATCTAAATTCGGATTAGGAAGTTAGCAACAAAACAAATTACAAATTCGTGATCCTTGCATCTTCCTCTTCGATTCCATACCGATTTCATTACATTAGGGTCAAGACTAGCATTGTTCTTTGCACATGTTTACTTGTTGAAGTACTTTACTACTCGTGCACTCAAGGTGAGATCATAGTCCCACTTTTACTCTTTTGAAACTTACATTTGGGATGAGAAAACATAAACGTTCCTTTTTAACTAAGTGAACACAAGTACGGGAAAACAAACATTCTACATACGAGTTTAGAACAAAAATCCTCAATTTGATTATCATTAGTTACACTTGCCGGGTGTAAGCGAGAACTTATGTTATATGGCCATATGGGTTTGACAAACCCTCATTCAAACGGTTCGCTACCGTTTACGAATGAAATATATTTTCGAGAAACAGTGTATGTTCTAGCACTAAGGTGATGGGGTTCTATGGAAGGAATGTTAAGCATTGATAATTGGGTGCTCGTGATAACAAATTTTTGGAATGGTTAACTATTATTGAAATGTTATAAATCTTGTGGTTCATTTGTACTTACTTACTTAAACCTATGATTTCACCAACGTTTTCGTTGACAGATTTCTATGTTTTTCTCAGGTCCTTGAACGATACATGATACATGCTTCCGCTCATTATTTTGATACTTGCATTGGATGTCGAGTATATATGCATACATGGAGCGTCTTTTGGCTACTTTTAAATTGTGTCGCATAAGTTTCATTTGTACTTATAACTTTGTAACGTAACTTGTGGTGGAACTATTCTTATAAACTTTGAACAATCTTTACATTTGAAATAAATGCGACATATCTTTTGGTCAAATGTTGTTTTAAAGACTTATGACCACGTAACGGGACCTAAGTAGACGGCGCTGTCAATGACGATTTTGTCGGGTCACTACAGATGGTATCAGAGCGTTGGTTGTAGGGATTTAGAGTTCATTGGTGTCAACCTCGAGTCATAAGGTACATTGGTGAGTCTAGACTACAACCGGCATATAGACTTGAAGTAGGAATTACTTGACTACTTGTGCATTTATACTCGAACGCTTCTACTCATATCTACTCTTAGTTCATCTTAATCTCACGTTGTTTAATTTGATTGACACGCCACCTTGACTATATGAAATGATGTCGAATGCACATATGAATCAGGGTAATATAATTTCCGGGATTATATTACGGTGACTCATATGAACGTTCCGACATTGTGGCATAAAGAATTTAAGGCGAGTCAAGGAAAATTTTCTCTCTATCTTTATTCCGTATCACGGTTAGTATTATTTAGAATACTAACCAACGGTATTCTTTTGTTTTGAAGGAACAATGCCTCCTCGCCGTGCGCCACGCCGTGAAACTCCCGAACAAGCTCTACAACGCATGATAGCCACCGCCGTAGATGCGGCCATGGACAGTCACTCATCCAACAACAATAATAATAACAACCACAACAACAACAACAACAACAACAACAACAACAACAATGGAGCCGGTAACTCAAAAGAGGGATGCTCCTATAAAGCTTTCATGGGGTGCAAACCTCACACTTTCGATGGAACCGGAGGACCGGTTGCTCTCACTCGATGGTTTGAGCAAACGGAAGCCGTTTTTAGCATAAGCGGTTGTCGGGACCAAGACAAGGTCAAGTACTCCACTCACACTTTCTCCGGCGTCACTCTCACTTGGTGGAACACCTATGTACAATCGGTGGGTACCGATGAAGCCCACGCTCTCTCTTGGTCCGATTTGAAAGGAAAGATGATCACCGAATACTTTCCGCGCGAGGAAACCCGAAAGCTCAAACAAGAGCTAAGAACTCTAAAAGCGGTCAGAAACGATCTCAAGGCCTATAATCAGCGATTTTCTGAACTAGCCTTGATGTGCCCAAACCTTGTGAACCCCGAGTCTTTAAGGGTTGAACTTTACATGGATGGTCTTCCAAAGAGCATCAAACACGGAGTAATGTCATCCAAACCCCCTAATCATCAAGAAGCTTTGAACATGGCCCGCAAATTCATAGAGACGGTGGACGAAATCGTAGTACCGGCACCTAAAGCCGAGGACAAGTCGGGTAACAACAAAAGAAAATGGGAAGCTCCCCAATCAAGCAACAATAACTTTGCCAAGAAATCTTTCACCTCCGACGGCAAGAAGGGTTATGCCGGAAATCTACCTCTTTGCAACAAATGCAACAAACATCACTTTGGCGAATGTAGTAAGCTAATTTGCCATCGGTGCCAAGGAATTGGTCATAAGGCCAACGATTGTAAAAGTGCCACTCCCGTCGCTCGAAAGTGGCCCAATGCACCAAAGACGGGCACTTGTTATGAATGTGGCCAAACGGGTCATTATAGAAATGCATGCCCAAAGAAGAAAGATAACCCCAACACGTGCGGCCGAGCTTTCAACATCAACATCGAGGAAGCCCGGGATGACACTGAACTAGTCACGGGTACGTTTCTTCTCAACAATTCTTATGTCTCTTGCTTATTCGATTCGGGTACCGATAAATGCTTTGTATCCAAGACTTTGACTCATTCTTTTAGCACTCCACCTCTTCCATTAGATACCACTTATACCATTGAAGTGGCTAACGGGAAACTATTAAGTGCCGACACATATTACCGGGGGTGTACGTTAAACATTTTGGGTAAGGAATTTGAAATTAACTTGATACCCATGGAACTAGGAAGCTTTGATGTAATAATCGGTATGAATTGGTTAGTCAAAATGAAATCTCACATCCTTTGTGATCTTAACGCAATCCGAATTCCTATCCAGAATGGTGAACCTTTGATTGTTTATGGCGATATGAGTTGCACCAGACTCAACCTCGTTTTGTGCCTTAAAGTTAGAAAACTACTCCGTAAGGGTTGTTTTGCGATCCTTGCCCACGTTAAGAAAGTCGAGTCCGATGAGAAGCATATCGATGATGTGCCAATTGTTAGTGACTTTTCCGATGTATTTCCCGACGAATTGCCGGGTCTTCCACCTCATCGACCGGTAGAATTCCAAATCGATCTTATTCCGGGAGCCGCACCCATAGAATGTGCACCGTATAGACTTGCTCCATCCGAAATGCAAGAATTGCAAAGTCAAATCCAAGAACTACTTGACCGTGGTTTTATCCAACCTAGCCATTCACCATGGGGCGCTCCGATTTTGTTTGTTAAAAAGAAAGACGGATCCCTACGAATGTGCATTGATTATCGTGAACTAAATAAATTGACGGTTAAGAACCGATATCCTCTTCCTCACATCGATGACCTCTTTGATCAACTACAAGGGTCTTGTGTATATTCGAAAATCGATCTCCGCTCGGGTTATCATCAATTAAGGGTTAAGGGGGAAGATGTCTCCAAAACCACTTTCCGGACTCGTTATGGTAGTTATGAATTCCTTGTCATGCCATTTGGTCTCACTAACGCACCGGCGGTGTTCATGGATCTTATGAACCGCGTGTGCAAACCGTATCTCGATAAATTCGTTATTGTGTTCATCGATGACATATTGATCTATTCTAAAAATGAAGAAGAGCACGAACAACATCTCCGATTTGTGCTTGAACTCTTGAGATAAGAACGACTTTATGCCAAATTCTCCAAGTGTGAATTTTGGTTGAAGGAAGTTCAATTTCTTGGTCATGTTGTAAGTGATCAAGGTATTAAAGTCGATCCCACGAAAATCGAAGCCATTAGTAAATGGGAGACTCCTACTACTCCTACTCACATTCGTCAATTCTTGGGTCTCGCCGGGTACTATCGTAGATTCATCGAAAACTTCTCTTTGGTTGCACGTCCTCTAACCGCATTAACTCACAAGGGAAAGAAATTCATTTGGGCGACCGAGCAAGAATCCGCGTTTCAAATCTTGAAGACAAAGCTAACCACCGCTCCTATCTTGTCACTTCCCGAAGGCAATGATGATTTTGTTGTATATTGCGATGCCTCGAAACATGGTTTTGGGTGTGTATTGATGCAACGGAAGAAAGTCATTGCTTATGCCTCTCGACAACTAAAAATTCATGAACGGAATTACAAGACTCATGATCTCGAACTCGGAGCCGTTGTCTTTGCACTTAAAATGTGGAGATACTATTTTTATGGAACCAAGAGTACTATCTTCACCGATCACAAAAGCCTTCAACACATCTTCGATCAAAAGCAACTAAACATGAGACAACGACGGTGGATTGAAACTTTGAACGATTACGATTGCGAGCTTCGTTACCATCCCGGGAAGGCAAACGTAGTAGCCGATGCCTTAAGTCGAAAAGAAAGAGCGGTGCCTCTTGGTGTCCGAGCTTTAAACATCACCATTCACACCAACCTCAATAGTCAAATTCGTGTAGCCCAAGATGAAGCTCTCAAGGATGAAAACATCTCTCTCGAACACTTGAACGTCCTCACCTCTCGATTCGAAGTTAAAGAAACCGGACTCCGATATTTCGCCGGAAGAATTTGGGTACCTAGTTATGGGGACTTGCGAAGCCTTATTTTGGACGAAGCCCATAAGTCAAGATATTCGATTCACCCCGGTGCCAATAAGATGTACCACGATCTCAAAGAACAATATTGGTGGCCGAACATTAAAAGGGACGTCGCTACTTATGTTGGAAAGTGCCTAACTTGCTCCAAAGTCAAAGCCGAACATCAAAGACCGTCCGGACTACTTCAACAACCCGAAATCCCGCAATGGAAATGGGAAAGGATAACGATGGATTTTATCACCAAACTACCAAAGAAGGTTGGCGGTTATGATACTATTTGGGTCATTGTTGACCGACTCACCAAATCTGCGCACTTCCTAGCCATGAAGGAAATTGACAACATGGAGAAACTCGCACAACTCTACATCAAAGAAATCGTAGCCCGACACGGTGTACCCTTATCGAATATCTCCGACCGAGATGGCCGTTTTGTTTCTAGATTTTGGCGTACTTTGCAAGAAGCATTGGGAACGCGTTTAGACATGAGCACCGCATATCATCCACAAACTGACGGACAAAGCGAACGCACAATTCAAACCTTGGAAGACATGCTATGAGCTTGCGTTGTCGACTTTGGAAAAGCTTGGGATAAGCACTTGCCTCTCGCCGAATTCTCCTACAACAATAGTTATCACGCGAGTATTAACGCCGCACCATTCGAAGCATTATATGGCCGAAAATGTCATTCTCCTCTTTGTTGGGCCGAAGTAGGCGACAAACAAATCACCGGTCCCGAACTTATTCATGAAACAACCGAGAAGATCGTTCAAATCCGAGATAGGCTTAGGACGGCCCGTAGTCGTCAAAAGAGCTATACCGACACTAGACGCAACGACCTCGAATTCCAAGTCGGTGATCGCGTAATGTTAAAAGTCGCACCTTGGAAAGGTGTAATTTGTTTCGGGAAACGCGGGAAGCTAAATCCGCGGTATAGTGGTCCTTTCGAAATCTTGGAGCGTGTTGGAACCGTTGCTTATCGTTTAGATCTTCCGCCTCAACTGAGTTCCGTTCATCCTACTTTCCATGTATCTAACTTGAAAAAGTGTTTAGCCGAACCCGAACTCGTCATCCCTCTCGAGGAGCTTACTATCGATGACAAACTTCATTTTGTGGAGGAACCGGTTGAAATTGTGGACACCTCCGTCAAAACGTTAAAACAAAGCCGAATTCCAATTGTCAAGGTCCGTTGGAATGCCAAAAGGGGACCCGAGTTTACTTGGGAAAGACAAGATCAAATGCAAAGGAAGTATCCTCATCTATTCGTGAATTCGGAAACGCAAGATCTCGAGGAAGAAACAACGACTACTACGCCTACTTAAATTTCGGGACGAAATTTCTTTTAAGGAGTAGGTAATGTAACATCCCGCCTTTTTCCGGTTACTTTCCGTTTAACTATTTTAAAGTCCGTTATATATTTATAACATCTTTCGTTAATACGCGTTTTAAATTATTTCGATTAGGTAATTCACGCACCCGATTCAAACTTGAGGGACTAAACTTGCCAAAATTCCAAAATGGTGACTAGGTCAAAGGAGTCAAACTCCTCTCACCCATTCATTTCATCTCCTCCATCTTTCTTCTTCTTCTTTTTCTCTCAAAAACACCAACAAGAATTCATCATCTAAATTCGGATTAGGAAGTTAGCAACAAAACAAATTACAAATTCGTGATCCTTGCATCTTCCTCTTCGATTCCATACCGATTTCATTACATTTGGGTCAAGACTAGCATTGTTCTTTGTACACGTTTACTTGTTGAAGTACTTTACTACTCGTGCACTCAAGGTGAGATCATAGTCCCACTTTTACTCTTTTGAAACTTACATTTGGGATGAGAAAACATAAACGTTCCTTTTTAACTAAGTAAACACAAGTACGGGAAAACAAACATTCTACATACGAGTTTAGAAAAAAAAATCCTCAATTCGATTATCATTAGTTACACTTGTCGGGTGTAAGCGAGAACTTATGTTATATGGCCATATGGGTTTGACAAACCCTCATTCAAACGGTTCGCTACCGTTTACGAATGAAATATATTTTCGAGAAACAGTGTATGTTCTAGCACTAAGGTGATGGGGTTCTATGGAAGGAATGTTAAGCATTGATAATTGGGTGCTCGTGATAACAAATTTTTGGAATGGTTAACTATTATTGAAATGTTATAAATCTTGTGGTTCATTTGTACTTACTTACTTAAACCTATGATTTCACCAACGTTTTCGTTGACAGATTTCTATGTTTTTCTCAGGTCCTTGAACGATACATGATACATGCTTCCGCTCATTATTTTGATACTTGCATTGGATGTCGAGTATATATGCATACATGGAGCGTCTTTTGGCTACTTTTAAATTGTGTCGCATAAGTTTCATTTGTACTTATAACTTTGTAACGTAACTTGTGGTGGAACTATTCTTGTAAACTTTGAACAATCTTCACATTTGAAATGAATGCGACATATCTTTTGGTCAAACGTTGTTTTAAAGACTTATAACCACGTAACGGGACCTAAGTAGACGGCACCGTCAATGACGATTTTGTCGGGTCGCTACACATAGAGTCAAAGATAATTTTCAACGGTTTATTCTTTATTGATTGAATCACAAAGAATTACAACTATCCTTGATGGAATGATAGTTGGTTGATACAAATTTACCTAAGTTATAGCTATTGGGGATATTCTAAAGCTATTACACATTTGAACTCTAAATAAATAAAACCCACACCACTAGTTGTTACAATAGTGGATACACTAATTTATAGTAGTCCTATTAACTGTGTAATTATTCTATTATCCACTGGTACATAAGATGTCTGTACTTGTGAGGACAACTGCATCAGAGAGCGTGCTCTCCTCTTTCCTCTTTGGTAGCTATTTGCAGGAACACCCCAATTCAGTTTGGCACCACTATTTGATTAAACAAATAGAATGTTGTGTTCCCTAGGCGTTGACAAAGAATAACCCACGTGGTCTTGTAAGGTCACTTGTCAGCCGCCGACGCGTGTCATTTTCTGTTCAACTTTGTCTTCGACTTCTGTTGAATGGTACAATTGATGTAGACCACTCAGGAAACCACTATGCTTGTAATGGAGCATAGCTGTCTTGTGTAGTAAGCTGCATTCCAACCATGCTGGTTCTTCATTGCTGAGTCACTTGATATTCTTAAATTGCTGGGTACACATCCCGTGCTAATTGAAGAATACTGTCTACCTTGTGCTGGTAGACTAGGCAGCAAACTAAACACTTGATACGGCAATATTTGATGTCTATATATAAACAAACTTGTGATGGCTGCACATTACATTTTAGTGCAAATAAATTTCTGTTTTGTCATAATTAAATCCTTAATTATATTGGGGACTCAACAGAGTTCTTAATGATCATGAGAGAAATATGGTTAGATCGCTCCCACTGTTCATAAGCACGTTTCTGATATGAAGTACTAGCATCAGTAACTGCAGTAGGAGAATCAGTATGAAGTGCATGATCGAGATCCATAACTCCGAGAGTAAGTTTCACTTTATCTCTCCATATTGAAAAGTTAGTACCAGTTAACGGTTCAATTTCGGATAAGTAACCCGTATTAGAAGTTGATGTAGATGCTGAAATAGATTGACAATTAAATGTATACTCAAATAAAGCTAATAAATATTAATTGGATATAAACGAGTAAAGTCAAGTATATTAGTAAAACATAAAACCTATTATGAACACCAAAATAATAGACATATAAGATGTTGTGCTCTATTATTAACCTCACGTTGGTTTAGTTGATAATAGATCCATTAGACATATTTAACTAAACTAAGCATTCATGCATATTACATATCACCGTTGGGCAGAAACGTAGCACGTACGCTAATTATGCTTACAATATATAACATATTTCATTATTCAAGTTATCGTACAATTAGCCGTTGAGTTCATTGAATAACAACACTTAAACAATTATATACTATGGTAATGCTTAAACTTCTATGTTAATTAAAAAAAACCATTCGTTGGGCCGGTTATCTAAATTAACATACCATAAAAAACCATTCAATTATTAGTGTTAGACAAATAGAAGGCAACAACAATCATAACATTGTTGACATGCTCTCATTATCCATGAATGATATCATGACTTGATTAAAATTTGTCTTTCAAAATTATACTAACAATTCATGAGGTATCATATATTCATATCGCAATCTTTCATACAAGTTCATATATAATGGTGTCAGTTAATGGTCACAGAGTATGTGATACTCGTATATCATTATATAATTATCATTATGACAATTAATAATTAAATCGAACAGAAAACATTAATTATTAAATGCTTCATTGGTGCACTAATAATTTATGAACATTAGTTACTTCATTAACCATTTTTTTAATTAAACTTAATTAAAACCATTGAAGTCATCCATAAATTTAAATAAAGTTATTGAAGTAATCGATGGAGAAATTAATATTAACATTTAATATTAATAATAATAACAATTCATAAATTATAATCATGATTCACGCATGATTCTTTTGAATAGATCAAAATTTTGTGAATCAAAGTCACTACCGGACGGTATACACATTTAATTGAAGTTAAGGCTATCATCAATTTCAACATATTAAATAAAAATTATTGATTGTCGGTTACTTTGGTTTCATGATTCTCCATGAACAGAATCATGAATCTAAAATCGTATCATCAGACAGTCAATTACGATTTACTTTAACGATTAAAATATAAAATTAATACATGGATTACATGTTCTTAATCGCTCTGATACCACATGTTGATTAATTCATAATATTATACATGATCAAACACATGTAATCACAAATTAACAAGAACATTAACGTAAAACTTACTTTATGGAAGAATCAATTTACCACTAGGGTTTGATGATGAAGCCATGATTAAGGTTAATTAATTCCGGTAGTAAATCCAATAGTCCAATGGAGGGATTTTATCTCTTAGAGTTACGGTGTTCTTCAGAGAATATTGAACTGGCAGAATACTGAAAAATGAACCACGCCTGAATTCTTATAGTTATGATAGTTATTTATTAAATAACTGTCAATTATTAGTTAGGGGTGATTATTGTCATTTAAGCAAACATAAGTGGATAAAATGTCAAATGATAATAGTTCATTTAATATGGACGTATCTAACAATTGTAACAATCTAAAATTGAAGTATGATCAAACATTTTCAATGCTCATTGACCGACAGACAATCACACACTTGATCTCCATACTTCAATTCAAAACATACAACTTTCACCGTTTGTGATTTGTGATATACTCCATACTTCAATTCAAAACGTACAACTTTCACCGTTTGTGAATTGTGATATATACAGGTTCTCTACCAGCACGTATATCTGATTCTTAAAGTATCAATTCCAGTCTACTGAGCTACTCAGCTACTTGAAGTAAACTGATAAAAAAGATTACTCAGCTACTTGAAGTAAACTGATAAAAAAGATTTGTTTTATCAATGACATTCATTACGCATATGATATTAAACTTGACAAGACATAAGATGTATAATGATTCTTAAGGAGTGAAGAAATGGTCTGTTCGTTGCTACGAGAAATAATTTGTTAGATAACTTGAACATTGTTTTAACAATAGAGATGAACCGCGCATTTGTGGAAAATTGTTTGCAACAAATATATGGTTTCGCTATATGCATTAGACACTTTTTCAATAATAAGATGAAAAATAATGTGATTGTTATGATATGGATGGATTCTCATTTTGTACGCATGCAGATGAATAGAGATGATTGATAATCATGCACAGTAAAATTATGAATTATTGATTACTATTTCACCTACTCTATAATTGATTGTGAAAACGAGTAATGTACAGTTAACTTTTAGTATTATAAATTCTCACTCAATTGTAAGGATATGTACACCATTCTTGAATAAGAATTTAATCTCTTCTATCTTCCTTCATATTAGTATCTTCCTTCATATTAGTAAGATATATTTCATATACAATATGAAATTATAACACGTTATCAGCACGAAGAGCTCCGTATAATCATGTTGATTCTTCTAGTTACTCAACCACCACTTCCACCTCTCAAGATTCCCGCCGGACATCGTCCTCCGCCGCTAAAACCACCGGAAGATCTAGAAACCTCCGAAGTGTCTTCTGATCAAAATTTTATCAGCTTGGATTCTTCCACCACTGAGTTATACTCATCAGGTATTCCAAAATTGTTGACGTTATTTTAAATTACTTTGAATTAATTAATTAACAAGAAAACCAAGACTTTACAACGATCATAAAATGAACCTGTTTTGAGAGGGATAGTTAAAAAAGGGAGATATTAAAATTTACATACATGTAAGAACACAAACCTTTCTTTTTTTTTTTCTGTTCGAATACCATTACTTTTATCAAACCTCCAACGCCGTAAATGAATGCTATATATTTCTGTCCGACCCATTTAAGCACCATAATCCACCACCTTGAAAACGTTTATGGAACCGTATTACTATTCCTGTTTCGTTGAAATTATAACACGTTATAATCAAACGATCAAAACCAACTTGTTTGATCTAGCTTTTGTTTCTCATCTTCTTTCTTGAGATAATAACAGCAACAACAAAAAGAACTCCTTTTTGACTTTGTAAATTTATGCCAAATCAGTGAAACGCTTTCTTAGTTCTATTGTGTTGAACCACAAAATATAATCAAGAAAATAAAACTATTACTTTTGTGATAATGATGATGTGGTATATATACAAAACAATTCAACAACCCCTTAATCATATTTGTATTTTTGTGGTTGTCATGTTCAACAAAATCCATAAATCAAGCGGCCAATTTTAATCATATATCTTGTACGTATATTCCATCACACACAAGTAGGAATTTTAAAATGTTTTTAAGTAACCTTAATTAAAATAAGCCCATTTAATTTGTTTATTTAATTGCACTAAATTAAATAAGCCCATCTTATAATTTGTATTTGTGATTGAACTATTAAACGGAGAAAGTAGATGTTTTCTATTAGAAAATTAGTGTGAGATTATTTGATATTTATAATTTTCTTTTGTTTTATACAAGTACTATGTTTGTAAATTACTCAGTATTTGTTAGTATGACTTTCATTCAATTAAAAAAAAAAAAAAACCAAACCAACTGTTTACTGATGACGACGGTGAGACCCATGTGGGATCCATTTCACACACAAAATAAAAAGAACAATTACATAGTATTAAGATATTGAATGAGAAAATATAAAGTCAAATTGAGGTGACAGAGTCACAGGGTTACTGGGGAGATTGTGCCAAAAAGTTATGCAAGTGGGAGGTGATAGAATACTATAGTCAAAAATTCCTAAGGTGAATAATCCACTTGATTATTTAGGGATTTAGAAAACAGATTTAATTGATTGTTTGGAGTACGCTTGCTAAATAATTTAAAAGGGGTTATGAGGGTTGTTGTACCCACTCGATTCCTTTATCAAAAGTTGATGTTACGGGGTATTATTTAAATTATTGTGGGCACCGAAATTCTATCAATAATAATAAAGATTTACAGCAAGTGAAAAATAATTTCTCAAATAGGTGTCTCATCAACTACAATAAATCCAAAACAATGAGAATGGCATTTTTGTCCGATTAAATTTTTTTTCTACTAACCAAGAATTTGTTAAAACTAATTATTTGTCAAATTTATCTATAGGGTCATACAAAACACACCCGTGCACATATAATTATCTCAAATTTATTTATATAGTAACACAAAACATACTAAAAAATCACATTAAATTCATGTTTACTTAAACAAACCTTCACCTTGATCGTGGTGGGACCATTACCCATGACGGTGAAGACGTGGATGAAGACGAAGTGATCACTCCACTGTGAGTCATCCATCGACTAAGTTTAGAAATAACGTACTCCACGTCCCATGCTTGAATCATTGTCACTTTCGTTTTGGTTTTATGTGTGTTAGCTTCAAATATACGTATTGATACCTTACCATTCTTACGAAAGATTGACCAGTTTTGATTTTCATTCATTAATTTTGTTATTGTGATATCTAAAATGTATGTTATGGTAATGAAACATCTTAATTGGTTTACCCCACTCAAAAACTAAAAAAAAAAAAAAACTTCGTAGTAGATTCAGATTGAAATAATTAAGTATTTCAATTAATTTCATTTCATAATTATAAAAAATAACAAAAGCGCATATGATAAAAAAAGCGCATATGATGAAAAGTGCATATGATGAAAAGCACAACGCATATGATTAAAAGCGCATATGGTGAAAAGGATATATGATGAAAAGCGCATATGGTGATTAATGAAAAAGCACATATGGTGATTAATGAAAAGCACATATGGTGATTAATGAAAAGCACATATGGTGATTAATGAAAAGAATATTGAGAAAGAATCACCAATGTTTCTTGAAAGAATTCAAGGTTATATATATAGACCAATTCATCCATCATGTGGACCATTTTGATATTTCATGGTTCTAATAGACGCATCTAGCGGATGGTCTCATGTTTGTGTGTTATCAAGCCATAATATGGCATTTGCAAAGTTTCTTGCACAAATTATTAAATTAAGAACACGTTATTCTGATTACACCATTAAAAGGATGAGGCTTGATAATGCTGGTGAGTTAACATCTCAAACATTTAATGATTATTATATGTCTTCAGGGATTGTTGTTGAACATCCAGTTGCTCATGTGCATACACAAAATTGGTTTAGCTGAATCAATAGATAAACGCTTGCAGCTAATAACTAGACAGTTGGTAATGAGTACAAAACTCTCAATATTTATATGGGGACATGTAAATTTACATGATGCGATATTAATTCGCATTAAACCAAGTGCAAGTCATAAGTATTCTCCATTATCAACTTAATTTTGGTCGAGAGCCAAATATTTTCCACCTTAGAATATTTGGTTGTACAGTGTATGTTCTAGTTGTACCACCACAACGCATTAAAATGGGTCCTCAAAGGAGGATGTGAATGTATGTTGGATATGAAACATCTTCAATCATAAGATATATTGAACCCATGACGGGTGATGTTATTACAACACATTTTGCTGATTGTCATTTTAATGAAATATTGTTCCCTAGATTAGGGGGAGAAATGAAATATAAATAAGATGATGTTTCATGATGTGAACATCAATCAAGGTATATTGATACTCGCACAAAAGAATGCGAAACGAAAGTTCAAAAATAATGCATATACTTGCAAATCGATTACGTGATGCATTTAAAGATACAAAAAGAGTGACTAAATCATATATAATAGCAGTAAATGTTCCAGCTCGAACTGAAATTCCAAAAGCTGGCAATAATGTCACTCTTGAGTCTTTGCCACGCATGAAACGTGGAAGATCAATTGGTTCCGAAGATAAAAAATCCTCGAAAAGAAAATCAGCTGATAATGAGGTAAAGTAAAGTGTTCAATAAGAACCAAATATCAATACTCCTTCTGCAGAGGATATTGATAATGACTACAGAAATTGCAATAAATTATGCAATATTATGAAACCGAAACGGAATGAATAATATTGATGAGAATTTTTCATATAATGACATCATGAATAAAGATGATGATCTAGAACCAAATTTGTCATTGAGTGTCAAAATAGACATGACTGAGCTCAATTGAAAGGAGCAATACGAGCTGAATTAGAATCGCTCAATAAAAGAAAAGTTTTCGGATCAGTCGTTATCATTTTTAAAGATGTGAAACGTATGAAATACAAATGAATTTTTATCCGAAAAAGAAATGTGCAAATGAAGTTACAAGGAAAAACTAGACTTGTAACTCAAGATTTTCCACAAAGACCAGAAATGAATTATGAGGAAAACTTATCCTCCTGTAATGGATACAATTACTTATTAGATAACTAATCAACCTGGTAGTTACTTAAATGCATCTCATGGATGTTGTTACTACTTATCTATATGGATCACTTGATAGTGATATATATATATGAATATACCTGGTGTAGTGACCCGAACTTTTCCATGATTATATATATTAATTGAGATTGATATTTACATGATTAAATGTTTCCAACATGTTAAGCAATCAAACTTGTTAAGACTTGATTAATTGAAATATGTTTCATATAGACAATTGACCACCCAAGTTGACCGGTGATTCACGAACGTTAAAACTTGTAAAAACTATATGATGACATATATATGGATATATATATATAGTTAACATGAAACTATGATAAGTAAACATATCATTAAGTATATTAACAATGAACTACATATGTAAAAACAAGACTACTAACTTAATGATTTTTAAACGAGACATATATGTAACGATTATCGTTGTAAAGACATATAATGTATATATATATCATATTAAGAGATATTCATACATGATAATATCATGATAATATAATAATTTAAAATCTCATTTGATATTATAAACATTGGGTTAACAACATTTAACAAGATCGTTAACCTAAAGGTTTCAAAACAACACTTACATGTAACGACTAACGATGACTTAACGACTCAGTTAAAATGTATATACATGTAGTGTTTTAATATGGATTTATACACTTTTGAAAGACTTAAATACACTTATCAAAATACTTCTACTTAACAAAAATGCTTACAATTACATCCTCGTTCAGTTTCATCAACAATTCTACTCGTATGCACCCGTATTCGTACTCGTACAATACACAGCTTTTAGATGTATGTACTATTGGTATATACACTCCAATGATCAGCTCTTAGCAGCCCATGTGAGTCACCTAACACATGTGGGAACCATCATTTGGCAACTAGCATGAAATATCTCATAAAATTACAAAAATATGAGTAATCATTCATGACTTATTTACATGAAAACAAAATTACATATCCTTTATATCTAATCCATACACCAACGACCAAAAACACCTACAAACACTTTCATTCTTCAATTTTATTCATCTAATTGATCTCTCTCAAGTTCTACCTTCAAGTTCTAAGTGTTCTTCATAAATTCCAAAAGTTCTAGTTTCATAAAATCAAGAATACTTTCGAGTTTGCTAGCTCACTTCCAATCTTGTAAGGTGATCATCCAACCTCAAGAAATCTTTGTTTCTTACAGTAGGTTATCATTCTAATACAAGGTAATAATCATATTCAAACTTTGGTTCAATTTCTATAACTATAACAATCTTATTTCAAGTGATGATCTTACTTGAACTTGTTTTCGTGTCATGATTCTGCTTCAAGAACTTCGAGCCATCCAAGGATCCATTGAAGCTAGATCTATTTTTCTCTTTTCCAGTAGGTTTATCCAAGGAACTTAAGGTAGTAATGATGTTCATAACATCATTCGATTCATACATATAAAGCTATCTTATTCGAAGGTTTAAACTTGTAATCACTAGAACATAGTTTAGTTAATTCTAAACTTGTTCGCAAACAAAAGTTAATCCTTCTAACTTGACTTTTAAAATCAACTAAACACATGTTCTATATCTATATGATATGCTAACTTAATGATTTAAAACCTGGAAACACGAAAAACACCGTAAAACCGGATTTACGCCGTCGTAGTAACACCGCGGGCTGTTTTGGGTTAGTTAATTAAAAACTATGATAAACTTTGATTTTAAAGTTGTTATTCTGAGAAAATGATTTTTATTATGAACATGAAACTATATCCAAAAATTATGATTAAACTCAAAGTGGAAGTATGTTTTCTAAAATGGTCATCTAGACGTCGTTCTTTCGACTGAAATGACTACCTTTACAAAAACGACTTGTAACTTATTTTTCCGACTATAAACCTATACTTTTCTATTTAGATTCATAAAATAGAGTTCAATATGAAACCATAGCAATTTGATTCACTCAAAACGGATTTAAAATGAAGAAGTTATGGGTAAAACAAGATTGGATAATTTTTCTCATTTTAGCTACGTGAAAATTGGTAACAAATCTATTCCAACCATAACTTAATCAACTTGTATTGTATATTATGTAATCTTGAGATACCATAGACACGTATACAATGTTTTGACCTATCATGTCGACACATCTATATATATTTCGGAACAACCATAGACACTCTATATGTGAATGTTGGAGTTAGCTATACAGGGTTGAGGTTGATTCCAAAATATATATAGTTTGAGTTGTGATCAATACTGAGATACGTATACACTGGGTCGTGGATTGATTCAAGATAATATTTATCGATTTATTTCTGTACATCTAACTGTGGACAACTAGTTGTAGGTTACTAACGAGGACAGCTGACTTAATAAACTTAAAACATCAAAATATATTAAAAGTGTTGTAAATATATTTTGAACATACTTTGATATATATGTATATATTGTTATAGGTTCGTGAATCAACCAGTGGCCAAGTCTTACTTCCCGACGAAGTAAAAATCTGTGAAAGTGAGTTATAGTCCCACTTTTAAAATCTAATATTTTTGGGATGAGAATACATGCAGGTTTTATAAATGATTTACAAAGTAGACACAAGTACGTGAAACTACATTCTATGGTTGAATTATCGAAATCGAATATGCCCCTTTTTATTAAGTCTGGTAATCTAAGAATTAGGGAACAGACACCCTAATTGACGCGAATCCTAAAGATAGATCTATTGGGCCTAACAAACCCCATCCAAAGTACCGGATGCTTTAGTACTTCGAAATTTATATCATATCCGAAGGGTTTCCCGGAATGATGGGGATATTCTTATATATGCATCTTGTTAATGTCGGTTACCAGGTGTTCACCATATGAATGATTTTTATCTCTATGTATGGGATGTGTATTGAAATATGAAATCTTGTGGTCTATTATTATGATTTGATATATATAGGTTAAACCTATAACTCACCAACATTTTTGTTGACGTTTTAAGCATGTTTATTCTCAGGTGATTATTAAGAGCTTCCGCTGTCGCATACTTAAATAAGGACAAGATTTGGAGTCCATGCTTGTATGATATTGTGTAAAAACTGCATTCAAGAAACTTATTTTGTTGTAACATATTTGTATTGTAAACCATTATGTAATGGTCGTGTGTAAACAGGATATTTTAGATTATCATTATTTGATAATCTACGTAAAGCTTTTTAAACCTTTATTGATGAAATAAAGGTTATGGTTTGTTTTAAAATGAATGCAGTCTTTGAAAAACGTCTCATATAGAGGTCAAAACCTCGCAACGAAATCAATTAATATGGAACGTTTTTAATCAATAAGAACGGGACATTTCAGTTGGTATCCGAGCGTTGGTCTTAGAGAACCAGAATTTTTCATTAGTGTGTCTTATCGAGTTTGTTAGGATGCATTAGTGAGTCTGGACTTCGACCGTGTTTACTTGAAAAATGATTGCTTAACAAATTTTGTTGGAAACTATATATTTTTAACATGTGAATATTATGTGATATATTAATCTCTTAACGCGTTTGATATTATGTGATAGATGTCTACCTCTAGAACAAGTCCCATTGACTCACCTAATAATAATGAAGAGTCAAATGTAAATTGGAATGATTCGTGGACTGATTCACAAGTTCCTGAAGAGGAACCGGAAGAAGAGTCGGAACCGGAAGAAAAATCGGAACCGGAAGAAGAATCGGAACCGGATGAAGAAATAGAACCGGTGGGGGAAATAATAAAACGGTTAAGTAAATGAAAATCCTCAACCAACCGACCAAGGTTAATTATGGTCAATGGTGTTTCCGCCAAGGAAGCAAAATATTGGGAGGATTACCAATTCTCCGATGAATCGGATTCCGACGAGAATTCCGATGATGTTATAGAAATTACCCCAACTGAATTTAAAAAGGCAAAAGAAAATAATAAGGGAAAGGGCATAAAAATAGAGAAATCTAATTCCAACCCCGATGAACTTTATATGTATCGTCAACGCCCGAAGTCCTTAAGTTGTAACAATGACCCGGGAACCTCTAAACCACCAGGTTTTTCTAAACCAATGTGGACAACGACGGATCGTATTAGGGGAACAACATATATCCCTAGAAACTTGGCAAAACGAACAAAAACCGAAGAAGAAGAAATGAGCGAGTCGGAATAAGATAGTTGTATTCGTGTGGTGTAATATATGTAATATAGTGTTCTTATGCTTTATGATATATGTAAAAATTGCTTGTATTAATAAGTATTTTTTTATGAATCTAACTCTTGTCTATTTTACAGTTTAAAAACACAAAATGGATAGACAACCTAATATTTTAAGAGACCTACCCGGAGACATGATTGATGAAATCTTGTCTAGAGTCGGCCAGAATTCCTCGGCACAACTATTTAAGGCGAGATCAGTTTGTAAGACATTCGAAGAACGTTCCAAGAATGTCTTGGTTTATAAGAGACTTTCGTTTGAAAGATGGGGGATATCACATTGGGAAACCCATAAGTTACGATGTGTTTACTTTGACGCATATATTGCGGGGAACCCAAATGCTATTTTACGCAACGGGTTAAGAAATTATTTTGACTCAATATATCCGAATATTGGACTTCGTGATTTAGAAAAAGCGGCTAACATGCAACATAAAGAAGCATGTTATGCTTACGGATTAGTAATGTTCGCTTCTCACCAAAGTGAGAACAAGAACATCGGGCTACAACTATTAAACAAAACGTTTCCACAAGTGACGGAGTCGGTAATTGGGGTAAGAAATGAGGTTTTTAGATTATTACGGGACTGTTGGACATTACGTAACCCTCGTCCCTTTGACGACGTTACAACACGTTGTCTTATCAACGGCCATAACGGTTATGTTGCACAAGACCAAGGATGGGAAGTAGTCCTAGTAAAACCAGAATGCATGACTTGTTTCTGGACGTATGAATTACGTGTCTTTATTGCCTTTGCTGAACGACTTGTGTACTAGCTAGAATTATCTTCACAACTATCTTGTATCAAAGTTATTGTGTGCTATATTTCATGCTTTATGTAAAATAAGCTGTATTGTAAGTTTGTAAAATATTGTATAAAAGTTTGAACGCAAAATATTATTATAATCAGTTTTTCATATAGAATTGTAGTAGTTGAATTGTATATTAGCTACTAAGTATGAACTTAACGGGTAGGTACTACCCGAATTTAAACTTATAAAACGCTAATATGAAGAAAAAGCTTTTATAAATGAGTTCATATTATGCTACGAAATACTATTAACTACTCTTAATATTCTGTATGATTAACTTGTTCCATTTAACTATTTTGAAGGAAATGGCACCGACTACTCGACACACCGTGAATATGAATGAAGAGGAATTCCGTACTTTTCTAGCTTCAAACATAGCCGCAGTACAGGCTGCGCAACATACCAACAATAACCTTGGATCTAGCAGTACAGGAAATCGTGTAGGATGCACCTACAAAGAATTCACTGCCTGCAAACCTTTGGAATTTGATGGAACCGAAGGACCGATCGGATTGAAACGGTGGACCGAGAAGGTCGAATCGGTGTTTGCCATAAGTAAGTGTACTGAAGAGGACAAAGTAAAGTACGCTACGCATACCTTCACAGGTTATGCGTTAACATGGTGGAATACCTATCTAGAGCAAGTGGGACAAGACGATGCGTACGCACTACCGTGGTCAGCATTCAAGCACTTGATGAACGAGAAGTACCGTCCCAGAACCGAGGTCAATAAGCTCAAGACAGAACTTAGAGGGTTACGAACCCAAGGATTTGATATTACCACGTACGAAAGACGATTCACAGAATTGTGCCTATTGTGTCCGGGAGCATTCGAAGATGAGGAAGAGAAGATCGACGCGTTTGTGAAAGGATTACCGGAAAGAATCCAAGAAGATATAAGTTCACACGAGCCCGCCTCCATACAACAGGCATGTAGAATGGCTCACAAACTCGTGAACCAAATTGAAGAAAGAATTAAAGAACAGACTGCTGAAGAGGCCAATGTGAAGCAAGTCAAAAGAAAGTGGGAGGAAAACGGTGATAAGAATCACCAATACAACAACAACAGCAATTACAACAATAATCGCAACAATTATCCCAACAATCGCAACATCAATCGCAACTACAACAAATGGCCCAACAACAACAACAACAACAACAACAACAACAACAGCAACTACAACAATCATCCCAACAACAATAATAACCGCAACAACAACAACAATCAGAAGCAGCTATGCCAAAGGTGTGAAAAGAATCACTCGGGGTTCTGCACCAAATTTTGCAACAAGTGTAAAAGAAATGGTCATAGCGCGGCAAAGTGTGAGGTCTACGGACCAGGGGTTAATAGAACGAAAGGAACAAATGGTGTCGGAACGAGTAATGGCGGAGCAAGTAGTGTCGGAGCAAGTTATGCCAATGTAGTTTGTTATAAATGTGGAAAACCGGGCCACATTATTAGAAATTGCCCGAACCAGGAGAACACGAATGGACAAGGCCGTGGAAGAGTTTTCAATATTAATGCGGCAGAGGCACAGGAAGACCCGGAGCTTGTTACGGGTACATTTCTTATTGACAATAAATCTGCTTACGTTTTATTTGATTCGGGTGCGGATAGAAGCTATATGAGTAGAGATTTTTGTGCTAAATTAAGTTGTCCATTGACGCCTTTGGATAGTAAATTTTTACTCGAATTAGCAAATGGTAAATTAATTTCAGCAGATAATATATGTCTGAATCGAGAAATTAAACTGGTTAGCGAAACATTTAAGATTGATTTGATACCAGTAGAGTTAGGGAGTTTTGATGTGATAATCGGTATGGACTGGTTGAAAGAAGTGAAAGCGGAGATCGTTTGTTACAAAAATGCAATTCGCATTATACGAGAAAAAGGAAAACCCTTAATGGTGTACGGAGAAAAGGGCAACACGAAGCTACATCTTATTAGTAATTTGAAGGCACAAAAACTAATAAGAAAAGGTTGCTATGCTGTTCTAGCACACGTCGAGAAAGTACAAACTGAAGAAAAGAGCATCAATGATGTTCCCGTCGCAAAAGAATTTCCTGATGTATTTCCGAAAGAATTACCGGGATTACCCCCACATCGATCCGTTGAATTTCAAATAGATCTTGTACCAGGAGCTGCACCAATAGCTCGTGCTCCTTACAGACTCGCACCCAGCGAGATGAAAGAACTACAAAGCCAATTACAAGAACTTTTAGAGCGTGGTTTCATTCGACCAAGCACATCACCGTGGGGAGCTCCTGTTTTGTTTGTCAAGAAGAAAGATGGTACATTCAGGTTGTGTATCGACTACCGAGAGTTGAACAAACTTACCATCAAGAACCGCTACCCACTACCGAGAATCGATGACTTATTTGATCAACTACAAGGCTCGTCTGTTTATTCAAAGATTGACTTACGTTCCGGGTATCATCAAATGCGGGTGAAAGAAGATGATATTCCAAAGACTGCTTTCAGAACACGTTACGGTCATTACGAGTTTATGGTCATGCCGTTTGGTTTAACTAATGCACCAGCTGTGTTCATGGACCTTATGAACCGAGTGTGTGGACCATACCTTGACAAGTTTGTCATTGTTTTCATTGATGACATACTTATTTACTCAAAGAATGACCAAGAACAAGGTGAACATTTGAGAAAGGTGTTAGAAGTATTGAGGAAGGAAGAATTGTACGCTAAGTTTTCAAAGTGTGCATTTTGGTTGGAAGAAGTTCAATTCCTCGGTCACATAGTGAACAAAGAAGGTATTAAGGTGGATCCAGCAAAGATAGAAACTGTTGAAAAGTGGGAAACCCCGAAAACTCCGAAACACATACGCCAGTTTTTAGGACTAGCTGGTTACTACAGAAGGTTCATCCAAGACTTTTCCAGAATAGCAAAACCCTTGACTGCATTAACGCATAAAGGGAAGAAATTTGAATGGAATGATGAACAAGAGAAAGCGTTTCAGTTATTGAAGAAAAAGCTAACTACGGCACCTATATTGTCATTGCCTGAAGGGAATGATGATTTTGTGATTTATTGTGATGCATCAAAGCAAGGTCTCGGTTGTGTATTAATGCAACGAACGAAGGTGATTGCTTATGCGTCTAGACAATTGAAGATTCACGAACAAAATTATACGACGCATGATTTGGAATTAGGCGCGGTTGTTTTTGCATTAAAGACTTGGAGGCACTACTTATATGGGGTCAAAAGTATTATATATACCGACCACAAAAGTCTTCAACACATATTTAATCAGAAACAACTGAATATGAGGCAGCGTAGGTGGATTGAATTATTGAATGATTACGACTTTGAGATTCGTTACCACCCGGGGAAGGCAAATGTGGTAGCCGATGCCTTGAGCAGGAAGGACAGAGAACCCATTCGAGTAAAATCTATGAATATAATGATTCATAATAACATTACTACTCAAATAAAGGAGGCGCAACAAGGAGTTTTAAAAGAGGGAAATTTAAAGGATGAAATACCCAAAGGATCGGAGAAGCATCTTAATATTCGGGAAGACGGAACCCGGTATAGGGCTGAAAGGATTTGGGTACCAAAATTTGGAGATATGAGAGAAATGGTACTTAGAGAAGCTCATAAAACCAGATACTCAATACATCCTGGAACGGGGAAGATGTACAAGGATCTCAAGAAACATTTTTGGTGGCCGGGTATGAAAGCCAATGTTGCTAAATACGTAGGAGAATGTTTGACGTGTTCTAAGGTCAAAGCTGAGCATCAGAAACCATCAGGTCTACTTCAACAACCCGAAATCCCGGAATGGAAATGGGAAAACATTACCATGGATTTCATCACTAAATTGCCAAGGACTGCAAGTGGTTTTGATACTATTTGGGTAATAGTTGACCGTCTCACCAAATCAGCACACTTCTTGCCAATAAGAGAAGATGACAAGATGGAGAAGTTAGCACGACTGTATTTGAAAGAAGTCATCTCCAGACATGGAATACCAATCTCTATTATCTCTGATAGGGATGGCAGATTTATTTCAAGATTCTGGCAGACATTACAGCAAGCATTAGGAACTCGTCTAGACATGAGTACTGCCTATCATCCACAAACTGATGGGCAGAGCGAAAGGACGATACAAACGCTTGAAGACATGCTACGAGCATGTGTTATTGATTTCGGAAACAGTTGGGATCGACATCTAGCGTTAGCAGAATTTTCCTACAACAACAGCTACCATTCAAGCATTGAGATGGCGCCGTTTGAAGCACTTTATGGTAGAAAGTGCAGGTCTCCGATTTGTTGGAGTGAAGTGGGGGATAGACAGATTACGGGTCCGGAGATTATACAAGAAACTACCGAGAAGATCATCCAAATTCAACAACGGTTGAAAACCGCCCAAAGTCGACAAAAGAGCTACGCTGACATTAAAAGAAAAGATATAGAATTTGAAATTGGAGAGATGGTCATGCTTAAAGTTTCACCTTGGAAAGGCGTTGTTCGATTTGGTAAACGAGGGAAATTAAATCCAAGGTATATTGGACCATTCAAGATTATTGATCGTATCGGACCAGTAGCTTACCGACTAGAGTTACCTCAACAACTCGCGGCTGTACATAACACTTTCCACGTCTCGAATTTAAAGAAATGTTTTGCTAAAGAAGATCTCACTATTCCGTTAGATGAAATCCAAATCAACGAAAAACTTCAATTCATCGAAGAACCCGTCGAAATAATGGATCGTGAGGTTAAAAGACTTAAGCAAAACAAGATACCAATTGTTAAGGTTCGATGGAATGCTCGTAGAGGACCCGAGTTCACCTGGGAGCGTGAAGATCAGATGAAGAAGAAATACCCGCATCTATTTCCAGAAGATTCGTCAACACCTTCAACAGCTTAAAATTTCGGGACGAAATTTATTTAACGGGTAGGTACTGTAGTGACCCGAACTTTTCCATGTTTATATATATTAATTGAGATTGATATTTACATGATTAAATGTTTCCAACATGTTAAGCAATCAAACTTGTTAAGACTTGATTAATTGAAATATGTTTCATATAGACAATTGACCACCCAAGTTGACCGGTGATTCACGAACGTTAAAACTTGTAAAAACTATATGATGACATATATATGGATATATATATATAGTTAACATGATACTATGATAAGTAAACATATCATTAAGTATATTAACAATGAACTACATATGTAAAAACAAGACTACTAACTTAATGATTTTTAAACGAGACATATATGTAACGATTATCGTTGTAAAGACATATAATGTATATATATATCATATTAAGAGATATTCATACATGATAATATCATGATAATATAATAATTTAAAATCTCATTTGATATTATAAACATTGGGTTAACAACATTTAACAAGATCGTTAACCTAAAGGTTTCAAAACAACACTTACATGTAACGACTAACGATGACTTAACGACTCAGTTAAAATGTATATACATGTAGTGTTTTAATATGGATTTATACACTTTTGAAAGACTTAAATACACTTATCAAAATACTTCTACTTAACAAAAATGCTTACAATTACATCCTCGTTCAGTTTCATCAACAATTCTACTCGTATGCACCCGTATTCGTACTCGTACAATACACAGCTTTTAGATGTATGTACTATTGGTATATACACTCCAATGATCAGCTCTTAGCAGCCCATGTGAGTCACCTAACATATGTGGGAACCATCATTTGGCAACTAGCATGAAATATCTCATAAAATTACAAAAATATGAGTAATCATTCATGACTTATTTACATGAAAACAAAATTACATATCCTTTATATCTAATCCATACACCAACGACCAAAAACACCTACAAACACTTTCATTCTTCAATTTTCTTCATCTAATTGATCTCTCTCAAGTTCTACCTTCAAGTTCTAAGTGTTCTTCATAAATTCCAAAAGTTCTAGTTTCATAAAATCAAGAATACTTTCGAGTTTGCTAGCTCACTTCCAATCTTGTAAGGTGATCATCCAACCTCAAGAAATCTTTGTTTCTTACAGTAGGTTATCATTCTAATACAAGGTAATAATCATATTCAAACTTTGGTTCAATTTCTATAACTATAACAATCTTATTTCAAGTGATGATCTTACTTGAACTTGTTTTCGTGTCATGATTCTGCTTCAAGAACTTCGAGCCATCCAAGGATCCATTGAAGCTAGATCTATTTTTCTCTTTTCCAGTAGGTTTATCCAAGGAACTTAAGGTAGTAATGATGTTCATAACATCATTCGATTCATACATATAAAGCTATCTTATTCGAAGGTTTAAACTTGTAATCACTAGAACATAGTTTAGTTAATTCTAAACTTGTTCGCAAACAAAAGTTAATCCTTCTAACTTGACTTTTAAAATCAACTAAACACATGTTCTATATCTATATGATATGCTAACTTAATGATTTAAAACCTGGAAACACGAAAAACACCGTAAAACCGGATTTATGCCGTCGTAGTAACACCGCGGGCTGTTTTGGGTTAGTTAATTAAAAACTATGATAAACTTTGATTTTAAAGTTGTTATTCTGAGAAAATGATTTTTATTATGAACATGAAACTATATCCAAAAATTATGATTAAACTCAAAGTGGAAGTATGTTTTCTAAAATGGTCATCTAGACGTCGTTCTTTCGACTGAAATGACTACCTTTACAAAAACGACTTGTAACTTATTTTTCCGACTATAAACCTATACTTTTCTGTTTAGATTCATAAAATAGAGTTCAATATGAAACCATAGCAATTTGATTCACTCAAAACGGATTTAAAATGAAGAAGTTATGGGTAAAACAAGATTGGATAATTTTTCTCATTTTAGCTACGTGAAAATTGGTAACAAATCTATTCCAACCATAACTTAATCAACTTGTATTGTATATTATGTAATCTTGAGATACCATAGACACGTATACAATGTTTTGACCTATCATGTCGACACATCTATATATATTTCGGAACAACCATAGACACTCTATATGTGAATGTTGGAGTTAGCTATACAGGGTTGAGGTTGATTCCAAAATATATATAGTTTGAGTTGTGATCAATACTGAGATACGTATACACTGGGTCGTGGATTGATTCAAGATAATATTTATCGATTTATTTCTGTACATCTAACTGTGGACAACTAGTTGTAGGTTACTAACGAGGACAGCTGACTTAATAAACTTAAAACATCAAAATATATTAAAAGTGTTGTAAATATATTTTGAACATACTTTGATATATATGTATATATTGTTATAGGTTCGTGAATCAACCAGTGGCCAAGTCTTACTTCCCGACGAAGTAAAAATCTGTGAAAGTGAGTTATAGTCCCACTTTTAAAATCTAATATTTTTGGGATGAGAATACATGCAGGTTTTATAAATGATTTACAAAGTAGACACAAGTACGTGAAACTACATTCTATGGTTGAATTATCGAAATCGAATATGCCCCTTTTTATTAAGTTTGGTAATCTAAGAATTAGGGAACAGACACCCTAATTGACGCGAATCCTAAAGATAGATCTATTGGGCCTAACAAACCCCATCCAAAGTACCGGATGCTTTAGTACTTCGAAATTTATATCATATCCGAAGGGTTTCCCGGAATGATGGGGATATTCTTATATATGCATCTTGTTAATGTCGGTTACCAGGTGTTCACCATATGAATGATTTTTATCTCTATGTATGGGATGTGTATTGAAATATGAAATCTTGTGGTCTATTATTATGATTTGATATATATAGGTTAAACCTATAACTCACCAACATTTTTGTTGACGTTTTAAGCATGTTTATTCTCAGGTGATTATTAAGAGCTTCCGCTGTCGCATACTTAAATAAGGACAAGATTTGGAGTCCATGCTTGTATGATATTGTGTAAAAACTGCATTCAAGAAACTTATTTTGTTGTAACATATTTGTATTGTAAACCATTATGTAATGGTCGTGTGTAAACAGGATATTTTAGATTATCATTATTTGATAATCTACGTAAAGCTTTTTAAACCTTTATTGATGAAATAAAGGTTATGGTTTGTTTTAAAATGAATGCAGTCTTTGAAAAACGTCTCATATAGAGGTCAAAACCTCGCAACGAAATCAATTAATATGGAACGTTTTTAATCAATAAGAACGGGACATTTCACCTGGAGGGTTTAAGGTATCATAAGCATCTAATGCAAAACCCAAGGGAATGTATTCCATTAAATCACAAAGATTTTTAAATGGGTTTATACAATCGGGACGTATGTGGTATAACCCATTAAATGACTACTTTATAAGAAAAGGGTATACATATAAACTTATTTGCATGTGTGTTTTATAAAAACAATGTTCAGATATGTGAACATAGTTGTTTATATCAATTATCTTAAATAAAGAAATCTATGAAGCCATTCAACTTCTAGAGAAAGATTTTGAAATGGGAAAAAAATCAAGTAATACGTTGATTTACATATTGAGCATATGACTAATAACTTACTTATACATCAAACAACTTATACCGAAAAGATTTTTAAAATATTTTAATATGGAAAAGATAAAAACCATTAAGTACTCCTATGGTTGTTAGATCTCAATATTGATACTGATCCATTTCATCCTCTAGAAGATCATGAAGATCTTCTTGGTTCAGAAGTTCCATATCTTAGTGCAATTGGGGATATTATGTATTTTACAAATTGTACAAGACCTGACATTTCTTTTGCAGTTAATTTGTTGACAAGGTTCAGCTCAACCCCTACAAAAAAGACATTGAAATGGGATCAAGCAGATATTTTTGATACCCTTGAGGAACTGCTGATTTAAAATTATTTTATTCTAACGCTTCAAAACAAGATTTGGTTGATTATATATATGCAGGTCATTCATCAAATCCTCGTAAAGATAAATCTCAAACTCGATATGTATTCCTAAATGGGGGTACCACAAAATCATGGCGTTCTTAAAACAAACACTTATTGCAACATCATCAAATCATGACGAAGTGATTGCATTATATGAAACTACTAGAAAATGTGTTTGGTTGAGATCAATGACAAAAATCATTGTTGATTCTTGTGGACTAGAACGCTATAAAAGACCAACAACTATCTTCAACAACAACTATATATGAAGATAATGCAGCTTGCATAATACAAATGAAAGAAGAGTATCAAAAGTGACAGAACAAAATATAAATGCTGACGAGGCGCCAAAGTCATAGACGGTCTAAACAGTCATAAGTTTGATGGAAAAGAATGGTATGTTGGTAAGGCTCGGAAAAGACTGAAAGGGAATAAGAATTGAAACAAGAGTTTGAGCAAATCATGAAGGAGACTGTAGACAAATCATAGGGGTTAAACTTGTACATAAAAGATTTAAATGATACAGTTTCAGATGAACAAGATCTCGTAAAAGACAACCAGATTAAAATGAGATACGTTCAATCAACAACTCTGCTGATCTTTATACCAAAGCACCGTCAACCACTATTTTCAGAACACACGTTCACAATATTGGCATGAGGCAAGTTCAAAAGATGTGACGACTCAGCAATGTCTACTTGAGGGGGAGTCAACTCTATACTGCACTCTTTTTCCCTTGACTAAAGTTTTTATCCCACTGGATTTTTCTTTAGCAAGGTTTTTAACGAGGCAGTACTAGTTGATCTCTAACGAAACAAAATTATCATCCAAGGGGGAGTGTTATGATATGGATGGATTCTCATTTTGTACGCATGCAGATGAATAGAGATGATTGATAATCATGCACAGTAAAATTATGAATTATTGATTACTATTTCACCTACTCTATAATTGATTGTGAAAACGAGTAATGTACAGTTAACTTTTAGTATTATAAATTCTCACTCAATTGTAAGGATATGTACACCATTCTTGAATAAGAATTTAATCTTTTCTATCTTCCTTCGTATTAGTATCTTCCTTCATATATTTCATATACAATATGAAATTATAACAGTGATTAATTTGTAATAAGTGAAAATACCTAGTAATAATTAAACAAGATTAGTGAAGAGCTAAGTATGAAATTTGAAAAAAAAAAGGAAAAGCGAAAAATGTATAACCTGCAACTGCAATTGTAAGTAAACAAGAAATGGGGACGAGATCAAACTTGTACAAGAACCCTTCTTTTACATACAACAAAGACTTCGATCTTAACTCTGTGCTTCAAAACCTAAAGGGTAACCAACCCCAACATGTTAAACTTATTCTGTATATTTATATTTACCAATATAATAATAAATTCAGTAAAGTAATTTGTTTGATTACATGTTACAGCTTATAATGATGCAACCGGGAACCCTAATCTGGCGGAGGCAGAAGCATACTCCGGCAAAGAAAAAGTAATCGTACAATCAAACAACAAAAGCCGCAAGAGACCAAAGATTTCTCCTTTACCGGATTCAGGACATGATGATGAACCTCCTCCTATCATGTCTCACTCTGATTATATTCACAAAATTAGGTCATTTTATCAATTTTTCATTACACAGTATGTATATGTATTACGGTTAACATTACTTATACTATATTTATTAGAATAGTAGTAATAATCATAGCATGATATAATATGCTAGTAGTATAGTCCCAGACATAATTTATATCACTATTCTAACCATGGTTCGGTATATAATTTCTAAATGACAGCCTGATAGGGGATAAATTTGTGATTGTAATAATACCGGAATGATCGTAGTCTATTATGAACAGATTATACAGGGGAGGTTAAAGGAGCACATTTTTAGTCTTTATAGTCTAAAGTTTAGTGTATTTCTTTGTGTGTGTACGAAACAGGAAGGAAGCTAACTCAATTATACCATTTGAGGAACTAACTAATGATGTCTTGGTGGTATTCTAATTTCCATTTTCATGATGGTTGATATATTAAAAACTTAACATCACTTAATAATTACTCGGTAATATATTAATCCTGTTAATTAATCTTGCAGGACAATTTGGCTTCATATGGACCACCATTAGTTGGCTATGATAGTAAGTTCATGTTCATCCATCAACTAAAATCATGTTAGCCTTAGCTTTATGTGTTTTCATTTTATAAATTTGCTCTCTGATCCTTCTACTAGTATCAGTATGGGGTAATTTTTTTTTAGGTTTATATATATTTATAAATATTACTAATATCAATATTTATACCACTATATCTTCCATATGTATCTGAATTTATAATCGAGGTACATACAGGTGATACTAGTACTTTCTCTCAAGGTGAAGACATCCAGAAGCCTATAGATAACTGCAAAAGCAAGGCTTCTTATAATGTTGGTTGGTACTCACTTCGTTCTTAGGCATATGTATTATTACTATACTACGATACGTAAGGATATATTTGTCTGTGCTACTGTTTTTATAATAATCTGTTGTGTTTTGTCACGTTAAAACTTTCTTTTAGGACACGTGAACACTGCGGATGATGTTACTGAAAGAAATGAGCAGCGGTTTCCTGTTCCAGGGGAGCCTGTATGTGTTGTCTGCGGAAAATACGGGGAATATATATGTGATGAGGTGGGTTAGATGGATAACCCATTTTTTTTTTTTTAAATGTGGTTAATATAGACATGCATATTCAAGTTAAAAAGCTTATCTTTTTGCTCCTACCAATTGTTTTGCAGACAGATGATGATATTTGCAGCATGGATTGCAAAGCTGAGCTTTTGGAGAATCTTAAGATTTATCAGGTAGTAACTACATTCGTTGATATATATATATTTTTTTTACCTATTTTATATTCTGCCCATCTATTTTTCATAAACTAATGACGAAGAAAGTACTTTATGAAGTAAAATATGATTTGTTTTTAGAGTTTTAACAAATATTATCATATAGTCCCCACCCTATGCATTCACTGATTGTTTGTACCTTTTATGTGAGGTTTAGAATCTGGTTCCTTAAACGTAAACGAATATGATGAAATATCCTAGTTTCTCATAGTAATAAAGAGGAGTTGTACAAAATAAGATGCTTCCTGCTCTTATCAGATTAGTCAAGTAGAACCCAAAATAACTGGTAGTATTAACATTTTAATTATTAATACAACTTTGTAGGGGACTAGAAGCAACCAAAATTTAGTTTCGGTATCATGTGTACGACCCAAATTCCCATCAGAGCAAATTTTTGAAAGTGGAGGTGACACTTGGGATTTCAACCGTCATCTCTGGTCAACAAGGAGATCTAGCCTCTCTTGTTATCAATGGTAGGTATCTTCACCCCACTTATTAACACACACACACACACACACATGAGAAACAAACGAATTATGAATTCATGAAATGAAAAGCAACGCGGATCACAACAATGTATATGTGCTTTTTATGTCTCCCAATGCTTTATCCTGCCTATATTTTATCACCCCGTGTTTATTATATTAGCTGGAAATGTAAAAAGGCGGGTCATCTTGCAGAAGATTGTTCAGTGATGACATCAGATTCCAAATCTTTCGTATCTGGTTACCGGGTACCAATTCTATCTTTACCTATCTCGAGCTCTCAATTAAAAATGTTTATAGGCAAATCATCATAAGTGACCTCATTAATATGCTTCTTTTCTATCTAGGCATCAACATCTTCAAGTGGTTCAAGTGTTATACCAAAGGATCTTCTTCAACTATACAAGAGGTTAGTATTATGTATTCCACTTCGTTAGCTTATTTATATACTCTCGATTTGTTGCTTGACGATATATTTATTAGTTACACACATCTCTTAGTGACGTTGTAAGCTTGTTATTCCTATTACAACAGGTAATTTAGGCACTTAAAAGTACATACACTAGAGAAAGGAAAACTATGTGCACTTTTTCTTTATATTAATATTAAATATAATATAAGATGAAATTGATCGTTATACATTTTTTTTTTTCCTTTTTTGGTGCAGATGCCACCAAATTGGAAAGCAGTCTGCAGCAGTCAAATGCAATTCATGCCATAGGTTTTCTAGTTTGGCCATGTGCCTTGATTGTAGAATAACTTTTTGTGATAGGTAAGTAACTAACTTTTATCAGAGTTTTCCATTGTAACAATCTGCCTATGGGGTTGTTCGGTGTTAACAACATGCATAAATGGATGTTCCCTGTTCATGTTACCCGCGAAGGGTGATATGTGACCTAACCGGATTATCCCGTAACCCTTTCCCTAGCCAACCGCAAGATGCGTTGCTAATGAGTTTTAAACCTGAGAGGTTTTGTGAATCTTGTAATAGTTAGTGTTAACCACATGTATGATCTTGTATATATATAGGTAAGGTACCCGGGAAATGGAGTATTTTACTCTGATGTACGCGGCCTAATCGGGCTATGCGTAACTATTTACGACCCTCTCTGTTCACACTATGTATAATTTTGTATAATCACTATAAAATCACATTTATAAAGCCAAATACCAGATATGTTATACTCCATAATAAAATTGTTCAGTTGTAGGTGCGGCAAAATAGGTTGCGGGTCACATCGGGTAGTTTTATAGGATGGGTGAAACTGGGATTGGGCCGACACACAATCACCTATCTTTTTCCTTTCACCTAAATATATTTTGTCTTACAATAATACTAATCAAAGTTGTTGGTTCACAGTGCAGGACACTTGATGGAGCATATACATACACATCCTTCACATACCAAGTACTACTCTTTTAAGCTCAACCGCCTGGCAAGTATTCTTTCCATACAGTTTGTTACTTACTTGCATCTGTGTATACCGAATATGCTTTTTTAATAGATATTGTACATGGTAACATTTTGACAATATTACATCATCTCTAGCTTTGTATACAATATGTGTATAGATTTTTGCTCTAAAGTTTGTGTGTTGTGATGGTTAATGAATGAATGATTGTGATAGGTTAAATGCTGTAAAACAACCTGTAAGGTCACTAATATCAAGGATCTCCTTGCTTGTCATTTCTGTTTCGATAAAGCATTTGACAAATTCTATGACATGTGTAATGCCACCTGGTATACTTTCATCTTCATCAAAATTCATACAACTGCATGTTCATTTCGTTATTATTTTCATCATATACATTTTTAAGCATGAAATGACTTGACTAGTCATAGTGTGTGCGTTTTAATATCTGGCGTTTCAGGAAAGCAGCGGGAATTTCAATCGTCGCTGGCTCAATTTGTTGTGAAGATCACTTTACTTGGTATGGTTTGTTACTTTTGCAGTACGATTTTACTGGTCTTTGTGAACAAAAGTTCAACTTCTCTGGTCCTATTTGTTAATATGAAACTAGCAAAGTACTGAGTTTGAATATGAGCTTTCAACATGAAGTCAACTTGGATTTTGGGACAAATGTAGTTGTTTGTTTGACAAAGAATGTTTCCAAAGTCCATTACTAATCCTCTGAATGAATTACAGGCACAGGATGAATTGTTTGAATGCGGGTGTGGAAGATAGTGCATATATTTTTAAGCACAATAAGGCTGAAAGCCGGTCTCAGTTGAGCGATTTCATATTTTAAAAGCGTGTGTTTTCGAGACTTTTGGTACTCATGAAAACCGAAGGTATAACATGATTCGTTTTATTTTGGTATAGAAATTATCCATGTAACATGATTCATTCGTGGTGAGCTAACTTCCCATAACGGAGGTCAGGGGTTCGATCCCCACGAGCTTTAAAATATTTCCCTTGGGGTTACCCGCCCATTTCATGGGCCTCAAAGGTCTCGGACGTCTTGCGTTCGAGCCTCACCCGAGAGGGTTTTACCGCACGCGATGCCCGTATGGATTCCTCGTGGGGGTTTCCTCTTGAGGTGCGGTAGGACTGTAATAGATTGTCCTAGGAAATGATCGGGTGGGTGAGTTCCGACATCACGTTCCGACCCCGTCGGTGACTCTTAACCGCCGTCAGAAAAAAGTTTATTTTTTAACCAGAAGAGAGACTCTTTGGGGGTGGAAATTACCATAATTCTCATTAATGGCCATATTTTTTTTTGTATTATCCCCAAACTTCCAATTTTCTATATACGTATTTTTATAAGTGTCACTCTAGTTGAAGTTAACTTTCTACAAATTTTGCCCACAAGATACAATCATATTGATTGATGTTCATAGAATATTAGAATTTAAAGATTTTATCCTTTAGAAGATATGGTTATTTACATGTTAAAGTAAAAGCATATGGAGCAAGGGTGGAAAGCGTAGATGTTCTGGCCCAAAGTCCCAAACGTAGCTGAACTTTGTTTTTTTACTGTATTTTCTATTGGTTGAAAGCTTTACTTGTGCACTCGTTTTAACTCGATACATTTACATTCACCTCTCCATTTTTCACTTCAGTGTTTCTAAAAGATGCTAACTTTGAACAATGAACTTGAACCGTGGTCTTCAATACTGGTGCTCTAATGTCATGCCAAGGTGGATGGATGGGTGTGATAGTTGAAGTATTGCATATGAAGTTGTAAGGGTGTTGTTTTGTGGTATGTAGACCCTCTGATTATACCCAGAATGTAAGTTAATCCTTTGTATTTGATTGAATGATATTGATATTTTTGGTTGGATTAGTTAATACTCCAAACAATAAAAACTCGACCAACAAATAAATGAATACCTTAAGTAGTTTTAATTTATTTGATCCGAACAATAAAAAGAAATTTGCCAATTGTATTACAACACATTAGATATAAACTGACAAGTTAAAGCAAAACATAATACATACAAGCGAATGACTTCTTTGCCAATATTAACTTCCGTTTTCACACTAGTATGTTTGTTTACCTCTTAATTAAATAGTTATATATTGAATGTTAAATCATTCAGCATCTCGAGCTGTTGTCTATGACTTCTGATGAGATATGGTGCCTAATTCATTCAAAGTTAAAACATTCTTTTAAAAATCGAGACACATAAATTTTCTGTAATATCCAAGACACTTAACAAACAAGTATTTTGAATTTGTATTCATGTAACACGTTAATAAGGTAATTTTACCCAATTTACATTCTTCATTCATTATGACTATCAAACAACTTATTTTCATTCAGAATCAAAATTCAGATACTTTGAATCATTTAAATTGAAACCATTCAACGCTAAATCATCCAGTTTTATCAAACGCAACATTTACTTTTCTTCCTAATGCAATTAAAGTTTTTCATCAAATGTTTTACATAGAACATCTAACCTAGACTATCAAGTGTCAAAAGTAACTAAATAATAAAATTATACGTATTTTGTTTGTTACTTCATTGTTTGATGAATTTGTATTAACTTCTTTTCGAATCTATAGAATTAACGTCATTTTAACATATTATTACTTTCGACCAACCTGCAACGTACCCAAATAGAACATCGCCGCTGCCGTTTTAAAATTATTAACGTGAATCTTAAGATAAGTCAGAATTGATCAGAAATATTTTTAAAAAATAAAGATAATTGGTGTAATTTTATAAAAACAAAAGGACTATTGTTGTAATTTTCAAAAGATTAATTTCATGTAATTTAGACAAGACCATTCATATAATTCACTCCTACTAATATAATGTAATAGTTTTATTTATTACTAAAATAACGAATATTAGACACAAATTCATTGAAAGATGAAAAGGCCGCACCAGAGTACAACAGTTTTACGACTAGGCTCGGAACTTATAAACAAAGATCCTAATCATTATCCACATTCGAGCCAAGCTGGGCCAAACGGACAAGCAACAAACCGAACCAAAAATACGACAACACCAAAAGACAAACATCGGAACAATCCAAGAAAACCAACAACAAAACATCTAAACCACGTCATAAACACAACAAAAGAAAAGCCGAAAGAGTACAAGCCGGAGACCTAACGATCCTCGACGTCCCGTTTTACCACTATGCCATCGACTTTGTCGTGCGATTCTTTTTGCCCGAGCGACTATCAAACCTGTATGTTAAAACGCTAGACGATCCATTTCTGAACAATGTAGCCGTCGAGGGAGGAATAACACTGCCGCGGGGAGAATTACCCGACTCGAAATAGCAAGTTTTAATCGAAGAATTAGCCGTACAAATACTAGATTCACCTTTATTTAAAGAGATAGATTGAATACCAAATACAACATCGTCCATGTCCCCTTCGGATGTTGTATCCGAATAGGGCTGTTATAAGAGGACAGTACCTTCTTCACATCGTGGTTCGTATTACTCACAGATTTGCAAACCGGTGACTAAACAACCGGTGATGCAACACCAGACTCGAACACAACCTTACTCGAACATAATTTAAGGGAGGTGATATATTTCATTTTAAATTTAAATTTCGATAGAACCACACTTATTTTCAAAACTCCTTATATATGTGTAAGAAAGTGAGAGGTGGTGAAAAAAAAAAAAAAAAAAAAAACAACATTGGGCGTATGGTGGAAATATCATATATCTTTCATAATTTAATAGTTGTATAATTAACATAAAGTGTGGACTAAATAAAAGGAAGGTCACACATCACTTTTTAATCCATGCATATCTAATTACATATTTTATCTTTAATTATACTTACAATAATAATAATATGGAAACTGATATTTCCACAATTACTCTTACTTCTTCCACCTAAAATGTCTAAATTGTCCTTAATAATACATTTGCAATAACTTTTTAAAAATTTTAATATAATTTAATAAAGGATATTTTAGTAAAGAATCATAAAATGATGGTAAAAGAAGTAAAAGTCATGTTGAAAATATCATCTCCCTAATAATTAATAATATAGGTTCTAACTCTATATTAATCTAAGGGCCGAGACATCCAAATAAAAAGCAAGTTATATAATCGGGCAACGGCGTATTTTTATTATTTTTTTATTGTTATTATTATTATTTCTATTTTTATTATTAGTATTATTATTGCTATTATTAGTGTTATTATTATTATTATTATTATTATTATTATTATTATTATTATTATTATTATTATTATTATTATTATTATTTCTATTATTATTATTATTATTATTATTATTATTATTATTATTATTATTATTATTATTATTATTATTATTATTATTATTATTATTATTATTATTATTACTATTATTTGTAATTTGTACTAGCAATATTATTACTTTATCACCAACCTTATTATTATTATTATTATTATTATTATTATTATTATTATTATTATTATTATTATTATTATTATTATTATTATTGCTACTACTTTTATTATTATTATTATTATTATTATTATTATTATTAATTATTATTATTATTATTATTATTATTATTATTATTATTATTATTATTATTATTATTATTATTATTATTGCTACTACTATTATTATTATTATTATTATTATTATTATTATTATTATTATTATTATTACTATTGACTATTATTAGAATATTATTATTATTATTATTAATTATTAGCTTTAGTATTATCAATATTAATACTATTACTACTTTTTTACTAGCTATTAGTTACTAATACTATTATTAGTATTACTAGTACTATCGTCTTTGGGCTATTACTAATACTATTGACTATTATTAGCATTTTATTATTATTATTATTAATTATTACTATTAGTTTTATCAATATTAATACTATTACTATTTATATTATATATTAGTTACTAATACTATTATTAGTATTACTAGTATTTCGCATCGTTCGGTGCATTTTGGGGCTATTATGACTGAGGACGATCCTCTTTGCTCTTGAGCTTGGTGGGTTTCCTATAGTTGTGTGGCTTCGGGGATGGCTACCGTAAAGGTGCATGAGTGGTGCTTTGGTTTGTTACGGGTGGTTGGCTCTTTGCTTGCGCAACAACTTCCACCTGGCATGCCTTTCGAGTTTCTGTCCACAAGGTTTTTTTTTTTGGCTCTATTTTCTGAGGCAACAACAAACGTCGATTTATGGCGACTTGATTGCCGCTTAGAGCCTAAATTGATTTTCAGACAGGCTTTAACACCCTTGGAAATTTGATCTTACTATTTCCATGGAGTCCCATTTTCTTTTCTATTTATTTATTTAAAACTTTTTTTAATGGCTGGAGGTCCTCACAGAAGCAATCTCTCTGCCCTGGTGTAGAGAAAAAGATGACTTTCTCCTTCTATGGGTGGAGAATTTTTTCTTGACTCATGGTTAGAGAAACGACTTCTCTTATACGCTACGGTAGAGGAAGGATTGTCTACATCTCACCTCCCCATACCCCGCATGTGCGGGATTGGGTATTGTTGTTGTCTCCCATAAAAATCCATTTGTTTAGATTAACGATCTATTAGTTTGAAACCCTAGGCAATCGCCGGTAACGATTGTTTGTGTTCGAAATATAGTGTTAATTTGATTTGCATTATAAAAATCATTCAAAAATCGGCGGGATTTTTATAGTATGGTATATGTATTAAATTTGATTCAAGTTATTTGTAAATCTAATGAAAAATTGTTTTTTTCTCTCCTTTCTACGAATATTACTTTCCTCATAACTCCAGAATACACATGAGTTATTAATCTTTATATACTAAAAGGGGTGGGGAATCATGTCGTTTCATACCCACCCCAATGGAAAAAAAAATGTCAAAACGACATTGATCCAAAGTCTAGTCCAAAAACTGCAAAAAAAAAAAATCCTCCTCAACCATAACCAACTTACAAAAACTACCCTGAACTCTAGGGGGATAAAACATAAATTCTCTTATTTAAAATAAAAACTTCACCCAAGCACTTCGACGGCCCGTATCTTCCTCCTCGCCCCGAATTAAATTTCACCGACCACATCATTAAACTCGGAATATTTTTATAAACAAAACGAAACTAACTACATTCAAAACGGACACTTTTTAAAAAACGCTAAACACGACGACAGCTCGTATCTTCCCACTCGTCGCGAGTTAAATTTTTTCGACAGCAGCGTCAGACTCGAAATAATTTTATGAACAAAACAAAAATAAGTACGTTCGAAACGGACACTTTTAAAAAACGCTAAACACAACGACAGCTCGTATCTTCCTGCTCGCTACGAGTTAAATTTTTTCGACACCACCGTTAGACTCGAAATAATTTTATCAACAAAACGAAACTAAATACGTTCGAACCAGACACTTTTTAAAAAACACTAAATACGACGACACCTACAACGGCGCTTACCGCCGTTTCCCTTCTGTAAATACATAAAGCTACATTAAATATGAATATGCAGGCCGAAAGCCCCCCGCCGCATCGCGTGGGCCGGATTCGGACTAGTTTTATATTACATTTCTTTCTTTCATTATTGATCATATACATAGCATTGTATATGTATGTTTTGTTAGCTAAGGGCTAGAAGCAGAAGCTATGCGAGCTATGACCAAAAGGTTTGGAATATTCGCTTAAAATAAAGATAGCGGGTCAGTTTCCGCGCTAATAAAAGACTGCGGGACATTTCTGTGATGACCCGTCCTAATCCATCCGAACGAAGTCCATATCGATTATAAACGATTCATAACAGTTGATTACATCGCGAGGTACTTGACCTATATATGATACATTTTACAAACATTGCATTCGTTTTTAAAAAATACAATCTTTCATTTCATCAAAAGTTGACGGCATGCATACAATTTCATAATATATCCAACTATAATTGACTTAATAATAATCTTGATGAACTCGACGACTCGAATGCAACGTCTTTTGAAATATGTCATGAATGACTCCAAGTAATATCTCTAAAATGAGCAAGTGCACAGCGGAAGATTTCTTTCATACCTGAGAATAAACATGCTTTCAAGTATCAACCAAAAGGTTGGTGAGTTCATAGGTTTAATTTCTATATAATAATCATGATATTTAATAAGCCACAAGATTTCATTTAATTAAATGTGCAGGATCATTACAACTGTAAAAATCATTCATACGATGAGTCGCCTGGTAATCGACCTTAACATAGAGCGCTTAAGATATCTGGCATCATACATTCCACTATTCAAATGTATGACAAGAACCCTTCGAAGTACTAAAACATTTCCACTATTCGAAAATGGGAGTGGTTGGTGCCCGTAGATCTACCTTTAGGATTCGCGTCAATTAGTGTTTTTCACTAATTCTTAGGTTACCTAGCATAATAATAATAAGTATAGATATCTGGTATAACAAAACAATCGTAGAATGTAGTTTCATGAACTTGTGCTTATTTTGTAAAACATTTATAAAAGCAGCGCATGTATTCTCAGTCTCAAAAATATATATTGCAAAAGTATTTAAAAAGAGAGCAAATGAAACTCACCATAATGTATTTTGTAGTAAAAATACATATGACTATACTGAACAATGCAGGGTTGGCCTCGGATTCACGAACCTATATCATTTGTATATTTATTAATATATATACTCGTAATCGAATAAATCCATTTATTATTAATAGTGTATTTGTTATATTAATAATTTATAAGTTTCATTATTTAGTTATACATTTTCATTTTATATAAATAGAGATATTAATATAATTAAATTATGTACTTTAGATATATCTTTGTATATAAAAATCTTTATTTTTACACCTATAGTCTTAACAACGTTAGTAAAACTTTTATTTTTATATTCATAAGCTATTTTTAGTAATAATAATATTGATAGTTTTATTGATAACCTTAGTAAAATTGATAGTAATGATAATAAATTTTTATAATAATTGTATTAATAATGATAATCATAATATTACTAATGATAATATTAATGATAATATTTATAACAATAGTAAGGTTAAATATGATATTAATAATTATAAATATATTGATAATACTAATATTTATAAAATGATAACAATCCTAATATTAATGATAATAATAATATATTTTTATTATTTTTCTACAATAATAATAATAATGATAATCATAATGATAATATTAATTATAATACTTGTTTTATTAATAATAATAATAATAATAATAATAATAATAATAATAATAATAATAATAATAATAATAATAATAATAATAATGATAATGATAATACTATTAATTTAATTAAGGATGGTATTAATCATACTTCTATATTTTTTTTATTTTTTTAGGAGTAATAATAACTAGCATAATAATAATAACAATAAATAATAATGATAACAATAATAATAAAAATTTTAAAATTAAAGACTACCCTTAAAAGGTCGATTTAAAAAAATTGCACAAGATGGGGGTCGAACCCGAGACCTCTTGTTCCCCGAACCAACACTTAACCATATGGGCTGATGCCCATTTTCTGTTTTAAAAACTACTTCGAATTATTATAACCCGTATTCGTTTACCATCATCTTCTTCATGTATACAATCGACCAGGTTCCAAACTAAAACACATTAGATTTTCTGATTAACCTTTAGGTTTTATGGTTGATGCAAAAATGATATTAGGTTGATTAACTTATTTAAAACAGGATCAAAATTAAAAAAAAAAAACGAACTGTACAGATAGTTGAAGAACACGACTAAAACTCAAGATCACTTTCGAATTTTTAGAAGGTTTTAGGCTGGGATTATAACATGAAATATGTCTAAAATCCTTCTTAGAAACTTTAGAAACCATTAATTTCAGCAGAGGCCCTACAACAGTTTCGAATTTCTTTATAAACACAATTTTTGACTTTTTGAATACAAACTTTGACTTCTGAAATTCGAACTCGATAGGTTAAATTGATTCTTGAAACTTTACAGATAGTTTAGACACGAGATTTATAACTAAACTGCATTTATACATTTTGTTATTGATTTCAAATTCAAGTAAATTAAAAAAAAAAAAAAAAAAGAACAAGAACAGGGTGTCGCCTGAGTTCTTGGATATTTTGAAAGATTATGATCGAATTCATATTGTAAAGGGTAATGGTGCAGGACGGTTGATATTGTATGTCAATTTGGTTTCATTTATAACTGGAATTGGTAAAATCAAATGAGTTTTGAGGTCGACTGCCCCATTTACGCAGGTATATATATATAAAATAAATAAATAAATAAATGAATAAAGTGAGAATGAGATTGATAACAGATTTTGATGTTATTAGAGATTTTATTCGATTTGGTAGACAATAACAAAATTATTACACAGTACGATTGCGATATGAAACTGCTTCCATGCTTTAATTCGTTCATGATATTTATTATTATTATTTTTTTAATATAATCATATTAATAATAATAATTTCTATTAGTATTAATAATAATAATTGATAATAATACTGATTAAAATCTGTATATAACAATATCCTTATATCTGTATCTATATCAGTTATTTGAATATCCCATTCATTTATAATACTATATTTATAAATTATATTTAATCTTATTATTAAATATAACTATAATAATAATACACTTAATATCATAGTAATACAAATTTATAATATAAAAATCATAATAATATTATTACTAATGATGTTGATAATAATTACTATTATATATATATATATATATATATATATATATATATATATATATATATATATATATATATATATATATATATATATATATATATAACAATAATTTTATTAATAATAATAATACTAATTATAATAGCACTAACAATAATACTGCTTATAATAACACTAATAATACTAATATTGATAATAATGAAAGTAATATTAATAATATTAATGTTATTACAACAACTATATTTTTATCTTGCAATTTAATATATTAATATTACATGTTATAATATTTTATAATTATAATATATTTTATATTTTGGTACATATAAAATATTTAATATTTATATCTTCCAATATATTACAATATCCATATATAGAATTTCATATATATATATATATATATATATATATATATATATATATATATATATATATATATATATATATATATATATATAATATATTTTATATTTTGGTACATACAAAATATTTAATATTTATATCTTCCAATATATTACAATATCCATATAGTCAATATTCATATATAGAATTTCATATATATATATATATATATATATATATATATATATATATATATATATATATATATATATATATATATATATATATATATTATGTTTTTAAATATCAAGTTTTAAATTATCTTCAGTTATTTGTCATAATACTAAATCACATAATAATTTAATTAATAATGTATAATTATTTACATATATACTTATTTATATATACATCTTTATTTACAACAATTGTTCGTGAATCGTCGGGAATGGTCAAAGGGTAAATGCATTCATGTAATCCGTTCCAAAGCTTTCGAGACTCAACATTACAAGCTTGCTTATCGTGTCGGAATAATATAAAGATTAAAGTTTAAATTTGGTCGGAAATCTCCGGGTCGTCACAGTACCTACCCATTAAAGAAATTTCGTCCCGAAATTTGAGTGAGGTGGTCATTGCTAACAATAAAAATGTTTGCATGGCGAATATGAGTTGATGAATAGAGTTTTATCATTATTGAGTAATATGGATAAAACAATTCGGTTATTCAAAGAGTACGAATGAAGCTATCATAAAAGAGTGAAATGAATAAATTCAGATTCGTCTTGTCTGGTGCCGTAGTCACGGTTGTTTCCAGAAATCAAGGAATTTAAAGAAAATCTTCGGAAATCTAAAAGATTTGATTCTTCGGCGAGTAAGGAAATTAAGATCTCTATAATTAAATACGGTGATCTCCCTCGATTACTCTGTCTGATATTTCCAGTATAAATTTACCTTTTCCGTTCCATTAGTTTTCACCACTTCTATACTCAATTCCCAAATTCAAAAGTTTGTGAAAATACTTAATCCAGTTCTGATTCTTGTTCTTATCCTCACTATCGCAACAATCATTCTCCTTTTCCAATTACCACCAGAGGAATCTATTTTCTTCTACTTCGCCCTTGGGGTTATAATGTTTTTAATTTTACCGTGTCTTTATGTTGCGATAAACATTGATATACACGGTTTGTAATTCCTGTGTTTGTGATCGGCTTCATATTTTCCTTTATTTTTCGGAGTTCCATGCTCTTGTTTTCTCTTCCTGACTCCAAGTCAAGCGAATAATGGACCAGAATTTGTAGATATAGAATTTCGAATGATTATAATGTTCTAAGCAGGAAGGAACGTGATAGCACATTTTGATTTTCAAATTTATCAAAATTACAGAAGATAGAACTATCAAGAATATATTCTTATTGATATGTTCGGTGGTTATGTAGAATGAAAGAGTTATGTAACATGACACATGATGATGGTATGATCTACTGTGAATCATTATCACGTTTCATTAGAAACTCAGCATGACTTACTGTAATATAATCACGTTGGTCGGGCATCATTATATTATACTAACTCATGCTTCAATTCCCAACACTTCTCCAGAATTCATTCATAATTTATACGTAGGTTTTACAGAAGTTTCCAATATAATGAAATGCAGAAAGCACGAAGAGGTAGATAATTTCGGACAAGAGTATTTATGAAAATATCCTCAGAAATGTCAAAGATATTTATGATGATATTTTGGAATTTCTAAGTTCGAAGGTTGATGAAGAAAAATTTTCATTTTAACATGACTTCGGAGCAAGATATTCTCTAAAGATTTCATCGAATCCAGAATTACCTGAATTCTTTGAATATAGGGTTTGGTCCTTGTATTTGTCCTTGGTCTTCTTCATGGTTTGCTCAATTCGTTTTTCAGTACCAAATTTTCTATCGAGCATTCCCAACATTCCATTCTTTATTGTCAAACTTTTGACCATTTAGACCATCTACAATTTTACTGTTTCCTCTGCATTTAATGCAGCCATATCTGAATCGTCGGTTATCAATCCGAGGTGTTTTCAAGAGAATTGTGTTTTTAGATGATTAAACGCTGATGGTAATATGGTGGAATATAAAAAAAATTCCCTGGTAACAATAAAAGAGCACGCATATATATCAAAGTTATAATAAGGTTGTTTCGAATGAAAAGTCGAAGTTGACTTGCTGGAGCTGTGACAAAATTTGCTACTTTGAAAAAGAACTGCAAAGTTATTTTGGGTAATAATAACACTAAAGGAATTAGCACAGCTACTTGTTAAACGTTTACTCAGTTTCCGAGAGTTTTTCAGGTGCATAACTATATGCATAAATCTTTCCTTCCGTAGATGAAGTGCGGTTGGTTCATTCTCTTGATTGAGGTGTTTTTAAGAATCATGAAAGGTTTGAACGCAGATTATAATTGTCAAGGTACAAATGAGGTTTAAGATGAAATCAAGTGGCAAACTTAAAGAATTGTTTAGTTTCATATGTTATAATCAATATTTTAATTCATTTTAATTGTCCAATAATGGCAGTCCTTAGTTGATAGTCCAATAATCGGTTTATATATATATAATCTTAGAATTACCCCACGACGTATTGTATACATATTGTCTTTGCATCAACCCAGAGACGTATTGTATACGTATTGTCTTAGAATTAACTAAGACGTATTGTGTACGTATTGTCTTAGGATTTATCAAAACGTATTGTATACTTATTGTGTTAGGATTGTACCAAGAATATTATTATACATATATACAATTACAGAATTCGTGTACATGTCTCGGACTCGATCACAACTCAAAGTATATATATTATTGTAGAATCAACCTCAACCCTGTATAGCGAACTTGAGCATTACAGCATATAGAGTGTCTATGGTTATTCCAAATAATATATATATACATGCGTCAATATGATATGTCAAAACTTTGTATACGTGTCCCAATATTTAAAGTGCGTAAAATAAATAACAGAAATTAAATGACGATAAATAAAATTGTGAGAATGTAAATTGCGATAAATAAAATGTAACCAGTTAGCTAGGAACAGTTAGCTAGGAACACTTAGCGTGGATTCTTAACAGAATTTCTCATAGTTAATTTGTTTGTTTCTAACAAATTTTATTTTGTCCAATGTTTCTTCATTATGCCACTTGTTGGATTCTGATAAATCAAAATCCAAATATGAAATTGAATGAAAATGGTTATTCTGTGGTGAATGAATACGTATATCGGTGGATGTAAATAGGATAGTAAATGACCGTTGAATCAGATTCGAAGAATGTACAGTGTAACTTATTAATGCGAAATCTTAGATATTCCTCGGGTATTACCTACCCGTTAAAATATTTTCATCATTAACAGTTTGTAAGAAAGAATTTTTAATTACAATCTTTATGAAAATATACTTGCATATATATTTTCTTCGGATGTAATCATGGATCTAATGAGTTAATATGATATTAATCTCATTTGCTTTACGGCTAGAATTAGAGTACATAATCTCTAAAACATTAGAGATTACATAATCGCCATTGTAACAACCCGACATCGTTTTACCAAAAACACGACACAAAAAAAAAAAAAAATTCTGTGACTGCCCATTTGGACGGCGTCCCATAATCTGGACGGCGTCCAGCCTTTACAACTGGGACGGCGTCCCATGATTCGGGACGGCGTCCCAATGGACTAAAAAGTGAACTGATCAGTTTTTATTTACACGCGAGTGGAAAACCCGCTTCCCGACACTTTTAAACGTAACCAATTTCACAATATGTCATATCAAGTAAAACTAAGATATTTCCACCATAAAAACAAGTTTTACAACACCGGGCCCACAATGAGCCGTTTTACAATTAATGTAGCAATTTCGACCCATTTATCTCTTTAGACGGATTAGGACTCTATAACCCAACCCAATACCAAGAGCATAATCCCGGAGACTACCAAATCCCTAATCCGCGTCCATATAACCAAAAGCTACCCCTTCGAGCCCAAGCGCTCCTATGCCTCTAGTCTAACAACTAGCTAGCTTCATAACAAAATACCTGTAAAAAGGTAAACAACGAGAGGGGTAAGCCGAGGCTTAGTGAATGCAATAATTATACGAATACATATATAATTATACCTACTTGCATACACTTACATTAACCGCAAACATGCTAGCAACCACAATTAGCTTATCGTCACAATAACAAGCTATAAATCTCCAATACCACAAGCTAGCATTACAACCGCATATAAATATAACTCGAATAATATACTATGCTTACAACACAAATAACCATGGTTAACCAATAGTACAAGGGAACGGCGCTCGCGAAAACGTCATCGGTGTTCATAACATCCGTTAGGGCACTTAACACCTCGCACCACTAACCCCTAGGGTGGCACCTTAACACCTCGGCACATCACCCCGAGTGGCATCTTAACACCTCGATGCAACACTCATTATTTTACAGAGTGGTGTCTTAACACCTCGACACTACACTCCTAGGTGGCATCTTAACACCTCGATGCTACACCCGAGTGGCATCTTAACACCTCAATGCTACACTCTTCACGTGAAACATGGTGTCTTAGCACCTCGACACTACACATTTCACGCTACAACAAATAGATACATTATATACCTACACATATAATTATTCCACTCACCTCGAATTGCCCGCACAAGTTATAAACGTAAATCGCCTCCAAAAGCAACCGAGCAAACCTTTTACCTATAATACGCATATAGATATACAAACAATCAACATACATTCTCTACGAGAGAATTCGACTTCAACACCCTTAACCAAGGGTTTACACCTATCACCACAAACCGCCCATTTTGACATAAGTCCCAAAAACATCTTTAATCACTAACGGCTAGTGACTAACTTTCCAAAATAACATTTAACACTTGAATTAAACATTTATATACTTGGTTCATCAAATCTTAACCCATAACTTAGTTTGACACCGAATCAAGCTTACTTGACCCAAAATACCCATTCGACCCATTTTGACCTAGATTAGGGTTTACACCCAAAAATCAAGTCAACATAAGTGTTCTAAGGTTTAACTAACACATGCAAGGTCCAAACTAACAATTCCATCAATTGAAACCCTAAGTCACCAATTCGGGTTTACATACATGAATCTTCCCCAAAAACCCCCAAACTTCACAATAAATGGGTTATAACTCTAACTAGCACAAACTTTAACTCAAACAATAATCTTAACAAAGAAATTCGGATTTAGAGCTTACCAACACTACCACCACGTAGCCGTGAACGAGGTGAACAACATTAACTCTTGCACCTTAACCCGAAATCAACATCCTTCTTCTTCAATGGAGCTTTCCTCCCTAAAACTCTCCCTCTCTCTCTAGGGTTTGGAGTGTTAGTGAGAAGGTGGAAGAGGTGAAAATGAGGATAAGATAGAGGTTGGATCAGTTTTAGAGGCTCAAAACCGACCCCCAAGTGAAAAGACTCAAATACCCTCTTTTAAAACCTTTAAAATACAGCTGCTGGCCTGTCAGGCACTTTGGACGGCGTCCAAAAAGCTTGGACGGCGTCCTAACCTTCATTTCAGGACGGCGTCCTGAAGTTTGGACGGAGTCCCAATTAACTGAGTCTGAAACTGAACTTGTTTTGGTCGTAACTTTCAAACCGTAACTCCGTTTTCGACGAATCAAATATCGTTGGAAACGTAATGAGATTTACTATCCAATGGTAAGGTTTTAGAACATCAACTCCAACTTTTTTTGGGATCCAAATATACACTTACATACCTCGTATTTCGAATGACGCTCGAAATAACGTGTAACTGAAAAACGGGTGTTACAACTCTCCCCCACTTAAATTGGATCACGTCCTCGTGATCCGCACAAACATTAGAAGTTAAGCACTTCTCCCACGAACATTTCGGCTTCCAACGCGGAGTCACACAAGTAGTAAACTCATCCGAATCCTCGCTTCATGCACTAACGCATCATAATACCACAATATTGGGTAATCAACCCACGAGTCGAAACAACCGTAACCGTTGCTCCTACGCCGAGTATCCAAACTCATACCATACACTTCACAATCGTCCTAAGAGTAGAACAATTTTCCGACAAACATCGTCGTCACGCCTCACGATCTTACGAAACACAACCAAGCCCGACATCCATAACATCTTCTACAAATCCGAAGATCTAACCACACGCTAATAATCACTAGCGTGCACTACCGCAATAAACGATATCTCATTCACTCAACGTCCAGAATTTCCATTTAGGAAAATACGAAAATCACTACATATACCTTCAAGTTCTCTCGGCTACAACTTACCACAAGCTACGTTCGTAACCATATCACTCAATCAGTCAATCCGCACACGACCAATCCGTCACTGGATTAATCCAGGACAACAATAATACACCACGAATTAGACGAAGCATCAACACATCGTCATAGGGTTTCTCCTCTGAACCATACAATACGGCTTCCTAGTACTAGCATAGAAGCTATTCGTATACCAAAATCCCGTCCACGGCGAATCATCATCACAAAATTTCCGCAATTCGCCACACGACTCACAAAAATATTCACCACGCCGGGTGAACTTTTCTACCTAGACCGTCCGTTAAGGATGGTCTCAACATTTCAATGCAACTAACAGTCGCATCACTAGGGAGCACACTCTCGCAAACAACAACATCTGCGTGTCTCGATGTGAGACAATCAGAATCGACACTCTCCGCCTCACATTCGTCCATAAAGTGGAATAATCCACTGACAATCTCCACGATTGCATTTCCCGACAGGGAAAATACGATATTCGTCACGATATCGAACTTGTTCTCATTCAATTATACTGTCCGGGTTTTACGAGAACCCAGATTTTTCACTACGGGAGCACTCGCAACATCACTTCATTTTCTCACTCCGGGATCTCAAACTTCACATTTGGTCTCATACCGCACATTGGTACTACACGACCACCTTACATAGGAAGTCTTACACTTCCTTCGATCCCATCATCACAATCTTCACGCATAACATTCTCGAGTTGTAACTCACAATCGTAAAGCACGATCTCGAGTCGACATTAGCAACCCGTCACTCTTCCTCGTTAGGAGCTTCGAATACCCATTGAGGCTTAGCACGGTACGCTCCAACATTTCACTATACATAACACCACTGGAGTTTTCCTCGGCGACAGTAAAAACTCCCCCACTTAGGATTTATCTCCCTATTCTCACCGCCAAGATGATAACATCCCGTGGAATTGTAATTCCACGTCACACCTGACCATTCTCACCGTTGGTCATAAACATCAATTCACCGCAAATTCGCTTTAGGCTCTCAGAGCCGACATGCACAATCACTTGAGACGTCGTACACGCGATGAAATCACACCTTCATACCACAATTCACAACTAACTACCTTAATCGTTCGAAAAGCAAACTCCACCAAAATCTTACATATGCCTCTAAGCCTAGGCATATGTCACGCCGCTTACTTAGTCGTGATTCTCAGTCGAGATCACCCGACCTTCCACTTGACGAATCGTTATCAACAATTGCTCACTCTCATGGAGAAGAGTGACCAATTCTGACACCATAATTGCGTCCACCACAATATCAACACTTCATCAAAACCCTTCGGACTAACCGACCATTAAGTCCGTCACCGGCTCGCCGGTCATCTTTACCCGTCTATCACTTAAGAGCAACAAGATTTGCTCACCCATCACTTCATAAGAAGTATTCGTCACAATGCTCTTAAACTTCGACTTTCGCAACCGTCTAATTACCATCACCCGTCGATCACTATTATAATCTCCGATGCTTCCAAGGGTATCTCACGGGCACCCTAAGCACAAAGTGATCACACCACTACCGGAGTTGAACATTACACTAGCAGGTATAAAAAGGCACCTGACGCAGTGTCATGCAGACTCCCACCACAATCAAATGAATTTTAGAAAATCGATCTTTAGGTTCCATACACCCGATGTCACCCATCTCTCTATAATAATGACCCGAAGTCATACCTACCCGACAACCTTACGGTTTATTGTCTTATCGAAAGTTCCTAGCGATCACACGATACCCGCAGTTTCCACAAGGCCAAACGATATAGCCTAATGAGGCCCTTCATCTAACACAAGGAGATGCTCGGGGATACCAAGTCTTACACCCTTCTACATCTCGATAAAACCACTACTACAAGGGATATTCCATTAGGAATGTTGCCCTATAATCTACAACACACTAACGTAATCAACATTACACGGGTCCCACTCCCATGAGTTTAACGACCCGAAGACTCCTCGATTCGCCAATTCCAAGGCGACTCACAACAAGAATCCTAACACGATTCTCTAACCACACACTCTACCGAGTGTAACTCAAAACTACAATCATTAGACTTGTCGCATTCCATTACAGAATTCAAGTCCTCGTCGCACACACGCAAGCGTAAATCGGTCATCCTAGTTACGATGGGTAACTAAAACCAATTACAATCTCAATAATGCACCCACTACTTAGGGTGGCTAAGCACGCACCAAACTCGTGAGTTAGCTCGCTCACTTAACTAACCGATTCCATCGTAACACTTCACGACTCGCAACAAACCCGATGCGACTACAAGCACATCACCCGAGACAACTATCACTTAGGAACCAATAAAGATTCCTCATTTATCCCGAATCTACCCCAACCATGCCACGTTTCCTCCGTTCGGTACTCGTCATGTCATGCTTGATGTCAAGATACACTTTCGTAATAATGGTGATCGGTCACTATTACAAATGCGTACCTTACCATTTCCACATGGTCACGCAAAGTACTTTACCCGGACTGACGCAACATTCACACAAAATAACACGCGATAACTCCTAGTACCCGAATGACCAAAGTCCTTACCGTGAACTTGATCACTCAAAACCGCCAAACCTTTGAATCTCTCCAATAGATTCATCTCTAAGACAACGCACCAATTAGATACCTGTATATATATATACACCAATATACAATAGTAATAAATGTACACAAGTACACAACAACGACAAGTCAACCTACAACCTAGGTGACTATCACTAAAACAACGTCCAAGTTCGCCTACTTACCTTAGGAACTAGCAATCTAAGGCACTAATTTACACACGAAATAAGGCCCCACATCATCACACTTTGGACAAAAACAAGTCCTAGTTAGTCACCTACTCAAAGGCACTAACAAATCTCAATCCGACCCGTAATCCTACAAGTCCCGCAAATAACGCACAACCGCCAATAAGTCTAAGACAAGGCACCTATTCCAAGGTCACCTAATTCCCTTAGACTATGCTCTGATACCACTTGTAACAACCCGACATCGTTTTACCAAAAACACGACACAAAAAAAAAAAAATTCTGTGACTGCCCATCTGGACGGCGTCCCATAATCTGGACGGCGTCCTATGATTCGGGACGGCGTCCCAATGGACTAAAAAGTGGACTGATCAGTTTTTATTTACACGCAAGTGGAAAACCCGCTTCCCGACACTTTTAAACGTAACCAATTTCACAATATGTCATATCAAGTAAAACTAAGATATTTCCACCATAAAAACAAGTTTTACAACACCGGGCCCACAATGAGCCGTTTTACAATTAATGTAGCAATTTCGACCCATTTATCTCTTTAGACGGATTAGGACTCTATAACCCAACCCAATACCAAGAGCATAATCCCGGAGACTACCAAATCCCCAATCCGCGTCCATATAACCAAAAGCTACCCCTTCGAGCCCAAGCGCTCCTATGCCTCTAGTCTAACAACTAGCTAGCTTCATAACAAAATACCTGTAAAAAGGTAAACAACGAGAGGGGTAAGCCGAGGCTTAGTGAATGCAATAATTATACGAATACATATATAATTATACCTACTTGCATACACTTACATAAACCGCAAACATGCTAGCAACCACAATTAGCTTATTGTCACAATAACAAGCTATAAATCTCCAATACCACAAGCTAGCATTACAACCGGATATAAATATAACTCGAATAATATACTATGCTTACAACACAAATAACCATGGTTAACCAATAGTACAAGGGAACGGCGCTCGCGAAAACGCCATCGGTGTTCATAACATCCGTTAGGGCACTTAACACCTCACACCACTAAACCCTAGGGTGGCACCTTAACACCTCGGCACATCACCCCGAGTGGCATCTTAACACCTCGATGCAACACTCATTATTTTACGGAGTGGTGTCTTAACACCTCGACACTACACTCCTAGGTGGCATCTTAACACCTCGATGCTACACCCGAGTGGCATCTTAACACCTCGATGCTACACTCTTCACGTGAAACATGGTGTCTTAGCACCTCGACACTACACATTTCATGCTACAACAAATAGATACATTATATACCTACACATATAATTATTCCACTCACCTCGAATTGCCCGCACAAGTTATAAACGTAAATCGCCTCCAAAAGCAACCGAGCAAACCTTTTACCTATAATACGCATATAGATATACAAACAATCAACATACATTCTCTACGAGAGAATTCGACTTCAACACCCTTAACCAAGGGTTTACACCTATCACCACAAACCGCCCATTTTGACATAAGTCCCAAAAACATCTTTAATCACTAACGGCTAGTGACTAACTTTCCAAAATACCATTTAACACTTGAATCAAACATTTATATACTTGGTTCATCAAATCTTGACCCATAACTTAGTTTGACACCGAATCAAGCTTACTTGACCCAAAATACCCATTCGACCCATTTTGACCTAGATTAGGGTTTACACCCAAAAATCAAGTCAACACAAGTGTTCTAAGGTTTAACTAACATATGCAAGGTCCAAACTAACAATTCCATCAATTGAAACCCTAAGTCACCAATTCGGGTTTACATACATGAATCTTCCCCAAAAACCCCCAAACTTCACAATAAATGGGTTATAACTCTAACTAGCACAAACTTTAACTCAAACAATAATCTTAACAAAGAAATTCGGATTTAGAGCTTACCAACACTACCACCACGTAGCCGTGAACGAGGTGAACAACATTAACTCTTGCACCTTAACCCGAAATCAACATCCTTCTTCTTCAATGGAGCTTTCCTCTCTAAAACTCTCCCTCTCTCTCTAGGGTTTGGAGTGTTAGTGAGAAGGTGGAAGAGGTGAAAATGAGGATAAGATAGAGGTTGGATCAGTTTTAGAGGCTCAAAACCGACCCCCAAGTGAAAAGACTCAAATACCCTCTTTTAAAACCTTTAAAATACAGCTGCTGGCATGTCAGGCACTTTGGACGGCGTCCAAAAAGCTTGGACGGCGTCCTAAATTTCATTTCAGGATGGCGTCCTGAAGTCTGAATGGAGTCCCAATTAACTGAGTCTGAAACTAAACTTGTTTTGGTCGTAACTTTCAAACCGTAACTCCGTTTTCGACGAATCAAATATCGTTGGAAACGTAATGAGATTTACTATCCAATGGTAAGGTTTTAGAACATCAACTCCAACTTTATTTGGGATCCAAATATACACTTACATACCTCGTATTTCGAATGACGCTCGAAATAACGTGTAACTGAAAAACGGGTGTTACAGCCATGAAGAACGAAGATAATTGATGTATATCGATACGTAGAACAGTGATTATACTCGAGGCACAGAATGAGATGTTGAGGCATGGATTGTTGATGGTACTGGTGCTGTTATTGATGGTACTGTGGGTGCCGGTGATATTGCTGAAGCTGGTAAATTTGGCACCATATTCTCCTAATTGATTACTCGAGCGCGAAGTTCGTTGACTTATTCTATTATTCCGGGATGATTGTCGGTCGGAACGAGCGGATGAATAAGGTTTAGAATTTTAGATAGAATATAATCGTGTTGAGATATTCGGGAAATGAGGGTGAAAATGGTGTTTCGGACTGATTCGTCGGTAAATACTTCAGGTTCATCGCCAAGAGGTAAATTCGGTTGGTGAAAAGGATCGCCTTCTTCGCGTCTCCATTGATTAAATTGACTACGAACCCATCAGATGAATCGAGGATGACTGATTGATTGATTCATTCTGGTGACACCGCTTTCGGGGCTTAGGTGAATATCCATGTCAGAATAGCTGTCGGAATAGCTATCGAAATCTGAGGGACTCGAACTGGTGGAGGGATTCATTTCGTACGATCAGATGAAGGATTTTTGATAAGAAATAGATTATAGGATGTAGATTAGTACCCTGCAATACATAATTTACATATGCATATATAATACTAAAATCTCATAAGTTACGGAGGAATCTACGGAAGCTGTCAGACAAAGGTAACAATAACAGATACGCTAAGATATGAATTTATCTATACACTGTCTGTGACAACCCGGAAATTTCCAACCAAATTTAAACTTTAATATTTATATGTTTCCGACACCGGAAATTTCCAACCAAATTTAAACTTTAATCTTTATATGTTTCCGACACGATAAGCAATATTTGTTAAGTTAAATTGCAAGAATTTTAAACTATGTTCATACATTCATTCAACCTCGACCAAGTTCCAACGATTCACGAACCATTCAACGAATATGATTATATATGTATATGTGTGTATATATTATAACTTGAAACGTAAACAAAATATTAGATTAAATACTTTATATGATTGTATCTGTTTCAAAATATTTATCAATGGAATTAGAAGATAAGATCAAATGATTGAATTATCAGATATATTGAATTATGATTACAAGTCTCTGTTGAAAGGCCCACGTTGATTTGAGAAATCTTTCCTATTTGGAAAATGGTAAAGTGATTTATAAATAAGAACAAATTGTCAATCATTGAGAACTAGACAAAGGATAGTGGAAGATTGAATCTCATAAAGACTCGATTGATCTATTTAGTTTCAAACGTACAAAAACGTTTTCAGTTTAAAAAGAACTTTATTATTAAAACGTATATAACTTTTATAAATATCTAGAACCACTTTTGACAACTCATTACTTAACTAGTATGATAAAGATAACGATATTTATATTTTATTTTATTAAATATATATAACGATTTAAATTAATATTATATATATTTATACGCGTATTATACGTACATAGTTTTATACTTTTACTATACTTAAACTTTACCCTTACTTTATTTTTACTTTACTTTAACTTTAATAATTCACTTTAATAATTCATACTTTAATAATTCACTTTAATAATTCATACTTTAATAATTCACTTTAATAATTCATACTTTAATAATTCACTTTAATAATTCATACTTTAATAATTCACTTTAATAATTTAAAAATCTATTATAAATAGAATTCAATAGGTTTCATTATTTCATAGAAACTTGAAAATATTTTTCTCTAAACTCTCTCAATCGATTTACATATATATATATATTTACTCTGTATTATTTCAAGATATTATTAGTATACATAAAATATTACGACGGAGTGCTGTCTGAGTGATTTCGAAATTGTTTTTCGAGTAGGATAGGATTAAGGAAATTATGGGTTATAGCTATGGAGGTGATTGAGTATGGTTCATGGGTATGCTCGTGAGGTCAATATAGTGTTTATCATTTCCGTTGCGTCTACGTACCTTTCCTGCAATATTGAATCTCAATATTGATACGTGAGTACTCATAATTTAACTTTTATATACTAATAGTGTATCCCTGACTAGTGCTAGAGTATTTAGGATTATGCATGCTTGTACTTTTGATATTGCCCTTAGATAGGTTAGGTTGAATCTTGAATTAGTTACACTTGCGGTTGAGATAAGGTATAAGATATGCATGTCCTTGGAAAGCTAGCGAAAAATTAAGAACTTTTCCTTTGGATATCGAATGGTTTCGATGAACGGATTAGAAGTTATAATCAATTGAATTTTCGATATTTTTATTAAAAATGATTATTATTATCGTCGTTTTTATCTTCGTTCTAGTTTTATCTTATTATTATCATTATTATTATCTTTATCAATAAAAGGGATTTATCATTAAAAATTGTTATTTTTATTATTACTATCGTTATTATCGTTAAAGTTATAATTAGTATTATTATTATTATCCAATTATTATTATTATTATTATTAGTATTATTATTATTATTATTATTATTATTATTATTATCATTATTACTATATATATCATTATTTAAAAATGGTTATTGTTATTGTTATTATTATTATTACTATATTATCATTAAGATAATTATTAGTATTATCGTTAATAATGTTATAGTAACTATCATTATTAATATTAGTGTAATTAAAACAAATATTTGTAACACCTAATTATTTTGATTACTATTATTATCATTATTATAAACACGATATAAAAGACGATTAAAAGCTATTAAACGAAACGATTAGGAAATAATGAGTAAGAGTATCATGATGAAATTAAAATATTATAAGATATTGATTTAGATAAAATTATCGTTCTTATTATTTTTATCATTACTATTATTATTAAAAGTATCGTTAGTATTAAAACTATCATTTTAACAAAAATTATCATTTTAATAGAAATGTCATTGTTACTATAAAATATCATTATTATTATTATTTTAAATAGAATTATTATTTTAAAGATAATATTAAAAATTATCGTAAATATTAAAGTTATCATAATTAGAATTATCGTTTTATCATAATGTCATCTTAGTAATTATAAATATTGATATTTTTATAATAATAATTATTATTACAAAATAATACAACTTTTACTTACTATCATTATAGATATTATTTTATCAAATAAATATGTGATACAAACATATTTTACTACGTGTAATAACTTACTTTAATAATACCTATCATATTATCATTATGATATTAAATGAACCCTATAAATTTTATTACTTAATATATATAAAAGTATATTTTATTATATAAATGTAATATAAAATTTTATTTATTAATAAATAAATTATATTATTTACTCTAATAAATCTTTTAAAAATATTTAAAAATATAAAACGACGATATTTAAACTATATATTAATCATGTATAGATTTTTGGAAATTATTTTGAGTCATATTTACTTTTGTTGACTTTTGCATATTAGTCTCGAGCATTAGGATTGTGGTACACTATGACTTGGCCTAATTTGTTAGACAAATATTGACCAACACATAAATATATATAATTAATTTAGGTTCGTGAATCCGAGGCCAACCTTGCACTTGTTCAATGACGTTATATGTATTTTTACTACGAAATACAGTATGGTGAGTTTCATTTGCCTTTTTACCCTTTATATTTTTGGGACTAAGAATACATGCGCTTTTATAAATGTTTGATGAAATAGACACAAGTAATTGAAACTACATTCTATGGTTGAATTATCGAAATCGAATATGCCCCTTTTTATTAAAGTCTGGTAATCTAAGAATTAGGGAACAGACATCCTAATTGACGCGAATCCTAAAGATAGATCTATTGGGCCTAACAAACCCCATCCAAAGTACCGGATGCTTTAGTACTTCGAAATTTATATCATGTCCGAAGGAGGATCCCGGAATGATAGGGGATATTCTTATATGTATCTAGTTAATGTCGGTTACCAGGTGTTCACCATATGAATGATTATTTTTGTCTCTATGCATGGGACGTATATTTATGAGAACTGGAAATGAAATTCTTGTGGTCTATTAAAATGATGGAAATAAATGATTATGATAAACTAATGAACTCACTAACCTTTTGGTTGATACTTTAAAGCATGTTTATTCTCAGGTGTTAAAGAAATCTTCCGCTGTGCATTTGCTCATTTTAAAGATATTACTTGGAGTCTTTCATAGCATATTTCGAAGAACGTTGCATTCGAGTCATTGAGTTCATCAAAGATTATTATTAAATCAATTTATAGTTGGATAGTGGATATTATGAAATGGTATGCATGCCTGTCAATTTTCGATGTAAAGAAAGTTTGTCTTTTAAAAACGAATGCAATGTTTGTAAAATGTATCATATAGAGGTCAAATACCTCGCAATGTAATCAACTATTGTGAATCGTTTATAATGTATATGAACGGGTCCTTTCAGTTGGTATCAGAGCGGCGGTCTTAGCGAACCAGGTCTGCATTAGTGTGTCTAACTGATAAGTCGATAGGATGCATTAGTGAGTCTGGACTTCGACCGTGTCTGCATGTCAAAAGTTTTGCTTATCATTTTGTGTCAAAAATTAACTACTTATCATCCTCAGGAAATTACCTGCTTATCATTTTTAGTCTAAGACACGTCTTGCTGCATTGATTGCATGAATAGTGTATAGACAAAAATTCATATCTTAGCATATCTGCTAAATCATATCTTATCGTATCTGTTACGAAATGGAATTCGTCAACAGTTCAAGTCACTCAGATTCCGAAATGGAATCCCATTCAAGCTCCGAAAGCAGTGTGACCGGAATAGATCAACCAATCAGTCATCACCTATTCTGGATGAATTGGGGATGGGTTCGTAGCCTCCTCAATCATTGGAGACAAGAAGAAGGTGATCTCTTCCATCCACCACATTGCCCTCTTGACGAAGAAACTGAAGCACTTACCGGCGAACCTGTCCGAAACACCATTTTCTCGCTCATTTCCAGAGTATCTCGTCACGATTATATATTACATCAAATTTTAGATTTTATTTATCCGCTCGTCCGAACCGACAATCACCCCGGTGTAATAGAAGAAGTCAACGAGCTTCGTGCTCGGGTAGTGGCTTTGGAGAATATGGTGCAGAGATTACAAACACCAGCAGCAGCATCAGCAGCATAACCAGTACCACCATCATCAACGCCAATAGTACCATTACCACCTCCAACCACAACCGCGTCGTAAACCTCAACTTCACAATCTGTCCCACGAGCTTCAATGTCATACGCACCATAGATACCAAGGAGTACCAACAACAATAATTGACGAAGTATTAATTCATAACTTCATTGGAGAAACATTCTGCGGTGATTATGTAATCTCTAAAGTCTTAGAGATTATCTAATCTAGCCCTAACCATAAATCAGTTAAGCGAACCAAAATGATAGAAGGAAGAGTAGAAACCCTGACAAAAATGGTGTGTGATTAACAAGCTAAGCTTGCTTTACCAACAGCATCAACAGTACCGTCAGCGTTATCAGCATCGTCAGTACAGTCAACATCCGAATCAACAACACCGATAACATCACAAACTCCGTCAGTTCAAGAATCACTGTGGACATCATTACGAATCAATAACGTGTATATTGTATCAACGAGTTATGAAGAATTAACTCATTCCCTCTGAAGAAATTATATGTATATTATATATATATATATATATATATATATATATATATATATATATATATATATATATATATATATATATATATATATATATATATATTGAAATAAATCTTTCCGTGCTAAGCTATTGTGTGTGAATCTTAACTACTCGGTTAATTCATATTACAAATATGCAATAATGTACATCCTTCGACCGCATCTTAACCAGCGTTAACTACAATCTCTGTCGCAATTCAACAAATTCCAATTCATAATAAATCAAGTATATATTTGATTTTACACTTTCATCATCGATGTACCCGAAACTTTTCAGATAACATCATTCATACTTTTCGAAATTCACAAGAATTCCACGAACCGAACATCATACATCAACAAATAACGGAGTATTGATTCATAATTTCAATGTCATTAAAGAAATACTGCGTAAAAGTTATATACTTTTTAAAGCCTTTAGGGATTATTCAATTCTAGTTTCAACCGTAAATCAAATGAGTTTAATTTAACATTAACTCATTAACATCTGAAGAAAATATACATATATATATATTTTCATAAAGACTGTAATAAAATTCTTTTGTACAAAATATTAATTGTGAAATTTTTTTAACGGGTAGGTAATACCCGAGAGATATATAAATTCACAATTAATATGTTACATTCTTCGAATCTGATTAAGCATATCATCCATTATACTCCCTACTTTCACAACAATATACATTCTTTTATAGAAATCAAAACAACCATACTCATTCAAAATTTAATTACATATTCTGATTTTGAAATCTCAAAATTCAACTTGAGATATGACCAAAATCATCACTCTTTGATCCTTACATCTTTCACAAGCTATATTTTGACTTCAAAACTGTGTTAGAACATCAAATGTATGTTAACGATTACAATCTGTGTTCAAACCCTTCGAAAATTTCTGAAGACACTTCGAATGATGAGCAATCGAGATGATGATCCAACCACATGTTACCCACAGTTATGTACCCGAAAAACTCTTGAAACCAAATTAAAAGTTTAAACAACGTATCTGCGTCAGATTCTTTGGCATTTATTAGCAAAAATAACTTTGCGACTCCTATTCAAAGTAGCCAGTTTTGTCACAGCTCCAGCAAGTCAACTTCGACTTTTCAGTCAGACTAACCTTATTATAACCTTGAGATATACACCATCGTTACCAGGGAACCTTTTATATTCCACCACATTATTAGCAGATGTACCAATAACTTCATTACCCTTTGACTTTAGCCTCTCCAAAAAGTCATTATAATTATTCATTGAAACCCCATCATTTACTCATTCGCATCTTGTAATGAGAATTGCCATACGAATCATTGGGAATTAGCAATCAGTATTTTGAAATCTCGCAGCATGTCTACGCCAACAGTTATATGTGTATATATAACGTCTATCTTCTGGACTTAATTTGAATGTGAAGTTTCTGAAAAACACTCCGAACTACGAATTGGTTCTCCGAAAATGGAAAAAAAAAATGCTGATGAAGCAGCAAAAACTATAAACGACTTTAAATGGTAAAAGCTGGATGATAATGATGAAGTGTGTTGGCAAAGCGCAGGAAAAGAGAAGTTTTGGAACTGGAAAACGGATTGAGAAAAGTAGGAAGGAGGCTGTGGACAAATTACAAAGACTGAACCTGACTTCAAAGGATCTAAATGATTCAGTACCTGCTGAAGTCATTAACGAATACCTTGCTCCTGACTCTAAACCCCTGCGGACAATATTCTTCATAATCCTCTGATATTAGAAATTCTAAAATATCATCATATCTTTCATTATAAATATCCTCCATATTTCTGAAGATATTTTCTTAATTTTTCTTATTTCAAATCATTTACCTCTTCGCGCTATCTGTATTACATCATAAAAGAAACTATTTTAGTTTCTAAATTCTGAAACATTCAAGTTTAAAATAGAAATATTTTGAAGTAGTGTTGGGAACTGAAGCATGAATTAGTATAATATAATGACACTTGATCAATGTGATTATATTACAGTAAGTCATGCTGAGTTTCTAAATGGAACGTGATGATTCACAGATCATAACATCATCATGTGCCATGTTATACGACTCTTGTATTCTATTTAACCTCTAAAATATCAAGAAAATATTTCTTGATGATTCGGCCTTTTCCAAGGTATTCTAGTAATTTGACAAGTCAAGATCGTGCCATCACAATTTCCTTCCTAGAACATTAACAATGTTCATTCCGAAATTCATATCTGTGAATTCTGGACCATTACAAGCGGTGCTTAATCGCAAGAAGAAGAAACGAAAGGACAAAACTCCGAAAGAGAAATTGGGGTATAAATTGCAGCAAATAAAAGAGAGCATTAACTGTGAATGATAATGATTATAGAAGACAGAAGCAGAGACTTTGAAATATAAAGGAACATATAAATCCCAACGACAAACCAGAAATTATAAACCATATATATCGATGCATATAGCAATATAAAGACACGGGAGAACTAGAAACACTATAAACCCAAGAGTATAGTAGAAGTAAATAGATTCTTCCGGCGGTAGATAAAAAAGAAGAATGACCGATATAAAAGTTAGAAGTATATCGAGAATCAGAACTGGATGGAGCATATTGATGAATACTTTAAAATATGAGTTGAGGGGGAAAGAATAGAAGGTGATGAAACATGACTAGGAACTTAGAAATCTACAGATTTAACTCACACAATGGCGGAATAAGTGAATCAAACCCTCTAGTGAATAGGTTAAGTTTTTTTTGATTAATTTAGTCAAACCACAACTAAATCAAGTGTGATTAGATCAACACCTAGAGCTATTATTCACCACCTGGGTGATTTGGACTGAGAGAGAATCGGAGGAGCTCACTAGATCTGAGTGTGTGTAACAAATGAGAGGCTTAACCTAAAATGAAGAACATAAGACTTTATATACCCCTACTGTTGACTCACCCATACGATTCATTCATCACACGTACGAGTTGGCTTCATCAGTCGTACGGGTGATCACTCACTCGTGTCTTCTCATTTAGGTTGTAATTGTGACTTAGCTCAGCATCAACCGTGCGTATGAGCCTGTCAGCTGTACTAGTGAGGCTTCACTCGTACGTCTGACTAAGTCTAACATAGTCAAACATAGTCAAACATCTAAATCTCGTTCCTGCAGTTCATGTGACCACATACAAACACGGATAGGATAATAACGAGCAATCATGGTGGCCTGTAAACTGTTGTACCTGCAATGGACGTGGGTAGATGTCTAGGGACTTGCATAAAATGCATCAACAGAAGGTGTGAGTTGTAAGGAAACGAAGGAGGTGAATTTATAAGAAAATCCCCGACAGAACAATTAAAATGGACGATCGCATTTAAAGCGGATCCTAATTCCCTTGATTACCGGAGAGTCAAATCTTATTAAGAAGATTTTCTTCAAATCCCTTGAAATCTGGGAATCAATCATATCTACGTCAAATGATAAGATGCTACACTTACTCATTTCACTCTTCTATGTTAGCTTCATTCGTACTCTTCATATAAATGGATTGTTTATCCAAATTATTCGCTGATGATAAAACTCTAATTTTCAGCCCGTATGCATCATGAAAACATACTTATTATCATTCACGACCTTTTCACTCAAATTTCGGGACGAAATTTCTTTAATGGGTAGGTACTGTGACAACCCGAAAATTTCCAACCAAATTTAAACTTTAATATTTATATGTTTCCGACACCGGAAATTTCCAACCAAATTTAAACTTTAATCTTTATATGTTTCCGACACGATAAGCAATATTTGTTAAGTTAAATTGCAAGAATTTTAAACTATGTTCATACATTCATTCAACCTCGACCAAGTTCCAACGATTCACGAACCATTCAACGAATATGATTATATATGTATATGTGTGTATATATTATAACTTGAAACGTAAACAAAATATTAGATTAAATACTTTATATGATTGTATCTGTTTCAAAATATTTATCAATGGAATCAGAAGATAAGATCAAATGATTGAATTATTAGATATATTGAATTATGATTACAAGTCTCTGTTGAAAGGCCCACGTTGATTTGAGAAATCTTTCCTATTTGGAAAATGGTAAAGTGATTTATAAATAAGAATAAATTGTCAATCATTGAGAACTAGACAAAGGATAGAGGAAGATTGAATCTCATAAAGATTCGATTGATCTATTTAGTTTCAAACGTACAAAAACGTTTTCAGTTTAAAAAGAACTTTATTATTAAAACGTATATAACTTTTATAAATATCTAGAACGACTTTTGACAACTCATTACTTAACTAGTATGATAAAGATAACGATATTTATATTTTATTTTATTAAATATATATAACGATTTAAATTAATATTATATATATTTATACGCGTATTATACGTACATAGTTTTATACTTTTACTATACTTAAACTTTACCCTTACTTTATTTTTACTTTACTTTAACTTTAATAATTCACTTTAATAATTCATACTTTAATAATTCACTTTAATAATTCATACTTTAATAATTCACTTTAATAATTCATACTTTAATAATTCACTTTAATAATTCATACTTTAATAATTCACTTTAATAATTTAAAAATCTATTATAAATAGAATTCAATAGGTTTCATTATTTCATAGAAACTTGAAAATATTTTTCTCTAAACTCTCTCAATCGATTTACATATATATATTTACTCTGTATTATTTAAAGATATTATTAGTATACATAAAATATTACGACGGAGTGCTGTCCGAGTGATTTCGAAATTGTTTTTCGAGTAGGATAGGATTAAGGAAATTATGGGTTATAGCTATGGAGGTGATTGAGTATGGTTCATGGGTATGCTCGTGAGGTCAATATAGTGTTTATCATTTCCGTTGCGTCTACGTACCTTTCCTGCAATATTGAATCTCAATATTGATACGTGAGTTCTCATAATTTAACTTTTACATACTAATAGTGTATCCCTGACTAGTGCTCGAGTATTTAGGATTATGCATGCTTGTACTTTTGATATTGCCCTTAGACAGGTTAGGTTGAATCTTGAATTAGTTACACTTGCGATTGAGATAAGGTATAAGATATGCATGTCCTTGGAAAGCTAGCGAAAAATTAAGAACTTTTCCTTTAGATATCGAATGGTTTCGATGAATGGATTAGAAGTTATAATCAATTGAATTTTTAATATTTTTATTAAAAATGATTATTATTATCGTCGTTTTTATCGTCGTTCTAGTTTTATCTTATTATTATCATTATTATTATCTTTATCAATAAAAGGGATTTATCATTAAAAATGTTATTTTTATTATTACTATCGTTATTATCGTTAAAGTTATAATTAGTATTATTATTATTATCCAATTATTATTATTATTATTATTATTATTATTATTAGTATTATTATTATTATTATTATCATTATTACTATATATATCATTATTTAAAAATGGTTATTGTTATTGTTATTATTATTATTACTATATTATCATTAAGATAATTATTAGTATTATCGTTAATAATGTTATAGTAACTATCATTATTAATATTAGTGTAATTAAAACAAATATTTGTAACACCTAATTATTTTGATTACTATTATTATCATTATTATGAACACGATATAAAAGACGATTAAAAGCTATTAAACGAAACGATTAGGAAATAATGAGTAAGAGTATCATGATGAAATTAAAATATTATAAGATATTGATTTAGATAAAATTATCGTTCTTATTATTTTTATCATTACTATTATTATTAAAAGTATCGTTAGTATTAAAACTATCATTTTAACAAAAATTATCATTTTAGTAGAAATGTCATTGTTACTATAAAATATCATTATTATTATTATTTTAAATAGAATTATTATTTTAAAGATAATATTAAAAATTATCGTAAATATTAAAGTTATCATAATTAGAATTATCTTTTTATCATAATGTCATCTTAATAATTATAAATATTGATATTTTTATAATAATAATTATTATTACAAAATAATACAACTTTTACTTACTATCATTATAGATATTATTTTATCAGATAAATATGTGATACAAACATATTTTACTACGTGTAATAACTTACTTTAATAATACCTATCATATTATTTTTATGATATTAAATGAACCCTATAAATTTTATTACTTAATATATATAAAAGTATATTTTATTATATAAATGTAATATAAAATTTTATTTATTAATAAATAAATTATATTATTTACTCTAATAAATCTTTTAAAAATATTTAAAAATATAAAACGATGATATTTAAACTATATATTAATCATGTATAGATTTTTGGAAATTATTTTGAGTTATATTTACTTTTGTTGACTTTTGCATATTAGTCTCGAGCATTAGGATTGTGGTACACTATGACTTGACCTAATTTGTTAGACAAATATTGACCCAACACATAAATATATATAATTAATTTAGGTTCGTGAATCCGAGGCCAACCTTGCACTTGTTCAATGACGTTATATGTATTTTTACTACGAAATACAGTATGGTGAGTTTCATTTGCGTTTTTACCCTTTATATTTTTGGGACTGAGAATACATGCGCTTTTATAAATGTTTGATGAAATAGACACAAGTAATTGAAACTACATTCTATGGTTGAATTATCGAAATCGAATATGCCCCTTTTTATTAAAGTCTGGTAATCTAAGAATTAGGGAACAGACACCCTAATTGACGCGAATCCTAAAGATAGATCTATTGGGCCTAAAAAACCCCATCCAAAGTACCGGATGCTTTAGTACTTCGAAATTTATATCATGTCCGAAGGAGGATCCCGGAATGATAGGGGATATTCTTATATGTATCTAGTTAATGTCGGTTACCAGGTGTTCACCATATGAATGATTATTTTTATCTCTATGCATGGGACGTATATTTATGAGAACTGGAAATGAAATTCTTGTGGTCTATTAAAATGATGGAAATAAATGATTATGATAAACTAATGAACTCACCAACCTTTTGGTTGACACTTTAAAGCATGTTTATTCTCAGGTGTTAAAGAAATCTTTCGCTGTGCATTTGCTCATTTTAAAGATATTACTTGGAGTCTTTCATAGAATATTTCGAAGAACGTTGCATTCGAGTCATTGAGTTCATCAAAGATTATTATTAAATCAATTTATAGTTGGATAGTGGATATTATGAAATGGTATGCATGCCTGTCAATTTTCGATGTAAAGAAAGTTTGTCTTTTAAAAACGAATGCAATGTTTGTAAAATGTATCATATAGAGGTCAAATACCTCGCAATGTAATCAACTATTGTGAATCGTTTATAATGTATATAAACGGGTCCTTTCACTGTCTATGCAATAGAGGCAGTAAGACATGTCTAGACTAAGAATGATAAGCAAGTGATTCCCTAAGAATGATAAGCAGGTAATTTTTGACACAAAATGATAAGCAAAACTTTTGACATGCAGACACGGTCGAAGTCTAGACTCACTAATGCATCCTAACGACTTATCAGTTAGACACACTAATGCAGACCTGGTTCGCTAAGACCACCGCTCTGATACCAACTGTGATGACCCGTCCGAATCCATCCGAACGAAGTCCATATCGATTATAAACGATTAGTAACAGTTGATTACATCGCGAGGTACTTGACCTCTATATGATACATTTTACAAACATTGCATTCGTTTTTGCAAAATACAATCTTTCATTTCATCGAAAGTTGACGACATGCATACCATTTCATAATATATCCAACTATAATTGACTTAATAATAATCTTGATGAACTCGACGACTCGAATGCAACGTCTTTTGAAATATGTCATGAATGACTCCAAGTAATATCTCTAAAATGAGCAAGTACACAGCGAAAGATTTCTTTCATACCTGAGAATAAACATGCTTTAAAGTGTCAACCAAAAGGTTGGTGAGTTCATAGGTTTAATTTCTATATAATAATCATGATATTTAATAAGCAACAAGATTTCATTTAATTAAATGTGCAGGATCATTACAACTGCAAAAATCATTCATACGATGAGTCGCCTGGTAACCGACCTTAACATAGAGCGCTTAAGATATCTGGCATCATACATTCTACTATTCAAATGTATGACAAGAACCCTTCGAAGTACTAAAGCATTTCCACTATTCGAAAATGGGGGTGGTTGGTGCCCGTAGATCTACCTTTAGGATTCGCGTCAATTAGTGTTTTTCACTAATTCTTAGGTTACCAAGCATAATAATAATAAGTACAGATATCCGGTATAACAAAACAATCGTAGAATGTAGTTTCATGAACTTGTGCTTATTTTGTAAAATATTTATAAAAGCAGCGCATGTATTCTCAGTCCCAAAAATATATATTGCAAAAGCATTTAAAAAGGGAGCAAATGAAACTCACCATAATGTATTTTGTAGTAAAAATACATATGACTATACTGAACAATGCAGGGTTGGCCTCAGATTCACGAACCTATATCATTTGTATATTTATTAATATATATACTCGTAATCGAATAAATCCATTTATTATTAATAGTGTATTTGTTATATTAATAATTTATAAGTTTTATTATTTAGTTATACATTTTCATTTTATATAAATAGAAATATTAATATAATTAAATTATGTACTTTAGATATATCTTTGTATATAAAAATCTTTATTTTTACACCTATAGTCTTAACAACGTTAGTAAAACTTTTATTTTTATATTCATAAGCTATTTTTAGTAATAATAATATTGATAGTTTTATTGATAACCTTAGTAAAATTGATAGTAATGATAATAAATTTTTATAATAATTGTATTAATAATGATAATCATAATATTACTAACGATAATATTAATGATAATACTTATAACAATAGTAAGGTTAAATATGATATTAATAATTATAAATATATTGATAATACTAATATTTATAAAATGATAACAATCCTAATATTAATGATAATAATAATATATTTTTATTATTTTTCTACAATAATAATAATAATGATAATCATAATGATAATATTAATTATAATACTTGTTTTATTAATAATAATAATAATAATAATAATTATAATAATAATAATAATAATAATAATAATAATTATAATAATAATGATAATGATAATACTATTAATTTAATTAAGGATGGCATTAATCATACTTCTATATTTTTTTTATAGGAGTAATAATAACTAGCATAATAATAATAACAATAAATAATAATGATAACAATAATAATAAAAATTTTAAAATTAAAGACTACCTTTAAAAGGTCGTTTTAAAAAAATTGCACACGACGGGGGTCGAACCCGAGACCTCTTGTTCCCCGAACCAACACTTAACCATATGGGCTGATGCCCGTTTTCTGTTTTAAAAACCACTTCAAATTATTATAACCCGTATTCGTTTACCATCATCTTCTTCATGTATACAATCGACCAGGTTCCAAACTAAAACACAATAGATTTTCTGATTAACCTTTAGGTTTTATGGTTGATGCAAAAATGATATTAGGTTGATTAACTTATTTAAAACATGATCAAAATTAAAAAAAAAACGAACTGTACAGATAGTTGAAGAACACGACTAAAACTCAAGATCACTTTCGAATTTTTAGAAGGTTTTAGGCTGGGATTATAACATGAAATATGTCTAAAATCCTTCTTAGAAACTTTAGAAACCATTAATTTCAGCAGAGGCCCTACAACAGTTTCGAATTTCTTTATAAACACAATTTTTGACTTTTTGAATACAAACTTTGACTTCCAAAATTCGAACTCGATAGGTTAAATTGATTCTTGAAACTTTACAGATAGTTTAGACACGAGATTTATAACTAAACTGCATTTATACATTTTGTTATTGATTTCAAATTCAAGTAAATTAAAAAAAAAAAAAGAACAAGAACAGGGTGTCGCCTGAGTTCTTGGATATTTTGAAAGATTATGATCGAATACAGACTGTAAAGGGTAATGGTGCAAGACGGTTGATATTGTATGTCAATTTGGTTTCATTTATAACTGGAATTGGTAAAATCAAATGAGTTTTGAGGTCGTCTGCCCCATTTACGCAGGTATATATATATATAAAATAAATAAATAAATAAATGAATAAAGTGAGAATGAGATTGATAACAGATTTTGATGTTATTAGAGATTTTATTCGATTTGGTAGACAATAACAAAAATATTACACAGTACGATTGCGATATGAAACTGCTTCCATGCTTTAATTCGTTCATGATATTTATTATTATTATTTTTTTAATATAATCATATTAATAATAATAATTTCTATTAGTATTAATAATAATAATTGATAATAATACTGATTAAAATCTGTATATAACAATATCCATATATCTGTATCTATATCAGTTATTTGAATATCCCATTCATTTATGATACTATATTTATAAATTATATTTAACTTTATTATTAAATATAACTATAATAATAATACACTTAATATCATAGTAATACAAATTTATAATATAAAAATCATAATAATATTATTACTAATGATGTTGATAATAATTACTATTATATATATATATATATATATATATATATATATATATATAACAATAATTTTATTAATAATAATAATACTAATTATAATAGCACTAACAATAATACTGCTTATAATAACACTAATAATACTAATATTGATAATAATGAAAGTAATATTAATAATATTAATGTTATTACAACAACTATATTTTTTATCTTGCAATTTAATATATTAATATTACATGTTATAATATTTTATAATTATAATATATTTTATATTTTGGTACATACAAAATATTTAATATTTATATCTTCCAATATATTACAATATCCATATAGTCAATATTCATATATAGAAATTCATATATACATATATATATATATATATATATATATATATATATATATATATATATATATATATATATATATATATATATATATATATATTATGTTTTTAAATATCAAGTTTTAAATTATCTTCAGTTATTTGTCATAATACTAAATCACATAATAATTTAATTAATAATGTATAATTATTTACATATATACTTATTTATATATACATCTTTATTTACAACAATTGTTCGTGAATCGTCGGGAATGGTCAAAGGGTAAATGCATTCATGTAATCCGTTCCAAAGCTTTCGAGACTCAACATTACAAGCTTGCTTATCGTGTCGGAATAATATAAAGATTAAAGTTTAAATTTGGTCGGAAATCTCCGGGTCGTCACAATTTCGCTAAGTTTTCGCGGATAATTAAGCAATTCGCAGACCGCGGATATTTTGAATACTATAAATATAGAGCATGACCTCTCATTTATAGGTTGTTGATTCTCTGCCATTTGCTCTAGCCTTTGTGATTTTTCACTTGTGATTTTGCCCAAGGAATTTCTACATTGCGCTAAGGTGAATCATGCTAATTGACAATCAAGACCGGGTCAGGGTGGTTGTTCACTTGATTGATAAAGTGAAAGACGATCATCGGGGCCCAAAATAATCATCAAACATCTCATCCTTCATCTTATTATTGCACTCAATCCTTAATTAAGTGATAACTTGATATAGGATTGATCAACGAGCAAAGACGATCAGCTATTGCAGTTGGTAGCGGATCTGGCAATGGGTAGTTGATGGCAATCTCATCCATAAACTCTACCCTCTCGCGTAGTTTTAAGGCGGTAGCGAATGTTGAAAAATTTGTAGAAACAGGCTTGGATTTGAGAATTTTTCTAGCCAATTCGGGGAGATGTTGGCGGAGCTGGGTGAACTCAAGCTCCGCAGAAGCTTTAGAAGCAAGAGCGTTGTCCCGCTCTGTCGTTAGCTTTGCCACATTCTCCGACAGTGCTTTAATGGTGGCGTGAAAGTTGTTTTCTTTCTCAGCTGCAGTAGAAACTTGCAGTTTCAAGTCATCCACCGCGGTTTTTGCCGCGGTGAGTTCATAGGAGAGATCAACACGACGTTTTTCGCTGTCTTCAGCCTTGATCTTCTCAGCGTTGTACTTCAACTGTTCAGCCTCAAGAACATTGAAAAATTGTTCTTGACGGCATATCATGTCATACGCCGAATTAAAACACATATAGAAGTTCTGAACAAAGCTGTTATGCGCATCAAGCGCAGAAAGCTTCGAGAATTCACGGCGGAGTTCGCCTGGAATTGCCAACTTCATTTGTTGGCGCTAATCCAGTGCTGTCGCAGAAGAAGCGTAAGTATATCCCGACAAGCCATCAATTCTCACACCGTAAGAGTCAGGTGGAGTACGGAATAATTTAGTGATTTGCTCCGCAGTGTGTGGGCTTGGAAAAATTGGATTGAATGGTGAACCCCCTACAAAACAATGCGATTAATAAACTGGCAACATAAAAATGTAGTAAGTAATATAAATTAGAAATCATGTTTGTGACATACCAGTTTGCTGGTCCCTGATAATGCTAAAAACGAACATATATATCATAGCATTATTCCTCAAGAAAGACAAGCTTTTAGTTGCAATTGTTCTATTTACAAGTGATATTCGTTTAAATAATAAAAGGTGAAGACAAAAGACAGATTCGACGAATTGAAGACGCAAACGACCAAAAAGCTCAAAAGTACAAAAGACAATCAAAAAGGTTCCAATTATTGATAAGAAACGTCTCGAAAATACAAGAGTACAAGATTCAAAACGCAAAGTACAAGATATTAAATTGTACGCAAGGACGTTCGAAAATCCGGAACCGGGACCAGAGTCAACTCTTAACGCTCGACGCAACGGACTAAAAATTACAAGTTAACTATGTATATAAATATAATATAATATATAATTAATTATATTAATTATATATATATATTATATTTATAAATAAAAACCGTCGGCAGAGAAAGACTCCAAGGGACTGAGCTGTAATTTCATTCTCCGCGACTCGCGGAGTTTGAAGGCAAAAATGCCGCGAGTCGCGGAGCTCCAAAATGAAATTCTGCCTATAAAGCCAACCGAATTCTGATCGTAAAAATCATCTTTTTCTTCCTCATTCATACGTAAAATTTATATTTATATTTATAATTTATATTTTAATTTTAATTATAATTCTAATAATAAGGGTATGTTAGCGAATGTTGTAAGGGTGTAAGTCGAAATTCTGTCCGTGTAACGCTACGCTATTTTTAATCATTGTAAGTTATGTTCAACCTTTTTACATTAATGTCTCGTAGCTAAGTTATTATTATGCTTATTTAAAACGAAGTAATCATGATGTTGGGCTAATTACTAAAATTGGGTAATTGGGCTTTGTACCATAATTGGGGTTTGGACAAAAGAACGACACTTGTGGAAATTAGACTATGGGCTATTAATGGGCTTTATATTTGTTTAACTAAATGAAAGTTTGTTAATGTTAATATAAAGATTTACAATTGGGCGTCCCTATAAATTACCATATACACTCGATCGGACACGATGGGCGGGGTATTTATATGTACGAATAATCGTTCATTTAACCGGACACGGGAATGGATTAATAGCCACTAGAATAATTAAAACAGGGGTGAAATTACATTCAAGGGTAATTGGTGTAATTGCTAACAAAGTAGTAAAACCTTGGTTTACACGCAGTTGATAACCTGGTGTATTCATTAAACAAAGTATTAAAACCTTGTTACAATTCGAATCCCCAATTAGTTGGAATATTTAACTTCGGGTATAAGGATAATTTGACGAGGACACTCGCACTTTATATTTATGACTGATGGACTGTTATGGACAAAAACCAGACGGACATATTAAATAATCCAGGACAAAGGACAATTAACCCATGGGCATAAAACTAAAATCAACACGTCAAACATCATGATTACGGAAGTTTAAATAAGCATAATTCTTTTATTTCATATTTAATTTCCTTTATTTTATATTTAATTGCACTTCTAATTATCGCACTTTATTTATTGTTATTGTATTTAATCGCACTTTTAATTATCGTACTTTTTAATTATCGCAAGTTTATTTTATCGCACTTTTATTATTCGCAATTTCATTTATCGTTATTTACTTCACGCTTTAAATTAAGTCTTTTATTTATTTAATATTTTACATTTGGTTTTAACTGTGACTAAAGTTTTAAAATCGACAAACCGGTCATTAAACGGTAAAAACCCCCCTTTATAATAATAATATTACTTATATATATATATTTGTATTTTTATAAAAGTAAACTAATATAGCGTTGAGCTTTGTTTAAAAAAGATTCTCTGTGGAACGAACCGGACTTACTAAAAACTATACTACTGTACGATTAGGTACACTGCCTATAAGTGTTGTAGCAAGGTTTAAGTATATCCATTCTATAAATAAATAAATATCTTGTGTAAAATTGTAGCATATTTAATAGTTTTTCCTAGTAAAATATAAACTATTTCGTATACCTTAGCTTTGACATCAAGTATTTTTGGCGCCGCTGCCGGGGAACCTCTTAAACGCCGGAAGCGCAACGCTAATATATATATAAAAAAAGAGATTTTTAGTTAACTTTTATTAAAATTCGTTTTTGTAAAAATACGTTTTAATTATTCAAAAATATAAAAAGAAAAACAAAAATATAAGTATTTTTAAGATTTTGTTAAATATTTAAGTTTTATAAGTTTCTTTATTTTTATTTTAGTTTATAAAAATATAAGTTTTATTTAAATATCTTTTATTTATTTAAAAACAGAAAACAGAAAATAAAAAAAAAATAAATAAAGAAAAACGCATCGAATTTAATAAGCTATCATCTGAATTTCTGAACCCCGCGACTTGCGGGGTTTTCTGCATTAATTACTGCGACTCGCGGAGCTGCTCTGACACGCGAACAGGAAGCCCTAAAACTGCATTTAATACGGATTATTAATAATTATTATTATTATTAACCCTAATTATTATTATTATTATAATTAATTTTATTTTAACTTTTACTTTTTATTTAATTTATGTATTTAGTATTAATTAGTTTTATTAAATTGTAAAATTAATAGTTTTAATAAATAAATAATATAAAAATAATATTTTTATAAAAATTGTAATTTTTACAACTTTTTGTATATTTTTATATTTTGTCCCTTTTTAATTGTTTTAGCGTAACTTTTGTATTTTTAGCTCATATTTAGTTGTAAACTTAGTTTTTGCCATAGTTATTTTTACTCCTAGATTTTTAGGCTTTGCCGTAAAATCCCTTAAGTGCTTTTTCTTTAGACTAAGATTTAGGTACTCTAGAATTTTGCGACACCTTTTTAAGTTTTAGTTTCTTTTTAAGTTATTTCCATTTGAGATTTAGTTTTTCTTGTAAGCTTTAATATTTTTAGACACCTTTTACCTATGTATCAATTATCATTCCAATTAGTAATCTCAATTTGCGATTATAATTTTAAGTTAGTTGTAGTAATAAGGTTAGGTTAGTCAAGTATTTTTAAGTTTTTATAAGTTTCTTTTTTCCGTCACCTTTTATTTTTCAACCATTTTTATTTTTCAACCTTTTCCGACGAACTCTTTTTCTTTCTTATTTCTCGCTATTCTAGTTTTAGGACATAGATTTTTATTCTACTTCTTATCTAAATTTCTTAAAATTACGAAAATTTATTTTAAGTGGTTAAATTGATAGACATCAAAATTTTCTGGTTCGTAGTAATAGTTGGATTTGTACGTGGACCGGGTTATTGGAGCCAAACAGTCCTCAATTATATTGAGACCAAACGAATCCTGCCCCTCTGCTGCATCTTTTGGCTATTCGAAACGTGGGCAAAATCAGAAAAGTCTATTAATTGGATAACTTATTATAATTTTTCTTTCCTTTTTAAAACTAATAGGATATTCAGTGAATGCACCGAGCAAGACGATCACCACCTTTTGTACGTTCACCACCTGTAACTAGATCAAGACATTTAGCAAATATAACCGCCGTTGATTTTTCTTTAGAATCGTCATCCAGTCAACCAAGTACTTCAGTTCAAATTTCCGATAATCCATTTTTTGAACCCAACCTCACAATTGAGAATCCGGAGAATATTCAGGAACGGTTCGTAGATCCTGAACCACTAAACTTTCCTCCGGAACCACCAATCATTCAAACAGAGATTGTTGAGGAACGAACCATTAAATCAGAATCATCTAGTGATACCGATTCAACAAATTCAATTATGGAGAATCTGGAACCTTTAAGTATGGAAGACCGAATGAGAGCTAAACGCACTGGCTAAGGTCACGCAATTACTCATCCTGACATTAATGCGCCAGATTATGAAATCAAAGGACAAATTCTACATATGGTGACTAATCAATGCCAATTTAGTGGTGCGCCGAAGGAAGATCCAAATGAACATCTTCGTACCTTTAATAGGATCTGCACACTATTTAAAATCCGAGAAGTTGAGGATGAACAGATATATCTCATGTTATTTCCCTGGACTTTAAAGGGAGAAGCCAAAGATTGGTTGGAATCATTACCTGAAGGGGCGATCGATACATGGGATGTTTTAGTTGACAAATTTCTTAAACAATTCTTTCCTGCATCTAAAGCCGTAAGACTTCAAGCAGAAATTGTTACGTTTACACAGAAACCAAATGAAACTCTATATGAGGCATGGACAAGATATGGAAAGTTGTTAAGAGGATGTCCGCAACATGGTTTAGACACCTGTCAAATAGTACAAATATTCTACCAAGGATGCGACATCACTACAAGAAAAGACATAGATATAGCAGCTGGTGGTTCTATTATGAAGAAAACCGAAACTGATGCTTACAAAATTATTGATAATACTGCTTCCCACTCACATGAGTGGCACCAAGAAAAAGATATCATTAGATCATCTAAAGCAGCTAGAGCCGATTCTAGCCATGACTTAGATTCCATTTCCGCAAAGATAGATGCTGTGGAGAGACGAATGGAAAAGATGACTAAGGATATTCACTCAATACGAATTAGTTGTGAGCAGTGTGGAGGACCACATTTGACAAAAGATTGTCTCAGTATTGAATTAACAATGGAACAAAGAGAGAATATTTCATACATAAACCAAAGGCCTGGAAATAATTATCAGAATAATTATCAACCGCCAAGACCGATTTACAATCAAAACCAGAATTATAACCGAAATATTCCATACAACAACCAACAAGGTCCTACCAATCAACAAGTATCTAATAACAATTACAATCAGCAAAGACCTAATTTTCAAAACAAACCACCACAACAAACCGATGATAAAAAGCCGAATTTAGAAGATATGATGAAGAAGCTAGTTGAAACTCAAACGCAATTTTTCACATCTCAGAAACAAACCAATGAACAAAATGCTCAAGCATTTAGAAATCAACAAGCTTCTATTCAAAATCTGGAACAAGAAGTAAGTAACCTAGCAAGGTTAATAGGTGAAAGAAAACCGGGAAGTCTACCTAGTGATACAAATGCTAACCCCCGGAATGAAACAGCTAAAGCCATTACCACAAGAAGTGGTACAACACTTAAACCACCTGAAATACCTGTAACTTCTGATGAAGCCATTCCTACTCCACAAGAACCACAACCTGATCAAGATAAGGAAAAAGAACCGGTAGTTGAAAAGATTAATGAAGATAACACAGCTAAGGCTAAACCTTATGTTAAACCATACCAACCACCACTTCCTTATTCGAGTAAAATGAAGAAAGAAAAACTTGAAGCCGAGCAATCCAAATTCTTGGATATGTTTAAACAGATAAATGTAAATCTTCCTTTCATAGATGTGATTTCAGGAATGCCTAGATATGCTAAATTCTTGAAAGATCTAATCTCAAATAGAAAGAAAATGGAAGAACTCTCGGCTGTTACTATGAATGCTAATTGTTCAGCAGTGCTGTTGAATAAGATACCAGAAAAACTATCTGATCCAGGAAGTTTCACAATTCCATGTTTTCTGGGTAGTCTTAGTTCAATAGAAGCATTGGCAGACTTAGGTGCTAGTATAAATCTAATGACGTATTCACTATACGCTAAACTAGACCTTGGAGAATTGAAACCAACCAGAATAAGCATACAACTAGCCGATAGATCAATAAAATATCCTAGAGGGATAATGGAGAACATGCTAGTTAAAGTTGGTACTTTAGTATTTCCAGTAGATTTTGTTGTTCTGGACATGGAAGAAGATTCTCAAGTTCCTCTCATATTAGGAAGACCATTCTTTAACACGGCTAAAGCAATGATAGACGTGTTCGGTAAGAAACTGACCCTAAGTATAGAGGATGAGAGTGTTACCTTTTCAGTTGATAGAGCAATGCAACAACCACAATCTACAGATGATACATGTTATTATATTCAAACTATAGATGCACATGCAGAATTATTAGAAGAATTTCCAGAATTACAAGGAACAGGAGAATGTTCTTTAGGAGAAGGTAATGAACCAATTGATGAAGCTGAAATGTTAGCTACACTTATAGCTAATGGATATGAACCAACAACAGAAGAAATTCAAATGCTAAAAGAAGAAGACAGATATCGATACAAATCATCGATAGAAGAACCTCCGAAATTAGAGTTAAAGCCACTTCCAAACCATTTGGAATACGCTTATTTACATGGTGAATCTGAATTACCTGTAATAATATCGTCTTCTCTTACTGAAAATGAGAAATCACAACTCATTTCTGTGTTGAAAGCTCATAAACCAGCCATTGCATGGAAGATTCATGATATTAAAGGAATAAGTCCTTCGTATTGCACACATAAAATCCTTATGGAAGAAGGTCATAAAACGTATGTGCAACGCCAACGAAGACTAAATCCTAATATGCAAGATGTAGTTAAGAAAGAGATTATTAAACTGCTAGATGCAGGTTTAATTTATCCAATCTCTGATAGTCCATGGGTAAGCCCAGTTCAATGAGTGCCTAAGAAGGGTGGCATGACTGTCATTACAAATGAGAAAAATGAGCTTATTCCTACTAGGACTGTAACAGGATGGCGTGTATGTATTGATTATAGAAAATTAAATGACGCCACCAGAAAAGATCACTTTCCCTTACCTTTCATAGATCAAATGCTGGAAAGATTAGCCGGAAATAGTTACTATTGTTTTCTAGATGGATTTTCCGGATATTTTCAAATTCCAATAGCACCCGAGGACCAAGAGAAAACCACATTCACGTGCCCTTATGGTACTTTTGCTTACAAACGCATGCCATTTGGACTTTGCAACGCCCCTGCAACCTTTCAAAGGTGCATGATGGCGATTTTTCACGACATGATAGAAGAATGCATGGAAGTTTTCATGGATGACTTTTCAGTCTTCGGTGATACATTTAAATCATGTCTAGTTAATCTGGAACGAATGCTAATTAGATGCGAACAATCAAATCTAGTACTTAATTGGGAGAAATGCCATTTCATGGTTAAAGAAGGCATCGTTCTTGGACATAAAATTTCAAAAGAAGGAATTGAAGTGGATAGAGCTAAAGTAGATGTAATTGCTAAACTTCCACATCCCACCAATGTTAGAGGAGTTAGGAGTTTTCTAGGGCATGCCGGTTTTTACCGACGTTTCATAAAAGATTTTTCTAAAATTGCCACTCCTATGAATAAACTCCTAGAAAAGGATGCGCCATTCATCTTTTCAGATGAGTGTATCAAATCTTTTAATATTCTTAAAGAGAAACTCACTAATGCACCGATCATGATAACACCAAATTGGAATCTACCATTTGAACTAATGTGCGATGCAAGTGATTTTGTAATGGGAGCCGTTTTAGGACAAAGGATTGAAAAACGATTTCAACCTATATATTATGCTAGTAAGACGTTACAAGGAGCACAAACGAACTATACAACTACTGAAAAAGAACTTCTTGCTATTGTCTTTGCTTTTGACAAATTTAGATCATATCTCGTTCTAGCAAAAACGGTGGTCTATACCGACCATTCTGCTCTTAGATACTTATTTTCAAAACAAGATGCTAAACCAAGATTAATCCGTTGGATCTTACTCTTACAAGAGTTTGATATTGAAATCCGAGATAAAAGAGGAGCAGAAAATCTCGCCGCTGATCATCTTTCTCGTCTTGAAAATCCCGAATTAGAAGTTCTAAATGAATCAGCCATACAAGACAACTTTCCTGATGAATATCTATTGAAGATAGATTATAAAGAAATCCCATGGTTTGCAGACTATGCAAACTACTTGGTTTGTGGATTCCTTGAAAAAGGATTATCGTACCAAAGACGAAAGAAATTCTTCAGTGATATAAAACACTATTTCTGGGAAGATCCACATTTGTTTAAAAGTTGTCCAGATGGAATAATACGCCGATGTGTATTTGGAGATGAAGCTAGTAAAATATTAAACCATTGTCACACAGGACCAACATGAGGGCATTATGGGCCTCAACTAACAGCAAGAAAAGTTTATGAAGCTGGATTCTATTGGCCTACAATTTACAAAGACGCACACCTTCTTTGCAAATCCTGTGATGCATGTCAAAGGGCCAGAAAAATAAGTCAACGTGATGAAATGCCACAAAATGTCATCCAAGTATGTGAAGTATTTGACATTTGGGGTATTGACTTTATGGGTCCATTTCCAAAATCTCATAATAATCTATATATACTCGTAGCCATTGATTATGTATCTAAATGGGCGGAAGCACAAGCTCTCCCAACTAACGATGCACGAGTTGTAGTCAACTTTTTAAAACGTCTTTTTGCAAGGTTTGGAACACCGAAAGCTTTAATAAGTGATCGGGGTACTCATTTCTGTAATAATCAACTTGAGAAAGTTCTTAAAAGATATGGAGTAACTCATAAAATCTCCACCGCATATCATCCACAAACAAGTGGACAAGTTGAAAATACCAACCGAGCTTTAAAACGTATTCTAGAGAAAACCGTAGGATCAAATCCGAAGGAATGGTCCATTAAATTGGAGGATGCACTCTGGGCTTTTAGAACAGTCTACAAAACTCCAATTGGAACCACACCTTTTAGACTTGTTTATGGAAAAGCATGTCATCTTCCAGTAGAAATTGAACACAAAGCATTTTGGGCTTTGAAGACATGTAATCTTGATTTACATGAAGCCGGACGTCTACGATTAAGTCAACTAAACGAATTAGAAGAATTAAGACATGAAGCATACGAAAATTCGTTAATCTATAAAGAAAGAACGAAGAAATGGCATGATAAAAGAATCAGAAGTTCAAAAGAATTTAAAGAAGGAGACAGAGTTCTTCTTTTTAATTCACGATTCAAGCTATTTCCTGGAAAATTGAAATCAAGATGGTCTGGACCATTCATAGTCAAAAGAGTTTTCCCATACGGAACAATAGAATTAATAAATTCAAATGGAATTGAATTTAAAGTTAATGGTCACAGAGTTAAACATTACATACATGGTCCGATGGAAGTCGACAACGAAGTTAATCACAATTTCGACACCACAGCTAACTAAGTGTGGGGAGAATCAAGTCTTTAAAGGATAATATGTATTTCTGTTAGAGTTAGATTGTCTGTTTTCGTGTAGTTCTCGAAAATGGAACCCGAATGGTCTTTCCCTAGCAGACCCTAAAGAACTAGTCTTCTCCCCCCATTCTGAATTTTTATTTTTTTAGGTTTTTACGAAATGAAGACTGCCTGTGAACTAAACCATGGTCTAATGCTACACGCTTTGATCACTAAATGTAATAATGACATACTACCGAGTGAAATAGTATCAGTAATCAGAGAAAGAATGGACGGAGTTAGAAAAGAATCCAGATGCGAAGATAATAAGTTACAATTTGGTAAAGGAAAATCAAAATCCGCAGCGAAAAGAAGAGCACGACACCTAGAAAGATGTCACAAATGCGGAAAATGGTCACATGGAGGTAAATGTTCAAATAATCAAACCTATTCAAATACCGAATTTGTTACTTTATGCAGAAACGGACCGTTCATATGTTTAGAAGAAAAGACACTGAATGCTCGAGGTTACGCCTATGTAGCCATGGAAAACCAATTAAACCGACTATCTTATGAATGGGATAGATCATATAACTAAGAAATGTATTTCACAGGTATGTCTGTACAGTTTTTATTTTTATTTTTATTTTTAACCTTTTGATAATAAACGCTAATTTGTTCGCTAAAAAGTATTAAATTGGTATTGAATAAAATTAGGTTTGGCGACCGAAATTATTGATATCATTCAAAAATTTATTACATCACTGCGAAATTTAACGTTTATTCTTAAGGTATAAATATCTTTAATCAATCAACCCAAGATATTTCAAAAATTCGTCATGAGTCAAATTAGGTCTTGGAACCGAAATTACTTTACCGAAAAGAGGGGCGCATATTTTTGATAATATTTGATTGATTAAAGTGGGATAAAAAGACAAAAAGATTTTTAATTTTATTTTTACCATGTTTTTAAAATTAATATATAAATCTTAAATTAATATTGTAAACTTTGTAAAAATAATGTTTTTAAAATTGTAAATATTTGAAAAATTAATATAAGTTTGGTATGAATTTATAATATGAATTTTTAAATTAAGTTTGGTGTGAATTTTTAATTTTTAAAATATGAATTTTTAATTTTATGCATTTCAAATTTTAAGTTTGGTGTAAATTTTTAATATTAATTTTGAATTTTATATTTAAGTTGTGTGAATTTAAAAACAAAAATTTACTTTATCTCATAAAGTTAAGAATATGATTTTTAAAATTCGTCGTAAGTTGAAGACTAGGTCTTTGAACCGAAATTGCTTTACCCGAGGGAGGGACGAGAACTTTTATTATCATTATTTTTAATCTCATTGATTTAAAGTATGCCAAAAACATTAAAAAACAAAAAAATCTTAGCTTTTAAAACAATCGCTACAAAAAGACAAATTTTAAAATTTTGTCGAGGGACAGACTAGGACATCGATCCGAAACGACCTCGTCCTCAATAATAAGGAAAACAAAATTTTAAAAATTATTTACTTAATTGTTTTATAAGTTGAAGATTATAAAAAAAAAAAAAAAATATACCAAACTCCGCGAGTTGCGGAGTTTGGAGCTTTAATCTCCGCGACTCGCGGAGGGACCAAAACCCAGAAAAAAAATAAAACGTAAAAACAGATCAGTTCACTCCCCACAAAAACACACTGCGAAGAACACAGCGAAAAAACCCCGAAAAACCCGAAAAATACACCCCAAAATCACAATTTTTAACCGTTAATCACCAAATCTTTTGCTAAAATCATGTTGAGAAGGATGCTATCTAAGAATTACTCAAGAAAAACGGTAAATTTCTACACCTAAACACCATTTAATTCGAAATTTGATGTTCTTGAGCAATTTTTTTTCAAAATTTGATTTTGATGCTTTTTAGTGTAATTAGGCTTAAATTGTTTATGTATTATGCTTGTATAACCTAGATTGATGCTGTTTAACATGATTAGAAGCCTTAAACTTCAAATTTTGAATAATCTAGGGTTTGTGTTCTTGAGCAATTTGGGGCTTTTTGATATAAACAGGTTATGGCCGATTTTTGTCATGAATTGTTGCTAAATTAAGTAGTGTAACATGTCTAGGTAGTTAAATGATCCAAACTTTGAGCCTAAACATGATTTTGAGAATTAAAGTGGACTTTTTCAAGTCTAAAATTCATGAACTTGATTTTTGAAAGATAATGCCATTTGAGACTTGTTTAATTGCTAGTAATGATTATTTTGACATGTTATTTGAGTTGAATGATTATGAACTAGGCGAACATTTTCGTATATGCTTATTTGAAAAAGTGTAGATTTGATGAAAATATGAAAATGAGCTTAAGTTTGATATAAATTGATAATGTCATTGTAATTATTTTGATTGATGATTTTGCTGAATCTAATGCATATTTGGATGCACAAAATTTGTATTTGATGTGTTTTGTAGACTGAAAGGGGTGAATCTTCATCCCAAGCCCGCAATGCTCCTGCTGAGAATTTGGAACAACAGGAGGTGGATAACTACTACAAGCAGGATATACCTCATCCAGTCATGACCTTTTCCGATATGCACTTGGAAGAGTTGCACCCGAACCTGAGATTTGACAGACTTTGGATAGATTATCCAAAATATCAACGGGGTTTGCATACTCTTCATTCTAAGGTTGTTGAGGTACCGAGGGTCATAGAATGGGGACCCTTAGAAGATGTAGAATTGGCCGGGCCAATTAGGGAATTACTTGTACAGAGGTATGGTAATTCTACTTTTAATGACTGGGTACGTTTATTCACCATACGTAGACCTGTATATAAAGTATGGTGTGAAGAATTGTTATGTAGTATAGAGTTGAATGATCGGGTAGCTAGTTTAACCGATCGTTCTTTTATTAGATTTTTGTTAGGCGGTTCGATGCGCCACATGTCTCTACTGGACATGGCTCAGGCTTTACGTATATATACGCCTGAGGAGTTAGCGTCTGCCGATTGTAGAGGATTGATACTAAACGGTAGAAAGATAGATAAAAATTTTGATACACACGGTGTGTGGAGTCAAATGACAAGCCATCACCGTTTTAAAGGGGGAAATTACTCTTATTTGGATATAGATAGAGCCGAATTAAGAGTGATACATAGGTTTTTAGCTAATTCGATTACACAAAGGGGTAAGAACAAGGAAAAAGTAAATGAACAGGATTTGTTTTACCATATGTGTATTCGAGACCCACAAAGCGCTGTAAGTATACCGTATTGTGTGGGTTATTATTTATCAGCTATGGTTCGGGGGATGCGACCGCATAGCATAATAGGAGGTGGTATTTTTATTACTTTGATTGGTGAATATCTCGGTGTGGATATAAGTCGGGGGGGATTATTAGTAGAAGAACCAGAACCCCGCGATACTATAGGTTTAAATGTATACCATGGTGCGAAAGTTTTGAAGAGGCGAAATAACGCCGCAGTACGATACCATGGTAGACATCCACAGATGGAGAGAAACCAGCAGCAAGGTAATGTAGGAGGGGGGAATGAGATGTAAGAAATGCATAGGTTTATAGCTTCTCAGGAATACGAAAATGCTAGACAGAGAGCATTTGAAGATTGGCAAGTTCATCAGAACCAAATCATAGCTCATTGCCAACATATAGGTAGAAACTATATTCCTACACCGAAACCCATCTTCCCTCCTTGGTCTATAGAGATGCAGCCACCATATCCTACGTATGACCCTGCCGAAGCATTCTATAGCACCTATGGTTATGCCTGGAACCCCTATTGGTACCAATATCATCCTTAGTTTACTTATTATTTTTTTTATTTTGTAATTTGTAATTATTGATACGTTTAATACTTTTGTTAATATTGTAATCATTTTTATAATTATCTAACTTTTATTCTTAGATTTTAATAATTTTTGAATGTGGGGTAATATACCAAACTTCAAAAATATGTATATATGTTTGCAGTTTATCTTATGTACACAACAGGGTAAAACAACGCATTTTCAAAGACTGGCATTAAGTTCAGCAAAAGCAACTAATTTTGACGACAAGATGCAAAATATATGTGAAATAACAACAAGACGGAATGAACAAATGATGTGCACCATTTATCATTCAGCAAACAAACGCCAATATATTTGGAAACTTTGGTAAAAATTTAATCATTATCACACTAATCACCCTCAATAATTTAAATTGTTACTGATTTCTTGCAAATGAGGGCATTGCAAGATCTTAAGTGTGGGAAGGGGTTAAATTCTTTCGGATTTTAAAATTTTTTATCTTAAACACTTGGTTACCATTAAAAATACTAGTAAAGCAGTAGTTGTATTAGAATCTAGTGCTCTCTGATAAAAAAGAACAGCCCTAGTCTTATATACTAACTACCCAATTCTAGTAAAATTTTTAAAAATTTCCAATTAAATGAACTCAAATTCATGTTTATACATATTTATGAACGATAAAACTAGGTTTTAACACCGAAATTATTGTTACCTCGGAAAGGACATAAATTGAGAAACAAACTAAAATGTTAAAATTCATTTAAAATGAAATAGAGGACGATAAAAAGGAAAATAAAAGCCAAGTGTGGGAAAATTTACCAAGTTATCTTAAACATATGTCACATATATCTGTAACAAATAACTGAAAATACTTTTGCTTTGGACTCAACTAAACTGTTTTACCCGATGAAAGAAAAGAAGAGATGGATCTACACGATGAATCAATTCCATCATTAAAAGGAAGTAAAGTCTTCCGAAAAAGAAACGCGCTTCTTGATTTAGGTCATGAAGTTGTCGTTCAGACCAGCTGTAGGTTGACGAAAAATCTAGAAAAGTCATCACTAAAATCGGTTGGAAATCCACGGACCTCAGCATCAAACAGGGTCGCCAAGTGGTCAGATTTATCCTAACCATGAGAAGGATTTATCTCGTACAATGGGGGGGCACCATGCAAATTAGCTGGATAAGACTAATGAATCAGATCCCCAGAAAGGATAATCTCCTTAAAGATTAAAAATCAGCTTTTAAGACTGATATTACTCAATCCTAGAGATTGACCTTAAAGATTGAGAATTCAAACTCATGGAATTTGATGATATCTAAACTCGAGCTTGAACGAGAAAATATTTTGATCAAAATTATAAACCGATTTGTTTTCTGAAAACCCTATTTTCAATGCGTTCATTACCATTGAACGTAAAATCCTAGGAATTCACCTGGAATTCATTAGGTCACCTGAACCAAAACGGGTGTCAACCGTAAGAACGGTGGTTGCATAGTGGTCAAAGACAGGACCTTGTGCCATACCGAAAAATTATAAGGGTGAGCTTTACTATTACTCCTACCAAGGATAGTAATTGCGTCCGACACGTTATAGACCATAATTAAAAGCATGTCAGGGGACATTGCCTTAACAGTTGCTTGTTCAACGCTTTCCTTTACAACCGGACGGTAGTTTACCGAAAGGTAATATACGGGACAAGTAAACTGGACGTGTTGCTTTCCAAATACAAGGTTAGCAAGTGGGTGACACAAAACCGCAAGTTTTGAGCTAAAATTTTCAAATCTGAAACCCACCAAACCCACAAAAATATTTTGCAAACACCGGTAAAGGGTTATCCCGGAAAACTTATCTAGGGTAAAAACTAGATTTAATTTTCAAAAGATCAAATGTTTTCATAAAGATCCAATTTCCTTAATGGATCTAAATTTTTATAGTCATGTGGGACTGTAAACCATATCGTTACTACCATTGTTTATACCGCCGTATAGAAATCACTGATGTACAAAGTGTGAAGAATAAAGAAGTGATTCTAGTATTTCAAGACAATATTGCTTGAGGACAAGCAACGCTCAAGTGTGGGAATATTTGATAATGCTAAAAACGAACATATATTTCATAGCATTATTCCTCAAGAAAGACAAGCTTTTAGTTGCAATTGTTCTATTTACAAGTGATATTCGTTTAAATAATAAAAGGTGAAGACAAAAGACAGATTCGACGAATTGAAGACGCAAACGACCAAAAAGCTCAAAAGTACAAAAGACAATCAAAAAGGTTCCAATTATTGATAAGAAACGTCTCGAAAATACAAGAGTACAAGATTCAAAACGCAAAGTACAAGATATTAAATTGTACGCAAGGACGTTCGAAAATCCGAAACCGGGACCAGAGTCAACTCTTAACGCTCGACGCAACGGACTAAAAATTACAAGTTAACTATGTATATAAATATAATATAATATATATTTAATTATATTAATTATATATATATATTATATTTATAAATAAAAACCGTCGGCAGAGAAAGACTCCAAGGGACTGAGCTGTAATTTCATTCTCCGCGACTCGCGGAGTTTGAAGGCAAAAATGCCGCGAGTCGCGGAGCCCCAAAATGAAATTCTGCCTATAAAGCCAACCGAATTCTGATCGTAAAAATCATCTTTTTCTTCCTCATTCATACGTAAAATTTATATTTATATTTATAATTTATATTTTAATTTTAATTATAATTCTAATAATAAGGGTATGTTAGCGAATGTTGTAAGGGTGTAAGTTGAAATTCTGTCCGTGTAACGCTACGCTATTTTTAATCATTGTAAGTTATGTTCAACCTTTTTACATTAATGTCTCGTAGCTAAGTTATTATTATGCTTATTTAAAACGAAGTAATCATGATGTTGGGCTAATTACTAAAATTGGGTAATTGGGCTTTGTACCATAATTGGGGTTTGGACAAAAGAACGACACTTGTGGAAATTAGACTATGGGCTATTAATGGGCTTTATATTTGTTTAACTAAATGAAAGTTTGTTAATGTTAATATAAAGATTTACAATTGAGCGTCCCTATAAATTACCATATACACTCGATCGGACACGATGGGCGGGGTATTTATATGTACGAATAATCGTTCATTTAACCGGACACGGGAATGGATTAATAGCCACTAGAATAATTAAAACAGGGGTGAAATTACATTCAAGGGTAATTGGTGTAATTGCTAACAAAGTAGTAAAACCTTGGTTTACACGCAGTTGATAACCTGGTGTATTCATTAAACAAAGTATTAAAACCTTGTTACAATTCGAATCCCCAATTAGTTGGAATATTTAACTTCGGGTATAAGGATAATTTGACGAGGACACTTTCACTTTATATTTATGACTGATGGACTGTTATGGACAAAAACCAGACGGACATATTAAATAATCCAGGACAAAGGACAATTAACCCATGGGCATAAAACTAAAATCAACACGTCAAACATCATGATTACGGAAGTTTAAATAAGCATAATTCTTTTATTTCATATTTAATTTCCTTTATTTTATATTTAATTGCACTTCTAATTATCGCACTTTATTTATTGTTATTGTATTTAATCGCACTTTTAATTATCGTACTTTTTAATTATCGCAAGTTTATTTTATCGCACTTTTATTATTCGCAATTTCATTTATCGTTATTTACTTCACGCTTTAAATTAAGTCTTTTATTTATTTAATATTTTACATTTGGTTTTAACTGCGACTAAAGTTTTAAAATCGACAAACCGGTCATTAAACGGTAAAAACCCCCCTTTATAATAATAATATTACTTATATATATATATATTTGTATTTTTATAAAAGTAAACTAATATAGCGTTGAGCTTTGTTTAAAAAAGATTCCATGTGGAACGAACCGGACTTACTAAAAACTACACTACTGTACGATTAGGTACACTGCCTATAAGTGTTGTAGCAAGGTTTAAGTATATCCATTCTATAAATAAATAAATATCTTGTGTAAAATTGTAGCATATTTAATAGTTTTTCCTAGTAAAATATAAACTATTTCGTATACCTTAGCTTTGACATCAGTCCCCTTCATACTCCGATGTAATCGGATTATCGTGAGAGGGGGTAACATGTTGTTTGAGTTTTTTGCTTTGAGATGATGGTGGCGTTTAGTACGGCCGTTTCGTGGAACTAGGTTTCAATAGGGGAGATTTAGTGTGTGTTTGATAGATGCTGAATGGTGCCATTCAGCACTGAATGCTGAATCGGTCAGCATTCAATGTGTTTGATTTGGATTAAATAACACCTCTGAACTGAATCAAATCCTCAGAATCGTTCAGCACTCTCACCCATTCTGAACCACACGCACTTTCGTTCAGCGTCATAATTCCAGAGATACCCCAACTCCAGTATCTTTAACATTTACTCCATTATTGATCTTCTTCCTCCATTTTTCTTCTAAACCAATTATTTACAACTCAGCAATACACACATATTTATCCCCTCAAACTAGGGCTTTCTCCTTTTTCCATTTGAACTGCTACCCCCAAAATCAATGTGGTAATTGCCAAACACAAGCAACAATATCAATCAATTAGTAAAAGTAAGCGTACAAAACCTGGGATATCAGTTGACGAAGACGAAGATCTCGAGTGAATTTACAAGATTTGAGATGAATGAAGTAATAGGACGAAAAATGGATTGCGTTGTTATTGATTGTCTTGTTACAAAAAATTACAAAGATCTCAAATTAATTTTGTGTATTGTAATTGATTGTGTGCAAAACGAAGATGGAAAAGCGAGTTCATGTTTTTGGGCAATGAAAAAAGCAAGTACAAAGGATAAGAACAATATTTTGGGGCAATGAAATTCTGGGCAAAACGAAAGTGACACTTTATGTCATAAAGTATTACTGCATGTTTCTAAACTACGATAAATAATTACTAATTAATATTAATAATATTAATATTAATATTTATGATAATGATAATATAAAAGTAATAACTATATGTAATATATATGTATAATCCATGTATCGGATCTTATATGTTGATTAAAATGTTTTGGAGATCATTTTTTTAGCATCATATTTATGGGATATATGATATATTAGGGTAAAATGGTAATTTGATATCATCAAGAGTGTTGTTTCAGAACTCTTATCAAACAGCGAACTTTTAATCAGAACTACATGATTCAGAGCTTTTGAACCATTCAGAACTCTGAATCATTCAGTGCTGAATCATTCAGTTTTATCAAACACACCCTTAGATGTTAGATCGACAATTGGAATTGTTTGCTTCTCTTGTTTGGTTCCTTTTCCGGAAGATGCAGCTGACTTGGATTCTGGGCTTGTTAATAGCCTATTAATTAGTGCCTTTGGGTCAGCCTTGCTATCTACTTCGTCAATCTTCATTTTCAATTGGAAAAGAGTTGCAAGTAATGTGTAAAGTGGTAAAAGTTGATTGAAAATTTGAGTAACAGAGAAGCGAGTAGGGAATTTGTGATTTTGGATCACAATATATATAGGCGAAGCAATTGGTTGTGTTAATTATCTGTTGTGATAATTCAAACGGTAATATTTTCGACAAAAACGGTAACTTTGTTTGCTATAACGGTAACAAAGGCAAAGCGAAAAATGTTTTAATGCGGATAATGGTCAAGTTAACTGCGAATTTTTAGAGTTTATCATGATACATTTATTTCGCAAAATGTATCATAATAAACTGGGGGACTTGATCATATACATAGCATTGTATATGTATGTTTTATTAGCTAAGGGCTAGAAGCAGAAGCTATGCGAGCTATGGCCAAAAGGTTTGGAATATTAGCTTAAAATAAAGATAGCAGGTCAGTTTCCGCGCTAATAAAAGACTGCGGGACATTTCGCCAAGTTTTCGCGGATAATTAAGCAATTCGCAGACCGCAGATATTTCGAATCAAAATAATCATCAAACATCACATCCTTCATCTTATTATTGCACTCAATCCTTAATTAAGTGATAACTTGATATAGGATTATTCTCTCTTTCTCGTTACTCATATTCATTTCTACGAACACTGAAAGGACCAGTTATAGCTCAACAAGCACTAAACACATAAGCTATGAGCTCTCAAATTACTCTAAAATCAGTTGGTAGTAGAGAGAGACACTCATGAGCTTATATGTTGGTCATGACATTTATATCCAACCAATGTGGGATTGGGTTTGCACTCAACAAACACAACGTAAATGTGTAAGGAATTGAGAGGGAGGTGAAATAAAAAAAAAAAAAAAAAATGATAATAAAATTATAGTGGATGTACAAATTGGAGGTGAAAGTATCATATCATCTTAATTGTTTAGTTGTATATTGTATATTAACATAGACTGTGGGCTAAATAAATAGAGAGATGATATTTCTAACTATGTTATTGATAAATCCATCAATTTTTGTTGCTACTTTCAGTAATACCTTTCAATAAATTGTACTACTATACTTCGTAAAAAAATTGTCTAACACGTTACTAAGGGTAATTAAGTCAATTTCAGTGGAATAAAAAAGCGAGTTATATAACCGGGCACCGGCGATTTTTTTTTTATATGTAAAAGTCTCAAATCCAAATCCCTTTGTTTAGATAATCGATCCATATAGTTTGAAACCCTAGGCAATCGCCGGTAAGAGTTGAGTCAAGCGTAACTTGATCGTGGTGATGGGAGGTCACGGAGGTCTGAATATTCTCCCTCAGAAGCGATGGAACGTTTACAATTTTGACAATCGTGAAAAAGTTCGCAAAGATGAAGAAGAAGCCGCCAAAGAGGAACAACTCAAACGCGAACAATCTCGCAAACGCGACACCGAATATCGAATCGAACAGTTAAGGCAGGCACGCGGCTTGGCATCTTCGTCTTCTTCACGCCAATCCACGACAACTGTGGCAGTTGCCGAACCACCTGTAGTGGAAGAACCGAAAGCAGCCGAAGAGCCTAAAAAATCGAGACACATTAATCTGTTTGAAGGAATTAAGATATTTGATCCAATTCATATTGATAATAATAGCAATAATAAAAGGAAATCATTATCAGGGGGTGATGATGAGAAAAGAAAAGGGGGATTTAAGAAGAAGAAGAAGAAAGAGGAGGTACCTGTGATTTTGCCTGAAGATGAGAAATATAGGTTAGGTTATGGTCTTGCTGGTAAAGGTGTTAAGTTACCTTGGTACGCGGTTAAGAATAATGATAAACAATCAATCAAAGCAGGTGGATTGATTGATGATGATGATGATGATGATGATAACTGTAATTCAGAAAAAGTTGCAACTGCAAATAATACAGAAAAGAAAAAGAAGAGTGTTGAACAACTTAGAGAAGAAAGGTTGAAGAGAGAGGCTGTAGAAAAGGAAAGAGTAAGAGCTTTGCTTCTTCAACAATCACGCAAGGAGCCCAGGGCATTCGTTCATAGTGATCGACAACGTGTTGGTGGCGGATATGTAACAAGGTAAACCAAATTGGTTTATCACTTTCACTCCTCTTTTTATTATGATTCTAATTCTAATTCTAATTCTAATGTGATGATGTTACTTTGTTTGTAAACAATAGTATAATTATTGTTGTGAATATTTGATGTGCTTTTTTTGCTCATCTTAAAGTGTTACGAAACTTTAGATTAAACGGATAAGGTTCTACATGTTCATGCTAACCGGGTTGGTTTATCCAAACTTTAGATAGAAAAGATGAATGCCCCCAAGTCAATTGAAGATGTAACATCATCTTATTGAAAATTATAAGTATTGACAACACATGGATTGTGGGTTCTATTGAAGCTTATTTACACGTCATTAATTTATGACAAATTTATGAACTACTTGGTTTAGATAGTAGCTCATTACCAGTGTTCAGTGTGATGCACATATGTACGAAAATTCAGGTGTATGTTAATGGATAAGATTACCCTCAAAATCTTTGAAGACTTTGACTAATATCTCATTAAATGCTATTCACACAAAACTGATTATTTTATTTGTGTGAAAGGATCACATTTAAACTATGAGATGAATTAAAAACATTTTTCAGATGAAAGTCATATATAGATATATAGACGGGTTGTATAAGTTTGAGGTGGAAATTTCGGCCCATTAAGCTATCAAATGGTTTCATTTATGACTAGCAATATTTTATGGCTTACATCTTCATCTGTAGATAGTTAAGCAATTTTCATTAAGCTAGTAAACTGACCTGACTGAGTTTGCAACCAATTCTAAGCTCCAAATAAACAAACATCAGGACGTGTTTCGTTACCCTAACCGACCATCCAATTTATAGTTTGACTTAGGGGTCTTCATTTATTTTTCCGACCCTATTAGCCACCAATCCAAATGGATTTTGGTTGATTAGGTGTGAGTTAGTTTGATGTGGATCGTGTATTCGGTTTCACCTGATCACATAAACTAGTTTATGGTTCAGTTATGGCGTTGTCATTTATATTTCAGGACCTACCTGAATCATTATACTTTCATGTTTTTAAGGTAGGCTTACTTGAATCATTATATCAACAGGTTAACCACTTTAAAATTGACATTTCTTATAATCGTATGCAAAGTCCATAATCGACAATCAACTAGTCATTAACCATGTATATTCAACTTCATCCGGAACAACGTTTTTGTATATCACTTTGTTTGGTTTTCTTCCTAGCTAAACACGTGTTCTAGTTGTTTTTCCCTTAACACTCTAGTTCCTGGATTCCAAGTTTTGACATATTTT